>NC_135483.1:40455484-41655484 GCF_052094955.1 Ictidomys tridecemlineatus
TTCCTATTATATACTTATTATCTTTAAAATTTTGATTAATGAACAGGTAATTAAATTTTTGTTCTGTTATAGCAAGTTACATTTGATATTGATCATGAAATTTGAGATATCTTATTCCAGTTTTCTTTCCCTTTCCCTTCATTTTTGTTCTTTTACTGTTCCAATTGGAGGACTAGCTTCTTCATTGGTATGCAGTTCTATATTGCCAATATAGCTTCAAAAAACATTTTTGCAATTTATTAATCTGCTTGTGAAATAAATACATAGTCTCCACACCTAAAGTCATTGAAAAATCTCTATTTCTGCTTTTTGCCAGCACCAACATTAGCTTTTGCAACAGCCTGATTTTCTTCATTCCATTCTTGTGTTCTTGCTATTTTCTTGAGGTCTTTTTTTTTTCTCCTCATACAGACATACCTGCAAAGTCAATTTGGCTTTTTTTTCATTGCATAATCCAAAAATCCAAAGAAATCCCCCCAAATTCAAGAAATACAAAGAACTGGTATTTCTTGGTAAAGCCATCATCACAAAAATGTGTTGTGAATCTGAATACAAAGTTAACATCTAGTGTGGTCCTGTATATTTTGGCTAGGTTTTTTATTTATTATTTATTATTTATTTAAAAAAATTTTAGTTATAGATGAACATAATACCTTTATTATTTTTATTTATTTGTTTTTTATGTGGTTCTGGGATTGAACCCAGTAGTGCCTTACATGTTCTAGGCACACCACTGAGCCACAACTCCAATCCCCTATTGAATTATCTCTCCCAAATGAATCAGTTTGTTAAACAAGATCTATTATATTGGTGGTGTACTTATTTATAATGTCAAAAGAAAAATTGTGCAATTTAGTGGACCCCTGTCTCAAATTAAAAAGGGCTGGGAATGTAGCTCAATGACAAAGTACCCCTAGGTTCATTCCCCAGTACAAAAAAAAAAAAAAAAAAGGCAGGTTAAATAGGCAAGGAAATTTTTATTTCATTTTATCTTTTAAGGGTGCTGGGATTGAACCCAGGGCCTTGTGCTTGCTAACTCTACCTCTCAGCTACACCTCCAGCCTCAGGCAAGGAAGACATTATTCAATACTATTGCAGTAGGGGAAAAAGATTGAACTCAACTCTCAATACAACTGGGATTTATAGCTTAGTTGCAGCGTAAATTAATTTGGTAATGTACTTGGTATTGAGAGTGGGTGAGAACTTCATAAAATATCAAGTGGGGAGGATGAAGAATTTGATTTGATAGCAAGGGCTGGGAAATGCTTAATAAACTGGCTTAGTAACATTCTTGCTTAAATTGGCCTCATCAGACCAAGAACTAGTCCTAGTTGAAAAGAGCTCTCAGAGAAGCAATGTTTGGTTAAGGAGGGAATCCTTGTCAATAATATTAGAAACAATAGTTTCATATGTGACAAAAAGGTTAAGGTGAAATAGTATCCTACCAAACAATAAAGTTATGTTTAAGGAAAAAATAATGATGCTTCTTTTAGTTAGCTTTTTGTTACCGTGACTAAAAGAACTGATAAGAACAACATTAAGAGGAGGAAACGTTTATTTTGTCTCATGGTTTCAGCAATCTCATTCCATAGACAGCCAATTCCTTTGTTCTGAGCTGAGGCAGAACATCATGGTGGAAGGGTAGTAGAGGAAAGTATCTCAGGACATGACAGCCAGGAAGCAGAGTGTGCTCTATTCACCAGAGACAAAATATAAACCCTAAAGGCAAGCCCTAGTGGCCTACTTTCTCTAGCCACACCATACCTGCCTACAGTTATCACCCAGTTAATCCATATCAGTGGATTAATTCACTGGTTAAGTCTCATAATCTCTCATCATTTTATCTTTGAACCTTCTTGTATTGTCTTACATATGAGCTTTGGGGGAAACCTCATACCTAAAGTGTAATACTTCCTCAGTTTAAAATTTGTTTAAATTAATTAAAATTTAATAAAGTTAAAAGTTCAGTTTTTCATTCTGTTTAGTCACATTAAAAGTGCTCAGTATCCACATGTGGCTTGTATTGAATAGCAAGGTTCTAGATCTTTTTGTGAGTACATTTTTAGAAATATGTATCAACATTCTCTTTTATATAACATTCTCTACCTACAGAAGTAGTTAGCTTTATTGTTATTATTATTTTTAAATAAATGTTGGGGCAAGGGTACCATCTCTTTTACTTCTGAAGATGAGATATTTGTTTTTTGTTTTTGTACTGGGCATTAACCACTGAGCCACATCCCCAGCCCTTTTTTGGGGGAGAGGGTCTTGCTAAATTGCTTAGGACCTCATTAACTTGCTAAGGATGGCTTTGAACTTGTGATCATTCTGCTTCAGCCTCCCAATACACTGGGATTACAAGCTTGCGCCACTGTGCCTAGCTGATATTTGGGTATGAGAAATAGACTTACCAGCAGAAAATATTGAGTATGACAATATTCTGGGTAGTAACAAAAAGGCATGCAAGTTTATTATGTACACGGCATAATCATAGGGAAATGAGTATTCTGTCATCTAGGAGATTTAGAAGTTTATATATCCTTCATGGGGGAGAGAGAAATAGGCTATAGGTAATTTTAGAGGAACAGTAAATGATCCTTAGGGGAGGTAGTGGACCTGAAGAACAGACATGGCCTGGGACAAAGTTCATCTGAGTTCTAGATACGGTGTTTGACTTTCAGTTCTTCTGTGATAGGAGCTTAGTTTTCCTTGGTTGATGAAACTGGAAAGGATGGAAGACAATTGTATTTCTTTTGGTCCATGGATACATAGGGGAACTTCACAGAAAGAGGAGAAATGGGATGACAGATGAGGTAAGGCCAGTGAGACCTTGGTTGTGAGATTGCTTTTTGGGGTTCATTTTTGGAGCCCCAATATAAGCATAATGGGATTATGGTGTATATATATTTTTAACTTGCTCTTCATTTACCGTATTTTAAAGCTTGTTCTGTGTCAATATATAGAAATCTGCCTCTTTCATTTTAATTTTGCCATAGCATGGATATACTCTAATTTTAACTAGTTTTTAACTATTGTGCTTTTAGATTGCTTCTAATACTGTTAAAGTGCTATCCCCAGATTTCCAAATAATTCACTGTGTCCTTTAAAGATAAAGACAGAAGCTTTATTTCTGGCCAGGGCAGAGTGTGCAGAGAACCAAGCAGTTCTGCAACCCTTGAGCCCAATTGGAGTAGGAATACACTTGTAAGGCCTAAAACCACAAAGAGGTGGGTGGGCAGGAGGAGCAATCATAATTACAAGGTAGAACTGGGCGTGGTGGTGCACCCCTATAATCCCAGCAGGTCAAGAGTTCAAAGCAATGGTGAGGTGCTTTGCAACTTAAGTGAGCCCTGCTTCTAAATAAAAAACAAAATAGGGCTGGGGATGTGGCTCAGTGGTTGAGTGCCCCTGAGTTCAATCCCCAGTACCAAATAATAATAATAATAATAATAATTACAAAAAAGATAATAGTGATAATAGTGATAATTACATTTCATACAAATGGAAAGTTACAAAAAAGAGTCATATACTAATATTTTCAGAAGTTACATTCTCAGAAAAACGATTTTGCTTTAGTCCCATAGAGCAAGGATATTGTGGGATCTGTGCAGGTGAGTGGGGGTGGAGGTGTTAGATTTTACAGGAGTAAGCTCATGTGGAAGGAGCACCGACTTCATACAGGGTAAGATGTCTGAACAAAATGGGGTAAGTGTGGATTAATTTTTAAATCAACCGGTAACAATACTCTGCAACTACGTAGCATACTTCATTACTCCTTGTGCGTATTTGAGTATTTTTCTAAGTTAAATTTTGAAAAGTACATTTACCACAGTTGTACAATGTTTTAGTCATGTAAAATGTTAAGATAGTTCTAGATCTTTACCTAGGGTGTCATTCTATACTCTTGCCAATAGGACTGAAGAGCACTCCCTTGTATCCTCATTCACTCTTTGTGTACATGTGTGTGTGTGTTTGTGTTTGTGGTACTGGAGATTGAATCTAGGGTCAGTCTACCACTGAGCTACATCTTTGGCCCTGTATATTTTTATTTTCTAATTATTATTATTTGGTACCAGGTATTGAACCCAGAGAGTGTAATGAGCTACATCGCCAAGTCCTCTTTATATTTTATGTTGAGACAGGGTCTTCCCAAGTTACTAGGGGCTCGCTAAGTGTATATTTTTTATTTTGAGATAGGTACTTGCTAACTTGCCCAGTCTAACTTTGAACTTGTGATTTGTCTCGTCCTACTGAGTGCTGGGATACAGGATTGTGCCATCATACCCAGATACCCTCATCTTATCTTGACATTTCTAGTTTAAAATTTTTTTGCCTATCTGTGGTTGAAAAATCATTTTAGTATACATTTCCTGATAATTAGTGAGATTGAGCTCTTTTAAAATAATTTTTAACAGCATTTCATTTCTTAATACCATACCTGTATTTCTTCCAAAAATAAAATATTATCTAAATAAAGTTATATCCTGTATTTTTTTTTTATTTCTTTAGTTCTCCTTTAATGTTTTGAAATCTTAGAAAAAGCTAGAGTGACTTTGAATATAGGGCAGCTTTGTGGTTGTTGGAGTGGGTCAATTTTTTTTTTTTTTTTTGATACCTGAGATTGAATGCAGGGGCGTTTAACCACTGAGCCACATCCCCAGCCCTTTTTTATATTTTATTTCAAGACAGGGTCTCACTGAGTTGCTTAGGGCCTCATTCAGTTGCTGAGTCTGGCTTTGAGCTTGTGCTTCTCCTGCCTCAGCCTCCCAAGCCGCTGGGATTACAGGGGTATACCGCTGTGCCCAGTGGATCAGTTTTTAATATGTATCATTTTCATTAAGATGGATTGAACATCCTTTGAAATGCTTCAAAATCTGAAATTTTTTGAGTGTTGGCATGACTCCTTCTAGTGGAAAATTGCATAGCTGCTCTTTTGTTGAAATGTAGGTGTACTGAAAATATTGTATAAAATTACCTTCAGGCTATATGTTTAAGATATATTGCCAATGTCTTGGCTGGGCACAAGATCACGAGCGACCACACAGCTTTGTAGGTTCAAACAACAATTCTTTATTCCTGAACTCACACCGGCCTCTACACACGTTCTGGGGAAATCCAAGTTCTGCCCGCACAATTCACGTCCCAAAAATACTTTCTCAATTCCAGGAGAACTCTCAACGGGAACTCAGGCAGCAGGAACGCCCTATTCCCAGCAGCAATAAACTTAAACCTGGAACTTCCCTAAAACCACATTGTCTTAAACCGGAACGACCTAAACCTAAGGAGCGGGATACTTCCTCAAACCTGCAGGATACACCTTAAACCTGGATCCACCCTCGTCCTTGAGCAGGGTCACCTTTCTCAAACACACATGCAATGTCAGCGAATTTCCAAGGCAAGTCCATTTAACATGGGGTATGCTGGCAAGGAAATTTCGATGCATCATTCCTACTTGGCAATGGCCCTCAGCAATATATATGAAACAAATGAATTTTGTGTGTAGACTTGAGTTCTATCCTTAAGATATCATATATACGCAAATATCCCCAAATCTGAAACCCTAATAACTTCTGATTTGAAGCTTTTAAGATAAGGGATGCTGGGGCTGGGGATGTGGCTCAAGCCATAGCACGCTCGCCCGGCATGCGTGCGGCCCGGGTTCAATCCTCAGCACCACATACAAAACAAAAAAGATGGTGTGTCCGCTGAAAAAAACTAAAAAATAAATATTAAAAAACTCTCTCTCTCTCACACTCACTCTCTCACTCTCTCTTTAAAAAAAAAAAGATAAGGGATACTCAACCTATATTTACTAAGCTATAAAACTACAAAAGGGCAAGGAAAAACTAGTAGTTACAGAATCACATTACCTGTAAGGCAAAAACCTGTCAGAAAACAGGTAGCATTTAATAGAGCACCTAGCAATCTTTAATTTTTCTTTTCCTGCCACATTGAAAACTTCTAGCTCATTTTCCAGTTCAAAGTGATAATAATTTTAATTTGCTTCTCTTCTCTCAAAAGAATGAAAGCAAGATAATTGAGAATTTATAACGTTTCTGTAAAACTACAGTTCCCTGTGCAGGAGTTGTTTATAGATGCACTTTGTTTTCTTTGAGCTTTGCACAGTGGTTGGAAGCATTTTTGTAAGTGTTTGGTAATTGGCTGAATTGAACCTTGTTCAAATAGATTATAATTAATTCCCTTATCAGGAGAAACATATATATCATGAGAAAATAGATTTGTTTTGTTTACATTATTATTTATCATGTTTTCAGACTAGGATTAAGCATGAAAACTCATGATCTTGCAAATGGCTAGATTAGGTGTTTCCTTTTATAGTCTATGTTTTGTGATTATAGCTAAATAAAAATTCTCTATTATAACAGCAAATGTGATTTTGTTGTGTGCATTCCTATGGTGTGATTATGCTGTTTCTCACCATGAATGGTTATTTTTACACATAATAAAGCAGGCTAGTATATTCACATGCATTATAGCTAGAACAATCCATTGCTTTAAAAATGTAATTGTTACCTGGTTTTTATATTTAGTGTTCAACAAAAATTTATTTGGTGTTCAAAAAAAATATGCAGGAGCCAATGTAGACTGTAAAATGAGGGAGAAGCTTAGCTTTACTGTGGAGTCTGAGCTGGGTGTAACCTAACTAGCTAGAGGATATGCAATTCCTGATTGACAGCAGGACCAGCATTATGCAGATTTTGTAAGGGAGAACACTCAGCTCAGAAACTGTGATTAGAGCTCTGTTAGGAATCACTACATTCACCACTCATATCTTTTAGTTTTCGGTCTACTGAATTTGTAAACAAATGGAACAAAACCGTTTCATTTTTGTTTTTATTAAAGTGATACTGCAGTGCAGTTTCAGTCTGACAGGCATACATGTGTGAAAATTTGATATTCTCACTAAATTAGTTAATTTTTAGCTGTGTTCATGCTTATCTTTAGACCTTTGTGCATTAAATTCTATCTGGAGCTGTTCTCTTTATACACAAGTGTGTTTTGCTTGTGCCTTCCTGTCTTCTTCAGTGAGAAGCTTTATGTAGGTCAGGCTTGGCTTAAGCAGATTTCCTGAACCTGCGTCAGCTTAAGCTGGAGGAATTTTAATAAACCCTCCCCTGTAGGCGTGGGCCTAAATGAGGCTAGCCTAGTTAAGCCTGATCTTTTTCTGTTTGTGAAAAGAGCTGAGCAGAGCTGAAGGCTGCATGGTGGTTTCAGAAACTGCCTACTTAATTTGAAAAGAACAATGGTAGGAAAGGCTAGATCTTCCAATTTTACTTTATCTGAAAAGCTTGATTTGCTAAAGCTTGTGAAGCCATATGTGAAAATTCTCGAAGAACACACTAATAAACATTCAGTCATAGTGGAAAAGAATAGATGTTGGGATATCATAGCAGTTAACTATAATGCAATTGGAGTAGATCGCCCTCCTCGAACAGCGCAGGGCCTACGCACCCTTTACAAAAGGCTCAAAGAATATGCCAAACAGGAGCTATTGCAGCAAAAAGAGGCCCAATCAGATTTTAAAAGCAATATTTCTGAGCCAACCAAGAAAGTTATGGAGATGATTCCCCAGATTTCCAGTTTTTGCCTGGTAAGAGACAGGAACCACATACAAAGGTAAGCTTTATTTTATTTTGTTGTGGAAAATTATGGCGCCTCCTATCTATTGGGCTTTGGCTTAGTTGTGATAGAGATATGCATAGTAAGCATCCCCACAAGGGGAGCAATGAATAGTGTCTTTGTTTTGCTTTCTTAAAAAAAAGAAAAGTGAGACTATAAGGAATTTTTCTGCTGCATTAGATTTAAGCCACTTTTTACTGTCTTCCCCTCCCCCCTTCCCTCTTACAGTTTCTAAAAGTGAAGGTTAGGGAGAAATAAATGGGATGAAATTTGTGACATCACTTCATAAACTTTTTAAGCTTCAAATTTAAATTATTTAATTTGCCTTTAAGAGCTGCCTTTTTCTTCTATTAAGATTACATTTCACTGGATTTTTCAATTTTATGTAAAATTTATATGAAGTAAGTAGTTTCAGGAGAAATGTAATCTTTGCTTTTTTATGATTTGTCACTGTCTACCACTTATTGAATGCACTGAACAGAACTAAAATCAACATTTAAGTAAACTTATTAATGATATGATTATATATTTGAAGACAGGATAAATTATTTTTCTAACACTTAAAATAAGATGAACACAACTAAAGGGAATTAATGTCTAATTAGAGATTCAGATTACTTAATGAAATTAAGGTTTTGTTTTTATTCATTCATGGTGTAGTTTCACTTTGATCTTGGATCATACAGGAAAGGGTAAGCTTTCTTATACTGCCTTGAAAGGATATCAAACTATGAATTTTATTATACCCATAATAGCAAATGAGTTCTTTTAGGGTTAGAAACAATTTTTGAGATAATTGTGCTCTAAGTAATGTTTTGCCTGGAAATATTCAAAACTATATTATCTTGCCACTAATTAAAATTTCAACCCTTGGCAAACAATAAAAATGGCAGTTACATTCTTCTGAACCTTTTAGGATAATTAAAGCAAACTGGAAACTCCTTGTTTAGTTGCAGAGTCTTTCAAACAAAGCTTTACACAATGTGCTTTCTTACTAGTAGGAAAGGCATTATGTAAGCAAAATTATTGATTACCTGTGAAATCTCTTTTAAGTTAGAAGAACAGAAGAAAAAACTTTAACCAAGAGATTCTGTGATTTTTGTAATTTACCAGGAAAATATTTTTGAGCCTAGTTTCTTACTACATACTGCTTTTTTCTACTTGATAGAACTATTTTAAAAAATCACCAGTGGGAATTCAGGACATGGATGCACAGTGGATTAATTTCTTGGGGCCACTGGTTAAAATGTTCCCTCTGATGACAAATGATAAGGTCCTCCTAATATGCTGGATATCCAATAAAGTCTACAGTAAATTTGTTGTATGCTGTGCTATATACTCATAATTTCCACCTTCATCAACCCCAGAGAAAAAAAGGCTTTTGCTTTACAGGTGGAAAACTACCTTTTTTTGTATTAAATTTTCTATAATTAAAAAACTACACATAAAAACACTGCAGTTTTCATTAGTTGCATATTTTAAAAATACAGTGAATATAGAAGAGAAATAATATATAAATATGCAAGTATCTTTATAGTTTGTCCTCTTATGTGTGTATACATACATCATATAAATGTACATATAAACATTTAAAATGAATTGACTTATGCATTTCTATACTTTTTAAATAATAGTAATGTTTTTAAATTTTAAAGGGAAGAATATAAGAAATATACCACTTAAATTTTTACCTGTTAGTGTCTATATTGACATTTTCTCTTTATTAGCTTACTCACTTAATATATATTTAATATACTTATTTGATGTCATATTGAATCTTTATATCAGAAATTTATAATTATTCTATAATCTTAATTATGTTTCTACATAAATATTACTGTTAATCTCACCAAACTCTCCCTTTTTTACAAGTAAATATTAATGTTTATATTATTTAATGTATTTAAAAATATACAGCTGCTTAGTAAATCTGTTTCTACAACTTACTTTGAATTACGTCTTTATTTTTACCTCTCTCTAATGTCAGATTATGCTTTGTTTCTACAACCTCTTGATCCTTTAAGTCCTTTTATTGTTTTTGCTACTTTTCTTAAAACTTTCTTTCTTTTCTTTTTTTTTAAAGTTATGCTTGTAATGTTTCAACTAAAATGGAATGGAATATTCCAGATATAAGTATATTTTTAATATAGTGGGAGAAATGTAATATTTATGTTTATACTGTTATACATACTAAACTGGAACAGTATTTATTTGAATTTTTAAAACTTAATTTTTATAATATATATTTTGTTGAATTGTTTAAATTTGTATCTTCTTAGATAAATATCTGATATTTCTGGCAACTTAATATTATTAATAAGTAACTTATGGGAGTTTTTAATTTTTTTTCCTTATTTTCTATGTGAATGTATTCCAACATTTTAATCATCATCTAGGATATATTCCTAATAATGTTATTTATCATTTATAAAATGTTCCTTAAATAATGTTAACATATTTCCATTAGTGTTCCAATAATCTCTTTTCCCTTTTTATTTTCCCTTTTAAGTTAGGCAGAAGCATAATTTAAAAAAAAAAGCTCAAGAATATACATATACACACACACAAATATAGTCTTTGAAAATTGTTTTTTGTAGTTATAGATGGACAGAATATCTTTATTTTATTTGCTTATTTATATGTGGTGCTAAGATTTAAAGCTAGTGCCTCACACATTCTAGGCAAGCACTCTTGCCACTGAGCTCTAGCCCCCCATATATATTCTTAATAGCTTCATGTTATACTTGAAATTATTTTTTTTTAAAAATAGGATTTAAAGTGCATTGTGTTCATAATGTCAAAAAAAAAATATGCCAGAGTGTAAATTATGCTAAAAACTCTTAATTACCTCTACTAGGAATGTATACATTATGGGAATTGTTGTAAATTCAGCAAACCTTCAATGTGCCTATATAGGCCATTTAAGAATATTTCATATAAAAATCATTTTATTTGTTCATTTATTCATTCAACACATCTACTATATTCTAAGTAGTGCTATATTATGCTAGATCCTGGGTATGCTGTGATGGATAAAACCCCTTGCTCTTGTTAACTTTACCTTCCCATGATTGAAAGACTTAAAGAGCAGCTGAGTTATGTGGTTCAATATAGGTAAAGGGGTATACTCCAAAGCCATAGAGACCTTAGTTTTAGTTTTTTGGGTCAATGCAGAAATCAGTACCTCACATAAATGGGCTTCCACTGTCTTCCTAGAAGTCATGAACCTTGATTATTTTTATAACAATCCAAAGACAACAGAGCGGGAGATCTAAATAAGGTATGGGAAGAGGGAGGCACAGAATATATTAAATGACCCTTAACACTATTTAAAAACCTTGAGGTTATAGGGGCAATTGGTATCTCTTTGAGAGCATTAAAAATGGCTTTTCTTTTTTATCTACTTTGTTTATACTATATAAGATTTGTACTTCTTTTTTAAAAGCCCAATTTTGAAGTTAATAAGGGAGGGCCAGGAATTTGGCTCAGTGGTAGAGCGCTTGCTTAACATGCCAGAAGCCAGGGGTTTAATCCCCAGTACCATAAAACAAGACACACAAAAAGGGATAAGGATGGGGAGGATACCTATATGTATGTGTTATTGAAATCCTAATCTTAAGTCTCTTTGTTATGCCCAGGGTTAAACTTCTCTTGTTTCACAATTCTCATATTCATTCCCCCCCCCCCAATTCTCTCTCCACTCTCTCTTTTTCTTTCCCTTTTTTTGTAGTAGTGATTGAACCCAGGATGCTCTGCCACCAAGCTACATCCCCAGCCCTTATTATTTATTTTGAGACAGGGTCTCACTAAGTTGCTGAGGCTGACCTTGCACTTGAATCAATCTTCTTGCCTCAGCTTCCCCAGTTACTGGAATTTCAGCATGCATCACCATACCTGGCTTTTTAGGCTTAATAATTAGGTATATATTAAATATGAAGCATGCTATAAATATGCTCATATCTTCATTTGGTTTATATTTTATAATGCTTTTTTTGTGTGCTGTAGTGCGAACTTGGATGAACCTGCACAAGCCGGTACCAGTTCACTACAGGTAATGTTGGATCACCATCCTGTTGCTATTACAGTGGAGGTGAAGCAAGAAGAAGACATTAAACCACCTCCTCCACTGGTTTTAAATCCTCAACACAGCGATGTTTTAGAGCAAAGAGAAGAACATGAATTAGTACATGTTATGGAAAGATCTTTGTCACCATCACTTTCCTCTGTTGATATGAGAATGACATCATCTCCAACTTCTACTCCAAGGAGAGATGATTTTTTTCGGCATGAAAGTGGAGAACATTTTAGGTCTCTATTAGGGTACGATCCTCAGATCCTGCAAATGTTGAAAGCAGAGCATCAGATAATTTTAGAAAATCAAAGAAATTTTGGATTATATGTTCAGGAGAAGAGGGATGGATTGAAAAGAAGGCAGCAGCTAGAGGAAGAGCTACTGAGAGCAAAAATTGAAGTGGAGAAGCTGAAAGCAATTCGCTTACGGCATGATCTACCTGATTATAATAATCTTTGAGGTCTTTTTAAGTTTTTCAATTTGATTATTTAAATTTTGTCCAAAATTACTTTGGGAATATTCTGAAGCAAATAGATGTATGGAAAATGTTGTTAATATCTATTATGGAAAAACTTTTGACATGATTTTCTTTTTTTGCGGGGGGGGGCATGGTTTCCTAATTATTTGACTTTCTTTTTGGATATCAAAACTTACTGATGTGTTGATTGGTAATATTTTTCCTCCAATTTATTTTTAGTTATTGCCCTTATAGATGGCCTTTTATTTTAATCATTAAAATATATACAAATATGTATATATAAACATATTCTCTCAAAGTTCTGTGTTCAGCACTTTGGGTTAGAAGTTTGAAACATATAGTTAAAGGTTTTAAAGTCAGTCCAATTTAGAAACTATACTGACTCAATAACAAGAAGCTTTTCTCTGTGGCTGCAGATGCAGCTTGGTGGTAGAGCACTTACTTTGAGATGTACAAAGCCCTGGGTTTGATCCCAGTACCACAATCACCACCACCACCACAAAAAAACCTTATCTGTATGACACTGTAGTTTTTTTTTTTTTTAACTAGAGGTTTATTTATAGTTATACACAGTAGTTGGATTAATCCTGACACACTCTTACATGCATGGAAATTGTTTTCAGTTCATGATTCTCCCCGTTTTCTTTCCCATCTTCTTCCCCTCTCCCATTCTTCTTCCTCTACTAGATTTCCTTTTGCTCATGTATTAATTCATATTTGATTGGCTCTTTATATTCTATCTTCCCCTCCCACTTTCCTTTGTTTTATTTTAGCTTCTGCATATGAAAGAAAATGTTTGTTGAATTTCTGAGTTTGGCTAATTTCACATAGCATGATATTCTCCATTTCCATCCATTTACTGGCAAATGCCATAATTTCATTATGACACTATTTTTTATGTTTTCATCTTTTGAAGGAGTAAGTCTTAGATTTTAGAGATGGAAAACATTTGGAAAATACTTTTTTCCTCCTCTTTAATTTAGAGGTAATGAAATAGGTCCCAGGTCCAAGGAGAACTCAGTGACTTACTGCGGTAACAAAGCTTCAGCAGTGCAAGGACCAGTATTCATTTTTCTTTTCTCCTCCCCTCCTCCCAATTTATTCTATACAAGTAAAAATCTGCTAAAATATCCTCCAGATTTCTAGATTTAAAATTTTGAAGAATTTATTTAATTAAAGCTACTTTTAAGACTTGGAATGTAGTTTAGTGGTAGAGTGTTTGACTAGCATGCATGAGGCCCTAGGTTCAATCTGCAAGACCACAAACAACAACAGCAACAAAAGATTACGGTTAACAATTGTTAGATTAAAACCAAAGGAATCATAACCCTTTCTCTTTTTTGTTCTATAAATTGAGATCTGATATCATACTGAAGTTGTATTTTGACTGTGTGATTGAAAGTTCTTTCCTATTTCATTTTCCTGAAATAGGTTTCTTTAAAAGTAAAAATCAGTGAAAAATGAAAATTTTACTTTGAAAATAGCAAAATATCTTATGTTTATAATTTAATGAGATAGCCTTGTTTCAGGTAAACATTGCTATTTTAGTATTTGTGGAAATAAAACCTTGATTTTTTAAAGAACACATTAAACTTTTGTTAAATTTTTAATATGTGTTTTATTTAAGAATATCTATTTGGCTGGGATTTTGTTGAGAAAGAATTTTAAATCAAGCTTGAGAATGGGCAACTAGAATTTCAGCAATACAGGGAGAAAGGGTGTTTGAAGTCAGAGTGAGCTCTCGAAAAAAGGAATGGAGAGTGGGAAAAAAATGATCAGGATGTGCAAGCAAAAATGCAATGCTAAGCCAGGTGCTTTAAAGTGAAATTACAGAGACCCAATTCAGACTCTGGTAACCTAGACTAGGACACCTCTCTGGAGCTTCTATTTGAGTAGAATTTTACTTGCAGGAGTAAACCAGAAACCTGCAGTATACATAATATTTTTCAATTTTAAAATATTCACAAATAATTCAAAATGTCTTTCAGATACCATGTAGACATGTGAGTGGGCTTCATTCAGCCATGGGGCTTCCAGTTTGTGACTTTTTGGAGTAGAGCTATCATTCTCCAAGTGTAGTGCTTTGTAACATCAGCATCACTTGAGAACTTATTAGAAATTCCATTTGAATCAGAAATTTTTGAGGATGGCGTCCTGCAATCTTTTGTAATAGGCCCTCTTATGGATTCTAATGCTGGTTAAAATTTGAGTCAATGAGATAAGTTTTATGTATTTTTAAAAACAGTATTGGGGGTTAAATCCAGTAATTTTTTCAGAGTTAGTCTTGTTTGATTTTGATTTGCAAAAGTTTAAATGTATTTTAAAGACATGTTTAAATATCTGAGCTACATCTCTAACACCCGCCCCCCTTTTTTTTTGAGATAGGATCTCACTAAATAGCCTAAGGCTAGCCTGGAACTCTCAATCCTCCTGTCTTCAGCTTCCTGAGTTGAGGTGCCTCACTGCACCTGGCTTGAAATAAGAGTATTTTACAGCCTAACTTGGTGCCTAAATCATGTTAGACTCTCAAAAAAAAGTTTTGTGGAAAAGCAGAATGGGTTGAAGTAAGCAAAGGGATATCAATTTGGATGTTGGTTGGTGCCAGATAATGGATTAAATAAAATGCTATTTTAAGGAGTCAGACTTAACTGAATATACAATGGGAAGCCACTGCAAATGTTTGATTAGGGGGACAATATACTAGAGCTGTAATTTAGGAAGAGAGTATAGTAGCATTTAGTAGTAGGCATTGTAGTGAGAGAAAACTTAATTGGAAATTTAGGTTGTGGCTATAGAAACAAAAAATAAACTCTTGTGGGTACTATTTTAGCTTATTGATTACTTAATTTCATTAGTTGAATTAAAAAACTTTTTATACCTTGTATTAGAGTTAAGCTTTTTATTATAGAAATGTCTTGGGTATAAATCATATTTATTTGACAATTTTATCTTCTCTCTTTCATCTGTGCTATGACTTTCCTTTGAGTGTCACGAGTCCTCTAATTTGAGGTAGTATTTTTATAATTCTAGTAAATACTTCTTTAGACAGTTTTACTTTTTGAAATTACAATGCAAATTATTTATATGATATTTAATCACATATTCAGCATGCTATCACTTGAAATTGATGAGTGTTAAAGTATTGACTTCATACAACAAAATCAATTTAACAAAATGTGTTTTGTGTAATGTTAATTCTCTGAGATGTTCCTAGAATATTTTTCTGTTCAAAAAGTACAACGTACCTCTTTTGGTAGTTTGGTTCTAAAGTCATTGTACAAGGTAAAAAAAAATCATGTATATACAAAATGATATGTAATTATATTGCCTTTGAAAATTCCTTTATTGCCCATCAAATGGCATAATCTGGTAATTGTATTTTTCTCCAGAATTATACAAAACTTGGTTGTTTCAAGGGACACAATTCATTAGCATTTAGGGCTGTGCAGATTAAGAAACTTTATTTTTATGTATTTTTAAATACCAGAATTACATTCATTGGAGTAAGTATACTGAAGTAATTTTTTCTGAGTCAATCTTGTTTGATTTTGATTTGCAAAAGTTTAAATGTATGTAATTTTCCATTTTCTAACCACTTCCTCCATACACACCATGATTACCATAGTGTAGTTTATAAGAATTTCTGAATAAAGAAAATTGCTCATTTCACCACAGAACATTTTTTTGGAGGTTGTTTATTATCTTTTAAAGTATCTTAGGGAAATTATGAGTTAACCTTTTTTTTTTTTTGATATTGAGATATTTTGAGTTTGGGGACTACTTACCAACTTCCATTAGCAGTTTTTTTTTTGAGGACAGTATCACTAATGGGAGGAAGAAATTCTGCTAGTACCAGTGGTGTATACATGGAACCTTCCAGACATCCTACGTATGGAATTTTATCTATAACATATAGTACTGGGAAAATATAGAGAAGAGTGAATTTATTTTGATTTTAGATTTGATTCTGTAGAAGTATTTTAAATTTGAAAATTAAATTGAAAGTTTATTTCATTCAATGTATTAATCTAGGTAGTGGATAGGTTATTTTTGCCAGCTTTCTGTCTTCCTTTTATCCATATGAGCTTAAATGGATATGTTGTCATTATTATAACTTATGATTTTCTAAACTAGATATGATTTATAATAAGAAAAAGCTTAATCTTATAAGAAAAGCTTAATTTTCTCATTTCTAATAAATGCCAGGTTTCTTGAAATATTAAAATTTTTCATTTTGTGTAATGAAACAACTTGGTATTTCACTTTTGAAAGAGTTGATCTTCCCTTTTCCATCTTTTTGTGATAATGTTTAAAATATGAATATTTTCCATGTGCCTTCTTTTAGAATAATCTGGTAATTGTATTTTTCTCCAGAATTGTCCAAACTTGGTTTCAAGTGACACAATTCCTTAGCATTTAGGGCTGTGCAGATTAAGAAACTTTATTTTTGTGTATTTTTAAATACCAGAATTACATTCATTGTAATAAGTATACTAAAGTAATTTTTTTCTGAGTCAGTCTTGGTTGATTTTCATTTGCAAAAGTTTAAGTGTATTTTAAAGACATGTTTAAATATCTTAGAGTGCAATAAATTATATTTAATATATACCACTGATGATGGTGGTTAAGCAAATGATTTATTAATACATATTCTTTTAATTACAATTAATACATTATATTGATTTGTATTTTTTTATTACCGCCCCCCCCCAAAAGAATTCAATACAATAGAGTTGAAATTTTTTGATGAGGTATAATTGAAATAAATTTATTTAGATGATTATATAATACCAAATGTACCTATCTAAATATTATATTTTTTCAAATATTAAGACCCACAAATTCTCAAAATCAAAATTTGATAGTGAAGGTTGTGGTTGTAGCTCAGTGGTAGCAGTTGCCTAGCAAGAGTGAGGCACTGCTTTTATTCCTCAGCCCCACATAAACAAAAATAAAAAATAAAGATTAAAATCTTTAAAAATATTTGATAGTGAATTTGATTATAAAAAGAATTAAATGAAATATTGCATAATTAAATACAAGAGAAAATTCTTTAAGTATGCAACTAAATTAAACATTAACAGAATTATACTAAATCTTTATGTATTATTTTGAGAAATTGTTTAATTTTTTATATGTCTTTTAAATTGATTAAAACTAGTAGCTATGATTTGAAATTATTTAAAGTTTTCAGTAGCTTTATAAATAGTGGAAAGCAAAATAAATGAGTAAATGCAAATAAAACTACCAATCAAGTTAGCCTAGGCAATTGAAAAAAAATGGATGTATTAGTATTACACTTTTTATTAATAGATCTTTTGTGTTTTAAAAGTATGTGTGGTGCTGGGTGCAGTGATGCACTCCTGTAATCCCCTTTACTTAGGAGGCTGAGGCAGGAAGACTGTAAGATTGAGGTCAGCCTGGACAAGTTAGCAAGATCCTGTCTCAAAATCAAAGTTAAAAAGGGGTGCATCTCAAAATCCAAGTTAAAAAGGGGTGGGGGCTGGGGAGTGTAGGTCAATGGTAGAGAACCCCTGGGTTCAATCCTCAGCACCACCACCCAAAAAATGGTATGGAATAAACAAAGATTTTTACAAACCCTAACATTTTTATTAAGAAATCATATATACAATAAAAAGTTGAAAGAATTTCGTAATAAATATTCATATTCCTACCACTTAGATTTTGCTTGGCATATGCTTGATTAGGGAACTTACACATTTGACTTTAAGAAATTGCCAGACCTTTCCCCAAAGTGATTATACCATCTTATAATTCATTCAATAGTGTGTTTTTCTTGGGCTCGGGATGTGGCTCAAGTGGTAGCGCGCTGGCCTGGCATGCGTGCGGCTCGTGTTTGATCCTCAGCACCACATACAAAAACAAAGATGTCCGCCGATAACTAAAAAATAAATATTAAAAATTCTCTCTGTCTCTCCCTTCCCTCTCTCACTCTCTCTTTAAAAAAAAAATAGTGTGTTTTTTTTTAAGTAAAGCTTTACATGTTCAATAATTGTAATGTCAGAATTGAAAAAGTTCTATTATTTAAATCAATTCAAAATATCAGTTAATGTTTTACTATATTTGCTTTATTGCATATTTATCTAACCCTCCATTTTTTTAAGGAAACCACTATTATTATTATTATTTTATTTTATTGAGAAAAAAGAAAAACAAGTTTTATTGCTTTGCTAAGAAAGGAGAGACACAGGGCACTACTGTCCCAGAGTCTGTGTCGTGGGTCTTCTGGAGCCATTCCTTATTCCTGTGGTGGCTGTGTGCTCAAGGACAGAAAACCCTGCCTGGGATGGGGAAGAAAGGTAATCCTTATTACTCCTTGTACCTCCTCTGGTCTTAGTGTATTGTATTACTTGGTGGTCAAGCTAAAAATTTAGAAGCCATTTTTAATTACTGTCTTTTCCTAACTGCCCACATCTAGTCCATTAGCTCGTTCTGATGTCCCTATCCTTAAAAGAACCTCTGAAACTGATCCTTTTCACCATATATGCTGGGATCAGCTTCAAGAAAAACATTATTTTAAAGCATGTTACAAAATTAGAATAGTTATCTCTAAACATTTCAACATTACTAGAGTCTTATGTTTATTTGCACAAAAATAAATATTTGTGTAGTTTTGAAATCTTAAATGTATGATTTGATAAGTTTTGGAAAATACCTACATTTGTATTGCTCAAACTCCAATCAGAATTTAAAATGATGTAAGAACTGGAGGAAAAGAAATGTGGACTTGGAGATGTTTCAGGTTATCTTGCTCCTTGTTGATTTAAGATTAATCATTCCACAGAGTGGGAAAGAATTTGCACTGTAGCTCTGTGCTAGCCTATCTTGGGTGAGGCCCAGGGTTCAATCTTCAGTACTGTGCATACACACAAAAGATATAGAATGTTATCACATCAGAAAGTTCCTCCTGCCCTTTTCTTGAAATCAATCCCCTGGCATCTCAGACAACCATTGTTCTGTTTAAAAATCTTAAGTAGATTTTGCCTGTACTAGAACTTCATATAATTGGAACCAGGCAGTGCATACTTTCTTCTTTTTTAACTTGGTCTTAACTTAGGTTAACTTAGTGTTTTTGACATTCACCTGATTTCATATATTATATTAATAGTTTATTGCTGTATAGTATTTCATTGTATAGATATATAAATTTACCCATTTTCTTTTGATGGACTTCTGGGAAATATCAAGATTTTGGCTCTTATGTATAAGTATTTTATGAATATTCTACGGATTTATTGTGGACATAATGCCTGCTTAGGGAACTTTTACATTTAATGTTTAAGAAACTGCCAGACCTTTCCCCAAAATGATTGTACCGTTTTTACATTTCAATCAACAATATATGCGTTTTTTTTTAAATAAAGCTTTGCATGTTCAGTAACGAATGTCATAATTGAAATTGATGTATAACTCATATTTAAATGAATTAAAAATGTCAAGCAGATAATTTAGATACCTGGAAATATTGTAGTTTGATTATTTTTTTCATTTTTGTTCTTGCTGCATATATTCTTTGACATGAGGTATTGAAGAAATATGAACTGTATAGTCCCTGTCATGCTTATAAAGGATATTCAGAAAATGATCTCTAATGCAAAAAAGTATCTTCTAAGTTTATTTTACACATAATGATATTTGTACTTAGTTGACATTCAATTTCTTTTATTAGATAAGAAAACTATGGCTGATTATCTGTCTGAAGGGACTTATGCATTAATGTTTTATAATTTTTAGTTTAATAAAATCTTTTAGTCTTAAATTCATTTTTCAGTTATATGTTAATGTGTGTTAAAAGTTCTAGAGATTTGGTAATTTTGAAACAAAAACAATCTGCAAGACTCTTTGCATTTTTTATTATTTGAGATATTTTAAATTTTATTGTACCACTGAAAACAACTTTTGTGTTTACAATATTAAAGGCTTGCAGTTGTGGGATATATAATTAAGTCATCCTATACTTAGGAATCTTTCATTAAGATGATAATGCCCACTATTAATAGTAAATGGCATTATCTTCTTCAAAGCATGATTTTAAGCATCCTTACTTTGTAATCTTGCTGATGGGCCTTCAATTGTCATGTTCATGCAGATCTGTTGATTTGGGAAGTACAGTACATGGTCAAGGGGGATATAGATCAGAACCAAGTTTAGAAATAACATATTGTTAGATTGGAATTTTTTAGAGTGGTTAGCCTGGGACATAGTAAGTCAATATTTTCTGTTGTACAAATAGTCTAGATTTAGGAGGTTGTGATGTTCCACCATTCCATTACTGATCTTCATTGTATTTTTTGGAGTTACTCATCTTCTTTCACCTGCCCAAGTAGGTAGATTTTTTTTTTCTTTTTTTAAATATTGAAGATTGAACCCAGGGTATTCTATCACTGAGCTACATTCCCATCCCTTTTTTCTTTTCGTTTGAGAAAGGGTCTTGCTCAGTTGCTACAGCTGGCCTGGAACTTTTGATCCTATTCCTCAGCCTCCCGAATTGCTGATATTACAGGCATGTACCACCATGCCCTGCACCTACATAATATTTTAAATGGGACTGTTGGAACAGGGCAAAGGTAAAATGATGATGACAGTAGTAAACACTTAGGGAGCATTTTTTATGTGACAAGAATGGTTCTAAGCATTTTACATCTGTTATCTGATGTTCATGATCAGTTTGAAGGTAGGTATTAGTATTCCTTTCATTTTATAGAATCATAAACTGTCACAAAATGTTCTAATAAGTACTTTTCCAGGGCCACCTAGCTATTAAATGGTGGATTCCAAGATTTAAACACATGCAGTCTGGCTCCTTGGTTTGTGCTCTTCCCCTGCTCTGCGAGAGTGTATTAAATCTGGAGAGTCTAAGGCTATTTCAAAGTTAATTATAAGTAATTTCTGAGTTCCCAGAATTTAATTATTATGCTTTATTTAATTCAGCTTTTTCTTTTTTTTTTTTCTTGCTGGTGGTGGTATTGGAGTGTTCTTGGATATAACAATAATTTTTTAGACAGTGAAAATAGAATATTTGATCTAGGATGTTTTCCCGAGTCATTTTGATGAGACATTCTTTTTACCCTGCCTTAGGGAACTCTTGGACAATTTAAAGGAAATTATACTTTTCTCTTGAATAACCCAATAAAAAGCAGAAGGCCACATTAAAAAAAGAAGTTATTATCAGTGCTTTATTTGATTCATAGTAACTACAGCTATTAGAATTACTTAAGTACTAATTAAAATTGGTTACAGTTGCACAACACAAAATTTTTTAAAGTTCAAAAACTGGTCAAATCACCCCATCTTTTTTGTTACTGCTAAAAACCTTCAAACTTTCTCTGGGAAATCGGGCTTAAAAACAACGAAAATAACACATTGACAAGTAATGTATCTGAAAACCGGCCACTAATTTTTGACTAAAAATTGGTGGATTAATACAATCTTGACGAAATTTAGTTATACAAAATGAGCAATTTACATTTGTTAGAAATTATGGTTTTAAAAAAACTCACATTGATAAAAACTGTAATCATTAAGATATGATACAGAAAGAAGTGGCTGGTGAATCTTAGAGTAATTGTTTCCCAAGTAAACTTTCTGAGAGTATCAAGTCTTTAAAGTAAAAACAAAAATGAGTTTATTTTCTAAAACTATTTTCCAGATGAAAACTAATTTTGAGATAATTCTGTCTTTCATAAATATTTCAAAAACATGAAGTCAAAATTTACCTACAGTCAAAATGGCAATTTTGAAGAGTACCTATTATCTGGGAGTTTGTTGATGAACAAAGTCAAAACAGACCACTCAGCTCAGGATTCAGAGTATAGTGGGGAAGACTGATCCTAAGTAATTTGTTATATAATTAATTGTTGAGATAATGCTGAAATAATAGGGCAACTGGATCTAACCCATGAAACAGGGAAATTTATACAGAAGTGGGTAGAAATTAATTTAGTTAAGTGCGTTAGAGGAAGACAAATAAAAGGCCCTTTGACAGGAAGCAGCATACTTCCCTGAGAACTATAAAAACTAATGAATTTTAAGCAAGAGGGATACGTGCTCAAATTTATATTTAAAAATAATAAATGTGGAATATGGTTTAAAGAAATATTGGCATGAAAAGAACTCAGTAAAGATTTCTCAGAATAAGTGGAGGCAACAGAGAAGGCAAATAATATATAACTGAGAATCGGGTCAACTTGTCTGGATTATGTGGTTGATCAGCTGTGGGACTAAGGAAGTAGAAAGTATCAAGGATGATTTCCAAATTTCTCATTTGAACAAGGATAAGACAGGAAAAATAAAGAAGATGCAGGTTTTGGAGAGAAGATAGTGGACATGATGAGTTTGAGATGTTGGTTAGACATCCATGTGGTCATGTCTGGAGATAGTTGGGTATATAGATACACAAATCTAGAGTTTTGGTCTGTGTTAGAGATAAGAGGAAAAAAAAGTTGTTAGTACATGGATTGTATCAAAGCCACGGGGAGGAGGAGCTAATTCAAGATGTGCATGAGAGTAGAAGGCCGCCTAGTACTAAGTTCTTAAGGGCTCCAATAGGAAAGGTTAGATAAAGAAGTATGCATTGACTAGGAAGCAGCAGCTAATGAGGTAAGAGAAACCTTATAAGGGTGTTTTAAGAGCTACAGAAATAGAGTTCACTATTTCAAGGAGGAAGTAATACTGTCCAAAAGCTTTTGAGCATTGTATATAGGAATAAAAACCTGGGTTTATTTTAATTTTATTTCACATTTCCATATGTTGTGATAATAATACAAATGCACAGTGAGGTAGGGCACACAGCTGTAGTATAGCCAGTGTTCTTTTTTTTTTCTGATTATTTTTTAAACCCTATTTATTTATGTTTTATGTGGTGCTGAGGTTTGAACCCAGTGCCTCACACATGCTAGGCAAGGTCTCTACCACTGAGCCATAGCCCCAGCCCTGACCTGGATTTATTGACAGCTCCTAAGTGACCCTTAATATTTGCAGTTTTGGAGAGAGGATGATGCTGGAAGTCAGAGTGGAGTAGTTTGAGGGTGGGAAATTGAATAGAGGTAATGACTAGGGTGTTTGGTGTTAAAACTTTCCTTATTTCTCCCTGAAACATAATGTATTTTTCCATGCAATGGTCTTTTCAATGATTTACTGTGGAAAAACAAGTTTGTCAAGTAAGAAGCCAAAGAGTGCACTAATTCCTCCCTCACTACCTGTTTTCTCTTATTAAAAAAGAAAAATCAAATATTGTTTGGCTCTTTTACTGAAACACATTGAAAGTTCATTGATTTAGAGTATAGTATAATGCTTATATTTCTAATAAGTGAGTGGGCTTACTTTATCTTGGCAACTTTTAATGTGTTAAATATTACATTGCCCAAATTTTCTTTCCCTCCTATTTTCTTCCCCACCCTCCCCCTCCTCCCCCCCTCACCCCCCATTCCTTCCCTCCCCATTCCTTCCCTCCCCAATTTTTCCCTTCCTCCCCTCCCCTTCTCCCCCTCCCCTTTACCCCCATTCCTTCCCTCCCCATTCTTTCCCTTCCTCCCCTCCCCTTCTCCCCCTCCCCTTCTCTCCTCCTCCCCTTCATTCCTCATTCCTTCCCTTCCTCCCATCCCCTTCTCCCCTGCTGCTCGCTTGCTCCCTTCCTTCCTTCCTTCCTTCCTTCCTTCCTTCCTTCCTTCCTTCCTTCCTTCCTTCCTTCCTTCCTTCCTCCCTCCCTCCCTCCCTCCCTCCCTCCCTGACAAAAACAGGACAGTCTGTTTAAATGACCTGTGTTTATTTAAAGTTTTACAATTGCTCCATATCTTAGTAACTCCTATTAAGAGAGACATTAAGTAGATTCTTGATTCTTCTAGCACAATCAATGTTTTAAGTGGGTTTTTTTTAGCATTTTACATATTAAAATGTAATAGTTTTGTGTTTTTTATTTAATTTTGACCGAATTTCTTAATATTTTTGTTTTTTTTTAAGTTATCAATGGACCTTTATTTATTTTTTTAATGCAGTGCTGAGAATTGAACCCAGTGCCTTGAATATACTAGGCAAGCACTCTACCACTGAGCCAGCACCCCAGCCCCTAATTTATATTCTTTGTATCTATTTTCTATTTAAAAATTTATGTGAAATTTTGATTGAGAGGAAAATTTGTGGCTCAGTGGTAGAGCGCTCGCCTAGCAGTGCGAGGCCCTGGGTTTGATCCTCAGCACCACATATAAATAAACAAATAAAGATATTTTAAAATAAAAAAAAGTAGTGATTGAGAGTCTAGGTTTAGACTGTACATTTTGGACAACATGTTGGATTAAGTGGACATTGTGTGTTTTCTGGTCAGATTAAAAATGTAAATACATGAGAATTTTTTTTTCCATTTTAAAGGGTGCTCATTTATTGTCACTGTTCTAAATCTACAAAAAAAGAAAGAAAAGGAAGGAAGAAAGAAAAGAACATAACCCTCCTCAACTCAATTTCCTCCATCCCACAACATAATTTTTCCCTAAACCAAACCCCCAACTGGTCCTGGTAGAGGAAATGAGAATCTTCTCTTTTACCTTAAGTATATCCTTTAAGTTGAACGTGACTTAGGGGAGTCAAACAAAGAGAAAACGAAGATATATCTAAAAAACGTCTTATCACCAATAATCAAATTTGAATTATGTCATTAAGAAGATACTATTTCTACCAGTTAATTGGTAAACATGAGTGTTCACACAATATAGAAGCTTATGATAGTCAAGAGCTGGAAACAGCTCACTGTTGTTCAGTATTATATATAATAATAAAGAACAACTGGGTGTGCTGGCACATAAATGTAATTGCAGCTATTTAGGAGACTGAGATCATTGGATTACAAGTTCCAGGTTAGCCTGGACCATTTAGGGAGACCCTGTGTTAAAATAAAAAGGGCTGGAGATGTAGCTCAGTGGTAGAGAAACATTGGGTTTAATCCCCTGTTCTGTAAAAATAAATAAACTGTTGCTTTAAGCAACAATTTGGGATGAATCTTAAAAACATTGTATCAAGTAAGAGAAACCAGTCTTGAAAGTTTGTATACTGGGTGGTTCCATTTATTAGATATTGTAAAAAAACTGAAACTATATTTATGGGAAACAGGTCAGTAATTTCTGGAGAGGTAGGGTGAGTGTATAGCATTGGAGAGTCTTGTGGGATGGTGGAAATAACTATTCTATAACTTGGTTGTGGCAGTTATATTAATCTATATAGAGAGATTCATATAAAATTCATAGAACTTGGACTGGGGATGTGGCTCAAGCGGTAATGTACTCGCCTGGCATGTGCAGGGTGCTGGGTTCGATCCTTAGCACCACATAAAAATAAAGATGTTGTGTCCACCGAAAAACTGAAAAATAAATATTAAAAAATTCTCTCTCTAAAAAAAAATTCATAGAACTACATCAAGAAAGAAGACAATTTTACTGTATAAAATATTAGTAGTTGGTAAAGATGATATTGTGCTGATGATATATTGTGATTGGTGGGAATATCATTGATACAGCCTTTTTTTGGAGAAAAATTTGTTGATTTAAGACAAGTCTGAAAATCTTGAAACTTGTTGGAACAGTGCTTTAATTTCTAGGACTTTATCTTGAAAATCAAGATGAACAAAGATTGTGTAAAATAGAATTGATAACAACAAAAAGCTGAACAATAGAGCACTAATTAAATTATACGTTATTCCAATAGAAGATTATGCAGAAATGTATTTACAATAATATATAAACAGTAAAAAGTCTACATTTTTTTAGTGGTATATACAAAGAGGTATCTGAAAATTATCCTTTATCCATATACCCTTATTATGGAAGGAAGGTCAGGAAATGGAGAAGTTGTGTTTAAGTTCTGTGTCTTCTTGGTCTCTGCTCAGAGTTAACAAAGCAGTCTGAATTCTTTCAGGGCACTCTGGATAGAGGTGATTTAAGCAGGATATGAATCATCTGTTTTCTCAGGAAAAAACCTTGATGATTCTGACTATAAATTTATTTGTTGAAGAAAGTCAAGACTCATTTTCTAAAATCCATGAGTGCCAGTGATAAAATAATGAGTTATCTGAGTTCTAATGATGATACTGGATTTTTAGACCTTTGAGTGATTAATTTACCTTGTTTGACGATGTACAAGTATTTTTTGTGGACATATGTCATCAATGTATTCAACTTCTTCAACTACCTCTTTCCCTTTTCTTCCTCCATCTCTACCAAGCAGTGGTTACTGTAGGTATATGTAACTTTTAAAGGATCAGCTGTACTTTTTCCCAATGCATCATCTTATATTCCTTCCAGTTGCTCCATGTCTTTGTCAACACTTGCTACAGTCAGTTTTCAAAATCATTTTATTCAGTTTAATGAGTATGTACTGTTATTGTGCATGTGTTTTGCAAGTTTGAGACATAGTTAGCATACCATACAATTTGCTTTTAATATATTCATTGTTATGTGCAACAGTGACCACAGTCAATTTTAGAACATTTTCTATACCCAAAAAAGAAACCTTATGTTTTTAGCTATCACTAGGCAATCTCATGAGGTGGTGGAAATAACTATCCTCTAGCTCTAAGCAACCACTAATCTTTCTATCTCATATATTTCCCTGTTCTAGACATTTCATGTGAACAACATCATGAAACATAAGGTCTTTGTGACTGACTTCTTTTTTTTTTTTTGAATACTGGGGGTTGGAACCAGGGACATTTCACCATTGAGCTATAATCCCAGTCCTTTTGTTTTGAGACAGGGTCTTGCTAAATTGCTGAGACTTGCCTCAGACTTGTGATATTTCTGCCTGAGTCTATGGAGTATCTGGGATTATAGTTAAGCACCACTGGGCCCATCTGAAAATTGTTATATTAACCAAATTGAATGTTCCAATACATGAAATAGATGCTTTCTTTAATTAGATTTTGATTTGTTATTTTATATGTATTTAGATTTGTTAATTTTTTTCAACAAAGCTCTTTAATTTTTTTTTTTTGTATAGAAGACTTGGATGCCTTTTGTTTTATTTTTCTAAGTATTTGTGTGATTTTTTTTTTGGAGTTACTGGGAATGGAATTTCTAAAATTTCATTTTCTGATTTCTTTTTGCCAATGAGCCTTATGTCTTGTGACCCTGCTAAATTTGTTTTATAAGATCTAGTCAGATTTTAGAATCCCTGGGGATTTCTGTGAAAACAATCATTATCTGCAAATAGGTACAATTTTTATTTCTTCCTTTCCTATCCTTTTGCTTTTAAAGTTTTAATTGTCATATTGCAATGGATAGGACTTATAGGACAGTGTTGAATAGAAGTGATCATTCTTATTCCTTATATCAAGGTATTTCCTTTTTTTATTTAAATAAATGATGCATTTTAAAAGGTTAAAATTTATTTGGTTTTTGTTAAGTTGTATTGTTTTGATGGCTTCCCTGGATCAGGTGTGTAATTGGTAAAAGTCATAGTGAAACGCCTTCGGTAATGTGGCAATTAGATTTTGCCACCTTCAGCTAGACTGACTTTTGCCTATATATAGAAGTTAGGTGAGAAGCAGGAGCTATGATTCAGTATGAGGGTCTAAATTTCTCATGACGGGATAATTGGTGTTTTATGTCTAATCTATAATTGCCAAGGGGAAAAGAAGGAGATAAGGTCAAATGGGGAAATTTTGTCTGTTGTGATCAAGTGTAATTTGAATTAGTACATTATAGTATGGTAAGTTTGCTTCAAAATATTAAAAGACACCATTATTTATAAAATTATGAATTTGTGCTTTCAATCTATTAGACCACTATATATTTTTTTTCTTTTTTCTTTTTTTAGTTGTAGATGGACACAATACCTTTATTTATTTTTATGTGGTGCTGTGAATTGAACCCAGTGCCTCACGCATGCTGGGCAAGTGCTCTGCCACTGAGCTACAACCCTATCCCCTAGACCACTATTTTTTGTTTTAATTTGTCTTGTCTTTTTAAGATTGAGATGCAGCAGAGGGAAGAGGAGTGGCCACTCTATCTCCAAGTAAATGGGGAAGAGGTTCTCTGAAACCTTTCAGAAAGCTTTGTATATTTCCTCCAGAACTTGAGAAGTTAGTGTGTGACTCTTGCCAAGAAAAGTTTAAAGGGAGGGGACTGTGTCTGGAATTGATCCTGACTGCACAAGGATAAAGACTGATGGTTTGAGTGGTGCTTCCTCTGCTGGTGGGAGGAGACACTGTGGATTTACCTAGGAGCTTAATTTGGGTGTTGGCAGGAACCAGCTTGATCTCCTCTCCCCAGAAGACGGCCTGAGTTTGTGAAGGGTGGAAGATCTTTAAGTTCTAATAACTATATTGGATTGGAATGAAGTTATTTAAATAGTTTTAAAATGGGAATTAACAGAGAAATGTAACTTTTTTTTTTTTTTTTTAGTTTTTGCTTGTACCACAGCTAATTCAGAGAGCATTTGACTGAATAGTTATGAATAGTAGATCTAGGGCATTTGGTCTTTAATTTAAATCATACATACACACACACACACTCGCACTCACAATTTTGGTACCAGGGATTAAACTTAAGGATACTCGATCACCGAGCCACATCTCCAGCCCTATTTTGTATTTTACTTAGAGACAGGGTCTCGAAGTTGCTGAGGCTGGCTTTGAACTCGCAATTCTCCTGTCTCAGCCACTGGGATTACAGGCGTGCGCCACTACGCCCGGCTGAACACAATATCTTTATTTATTTATTTTTAAAAATGTATCTATGTATTTTTATATGGTGCTGAGGATCAAACCCTCACACATGTGAGGCAGGTGCTCTACCCCTGAGCTACATACAGTCCCAGCTCTTAAATAATTTTAAGGAACATTAATAATTAATTTTCCTCTGCATCATCTTATAACAAATTTTAAATTAAGATGTTAAAAATAAATAAAATTTAAATATAACAAATGTAATAAAGATGTATTGCTTTTAAATGGTCAGTTTGGTAATCTTTCTTAATTGTATACACCTATCACTTATAACAAGTTCTGTCTAGCTCCTTTCCAGTCAATTTCCTCAACTCCGTAAGCAGCAATCACTGTTATTTTTTAAATTTTTTATTTGAATTTGTTATATATGACAACAGAATGCATTACAATTCATAGTACACATATAGAACACAATTTTTCATATCTCTGGTTGTAAACAAAGTATATTTTCACAACATTCGAGTCTTCATACATATACTTAGGGTAATGATGTCCATCTCATTCTACCATCTTTTCTGTCCCCTTGCCCTCTCCCTTCCCCTCTCACCATGCTCTCCCTCCTCCAACCCAATGATGAATCAGCCTTCTTATATCAGGGAAAACATTCGGCATTTGTTTTTTTTTTGGGGATTGGCTAACACTTAGCATTGTATTCTCCAGCTTCATCCATTTACCTGCAAATGTCATGATTTTATTCTCTTTTATTGTTCAGTAATATTCCATTATGTCTATATACCACATTTTTTTTATCCATTCATATACTGAAGGGCATCTAGATTGGTTCCACAGTTTAGCTATTTGAATTGAGCTGCTGTAAACATTGATGTGGCTTTGTCCCTGTAGTATGCCGTTTTTAAGTCTTTTGGGTATAGACTGAGGAGTGGAATAACTGGGTCAAATGGTGGTTCCATTAAATTTTCCAAGGATTCTCCATATTACTTTCCATATTGTCTGTACCAGTTTGCAGTCCCACTAGCAATGTATGAGTGTGCCTTTACCCCACATCCTCGCTAACCCTGGTGTTTAACAGTCTTCATAATAGCCACCATTTTGACTGGAGTGATATGAAATCTTAGAGTAGTTATGATTTGTAATTTTGTAATTGCTAGAGATGTTGAACATTTTTTTCATATTTTTGTTGATTGATTGTATATATATTCTGAGAAGTGTCTGTTCAGTTCCCTGGTCCATTTATTGATTGGGTTATTTTTGCTGAGAAGAAGCTTTTTAGTTTGAATCTATCCCATTTATTGATTCTTGATTTTAATTCTTGTGCTATAGGAATCTTATTAAGGAACTTAGGGCCTAATTTGACATGATGGGCCTGCTTTTTCTTCTATTGGATGTAAGGTCTCTGGTTTTATTCCTAAGTCCTTGATCCACTTTGAGTTGAGTTTTGTGCATGGTGAAAGATAGGGATTTAATTTCATTTTGTTGCATTTGGATTTCCAGTTTTCCCAATACCATTTGTTGAAGAGGTTATCTTTTCTCCAATGTATGTTTTTGGTGTCTTTGACTAATATAACTGTATTTGTGTGGGTTTGTTTCTGTGTCCTCTATTCTGTACCATTGGTCTTACCAGTCTATTTTTAGTGCCAATGCCATGCTGTTTTGTTACTATAGCTCAGTAGTATAGTTTAAGATCTGGTATAGTGATGCTACCTGCTTCACTCTTCTTGCTAAGGATTGCTTTGGCTATTCTGGGTTTCTTATTTTTCCAGATGAATTTCATGACTGCCTTTTCTATTTCTAGGAGGACTGTCATTGAGATTTTGATTAGAATTGCATTAAGTCTGTATGGTGCTTTTGGTAGTATGGTCATTTTGATAATATTAATTCTGCCTATCCAAGAACAAGGCAGATCTTTCCATCTTCTAAGGGCTTCTTTAATTTATTTTTTTTAGCATTCTGTAGTTCTCATTGTAGAGATCTTTCACCTCTTTTATTACGTTGATTCCCAGGTTTTTTTTTTTTTTTTGAGACTACTGTAAATGGGGTAGTTTTCCCTTGTTTCCCTTTCAGAGGATTTGTCATTGATATACAGAAATGTCTTTGATTTATGGGTATTGATTTTGTATCTTGTTACTTTGCTGAATTCATTTACTAGTTCTAGAAGTTTTCTGGTAGAATTTTTTGGGTCTTCTAGGTATAGAATTATATTTTCACGACCATTGTTTTTTTAATATATATATTTTCAGTTGTTGATAGACCTTTATTTTATTTATTTATATATATATATACATATGGTGCTGAAACTTGAACTCAGTGCCTCACACATGCTAGACAAGCACTCCACCATGAACCCCAGCCCCAGCCCACAACCACTGGTTTCTAGAGATTAGTTTTCATGATGCTGGAGTATTTTCTGTTAGACTGTATATGTTTCTATAAGGTGATCCTAGAAGTGTTTTTGAGAGAAAACCAGACTTTTGTAAGAAGATACATTTTATTTCCTGAGCCTATACTACTAAATTCTCAAAACAGTGGCTCAAACTGATTACTTTCTAATTAGGAAACAAAAGTATTTTAATAACATTTAGTCTCATTCATACCTTGGTGCTCTACATGTGTTCTTATTTGAAAAAATATTACATACCACATGATCCAGCAATTCCACTTTTAAGTATATAATATATAATTTCCCCCCCAAAAGAAATTAATATGTTGAATAGATATCTGCACTCTCAACATTCATTTCAACAATATTCACAATAACCAGCTATGGAATCAAACTAAGTGTCCATCAATATCAGTGGATAAAACTATTCAGCCTTTCAAAAGAAGAAAAACTGGGAATTTAGCATATGCAAGACCTTGGGCTGATCATCTGCACCTAAATAAAGAAATAAATACATATCCTGTTATTTGGGACATCATAAATGAACCTAGAGAACATTATACTGAATGACATATGTGAAGCATAGAAAGATAATTACAGTATAATCTCATACGTGGACTCTAAAAACATAATAGAATTCATGGAGAGTAGAGTGGTGATCACCAGAGGAATGAAGTGGGGTTGGGGGATTTGTAAAATGTTGGTGAATGGATACAGAATTTCAGTTAAGGAGGAAAAAGTTCCAAGACTGTAAAACATGGTGTCTGTAGTTAATAAAAAATAATGTATTCTTGAAAAATGCTATTAATTTCAAATATTTTCACTATGAAAAAATGTGAGGAATTCCATAATGTATATAATATATCAAAATAGCATGATGTACTCCATAAATATATATATTTTTGTTAATTACACAGTAAGTGAAGAAAAGAAAAATTTAGGTTTTTATTTCAGACTATTACAATATAGTTTCCCTCAACTTGTTGTGTCACTGTTAATTAAATCAGTGGTCAAAATGTAATTTTAAATATTTCCCAATGTTATAGACATTGAAATAATAACTTTGTAGAGTTCCAAAAATGTTTACAGTGATTATTGTTACTCTACTTCAGTTGAGTTTGTATAACTTATGGGTGATAAGAAATTTATCTTCATTTTATTCATGGTAATGGTAGCTCCTGACATTTGAACTTTTTTGTTTCTAAAATGCTAACGTAAGCTTAATCAAAAATTCTTTCATACTACTTAATAAATCTGATTTTCTTGTACCTTTTTTAAAAACGACCCTAACATTTAAACATTAAAGTCATCTCTAATAATGTTTTGTTTGTTTGTTTGTTTTAATTCTGATTCATTTAGCTCCTAAAGAAATAACAGAGTCCAAGGGACAAGAAGAGGAATCTGAGAGCCTCGTTAAATATTTTAATGTTGTTTGGTGTAAACCTTCAAAGAAAAAACACAAAAAGTGGGAAGGTGATGCTATTCTTATTGTAAAAGGAAGGTCATTTACATTGAAAGATTTGGATGGCAAAGACATTGGAAAAGGTATTATGATATTACCTAATGTTTATGAATTGATCTAAAATTAATATGTATTTTTGATTATAAAATTGAAATATAATTGGGCTTTATAAAGTCCATATTCATGCCATACTATATATGATACATAAATTATTTCATATTAATCAGTTATCCTAACTATCTTAGGATCTGTGTTAGCTCAATAAGATAAATTCAACTTATGGTCGCCAATTATATATAGTTATTTTGTCATACTTCTAAGATTAAGCAGTTTATGTTGATATGCTTTTTCCTCTTTTTTTTTTGTGAATGGTTAGTGATTAAAAATTTTTAAAGGGTGTTGATAGCAAAAGTTGAATAATAGAATTTCAGTGCTATGCAAGAAAATTTTGGGAAACAGAACAAGGAAATAATGGTTAGGCTTACATAGATTAACACATCTAAATTGGAGGTTACCATTTGTGTTATAAAATGTTTCCAGTGTAATTGACCCTAGTACAAGTTAGCCTATACATTCAAAATGCTTAATATTATATTAAGCTTCTGTAAATGAAGGAGCATATTATTATTTGCATTGCTTCCTATTGTTCAATTTTGAATGTGGCCAAATTATAAAATCTGTTTTACATGTTCATTCCTTCACTTAAAATTATTGTTTGTAGCTGGGTGTGGTGGCATACTCGTGTAATCTTAGCATTTTGGGAGGCTGAAACAGGAGGATTGTGAGTTCAAAACCAGCCTCAGCAATAACAAGGTGGTAAGCAATTCAGTGAGACCTTGTGTCTAATAAAAAACAAAATAGGGCTGGGGATGTGGCTCAGTGGTCGAGTGCCCCTGAATTTAATCCCTGATATAAAAAAAAATTAATTGCCCCTGGGTTCAATACCCCCCTCCCCCACAAATTTTTAGTAACATATGTGTGCCAACCACTATGCTAGGAGTAAACAATTAAAGGTTATTTTAATTTAGAGTTTAATGAGGATAATGCATTTAATAATTAGGATACAATAAAATAATTGTTTCAATAAATTTTTATTAGGTGTAGTGATAACATAAAAGGACCATTTAATTTAGCTTAGGAGACTTAGGGATAAGCTCATCAGATTTACTGTTTAAGAAATATATATTGAAAGTATATATTTGGGAGGTCATGTGAAAGGGGCTTGTGTAAATGGAAGAGCATATACAAAAGGCAGGAAAGAATTGAAATTAATTCGGTGTTTCAGAAATGTAGCGTATGGAAGGGTAGTGACACAGCAATAAGGGTTGAAATTGAACTTAATGATCTGCAACAGAATGTTTTATTTATTATAAAAACAGGAGGCAGCTACTATGTATACAATACTTAGTAAGAAGAGGACAGTACTCATTTCATGTTGTTAAGGTAGATTGGGGCTAGGTTTTTCAGCTAGAGAGGTAAAATTCTCAGAATTAACTCTGTAATATCTTACAAGGTATCATATACATAGTTTTGTGTATGTATAGTTTACAATAAAATGATCTTTTATTTGCAGGTATAAAAGTTAAACTGGTGGGTTTTTAACCCTGGTCCTGCAAGTAGAGTCAACTGAGGTGCTTTAAAAATTCTAATGCCTGGGCTCTAAACTCTGTGGCTCTGATTTAGTTGATGAATAGGTAAAGGGACTGGTCATAGGTATGTTTTAGGTTTCCAGGTGATTCTAATATCCAACTATGAGAACCAGTTATAAACAATGAAGGGGATTATATTGGTTTTCAAATTAAAACATCTAACTACTTGGCTTTCCTAATTATAGCATTAATAAGAGCTTTAATTGGGAGCTAATTGTGCAAGTGACTCCCTATAAACAAGCAGATTTTCTTTGAAATAATTAGATAGATAGGATTTAAATTTGCTATAGGGATAGTTGCTAAGAAAACCAAAACTGGAACACTAAAATTATTGGTAATTGTGATAGGGCAGTCAAGCTAAATGGCCACTATTATACCATATCCAGAAACAAAGCAAAAATGAAAAACAAGGGTGGAAAACAGAGGGTAACAGTTAAGAAAGTCTTCAGGTGTTTGAAAGAGCCATTACTGTGGACCAATATAAAATGAGAGATTCTGGAATTAAAGAATTTTAAAGATATCCTCATGCTTATTCCTGTCTTTCATTTTCATGTAAAACTGAGTTTAAGAGTAATTGGATTCTATAAGAATAAAAGCTAAAACTATAATCTTCATTAATGTGGAGAGGTCAAGACCATTGCTGAATCAGAATGAAGTGAAGGAACATCACTAAACATATTTGGAACGTCAGCTTAAGCACAGGTTAAGCATTCCTTATCTCTACAACTTTTTTGAGCATCATATAGGTGCTCTAAAGATTCTGGGTTTTGGACTTTTTAGATTTAGGATTTTTGGATTAGAGATGTACAACCAGTAAAGTCTTTCTACTTAAGAATATTAAAAGTAAAACATACTTTACTATAAGTAATTTTAAAAATATTAATTAAAATGAAAAAATATTAAACACTTTTAAAACTGGTCCAGATAATAAATTTAAGATGAGTTTTATTGGGGCAAATTGTAGAATTTTCAACTAATAATAAGGGTCATATTTTTTGAAATATGACAGTCTATTAATATTTTTTAGAAACTTAAGAACAGTTTATGATATACATAGTTCCTGCCCTTTGTGATGGCACAATATCTATACATTTCATATTTTGACTCACTTGATAGAATTTTAGACTCTCATACTTTCCTGTCTGTCTAGTTAATGTTCATTTTGAGCAGACTTGTTGAATTATTCATATTTATATTCCATCAGCACCCTACACATGGCAACACTTAAATGTTCATTAAGTTAATATTAATTTAAACAATATTATAAAATATATCACTTTATAATTATATAATTAAAGAGCTGTAACTTGTAATACAAAAGCTTCTTGCCACAACTGTATTTTAACTTTGTTATCTCAGTACACTCACTTCTAGTTGTGGTAACCATTACTTTTATTGCTAATTCTTCAGATTTCTAGCTATTTCTAATTGGAAACAGAGATATCATAGTGTCTCTCCAGAAAAAAAAGAGAGTTCATGTAGCCTATTACACCATTTTCTTGGCTTGATGTTTTCAAATCAAAGCAGCCTTGTTTTTGTTAAAGCGTGGCTGATTTTCATAGTCGTAATTTCTTCTGACTTTAGTTTTTCCCTAATGAAAATAAAAATTATGTTTCATTTGGGCTAACACATTGTACAAGGTTAAAATATATGCAGAGTTTTCATCCTGAATTGTTTTGGAAAGGTGGCTATAGTATCACTGTCATCTTAGAATGTTAGTTCAATTAATTTGTTTTTCTTTCTCAACCTAAAGGTATTGGACATAAATTCAAAGAGCTTGAAACAATCGAAGAGGGCCAAACACTGATGATTCCGGGAAAAGAATTGGAAATCGTGGGGATAATCCCTCCTGATGACTTCAACAGTGGCAGGTGTTTTCAGCATGGAGGAGGAAGTCCTGCTATCCCAAGTTCTCAAACTGCCAGAAAGTGCTTTTCTAACCCTTTCAAGAGTGTGTGTAAACCAAGTTCAAAGGAAAATAGACAGAATGGTTCCCAAAATTGCAAACCACGCTATGATCCATATGCACCAAGTGAGATTTAATAAATAATTTGAATATTCTGTTTTTACTTTCAAAATCATTTTTGTATATGAATTAAAGTTTAAAATTTTGTTTTGTAGTGTTCAGCTGAAATACATATTTTCCTTCATATATTCAATCTTACACGAGGGATTATGTTGAAGACGAACAATAAGGGTTTGGTAATTATTTAATATGTAAACATATAATCCATAAATATAGTAATCAAAATATTATACATGTGTTGAAGGAAAAATACTAACTGTAAATGTGACATACACAAAAGTATAATTTTAAAAAAATATTTTGTAGTTGTAGATGAACACAATACCTTTATTTTATTTATTTTATGTGGTGCTGAGGATTGAACCCAGTGACTCACACATGCTAGGCCAGCACTCTACCACTGAGCCACAACTGTAGTCCCACACAAAAGTATAATTTTGAATGAAATTTGATTTCTATAGAAAGGAGAAAAAATAGTCAATTTATAGACCAGAATTATAATTATGCTTTGAATAGCATATGCTTTGATCACATGTCTTAGTGTATGAAAATGTTGAATGGTATGATGCCATACAAAGAAATCAAGTTTCACCTGTAAAATTCAGTTCAATTTAATTAATGTTCACATTAATGAATTTCATTTTAAAAACTTTACTTTATAGGGCCAGGTTTGTAGCTCAGTGGTAGTGTGCTTGCCTCCCATTCATGAAGCCCTGGGTTCAATCCTCAGCATCATATATATTAAAAAAAAAAAAAAATCCATTGACAACAAAAAAATTATTTTAAAAAAATTATCCATTTTTACTTCCTAATCCCTTGCCTAATTGACCTCAAAGATGAAAGCATTTTTACTTAGAATCCTGGGAAGATCCAGAGAAAAATTGTCCTCTAGGTGATTGCTAATGGTAAACATGATCAAAACTCTCATTTTGATGTGACTGTATATTTCTACATGAATGAATTTAAGCTACTGGAACCTATTTCTTTCTCTCTTTTTTTTTGGTACCAGGAATCGAACCTAGGGATACTAAACTACTGAGTCACATCCATAGCCCTTTTTATTTTTTGTTTTGAGATAGGTTCTCACTAAGTTTATGAAGGCCTTGCCAAGTTGTTGAGTCTAGCTTTGAATTTGTAATCTTCTTGCCTGAGCCTCCTGAGTTGCTGGGATTACAAGTGTGAACCACCACACCTGGCTGAACCTATTTCTTTTGTTTTCATCTCCTTATACATCTCTCTCTCTCTTTTTTTTTTGTATCTAATTCAATTTTTAACCATGATATAAACATGCAAATTCACCCCCAAAATAAGTTTGATGGTTTTATTATCTTACCTCAGATTTATCATTTGAGACTTGCCTTATAGTTTTATTTGCTTTTGCCTTTATGATGGTACTTGGAGAATTACTTTTTTTTCCTCCCACTTCCAGTACTGAGGATTGAACCCAGGTATGCTCTACTACTGAATTACATCCCCAGACTTATTTTGGTTTTTCATTTTGTGACAAGATCTCACTGAGTTTCCAGGCTGGCTTTGAACCTGCTATCCTCCTGTCTCAGCCTTTCTAGTGACTGGAATTACAAGAATGTACTACTATGTACAGAGAATTAATATTATTATTCAATTGTTTATTTCATGTGGCTTTGCACAGGATCATGAATTTGTCATTTATGAATGTAATAATTAACTTTAAGCAAATAATGATAGCTTAATCATGGAAAATGTATGATGTTCATTTCTGATAATAGGGATAATGGTCATTTTTTGTTAGTATATGTAGGACTGAAAATAAGAAAGTCTTTATGCTAAGTTTGGAGAATCTTTAGAATGTGAAGCCATAAGCATTGATAAATGCATCTTTGCAAAATTCTAACTTCAGGTGAAAGTAGTTCTCTACTCTGAATACTGAGCTAGTGAATGTTGTAGCTTACCAAGTTTCTTATTGGACAAGAGTGAATTAGTGGTTTCGAAGCAGTCTGGAGCATATGAAGTTTGGGAAGCTTTTTGTAATTCTTTGAATAAAATCATACAATGGTAAGGTGTGAGAGTTTCTTTTTGGTTTTGTAATCTTGTTTAGCATCAGTATTACTAAATATCATCTTTTTTTTTCCCATAAATGATGGCAAGAGTTCTATCTTGGGAATTAATGAAAACAAGATAAGTGTAGTTGCTGACAAAGTGAAATTACATTTATAATTATGCTTTTATCTTTATTTTAAGATTCCCTTGTTATGCCACTACCAGACAAGAATCACCAGTGGATGTTCAATAAGAACAATTTCCCTCTTGTGGAGGTAGTTGTTGATCCTCACCTTGTATATCATCTTCGCCCACACCAGAAAGAAGGAATCATATTCCTTTATGAAGTTGTAATGGGAATGAGGTAGGAAAAGAAGTCATTTGTTTAGTCTAATTTGAGTTTTGATTTACCCTGTAACATAAAAATGCTTTTCCAAGAATAGCTTGATAAGAGGAGTCTAAAGGGTACACTGTGAATTTTAGTTGGTAGGAAAGGTAAGTGATACTTAATGAGTATATTTATTTCAAAAGTGTTTTTTGATGGATGCTATGTGCCAGAAACCCTGCGAGGAGGTAATCATATAGGACTTAGGACCATGGTCCTTACTCATAAGTGGTTTTTAAAATATTTCAACATTAAAGTGATAGAATAAGAGGGCTGGGGTTGTGGCTCAGCAGTAGAGTGCTTGCCTCGCATGTCCAAGACCCTGGGTTCGATCCTCAGCACCACATAAAAAAATAAATAAGTGAAATAAAGGTGTTGTGTCCAACTACAACTAAAAAAAAAAAAAAAAGTGATAGAATAAGAGCTTGCTACTAGTATGATAAGGGGTTGGGAAGCAAACAAGAAACTCATAATTTTGCTTAGAAGAATTTTGGGGAAAAGATTTCTTCTATTTCACCTCTATTTTTCCCACTTTGAGGTTTTCCTTATTAAGGAATAGTAGTATCCTTAAAGTTATAAGACACACATCTACACAGCAGAAAGAAGAAGAAAAAGAATCAAAGGCCCCAAAATTAAATACCACAAACATCTTGGAATGTTTCCTTGTTTTGTTTTGTTTTTAAATGCAAAGGCCTTTGATTTTTATATTTGTCATTTAAAGGTAATGATAAATGTACATTTTCCCCAATTCGAAGAATCCCGTGAATGATAGGAAATAACTGTCTCCCAGAAACCTTTAGCTAGATTTAAGTTCTCACCTCCTCCTTTTGGAGATCTTATCTTAGTTGGCCTAGGAATCATCTTTTTCTTTCACCTTCTGAATCTAATCGAGGCTGAACTTAAAAAAAAAAAAAAATTTTTTTTTTTAGAACTTTATAGTTATGCACAGAAGTTGATTTTATTCTGACAAACTCATACATGCATGGAATTCGCTTTCAGTTCAGTCTTCCCCCCCACCCCCCACTTTTCTCTCTGGTCATTTCTCCTCTCTCCCATTCTGCTTCTTCTGCTACTTCCTTTTGCTTATCTATTAATTTGTGTTTGATTGTTTTTTTCTACCAGTGCATAAGATGAAGTTCCCTTTTGTATGTTTATATATAAACATAACCTGATTTTTAAAGAATTCATTCTGCATTACCTCCCTTTACCCATCCTTTCACTCTCTCTTTTTTTAAAAATATTTTTAGTTGTAGGTAGACACAATACCTTTATTTTATTTTTATGTGGTGCTGAGGATCAAATCCAGTGCCTCCTACATGCTAAGCAAGGGCTCTGCCACTGAGCCACAACCCCAGCTCTTCTGTCTCTTCATCTCCTTCTTCTACATTACTCATCTTTCCTTTTAAGTTATCTTGTCTTTCTCTCCCCTTTTCCTATATTTTACTCTAATTTCTGTATATGAGAAAATATTTGACCTTTTAGTTTCTGAGGTTAAGCCTGATATTTTAATTATTTTAAGTTCCTAAATATTATTTGATTCCTAACCTTTTTTAGTATCCCACTATGGCAGTCCATAGTAAATGATGTCATATAGACATAGTGTATTGTCTGGACTATTGTAGTAACTCCTAACTTGTATTGTTTCTGATTCTTCTCAAATTTAATCTTCATATAGATACCAGCTTGAGTTTTCTGCAAAACAATTCTAACAATCATTCTTTCCTTAGAATTATTTGCAGTCCAAGAATTTAAAACAATGTGTCCCAATCTCTGATTCTTACTCATGTGATCCATTTTGTGGTGTTAAATGGACAAGATTTAAATTAAAAAAAATTTTTTTTAGTTGTAGTTGGACACAATATCTTTGTTTTATTTATTTGTTTTTATGTGATGCTGAGGATCAAACCCGCTAGAGCCTTGCACATGCTAGGCCAGCACTCTACCCCTGAGCCATAATCCCAGTCCCATAAGTTAAAAAATTTTAGTGGTAGTATATTTCATTAATGAATTATTAGAAAAAGTAGCATTTTAAATTTTAGGTTTCACAGATAAAATATACTTAAAATTTTTAAAAAATATTTATTTTTTAGTTTTAGGTGGACACAATATTTTATTTTTATGTGGTGCTGAGAATCGAACCCAGTGCCTCACACATGCTAGGCGAGCACGCTACCACTTGAGCCACATCCCCAGCCCCTAGAATTTTTTTTCAGATCAGTTTGTTAAAAATGAGTTGACTGGGCTGGGGATACAGCTCAGTCGCTAGAGTGCTTGCCTCGCCCTGGGTTCAATCCCCAGCACCACAAAAAAAAAAAAAAAAAAAGTGAGTTGATTAATGGGCTGAGATTGTAGCTCAGTAGTAGAGCACTTGTCTAGCATGTGTGAGCTCTGAGTTTGATCCTTAGCACCACATAAAAATGAATAAATAAAGGCATTTTGTCCATCTACAACCAAAAAAAAATTTTTTTTAAAGTGAGTTGGCTTAAAGAAAAATAGTAGTACATATACATCAAAAAAGAATGATGGTCATCATGAAAGACTGATGTTTGGGAAATCCTTATCTACAAATACAATCTAAGCTTTCAGGGTGCATATCCTCATCTTCTGTATTTTAACTACCTAGCCAGCTTTGTATTTCTGTATTTTCTCTCTTGGAATTCAGTTCAAGATCCAACTGAATGCTGATTGAATATAGTAAATACCTGTTTACTCTTTAAAATTCTTTGCAAGGTACATCTTCTCTGTGAAGTTTTCCTGCTCCCTTTTCTTCCACCTTGAAAGGGTGGATTTCTGTTTTCTCTCTGCTATCATTATTCATTCATGTCTCATTTGGTCTGCATTGGCCAGTTGTTTATCTAAAAAAATGGAGACTTTACTTCATGTTTGTAATTTTTTCTTTATACCTTGAAATAGAAAGCATACATAAAATTATTTATTGGTTCTTATTTCTACTAATAAGAAATATCATTAGTTATTAAAGTATATTTATAATTTTGGTAATATCTTTAATTCCCTTGGACTTTGTTACTTTTAAAAATATAAAGTGATATAAAATGCATGATTTTATTATTAAATTGTATTAATTTAGTTGAACTGAAGAACAGCCATACTTTCATTAAATTATATGAATCTGATCAAGTATTTATTAATTTTTTAAATAGTATTTAGATCTGTTTTGGTTGAGGATTTCATTTTCTGCCAGACAGTGATAAATTCTTATTCTAAAATAAACTTATTTATTTTTAATAAATTCAGCTCAGTAGATCTTGCTGATATATTTTTAACTTTCGATATCTAATACAGAAACTGGTGAAAATTGCTCAACTATAGTGATGACACAATTATAGTTAAATTATCCAAATGTAGATATAAAATTGGGATTCATTTCTAGACTCCAAAATATGTACATATAAACAGTAACTGTTTTAAATTCAGCTTCTAATTTCAGATTATGTCTTGGTAATTTCGTTGAAAATATGTAAAGGATATAATTATCAAAGATGCAAAAGAGATGTGTTGTAAATCAGCTGATTGAAAAACCATAGATAGAGCTGGGCTTGGTGGTCTATGTCTGTAGTTCAAGCTGTTCTGGAGACTGAAAAGGGAGGATTGCTTGAGCCCGGAAATTTGAGAATAGACTGGACAACATAGTGAAACTCCTCCATCTTTAAAAAGAAAAGAAAAAAAAAGAGGAAGAAGAGGAAATATTGGAAGATTCTTCATAATTATAAAATATCAGTTTCTAGTTCTTGATGATTTGGGGAATATAAAATATTTCCTGTAATTATTAAAGAAAGTAAATTATTTCTAACAGAATGAATGGCAGATGCGGAGCTATTCTTGCTGACGAAATGGGTTTAGGGAAAACGTTGCAGTGTATTTCGCTCATCTGGACCCTGCAGTGTCAAGGACCCTATGGAGGCAAGCCAGTAATAAAGAAGACACTTATTGTCACACCTGGAAGCTTGGTGAATAATTGGAGAAAAGAATTTCAAAAATGGCTAGGAAGTGAAAGGATCAAGGTATTTACTGTTGATCAGGTAAGAGATTTTTGAAAGCTTAGCCTTAGTCATTCTTTAAATTTCTAGCTTTTCAAATCACTAATTCTGTTTTTAACTCTTTATGATGCAGTTTTTCAAGTATAACTCCCTAATATCTTTGCACAAAAATGGAGTCTTAGTTTACATTTTGATTTTGATTTGTTATGGACAGAATGTTTGAATCCCTGCCAAATCCATATGTTGAAGCCTTAATCTCAATATGCAGATGCTCCTTGCCTTGCCATGGGGTTATATAATATGAATCAAAAATGCATTTAATACATGCAACCTATTTGAGTATCATATCTTAGCTTATCTTACCTTAAGCATACTGTTTGGCAAAATCATCTAATAAACAATAAAATATTGAATATCTTGTGATTTACTGAATCATGGAAAGAAGAAATAGAAGGATTATATGAGTATGCTTTTGCACCACTGTAAAATAAGAAAATTACAAGTTAGTTATCATAAATCCAGGGACCCTCTCAGGAAGTGGGGTCTTTGGGAGGTAATTAAGCTTACATAAAGTCAGGAGAGGTCAGATAAAATTAGTGCCTTTGTAAGAAAAAGAGGAGACACCAGAACTTCCCCTCTCAACCATTTGAGGATATAGCAAGAAGGCTTCCATCTGCAAGTCAGAAAGAGGGCCGTCACCTATTATGCTGGCACTCTGATCTCTGTCTTCCTAATCCCCAGAACTATGAGAAATAAATGGCTATTGTTTAAGCTACCTAATCTGTAGTATTCTATTATCACAACCTGAGCCAACCATGACAGAAAAAGTTAACATGTTCTAGTAGTTGATAAACAACTGTAAGAAATATTCTTTTTAAATTTGATTTCACATAGTTTCTGCTCATAGTTTGTTAAATGTTATTCTTTTTCCCTCAGGACCACAAAGTTGATGACTTTATCAAATCTACATTTTATACTGTTCTTATCATCAGTTATGAAATGTTACTTCGTTCCCTGGATCAAATTAAGAATGTAAAATTTGATCTTCTAATCTGTGATGAGGGGCATCGTTTGAAGAACAGTGCCATTAAAACAACTACAGCCCTCATTAGCCTCTCTTGTGAGAAAAGAATAATTTTAACTGGTCAGTATTCACTTTGGGGAAGACATGATGGAATTTTTGCCTATTGAACATGTACGATTTATAATCTGATGTTAGACATCCAAAGAACTGGTTGTGTTGAATGGAATTCATACTAATAAACCCATGTTAATTAAATCTTGATAGGATTCTGATCCTTCAAACCCTTTTGTGATTTTTCTGCAGCCCTGATTTTGAGGATTTCTGAGGAATAAACCCAAACCATAGTAAAGAATATAGGAGATGGGGGACTGGGGAAGTAGCTCAGTGGTAGAGTGCACATCTCAAATAGTGAAGCCCTGAGTTTGATCCCCAGCACTGCAATAAAATAAAATAATCAATTAAAATAAAATAATAAAGAACTAAAATCCAAACTATGAACCAGTAATTTACAAAAAAAGAAACATAAAAGAATATAGGAGATGGGGCTGGATTGGATTGCCTGTGCTTAGCTTCTGAGTTGGCAGTGACATTTATAGCTGTACAACTTTGGGCAAGTTATTTAACTTCTTTGTGTTCTAGTTTCCTTAGTGAAACAGGGGTATGGTGTCATCTACTATATAATTATTGTGACGGTCAAGTTATTCTGTGTAAAATTCTTGGGACTATCGGACATGTGGTAAACATTTAATATCAAGGTCCCCCTTTGCCTCAGTACTGGGGATTAAGACCCAGGGCCTTGCATTTGCTAGACAAGTGCTCTACCACTAAGCTCCATCCCTAGCCCACTGTATCAAGTATTTTCATGTCTGTGCTACATGTGCAGGGCTTATTTGCTGGCCAAACTTCTGGCCCAGATGGTCTGGAAAGGTGTGATGGACCTTGTGTAAATATAAGAATTCTTTTCTAAACAGTTCTTTTAAGCTTCAGGCCTAGAGTTAGGTCTGAATTACTTAACATACTTCTGTTTCATACCTCATCTGGGTCTTGTTCATCCTTTGTTTGCCCCTCTGGCAGGAGCAGAAAGAAGAGAATCGTATTCACTCCTAATACTTACAAACCCTCCATTTCTGGCAGGAACAGGCAGGGCATGATTCTTCTTTTTTTTTTTATACTGGAGATTGAACCTATGGATGCTTTACCAGTGAGCTGCAAAGATCTTACTAAGCTGCATAGGGCCTCTCTAAGTTGATGAGGCTGGCCTTGAACTTCCAGTCCTTTTGCCCCAACCTCCCAGGTCTCTGGATTGCAAGTGTGTGACACCGTGCCTGGCTTTTTTTTTTTTCTTTTTTTTTTTTTTTAATTAGATCTATTCACACTTTTTGCTTTCATTCCCAGATTCACTCATTTTAAGATAGGTGTGTGTGTGTGTGTGTGTGTGTGTGTGTGTGTGTGTGTGTGTTATTGTTGTTGTTGTTGTTGTTGTTGTGCTGGGGATGGAACCCAGGGCTGGCCCTTGAGCATGCTAGGTAAGTGTTTTCTTTCATTGAGCTACATCCCTGCCCCATGATTGTTTTTACTATATCATGACCTTCTATGTATTTTTTTATCCTTAGTGTATTTTCTCTCTCCTTTTAAAAATGTTTTTTCTTTTTCTTTTTTTTAAGTTGTAGATGGACACAATACTTTTATTTTATTAATTTATTTTTATGTGATACTGAAGATTGAACTGAAGACTTCACACATGCTTGACATCCAGTTTGTGTAGAAATTTTATATTAACCATTATCAGAGGCAATTTTTAAAACTACTTTTTAAAAAATAACTTTGACTCAGGAGGCTGAGACAGGAGGATGACAAATTTGAGGCCAGCCTCAGATATTTAGTGAGTCTTTTTAGCAACTTGGTGAGACCCTGTTTAAAATAAAAAGAAAAGAAGGACTGAGGATGTAGATCACTGATAAAGTGCCCCTAGGTCAACCTAATCACCAAAAATTAAAAAATAAAATTGAGAAATGTTACACGATCTTTTTATTTTTTGAATTTAGTCACTTGTCACTTAAAGATGAAAAAGATTAAAAAAAAAAAAAGACCAGAGTAAAATATCATAGTTACTTCTATCCTCAAGATTTAATAGATGCTCAACAAATGTTTGAAAGTAATAGTAATATGGAAGCCAGAGAATGAAATGGCTGGTATTGGTTATTTATAAAATATTATTTTTAAAGGAGAAAAGGAAATGGGGAACAGAAAACTTATGTGATTTTCATGTCTTTGACTGTTCAAGCAACTGAGTCGATTCTTCATTCTTAATTCCCAAAGCCACAGTTCACACTTCTTGACTAGCCTTTGATCTTGATATCCTTGGGACTGGAAAAGGACTTAGCTGAATTTAGCTGTCTTGTGTTGGAAGAGAAAAGCAGATTATTTCTTCTGATTGCTCAATATGGGGTCAATATTGCTTATTTAAAGAATAGTTGTAGCTATAAAATAAAAAATATTAGCACTAGAAGTGATGAGTAAAAGAAATAAAAAAGAGGAGTAGGAAATAAAGGTTATTGAAAAGTATTGGTCAGGAGTGAAAGTAAAATATTCCCCTACTTGAAAATCAGATAATTTTCTTTGGTAAAGATGGAAAGTTTTATATTCTTGATTACAAACAAATACCAATTTAACTAGCATTCCATACTAAATTTAATCTTTGCAGTAAAAAAAAAAAAATTGATTCTGGGACTTCATTCAGAAGTCTTTTGAGTGGTAGTGTTGTCCTCTGTATCCTTAATTTGTGAGTCTTGAGATTCTTTCTGCTTTCCTGTCCTTGTCAACTCAACCCCCTGAGCTCTAAATTTAGGAGAAAACTAACACTAACTTCCAAATTGGAAGTACTTACTCATAGTTGATTTTTGTATCCTTAGATTTGCCTGAAAGAAATTTTGGTTTTGTTTTCTGGTATTATCCATCCAAGTGCTATGGAAAGCGTTCAGTTAATATTGACTAGAAAATGGTTAGGATTCAGATTGAATACAGTGTAATAATTAGTTTCCGAGGGTCACCATAACAAAATACCATAGATTGGGTAGCTTAAACAACAGTTACTTATTTTCCTACAGTTCTTAAGACTGGAAGTCCACATCCACGCACCATTGTGTTACATGGATTGGCTACTTTGATCCTTAAAACCCGAGGAGCTACTCTGTAATAAGAAACTGGTAGAAGTAATTTGCTCGGGGTCACTTAGGGAAGAAATGATGCAGGTAGGATTTGAACCGAAGCAGTCAGACTCCAAAGCCTGTACTCAGCCACTATGCTTTGAAAACCATAGATAAAAATTTATATGATTATTCATATTTTTAACTTGATTTGACCACTCTTTATTAGTTTTAAGGAAGTTGCTTATATTTATTCCTCTTAAGAAAGAGAGTACAAATTGCTTTAAAGACCTTGATTATAAAACAAACTTGACTTTCTCATCACTTTTATCTTGCCTTAGGTACTCCAGTTCAGAATGATCTGCAAGAATTTTTTGCATTAATTGATTTTGTAAATCCTGGAATATTAGGTACTTTGTCATCTTATAGGAAAATATATGAAGAACCCATCATTATGTCAAGAGAGCCTTCTGCTTCTGAGGTATAATTTACTTTACCAAAAAAAAAAAAAAAGAACTGTGTACAGGGCTGGGGCTGTGGCTCGGAACTACAGCGCTTGCCTAGAATGTGTGAGGCACTGGGTTCTATCCTCAGCACCACATAAAGTAAAAAACAAAACAAAAACAGATTGTGTTCACCTATAACTAAAAAATAAATATTAAAAAAAAAACTATATACAAACAGGCAAAGTGGTGCACACCTGTAATTCCATGGCTGCTCAAGAGGCTGAGAAAGGAAGATCATTTGAGAGCAGGAGTTCAAGGCTAGCCTGGGTAACATAGTGATACCTCTTAGAAATATAAAAATTTTAAAAATAGTGTATATCTATTGCATATATCTTGTGATCTGGTAATGCTACTTTTAAGAACTTATAAAGAAATAACAAAGGTTTGTTAAAATATTCTCCTGTAAGTGTAGCAAATTGGAAACAGAAAGGAAACTAAAAGAAAACAAACATTTCAAAAGATAGAACTGTATTGTCTATCAATTGAAATTGTTATAAGTTATTGATTATAAAAAAACACACCCTTGGGGCTGGGGTTATGGCTCAGCGGTAGAGCACTCGCCTCAAACGTGCAAGGCCCTGGGTTCAATCCTCAGCACCACATAAAAATAAATAAATAAAATAAAAAGTCACCAAAACAAATAAAAAACCACACCCTATTTCAGAGAAGTTAAATGTATGAAAATAATATTGTTTCAGATTCATAAACATAGTAATTTGTCAACAAATATTTATTGAACATATTCCATGAGCCAGGAACTATACAAAATCATAGTTTATGTGAATTTTTTTTTTTTTTTTTTTTTTTTTTGGTGATGCTATGGCTTGAACCCATGGCTTTGCATATGCTATGCAAGTGCTCTACCACTGAGCTACAACCCCAACCTGGTTTATGTGATTATTTAGTAGCACGGAAAATGTTCATGTTCCATTATTTAAAAATAAAATCATATTAGTCAATTTATCCAACATATATGTTAAACATTGTAAGTGGGTCAAAAGCTAAGTGCTAGACACTGGGAGATAGATAATTAGCCAAATAGATTGGTTCTTTGTTTGCCTGAAACTTTGTAGTTTGAGATCCTATTTTTATTACAAATAAAAGTTAATCATTATATTTGTGTATTTATGTAGAGAAACAAGGCTTAGAAGATATACATAAAAATCTTTACAACAATGCTTGTTTCTGGTTGGTTAAATTTCTTATTTTTGCATGAATGTAATTTCTGTCTTTTCCTTAGTGCATGTATTACTTTTGTAATAAAAATTAAACATTGTTTTAAAATACAAGGAAAAAATTTCTGATTCACATAGGAACAATATATACATATGGGACTTATTTTATACTTTCCTGTAAAGTTCTGTATGCTGAAAAGTTTATGTAGAGAAATTTTAACATATTTTGATGATACAGTTGACTTAAGATGTACTGTTATTTAGTAAGCAATGTATAATGATTTGTAAAGGATCAACAGTGTCTTGTGCTATGAATTTCTTGTAAGCTTAGTTTTAGGATCAATACTTTGTCAAAATATTTGCTTCCAAGAGAAGCAATCAGAAAAGTGTGGTGGTACATGCTTATAATCCCATCTACTTGGTAGGCTGAGGCAGGAGGCTTGCAAGTTTGAGGCAAAACTCTACAACTTGGTGAGACCCTGTCTCAAAAAAAATAAAATAAAATAAAGGGCCAATATTTGGCTCAATAGTAGAGTGAATTCAATCTTCACTGCAAAAAAAAAAAAAGAAAAAGAAAAAGAAGGATTTTGTTTTTGTTTTGTTTTTTGCTGTATCAGGTCTTTGTTGATAATTTTAATATTATTTTAATATTCTCTTTTTCCATAGGAAGAAAAGAAGTTAGGAGAGAGACGAGCAGCAGAACTTACTTACCGTACTGGACTTTTTATCCTTAGAAGAACCCAGGAAGTCATAAATAAATATCTTCCACCTAAAATAGAGAATGTTGTCTTTTGCCGACCAAGTGCACTACAGATTGAACTGTATCGAAAGCTGTTGAATTCTCAGACTGTCAGGTTTTGTCTTCAAGGGTTGTTGGAAAATAGTCCTCATCTAATATGTATAGGGGCTCTTAAAAAACTGTGCAATCACCCCTGCCTTTTGTTCAACTCTATAAAGGTAAGTAGGATATGAAACAGTGTCAGGAATATCAGATGAGGGTTGTATGGTATGTGAGTCCAAGAAAGCAGGTTGGGCTAATTCCTGAGCTTACATTTATGGGTTTTTGAAAAGTTCTGTGGACTTTCCATGATGGCTGTGCTATCGCACTTCTCCAGCTTTCTACTTGTTCCTTGAAGCATGTCCACATTCCTGGAGCTACAGTGGGGATGGGAAGAGTTTAGGCACTGCCTTAAGGAACACTTCTAATACTTTGCTATGGTGTCCTGTCCTATTTTATGTTAATATAGTCAGCTGTTTTTGTTTGTTGCTAACAAATATGAAATTTACCATTAAAATTATTTTTTTTCTCATCATAAAATTGATACCCAATTATTGCAGAATATTTGGAAAATTCAGAAAATCACAAAAGTAAAAGTCATCATAAGCTTTCCAGATACAGAAAATCAAATTTTGGTATTAATAATAATAGTAATATCAGCTTACAGTTATTAAATAACTTATCATATACCAAAGACTTAAAGTGCTTTTCTCGTTTTATTTACTCTTTATAAAACTATGTGAAATAAGCACTATTATTACCATTCCTCCCTGGTCTCACTGTGTTGTCCAGGCTAGTATCAGACTTCTGAATTCAAATAATCCTCCTGCCTCAGTTTCCTGAGCAGCTGAGCCTAGAGGCATATATTACCATCTGTTTTTTGATGAGAAAATAGATATGTATATCATCTTTATTCTATAAAAACTTTATTCTACAAAAACTTTATTCTATAAAAATTTTAATGATGTTGTGTACACTATTTTAAAATTATTTTTTACACTAATTTGTGAACATTTTTACAAATTTAGATATCTTCTACAGGTATGATTTTTAAAAAATAACTACACAGTTGGGCTTTTGGATATTTAATAAACTTAAGACAGTTTGGAGTATGGTAGGAGTTTTCTGTTTTGAAATTGGAATTGGGTATTAGTACCTACTTTACTATTTATTAGTTCTTTAAACTATCAACAAGTTACATAATCAAGTTACACCTGTGAGCCTTGGATTTCCTATCAGGAAAACAGAGCCAATGATAGTTGATAATGCTCTTGTGACAATTTGATAAGAAATTATGGAAAAACCTAGCAGAATGCCTGGCCATACATGTTGCACAGTATCCATCAATAACCTGTTATTCCTAGTTCACCCTGAACCATTTTTCTTCTTTTATTTTTTTGTTGAACAGTAGAATCAAAATTTGATCAAAAAATAACCCACCAGAAAAAAAAATTGTGATAAAATGCTATATTATACTTGAAGTCATTAATTATATATTTAGAAAATGGGATGAATTCTCCAAGTTTGTCCTACAATATATTATATTTACCTAGCTTATCATAAGACAAGTCAGCTTTGTGTAACTTTACAGAAGGCAGGATTATAACAATTTATTAAGTAACGTTTTTAAGAAACAGATTCTATACACAGTGGTAAAAATTAAACCCTTTGGGCATGAAGCCCAGCAAAAATAGAAACTAAAAATTCCTCCTTAAAAGGAAGACTTTATGATGGCCCAGAATGTACCAGTTAATTTAGAATATCCTTAAATGATCTTGAAGAAAGCTGCAGGGGGCTCTGTGTGTTTCTCCATCACTGCCATATGGCCACAAATAATGGGCATAGGATACTACTAGCTTCAAATAGGGTATTCTCATGTACAGTCTGAGACTTATTCAGAAATATGAAAAGGGCTAAAATGAGCCTTCCACATGTATAAGTAAACTTTAAGCAATGGTTTCTAAATACAAATGTGTTCCTATTGAAAGATTGTTTCAGTCAAAGTGATGGATCTCTCCATGAAATATGAATAACACATGTAACAATGTATAACAGCAATGATATTATAATGCATAATCAAGATTATTGGATTACTTGGAGTCAGGGAACATTTTGTTTAGCTGATAGAAGCCTGAATTGACAGTCTCTGATGAAGGTGATGAATCAGGCTATTATAGCATAAAGATATTATCCATTAGTTGATTATTAATTAGTGGTATATATAGCAATGTTCTGGGAAGCTTTTAAAGCTGTATCTAGCCAGGCCTCAACACATAGGGACTGATTCAGAATCTCTGAAAACAGGACTCAGGCATGAGGATTTTTACAAAGCTTTCACAAGTGATTCTGATTATGTGGTCCTGGTTAAGAACTTGTGCATTGCAATCACCTGTCTCCCTTGTAGTCTGATTTAATATTCATCAGACAACCTTCTGTTAGGGATTTGTTTTCCCCTTTGGATCTTCTTTAATGGGACAGAATAGATAAACCAATTCTTTTAAATAGGCGTGTCTCATTTGCAGATCAGTAAATTTTCCAGAAAACATTGAATTCTAATTTATCCTATCTCTGAATTTGGTTAGCTTTAATCATTAGTCCGTAGAGCTTAAGCATATTAAGCTTTTTCAACATTAGATCCTGGATCTGCAGACCTTTGATGACCTTGCCAAGTCACAGGCATTTTAGCAGACCTAACATGAAGCAGCTAGCAACCATCTCTTTCCCCTCATATGTATCAACTGATATAAATATCTTAGACTTCCAAGTATTTTTAATCCAGTGAATTTACTGAAGTATTGCTATATTAGTACTTAATTCCCAGCATCTTATACTACAGGATTCACTGCCCTTAAGATATTTCTCATACCATTCAAGAGGGAATGAAAACATTAGGAAAGTATAACAGTAACTGTTTAAATAAAGTCAAAGCTTAAATGTACTGGGAAGGGGAGAAAAAGTCTGTGAATAAAATTGGGGGAATTTGCATTGGGTCTTAAGTATTTATAGAATTGAGATAATTGGCCAAAAAATAAGAATGCATTCCAGGCTGTGGGTGTAGATTGAAAAGAATTTTGAAAACAGTGATATATATCTGTTAAGTGTGGGAGTGAGGAGATCTGCCAGTTTGGGGAATTTAATCTAAAGAGTGAATAATCACTAATAACTATCTCTATTCATATGTTAGCTAGGCTGTTTGGGGGAGGAATTTCATAGATGCTGATATAACTTTGGAATAAAATTATTCTGAAGACTATTAGTAAAATAGGGGCTAGAGTAATTCAGTGGTAGAGTAACTGCCTCGTATGTGTGAGGCTCTCGTTTAATCCCTAGAATGCCTTCTCCCGAAGAGACAACTATTAGTAAACAAAAAATATTATTGTAAGAATACATTCCTCTGTTAGTCGATTGGGTAAAATTGTAACTTCCTACTAAGAAACTGATAAGATTAAATAGACTATTAATGCTTTTTGGGTTTTTGAATATCACCTGATAGGTGTTGTATGCAGCCACAACTTAGATGAAAAAAAGATAGGAAGGGAAAGGAGAAAATTAAATAGAAAAAGAAGTATTTATAATGGAAAACATCAGCGTTTTGGAGAGGACAGATCTTGCACCACTTCTTGACCTTTATTCCTCTCCTTTCTTTCTCCACCCTCTACTCCCCATAGTTGTATGTGGAAATAATCCTGCTCTTGTAGGGTGGAGGTAGCAGCCACTAGGCGACCGCATTAGAACTGCTCAATAATTAACTCAGTAGGATGGATGCATGTTAGCTTTTTTCAAAAATGATCAAATCCTGACCTTTAAAGATTTCCTTAAGAATGAGCTTGGATTTTTCAGGTAGCTATTGATCTTTACTCCCCACCCTCATAATTTTAGCATTTTAGCCTCTTTTTTTTAAAAAAAACAAACAAGCCAGTATTAACAATCATTATTTTGAACAGGAAAAAGAATGTAGCTCAACTTGTGATGAAAATGAAGAGAGGCGCCTATGTGAAGGCTTACTAAGGGTGTTCCCTGCTGATTATAACCCTCTCCTGGTTACTGAAAAGGAGTCTGGAAAACTACAAGTGCTGTCAAAGCTCTTAGCAGTTATCCGCCAACTTCGTCCCACTGAAAAGTAAGAGACCAGTTTAACAAACTGCCTATAAGCACTCATGGAATTGTGATTGCATTATTTCTTAGTTCTCCCCTGTTTAATAAGAAAACATTAAAAAGAACATTCTTCTTTAGGGATGTGGTCAGCTCTTGGTATTTTGTGAAGTTATTTATAAATAACAATGTGTAAGTTTTATTTAAGAAAACTAAATGTAATATATTTATATTTTTAAAAAATCTATTGATGTTTTCTGATATATAATACAACTTACTTTTGAATCTTCTTTAGAATCCTTTCTTCCTCTTTTGTCCCTTAAATGTTGATACACATCAGGGTTTTTTCTTTAAACTTTTTACTCTCAACACACTTCCTGGGTGATCTCTATTTCCCATACTTTGAACTGTCATTCTTATAATATTGACTCCATGTCTATATCTCTAGTCCAGTCCTCTCTTCTAATTTCCACATGATTATTTCTGTTTAATTGGCATCTGAATCTATCTTGGTGTCCTAGAGGCCTTCAAGCTTCAGGTAAAATTAGCTTTATCATTTTGCCATTCAAGCCTCATCTTTTCCTCATTATCCCTTGGCTTGATGAATGATATCATAATGCATGTAAAAACCTTGAAAGTTATTCAAGACTTATTTTTCTTTTTCACTTACCTAATAACATTGTCAGTTGCTAAATCCTATTTGTTTTATTTCTTGATCTCAGGAATCCATCTCCTTTCTGATACCAAGATTTTGATTATTCTGATTCCTGATTTGGGTTGTGATCTGATTGTCTTTTACGAACCACTTCCCTTTTATTTTCAACCCCATTGCATACTCAACATTGCCTTTAGTTATATTTCTAAAATATTAATATGATCATGTCACTCCTTTTCTTAAAAAATTCATTCAAAGACTCTTAATTTGTCTTATAGAAATTTCTAAACTCTAGCATCTTTTGGGGGGAGGCTTGTTACCTCCACCAACTTAGGGGCACTCCACCACTGAACTACCTCCCCAGCCATGTTTTGTATTTTATTTAGAGACAGAATCTCCCTAAATTGCTTAGCACCTCACTTTTGCTGAGGCTGGCTTTGAACTCTTACCTCAGCCCCCCGAACTGCTGGGGTTATGGGCGTGTGCCATTGCACCCAGCTTCAACTCTAGCATCTTTGACAAGACCAATGGCCTCCTTTTCTAGTCAAACCAGTCATGGGTCCAGTTATACCAGACTATCTGTGAAACCTGTTATTTGCCTTATTTCTCACCCTGTGCCCCTTCTATGTTGCAGGTTTCCATGCCTGGTATTATCTCTGCTTCTCATTCTGAGTCCAGCCTTAGTAACTTCATGAGGCTTTTTCTCAAAATAAAAAGGGGTGGGTAAAGCGTCAGTGGTAAAGTGTCCCAGGGTTCAGTCCCCACTTTAAAAAAATTCTGTCTTTGATACTTGTTTGTTTTGTTCCCATATTACTGTCCTGGTTTCCCTTAGTTCTTGGTCTATTTTTCCTCTTATTTAAGACAGTGTTTTAAAGTTTTTGTTTTCTAAGAGTCTCATCTCTGCTGCTTCTTGGGACCTTAGCTGTTTTCAATAATCTCTTTCCCCAGAGGCGTATAGTTCCCTTTTGGTTTTCACAAGCCATGCCCACTGCTTCTGTGGCTTCACCAAACCTGAGATCCCAGTTACTTTAGTTCTCTGGATTCCAAGTGAGGTGTCACTTTCTTCAAATTGTCTTTTTTCTTTGATTGCTGTTTTAGTTAGATTTCTTCTTTCTTGTTTATTGGTTTTAGTTTCTCCTTTTCTTGTTAATCTCATCGCAGTAGCTGGTAACCCTTGGGGTGAGGCAGTCAAGATGTTAATTGGACACTGTGGATAGGCAGGGCTTGTTAACTCATGGTATTCACTGGATGAGACACTAAATTGGCTTTTCAATTTGGGGACTTCCTATCTGTGGACGTTTTTTCTGGAATCATTCAAGATTTTCCATAGACAAACAATCCTTGAGCTGAGACATGAGAGGGGTACCTGGCTATTTATTGATCTGGGAGTTGGCAGAAAAAGGGGATTAGGGTCTTACCATTGAGTATCCAGGCTTTCATTTTTTATTTGACACAATATCCTGCTTTATACAATCCTCTGGTCTGAGCTTCTTTGTTTTATTTTCTCCAGAAGTAAATATTCTATTTGAGAAAAAAAAGTCAACTGTTCACATGGGGGGGCGGGTCTAAGTTCTCTTTGCCAATGTTCTTTAACAGCTCCAGTCTAAATTACTTCCTTCTGAAGTGCCTTTGCAAGATTCTAAAGTGTGAGTGAACTTGTATTTGTTTCTTATTGGAATCTGCCTCTTAAGTTTCACATTCTCTCTACTCCTAATAAGGTGGATGCTTTACTCTTCCTTTTTGTTTTCTTTCTTTTCTTTTTTTTTTTTTAAAGAGAGAGAGGGGGACAGAGAGAGAGAGAGAATTTTAACATTTATTTATTTTTTTCTTAGTTCCCGGCGGACACAACATCTTCGTTTGTATGTGGTGCTGAGGATCGAACCTGGGCTGCACGCATGCCAGGCGAGCGTGCTACCGCTTGAGCCACATCCCCAGCCCTCCTTTTTGTTTTCATATATGAATTTCTACTTATTTTAACAAAGAGTGCCTTTTTTGTTCATTTGTATATTTTGCTCATTTTCCTGCTCTTTCTAGGGTGATTTCAGAGAAATGTAAAGAGAGGTTGGCTCCTCTTGCGAGGAGAAAGGTCCTTATTCCACTGTCTTAAAACTGGAAGTTTAGACAATGACTTTAAAATTGAATGTGAAGGAATACTAAGTTGTAATTGAATAAAGTCATTATTGCATGTTCTGTAAATATCACTAATAATATTATGGTGGTGTTTTCCTTCAACTAAAAAATGTTATTGTCTTTAATTGTATATAAAGAATCTTTCTTTTTGATACAGGGTGGTATTGGTATCCAACTATACACAGACCTTGAATATTTTACAAGAAGTATGCAGACGTCACGGATATGCTTACACAAGACTTGATGGACAAACACCAGTCTCTCAAAGGCAACAAATTGTTGATGACTTCAATAGTAAATACTCTTCTGATTTTATTTTTTTGTTAAGTTCAAAAGCTGGTGGTGTGGGACTTAATCTTATTGGAGGATCTCACTTAATTCTTTATGACATTGATTGGAATCCAGCCATTGATATCCAGGTAGGACTATTTATTCATCAGACATTACTGAATGGTATGGTGATGATGATGATGATGTAGTATAAATAACTGCTGCACATGGAGCCCTTATTTTGTGTCAGATACTCTGCTAAGTGCTTTTCATTTAACTTTTTTAATCTTTAAAACATCCTTACAAATATGGATATTAGCGATCCTGTTTTTTTACAGATGAAGAAATGGAAGCTTATAAGGTCTTCCAGCTTATAAGAGAGAGGCAGAACCAGGATTCAAACCCAAACCTTATATTTACAAGCCCTAAATCACTTCATAGCACTTTTGGGTCTTCGTGATGCTTGTGACCATGAGGGGAAAACAATAAAATGCTATGAATTGCTGTGATCAATTTGTGCAGGCTATGGTGAGGGTATAAAATTAGCTTATTTTGAATAAGTTTTATTATTTTTTTTTTTAGCAAGGATTTTTTTCCCCACATTTTTTTATTGGTGCATCATAATTGTACATAATGGCAGGATTTGTTACATATTTGTACATGAACACAATATAACAGTATAATTTGGCCAATTTCATTCCCCAGTATTTCTTCTTTCCATCCCTTTCATCTACTCTACTAATCTCCCTTTGATTTTCATTTTCTTCATCCATCCATCCATTGATGGGTATTTAGGCTGTTTCCTGAAAGAAAACCTTTGGTTTCTTTAGTATCTAGTCTATTTTCATGTATTTTGAGATTTCTACGTATAGATTTGTACCTAAGTTAGTATATGCATTAGGGAATCCCAAGACAACTGTCAGGTTTACTGATTCACTGGAAGGACTCACAGAAATGAGAAAAGCAGCTATACTCACAGTTAGTTATATTAATGTTAAGGACACTAAAATCGCCGAAGGAAAAACTTACATATGCAGAGTCCAAGAGGGACTAGGCACAAGCTTCCATTTGTCCCTCCCAGCAGAGTTATTTGAACAATTTTTAATTCTTTTCAGCATTAATGATCGATGACATATATGAAGTATCATCTACCAGGAAAGTTCACCTGGTTTAGAATTTGGTGTTCAGAATTTTTGTTTGGGTCAGTCTTGTAGGCATGGAGCACATGCATGGTTGACCTTATTTGCTTAGACTTGGCCCTTCCAGAGGTCAAATTTAGACCACATGGTCCAAGGCCTTCACCTGTATCACATTGTTAACATAAACTGTCAAATGTGGCTTCAGATAAACAAGGCACTATTTTGATATAGGATACTCTATAGCTTAGAGAGATGATATCACTAGGAGCTGATTGGAGGCCAGACTTTTCTTTGAAACATGTAAAGTTTGAATGTCAAACCTTTATAGTATCATTGTTAATTCTTAAATCTCAGGGATCTACATAGAGCCTGAGTTGATTGCATATATCCTGCTACTAGGACTGGGAATGAACCCTTCATGCTCATGCTGTTCTTGATTCTTTACATTCTTGCTGTTCAAAATTACTGTCTTATTATTTTTAAAGATATACCCTTTTATTGTATGGCAACCCTGCAATTTGTTTTACAGTACCTCAGTGAATGCTTAGCCCCCGCTTTATGTAACCTAGGACAAAAATAGGAAATGGGTTATTCTTGGGGTTATCAAGGGTTTGGTTTTTGGAGTTTTAAGTAAAATACAGAATTTTCAATCTTAAAAATATGTTCTGGCAAATTACTTATGTGGCAAGGACCATTAGTTTCTGCTGTACTCAGAATTATCACTTATTTTTTATAGGCTATGTCTAGAATTTGGAGGGATGGTCAGAAGCATTCTGTACATATTTACAGACTTCTAACCACAGGTAATAACCATTCAATGTGACCAAAAAATGTATACCCTTTGAGTAATTAAAATAATTTTTTGATTAATCTGTTTCAATGTCAGAAATATATTATTATTGTATTTACTAGTATTGTAATAAGCATGTTTACTCTACAGAAATAATAGATATAAACATCTGAAGGAAATCTAATGAATGTTTTTTCTTCAGGTACAATAGAAGAAAAGATCTATCAAAGGCAGATCAGTAAGCAAAATCTTTCGGGGGCAGTTGTAGACGTAACTAAGACATCTGAACATATACAGTTTTCAGTAGAGGAACTTAAAAATTTGTTCACATTACATGAAAGTTCACTTTGTGTCACTCATGACCTGCTTGGCTGTATATGTACAAGTGGAGAAGATCAGACAGGTTAGTTGTATTTTAATCTGTAAAGTGAGTTTGTTTCTCTTTAGCCATTGAAAATATTTAAATAACTTCAAAATATTTATCATTTTCATATGTTGGTTTTCTTTTTTCCCCTCAGGTCACAGAGCAATGCCAGGTAGATATTTGAGAAGATATTCCGTTGAACTCAATTTAGCACCTTATTTCTGAATTGATTGTGAAAAATTAACTTGTTTAAGAAAAATCTTTTAAAGCCTGGTATAATGCCTTATAGTTAGAAAAAAATGTTTTTAATTCTTCTATTTCATAAAAAAATACTTGACAAAATAATCCCACTGTTTGTTTATATTGTGTAGAACTTATTCATAATGGGGTCAGACTCTCTGGGATTCTTAACATGGTCTGTTGTTACAGTACTTGGTAAACTGCTCTTGCTGCTTAAGTAAAGCTGAAGATGTCAACTCTCCAGAATTAGATACTATTCAAAAAGCAACTAGATCAGGAGTAGGATTTGAGCAAGCAATGTCCAGTAGTTGAAAGTCACTTGATATATTTGTATTGAGATATTAGACTGTGTGATACTGACATGAAATAATTTGTTATATTAGCATATAAAATATTTTATATGAAATTTGTATATTCTGAATTTTATATTCATTAGAACTAATATAATCAGATATAATCATAATTATAATAATAAAACATTGGGTATAATATAAAATATGTATATAGTGGGTAGATTTTAAACTTCAGATAAATGTTTTCAGATTTTCTCTTTAGCCATTTTTAGTAATAAAAATCAACATTTGATTTTATTATATATTCTTTGTTTTAATATATTATTTTCTATCTTCTTTTTACTTGTATTTACTCTAATGTTCTTTTTCTAATTTTAAGTCAGATACTTAGTTTAATGACAGCACCATTACAACCAGTTGAGATTTTTAAAGTTGTGATAAAATTTAAAAGAAGTCTGTCTTTTAGAATTACATAGTGAAATATTTGTAGGTGAAATGATATATGGTTTGTATTTATTTCAGAATATTGAGGAAATGGAAAAAGTGTGGCAATCTAAATAAAAAATAATTGGCCATTAGATGATAGTCACTGAAGATTGAATTATATATAGATTCTTCATTTCTATCCTACCAACTTTTATCTTAATTAGAAATTTTCCATAGTTAATAGTTCCAGGGATTGAACCCAGAGGCATTTAACCACTAAGCCACATACGCAGGCTTTTTTTATATATTTAGTTTTGAGACAGGGTCTTGCTAAGTTGCTGAAGCTGGCTTTGAACTTTCAATCCTCCTGCCTCAGCTTCCCTAGCCACTGGGATTAGAGAAGTGCACCACCATGACCAGCTACAATCTTTAAAGTGGTTAGTCAGGATAGGCTAAGTGCTGTAACAGGAAACTAAAAAAACACAATGTAATTGTATTTGTTCATGTAACAGGTTAGTTATGACATTCAGTGGATAGTGTTTTTTTTTGTAATGTGATTTAACAAACTAGACTTCTTTCACTTTGGGCCCTTCTACCCCTTGTACCTTAGTCCTCTGTAGAGATCCCCTGCATCTTCTATCTAACAGTGAGAGAAGAAATGTAGGAAATTTTGCATAAGGATTTTTATAGGCCAGACCTAGAATTTTCACTGACACATCTCATAGGCCAGACTCAGTGGCTGTATCTAATTGTAAGGGAGGCTGGGAAATGTGCTGATTGCCCTGCAGGGAAAAGAAATGGATTTGGTCCCTGCCATTCGTGTATTGTGTAATTCAGCCCTTGAATACTTGCTTCACCTGGAATACTTACTTGATTCAGTAATACTGAACTTCTCCTCTTGCATTGTTCTTCGCCTTTACTCTTTAGGCTTGTGATTGTTTTTGGCTACTACCAGTTCTTCAATATATCAGCATTTCTTTCCTTTCATGACCTTTAAATGTACTTTTCCTGGAATGCTTTGTCTCTTCCCCATTTAATTCTTTGTCATCTTTTAGATCTTAATAGAACATTTTCTCAGGGAACCCCTCACTTAACCTTCAGACCAGGTCAGCCTTTCATTGTGTTTAGAGGCCCCTGTATTTTTTGTAGTGTAGTGCCACAGTTCCTTATCTTCAGTTCTGAAATCTATAGTGCTCAAACAACCCAAAGGGTTTTTGTCTTCATAAATTTGCAACAAAATTATTTGTGGCAAAATGCTTACCTAAAATGGATATAAGCTTATTGGTAGTCTCTAACACATTTATAAGGCTTTTCATCTGACATTTGTAGAATACTATGAGATTGATTATGGAATGCTAACCACATTATTCCAATTATATTCTGAATTTGAAACAAATCTGGCCTCAGATTTTTAGATAAGGGATTATGAGCCTATAATATATTATTTGAATAATTATTTATTTAATGTACATTTCTTCCATTGAACATAGGTTCTTGATTTCAGAGACCATGTCTATAAGGTCCTTAGCATCAGGATGGCCATCTTAAGTGACAGCCTCCATTTTAAGGAAAAAGTTTTGCTTTTCCACCCCAAGGGCATTTCTGAGAAAGACACACCTCTCCCTCATACCAACCCAACCCTTAACTGCCCGAATTCAGACTGCTCAGCTCTGATTCCTGAGCCTCTGAATAAAAGTCACAGAACTCAAGTTTGTTTTGCCTCTCTGTCCTATAGAGAGATGGCCTTTATTTGTCAGTTCTGACAAATAAATTCTCATGTTTCTCTGCCTGGTCTCCATCTTTCATTTCTCGCTTACCCATCTCTTGTTCCTCGCTTTCTCTTCAATGTCTATATTTGTTCATAATTTTTGCTCATAATGCTTACATAAATACATATATATAATATATAATTTGTGGAAAGGATGAACTGAATCTTTTAATTTGAAAAATGGTGATCAAATGTTGTAAATCATATAAACTCATTGTCATTAAACAAAAAAATATTGCATACAATAAGATACTGGTTGGTCTAAGGATTTTCTCCTTGGTATTTATTTCAGATGATTCTTCGGAAAAGATTGCTATCTCTAGACATTGTCAACTTGGTCCACATCACCAGAAACCAAACTCCCTGAAACCTCTTTCCATGTCACAGCTAAAGCGGTGGAAACATTTTTCTGCAGATGATATAAATCTTACAGATCCTTTTCTTAAAGGAATAAGAGAAAATGTCTCATTCTTTTTTCAGAACATAACAGTCACACTACAGCCATGCAGTGATAAGACTACTTAATGATGTTCCCTTGCTCCCTTTGTAAAATTTAACATAGTAATTAAATGTAATTTTTGAAAATTAATAGAATTACTTAAATCATAATATTTGTTGCAAAATGTATGTTCTTATACAATAATAAAAATTGAGTTAATTATTCTACTGTCATGTATAATTAAAAGAACAAATAAGTTAAAAAATTAACTCAATTTTTTTCTTATTTTAATGGTTTTATTTTGCTACGTATTGACTAAAGCATTTTTTATTAAATCATTTTCACAAGGAATATGAAAAGGTAAAAATACTTTGAGAAATCTAATCTCATGAAGAATATTAAACATACACAATTGAGAATTTTATAAATTAAAACTGTAGCTCAAGGGGGGGAAGAATCTGAGGCTAGAATTGCAAATGCTTAAGACATTGAGGGCAATTTGAGAATAGTCAGAAGGTTGGGGCCGGATTTGAAGGAAATTGGGACATTTCAGAGCACTAGTTCCTGGTCTGGGACCTCAGACTTTTGGGGGCCTAATATGCAGACAATAAAGGCATGCCCACCAAACATTGTTTGTACACTGAATAAAGTTCAGCTCCCATCAGAGGATTGTCTGGAGTAATTTTTGACATTTAAAAAAGAGTTTAATGTACAAAGCAAATATTAAAGGACTGATATCTACAAAGAGAAAGGAGTTACTCATCTAGTCTCCAACTGGGTCTTCTGTGGTCAGCTTTTGCTTCCATTTTGGAAAATTTCTTTTAGACTGAATTTTTTGTTGTTGTGCATGTGAGACAAGCACTCTACCAACTGAAGCTTTATACCCAGACCCTTAGACTGAATATTGTCTTAAGGTGTTCAAGATTCAATTATTGAGCTGGGCTTGGAGATGCATGCCTGTAATCCCAGCAGTTTGGGAGGCTGAGGCAGGAAGATTTTAAGTTTAAAGCCAGCCTCAGCAATTAGTGAGGTCCTAAGCAATTTAGAACCTGTCCCAAAGTAAAAATTAAAAAGAGCTGGGGATGTAATGTTGCAGGGGACAGACAGGCAAGACACCAAATGGGAACAGGTTTGACTATAGCCAGGTTCAGAGGGCAAAGCTTTCGCTGTAGTCAATCAAACTTCCTAAACCCCAAATTCAGGCAGTTTCAGAACTTTATACCCAGCGTGTAAGGGGAGGGACTCAGAAGTTCTCAGTCTGCAGAAGTTCACACAAAAGCTTTTTCTGTCACTGTTCTTGGCAAATTAACTTTTCAAGGACAGTGCCTGACAAGGAAGAGCTTCTTCTCCCCTTCTTTCTTCCCCCTACCAGCTGTTACCTGGAGCACAATTAGTAGCCTCTTCTCTTATCTACCTCTCTGCAGTTCCATTGAGAAACCGACCTGACTCCATTTTTGAAAAAAGCTACCTCAAGCCTGTCCAAGGAAGGGGGCATGACCCTTGTCCTTGGAAAAACCCCCAGAGCACTCCTAGGCACATACTCACCCTGCTAAGTTGTTTGCAAATAACTGGAGAGATCTGAGGCACCAGGTGTCCCTAACTCAGGCTAGGTGAGGACCCATAGCAACCTCCTGGCAACCACCAATCAGCATGAGACAGGGAAATACCTGGGATGCCAGATGACCCTCCCAGTAGTTTATGGTGGTTGATAATATGTTGTGAAACCATGTAATTTAGCACCTACACCCCTTGTGGCTTTAACCAATCAGTTCAGACGAATCCTCCTCTTGTACTAACCAATCACCCCTACCCAACTTTTTTCCACCAGTGAATGTGCTAATCAATATTAAGAGTTGTTATGAGGCCAGGCTCAAGCTTGCAATAAAGACTCTTGTGTGATTCCATTGGATTCGGCTCCTGGAAGTCTATTGCGGTCCCCCATTACATCATCCCAAGGCCAAGGGTCTAGTTAAAAGAATCTGTTTTTCTTATCACACTCTGCATTTGCAAGCACTCTTCTACAAACTATTATATATGTTATTTATGTTAGATAGTCCATAAATGTTTGTGAAAAACTAGTAAAGGGGCATTCAACACGTGGAGCACTGATCTCTTCCAGGCTAGTGGCCAAGTAAGATAGAACAACAGGAAATAGGAAGTTTATTTGCTGATAGTTCTAAGAACAATTATGGAGGAGGGAGTGCCAGTACAGTAGCTTTGTGGTAAAGCACCCATGACCATCCTCCCCCCCCACAAAAAAAATTCAGTTACCAAATACTATAACAGTGGTTCACTTTATGGTTTGAATATAGCCCTTGCTGCTCTGCCACTGCAACTTATTTTAAAATTGTGTTTCTTTTTCTGCCTCTCTTCCTAATCTCTGCCCCTCCCTAATCTCAGGGAAACAGGATTACCTTTCTTCCCCATTTTAGGCTGATTTATCTATCCTTGAGTGCACACCTACCACAGGAACAAAGTAATCCAGACTTTGGGGATGGTACCAGTGAAAGGGTAAAGTTTCTAAGCTGCAAAGCCTGAGTTAAAATGTAAAAAAACAGGCATTGTAAAGTTTCTAAGCTGCAAGGCCTGAGTTAAAAAGGACCAGGTATTGTTAAGTTCCTCTGCTACACCCAGAACCTGAAATTCCTGAGGCAGTTAAGAGGTCGCCCTACTGACCATTTAGCCTAGGGCCCTGTGCAGCTTGTCACGTAGGCATACAGGGCCCGAACCAATCAGTTTGAATGTGTACCCTGCTTAGGAGTGACCAATCACTCCGGCCAGACCTGTTCCCGCCAATGAATGTGCTGATCATGTATGAGAGTTGTCGTTCAATTTTCCCGTGCCTCATGCTGATTTGTTCTAATGTATGCAAAGCCCCCGCCCTCCCCAAAAAGTGTACTTAAGCACTGCTCGACCCCTCCCTGGGCTCTGGGCTGCTCTCCCTTCTTGAGTGAGCCTGGAGCCTCAGCGCGCTGAATTGGATCCTCAATAAATCCCCTTCTGCAATTGCATGAGTCAGTCTCTTGGTGGTCTCTTCCTCCAACTTTTCGCTGGACCCTTATACCAGAAAACCTCAGAAATGATTATCTCCCAAAATAACAAATGAATTACAAAACTCCAACAGAGAATAAGCTACATTCGTAGCTTTGAATCACCTCTTTTAAAAGACCCCTGTTCCTGCTGATGGGGAGAATTACAGCCTTTAGGACAGGAGTCCTCGGTGTTTCTCCTTTGCTAGCAAAACAAACCATTTTCTTTTTCTCAAAATGGTGTCCTCATTATTAGATTGGCATTGGGGCGCTTTCAATAACAATATAATTCTTCAGTGCTATATCTGGGCATTTTTCCATCTAGGATTCATAAACATGCAGTTTGGGACCAAATTTGTCAGGAAGTATTCAACCAATAAAAATGGTAATTGACACCTTGTATGAGGCTTTCGATATACGAATTGCATCATATTGTCAGATATAAATCCTTAGAAAGTGATAAGAGCCTTATTGTTAACTCAGCATTATCTTAACTAGTAGATCTAGGGTGTGCTGTCTAGATTGCTCTCTTTAGCACCAACATGCCTATTTTGCTGGTTGCCTGTAGTGTCAACTACTGATCACTCAGCCAAATCCCACCCCAAGAATAGCCCTCAGCTGAAAGGGCTGCCTCTCCCAAGGTTATAGGTGAAAGACTGCAGGGCCCCAGACCCAACGTTAAGAATTCTAACCCCGGCGCCCTCTAGAAAGTCCCCATGCACAAGCACTCCCCAGCCGCACAAAGCACTCCCCGACTGCGTGTAGCACTCCAAACGCTATACAATGCCACCGCCAGATGTTCCATATAGATAATCCTGGGAAAGACAAGCCTGAGGAAATAGGGTAAAAACGGGAACAATAAGGACGGGATGTAATTTATGGGTTTCTTTTCTGAGAACGTAAAGTGGAAAAAAACAAGTTTACCCCCCAGGTGACCCCAGGACTGAATTCCGAGGAACCTATAGAATGGCTGTTGCTGTGCTAAGCTGAAAACTGACCCCCCCGCTCCCTATAAAAACTCTGTACCCCCGAGCCCGGGTGTGCAAGCCACCGAAGCTACGGCCGAGGTGTTGCTGTGTACCCATAGGCGCCTATGAGAATAAACCCTCCTGCCGATTGCATCCAGTGTCTCGCGTGCTCCATCCTGGTTTGGGGTCTCGGGGTCTTTCATAGGCTCTCCCCAAGTTGACGGGCATTAGTGATTGTATAGTGGAAAGACTAGCATCTTTCACTCAAATTGGGACAACTCTACAGGATCATTCCAGTTCCGCGGATCCTCAGATAAGGCATTTCTTGCTTCTCCCTCAGTCCAGTTTTACTTTCTTCACCCTCTTATGTTGTTCCTAAGAGGACTTCCCACCAAATCCCCTGCACACAAATCTGCCTTGGTCTGTTTTCAGGGAACTTGACTTAAGACAGGAGTATCTTTTAGGACAAACGACACACACGTGATAAAGGTGGGAGACAGGAAGTAAATCTCGGGTCATTAGGCTTTTCTTTATTCAGTATTTAGTGGCAGAGTCAATTGGTGGAACGCTGCTGTGGCTGTGGCTCATTTTGGGGGCAGAAAATGGCAACCGGGCAAAAGCAAGGGTCTGGTTATATAGGCTTTGTTTAGGGTGGACAGGAATATGAATATGGAATTCCCCTGGGGTTTATTTTATTGGTGTCAGATGATGGGGTGTGGGGGTTGGGGAGGGGCGTGCTGTCAGGTGCCAGTCAGGTGGAGTTCCTTTGGTGTTCCTTCCCTCTGGCTGAAGCCTGGGATTTTAAATGACAAAAGCTTCAATTTTACCCCAGTTAAGGCTCCTGGGGAAACAACTGAAGATAGGGGAAGAGTCCTTGGATTTATTTTCCACATCCTTAAGTATCACTAAAGAAAAGCCAAGTCAATAATTATAATTGATGACATCAAATTGCAAATACTTGTTAGCAGATGACCATTTAATAGAATGAACAGATAGTGTGAAAGATGTTTAAAAAGTTAGATTTATATCACTGTTTGTGTTCCCTAAAATGCGTATGTTGAAGTGCTAACCCCAAGTGTGATATTAGGAGGTTTCTCCTTGAGTTACTAATTAGATTATGAGTGCAGAACTCCATGAATGGGATAGTTGCCCTTAAAAGAAGTCTTGAAAACTTGTTTTCTTTCCCTGCCCTCTGTTCTTTGCCTTGTAAGAATGCAAGATGGCCATCAATAAAACAGGAAGAATGTCCTCACCAGACATCAATTATGTTGACACATATATCCTGGACTCCCCAGAACTGTGAGAAATAAATTTATCTTGTTTAAGCACTTAGTTTATGGTGTTCTATTACAGCAACCTGAACTAAGATAAGCACATTTTAAAAATAGGCCATGCCCAAAATAATTGCCACTTGTGCTAATTTTTTGAAATGTTTATTTCAGAATAATTTTAGATTTATAGAATGTGCTTATTTTTAATGTCTCTTGGGCATTGTGCTGTAGTTTGGGTGTGAAATATCTCTCAAAGGCCCAGGTGTTACAGGTTTGGTCTCCACAATGGCATTATTAGGAGATAGAAGAACCTATAAGGGATGGGATCTAGTGGGAGGACTTTTGGTCTTTGGCAGTGTGCTATTGAAGGGGATAGTGGAACCCTAGCCCCTTGTCTCTCCACCCCCACCCCCACTTTCTAGCCATGAGATGAATAACTTTGTTCCACCATATGCCAACCACTATGATACGCTGCCTTGCCATGGATCCCAGAGTAAGAAGGACAACTGATCACGGACTGGAACCTCCAAAACTGTGAGGCTTTTTTTTTTTTATAAGTTGATTTATTTCAGGTATTTGTTATAGTAATGAAAAGATGATTAACAATTCACAATGTTGCGCAATCATCACCACTATCCATTTCCAGAAAAGAATTTTTAATGGCTCTTTTTGTACTTCTCCTTAACTGTCAACCCAAAACTATTGTCCTCTATTTCCTCCTCCAGACCTCAAGACTTTCATCCCAATGGCTCTCTAGTTGACAATTGCAGTGAATTCTTTTCAATCTTTATCCCGGTTTCTGTGTACTTTAGATATTGATGAGTGCTTATTGAAAGTCCTATCCTCCTAAATTTTGATTAAATGATTAAATAATTCATGATTCCACAAATATTTATTGAGCACATGTTCATATTCTCTGTGCTGTGCATATATAGTGAAAAAACAGGCAAAGTCTCTGTCTTCATGATGCTTCCATTCTAACATGCAGAGAAAGAACAATTCCCATATATTATATGGCACATGATGGTAAATGCTATGGAGAAAAATAAGTAGAATAACAGCGATATTAAGGTGAATTTATGCAGAGACCTGGAAAAAGTAAGAAAATGTTGCAGAGAGAGGAAAACTCACGTGCAAAGCCCTTGAGACAGGAGGAGAAGTATTGACATGTTGGAGAAACAGCCTGGAAGCCATTGTGAGTGTTAAGAGATGAGGTCAGAGAGGTGATGGAGATGGGGATCAGATATTACAGGGCATTGAAGATCATGGGGAGGCTTTAGCATTTACTCTAAGGAAATGGAAAAACATTTCAACTTGAGCTGAGGAATGGCGTGATCTGAATTGCTCAGTGATGAGAGCAGATTGGCTAGATCAATGGGTAGAAGCAAGATAAATTAGGCTAATATAATCTAGGCAAGGGGCTATGGTGACTTAGGCTAGGTAATAGACATCAAGATGTTAAGAAGTGGGTTGGATTCTGGATATTTTTGAAGGCAAAGCAAATAAGATTCTGTAGTGGATTGAATGTACAATATAAGAAAAAGAAAAATCAAGAATGACTCCAATGTGGGGCTGGGGATGTGGCTCAAGCAGTAGCTCGCTCGCCTGGCACGTGTGCAGCCCGGGTTCGACCCTCAGCACCACATACAAACAAAGATGTTGTGTCCGCTGAAAACTAAAAAAGTAAATATTAAAAAAAAATTCTCTCTCTCTTTCTCTAAAAAAAAAAAAAAAAAAAAAAAAAAAAAGAATGACTGCAACGTTTTGGGCCTGAACAAATGGAGAATGGAATTGTGGAAGAATGGGAAAACTGTGGGAGGAGAAGCCTGTGGAGGAAAATTAGAAGGATTGGTTTTTGTTTTGCAGTGCTTGGGCTTAAGCCCAGGACCTCAGGCATGTTAGGTAAGAGCTTATTCCTGGCCCCAGAAGTTCATTTTTGATGGTGTTGATTTTGAGACACCTAGTAGACATCCCCAGTGGAGATGTCAAATAAACAATTTGACATATCAATGAGTGCAGAGTTGGTCAAGGCTGGAGATAAATTTGGGAACTCTCAGCATCTCGGTGGTATTTAAAGTCAAGATTTAGATAATATAACCTAGATGGTAAAGTGTAGTAGAAAAGAGAGAAACATCTAAATATAGTGATGAACTAATATTTGTTAGCATTTATCAAGTGCTTATGGTATGCTAAGTGCTTTGCATACATAAGCAACTCTATGAGATAGGGTTTTATCTTAGATAAACTAAATTTCCCCATCTGTTCAGTGATATTGTAGTGGCACCCCCTTACTCCACAGAAAAGTCTTAGCTGGGCTTCTCCAGAAATCTTCACCATGGCTGATTTTAGGACTGTCAGCAAAAGAGTCTCTTTTACAAAATAGTTCAATGTAGATAAAGCTCCTATTTTTGTGTTGCCCTGTCTTACTCGGACACTGTCCAGGAAGAAATCAGCACTCCAGGTGCTGGACACCCCCTTACTAGTTTGCCAAAGGCCAATGTCTCGGCTTGGCATCAGAATCACGAGGCACTCACAGTTTTGTAGGTTCAAACAGCAATTCTTTATTCCAGCTCTCACACCGCCTCCACACAGGTCCAGGGACAATCCCGTTCTGCCGTCTCCCGCACAATTCACCTACTACTCGAGGCTATCTCCAAATCCCATTTTTATCTCACGAGAACTCAACGGGAACAAGCAACAGGAACACCCTAATCCCAGCAATAATCTTCAACTTCCAATTTCCCTAAAACCCATTATCTTAAACTGGCAACACCTTAAATTCAAGGAGCCGGTTACTTCCTCAAACCTGATCAGCTCTAAACCCGGATCCGCCTTGGTCCTTGAGCAAGGTCACCTTATTAAAGCATGCATGCAATGTCCCATTGAATGTCCTCTAAGCAGCATGGGGTACGCTTGGCAAGGAAATTTCGATGCGTCATTCCTACTTGGTAATGGCCCTCAGCACTAGTTTTTTACAAACATGTATCCAATGTAGTAGTTTGTAAAAATGTGTAAACAAGGCTTCTGGCCTTGAGTGGGTCTTCACAGAGATGTCTACATTTCTAAGATAAGAGAAGTTACCAATTGGCCTCCATGATAACAGTTGGCAGAGAGAGAAAAGAAAGGCGAGAAGAAGCTGCCCCCTTCTCAGGTGTTGTCCTTGAAGGGTTAACTTGCCCAAAACAGTGTAAGAAAAAAGCTGCTTTATGTGAACTTCTGCAGACTGTGAACTTCTGAGCCCCTCCCCTTACACGCTGGGTATAAAATTCTGAAACTACCTGAACTCGGGGTTCAGGGGATTGATTGATTACAGCAAAAGCTGTGCCCTCTGAACCTGGCTGCAGCCAAATAAAACTGTTTCCTGCTATCTTTGGTGCCTTGCCATGTCTGTCTCTATAACAATATGTCCAATGACAGTTGTAAAACTTTTATATGAATTGTGCAGGGAGATGAAGTAGTGAGGTTTGGATAGTACATAGAATAATATTAACTTATTGCATCAGAATTCCTTAGTCTTTATTTGAAAAAAATACCTATTAAACTCAGGTGAATCTCTCAAAACCTTTGGTGTTTGTTGCTGTCAAAAATGCAATGAAGGAAAATTTGGAATATGGAAGACAGTTTGAGAGGGAAGAATGAGAAGAGGGGAAAATGAGAATGTAGAAGAAGGCTGGGACTGGGTTAGGTAAGCTCCCAGTGTTAGGAATGGGAGTGTATTAGTCAGCTTTTGGTCGCTGTGGCCAAAATACCTGATATAACAACTTAAGGGAGGGAAGATTTGTTTTGGCTCACACTTTCAGAGGTTTTAATCCATGGTCAGTGGGTTTCAAGGCATAAAACATCATGGTGGAAGGGCATGGTGGAGGAAAGCAGATCTACTCATGGCAGCCAGAAAGGGGTGGTGGTGAGCAGGTATAGGATATAGTGCCTATGAGCATGCTCCCAGTGACCTACATCCTCTGACCATACATCACCAGCCTACAGTTTCCCCAAAGTCCCATCCCTGGACATTGCTGCACTGGAGATCAAGCTGTTAACACACAAGTCTTTGGGGAACACTTCATATTCAATATCGACAATGGGAAGGATATTTGAATAACAGAAATGCCTGTTCTCCAGGAAGTTGAATGCTAAGTATTATGGGAGGTGACCTTTTCTCTATCTCTCTGGACCCAGTCTGAAATCTAAACTCTTCTCACCTACATAGAGTCGAGTGCTTTTTGTAGTAGAAATTTCAAAAGAGGCTGTTTCGTGAGAGAGTCAAGGTGACATGAGACAAAATCAACAAGTATGACATGAGAGCCCACAGGCTGGGAAGCATCCAAGATGGCAAGTCCTCTGGGAATCATGGAAAAAACCTTTGAACTTTGACAGTCTAAGTATTTGTGGGGGCCTAAACTCAATCAAGATTTTAAGGGGTCTCCATGACATCTAGGGTAGCAGGGGTTGCATATACAAAGCATCTTTAACAGATGCTCAATTTTTGAGAATTCTCCTTCCTTCCCCTTCGTAGGGCTGGGAATTGAACTAAGGGCCGGGAATTGAACTAAGGGCCTCACACACGCTGGGCAGGTGCTCTACCATTGAGCTATGCCCCCAGCTGTTCCTTCCCCTTTCTCTATGCACCTACTCAGTAGTTCTGCTGGGTAGCTCTTAACACATTATCCATAACTGCTCATTCACTTTTTTTCCATTCTCATTAGACAGAATTCTTTGAGGGCCGGGATTTCATTTTACTCATCCTTTTATTCTTAGGATGTTCAGTGGTGCTTGGCAAAGAAACAGCTACTTAAAAATTGAATGAATAAAGTAGTTTGCCTCTTTTAAAAAAATTTAAATTAATTAATTTAATTAAGTATATATGACAGCAGAATGCATTTTGATTCATTGTATGCAATTGCAGCACAACTTTTCATTTATATGGTTGTAAATGATGTAGAGTCGAATCACCTGTTAAGTCATACATGTAACTAGGGTAATGATGTCCATCTCATTCCACCATCTTACCTGACCCCCCACCTCATTCCCCCTCCCTAACCCCTCTCCTTTGCCCAAAGTTCCTCCATTTTTCCCATACCCCTCTTTTATGGATCAGCATCCACTTATCAGAGAGAACATTTGGCCTTTGGTTTTTTGGGATTGACTTACTTCGCTTAGGACGATATTCTCCAACTCCATTCATTTACCTACAAATGACATAATTTTATTCTCTTTTAATGCTGAGTAATATTCCATTGTGTATATATATCACAGTTTCTTTATCCATTTATCTATTGAAGGGCACCTAGGTTGCCCCTTGGTACAAAGGGATATTATTTTGTTGTACCTTGTATGATACAGATTTTCTTGGTTTAGATTCGTTTCCTGTGAATTGAGTTGCTATGAACATTGATGTGGCTGCTTTACTATAGTATGTTGATATTAAGCCCTTTGGGTATAAACAATGAGTGGGATAGCTGGGTCAAATGGCGATTGTATTCAAAGTTTTCTAAGGAATCTCCATACTTCTTTCCAGATTGGTTGCACCATTTGCAGTCCAACCAGCAATAGAAGAGTGTGCCTTTTTCTCTACATCCTCATCAACACTTATTGTTGCTTGTATTCTTAATAACTGCCATTTTGACTGGAGTGAGATGAAGTCTTAGAATAGTTTTTTTTTTTTTTTTGTACTAGGGATTGAACTCAGGGGCACTTGACCACTGAGCCACATCCCCAGACCAATCCATACTAATTTTGTATTTTATTAGAGATAGGGTCTCACTGAATTGCTTGGCACCTCGTTGTTGCTGAGGCTGGCATTGAACTCACGATTCTCCTGTCTCAGCCTTCAGAGCTACTGGGATTATAGGTGTGCGCCACTGCACCTGGCCAAATCTTAAGAGTAGTTTGACTTGCGTTTCTCTAATTGCTAGAGTTGTTAAGCATTTTTTCATGTATTTGTTGTATATCTTCTTCTGAAAAGTGTCTGTTCAGCTCCTTAGCCCATTTATTGATTGGGTTGTTTTGTTTTGTTTTGTTTGGTGTTAAGTTTTTTTAGTTCTTTGTATATCTTGGAGATTAGTGCTCTATTTGACATGTGTGTAAAAATATGGAACACCTCACAACTTTATGTGTCATCCTTGCACAAGGGCCATGCTAATCTTCTCTGTATTGGTCCCATTTAAGTATATGTGCTGCCAAAGTGAGCACAATAGTTCACCTCTTTGTTTTCTTTAACCATCTTGCTCAGTTTCAAAGTACTTCCTAGGCCAATTGCTGAGCATAGTTTGTGCTTCACTCAAAAAAAAAAAAAAAAAAAGCACCCAAAATGTACACTCTTCTTTGCTGCTTACATGATTTCTATCAATCTACTGCATGAACTGACAAAGTTATCAATTAGCAATAAATTTGAGTCACATAATTCATTCCTAATTATATAAATATACCTCTCATGTAGTTTTTTGTGATGATATTCCTGTTCTAAATGACAATATAAATACATTTCAATCATGTTCTCGTTAGGACTGAATCGCTAATGATTAATTAAAATGTGAACAGATCTGATGCACATAATTTAACTTTTGGATGGACCATCCTCTATCCATCCCTGTAACAGGGTGTATGATAAAGAAGCAAATAAGAAAACCCAGCTGGCACTTATTTGAGTTGTATAATCATGGCCTCTAGTTTATGCTGCCTGGGCAACTTAATATATAGATGTTGGCAAGATTGAAATTCTATGACTTGCAGCAAAAACAGTATGTATAAGCAGCAGATGGCACTGTTTCTCTAATTTGTTTCTAAATCACTATTGGGTCCCAGAGGGGTTTGTAGGCATGCTGTTGTTGGTGTTCAAGGAAGGATTCAATATGGCCTGGTACAAAGGGATATTATTTTGTCGTACCTTATATGATACAGATTTTCTTGGTTTAGATTAGTTTCCTGTGGCACTTTTTTAATAGCTAGACTGTGGTTTTTGCCTCGAGCCATAACAAATTTCTATTTCTAAGACTATTTTTTTTTGTCCATAAAATCAATACCAATTCAGAATTCAGCTTTTATTGTTCTTTTTTTTTCTTTTTTAAAAAAGAGCTGTATATAAAATTCCCTATTGGAGCTTGTTACATTTACTTGAAAATGCAAGGGTTAAATATAACATAATTTTGTAAATTTTTTAGACATAAAAAATCATGAATTTCTTGAGCCTAACAATTTAGAAATATTTGGTTGGCATCTTCCTTATTATTCAGCTTAGATCTAGGATGCCTAGGTATCCCAAATGATTTTAAAACTTGTGTGATTTAACCATCTGATGGAGAAATTCACTCATTCTTCTAGGTAGGGGATCTCCTGGGGATCGAACCCAGAGCCTTGCACATGCTAAGCCTGCACTCTATCACTGTGCTGAGCTAAAACCAAGGCCCATTTCCTGATTTTGAATCACACTGGGGAGACCCTGAAACTTAACAATAGCCTTCTCAAACCTGCTTCAAACCTTCCAATGAAGGTTCTACATTAAATCACATTCTGCCTAGACTATTGTTAGTTTCCCTGCCTGAATTCAGATTGCTACAATGTTTAATTCCATCTCCTTAGCATGTTCTTGAAACAGGGACATCCAAAGTCTCCAAGCCACAATCCAAAGAGGGGGAATAGGAAAACATCTCCCATTTTGAGAACCATAATCTTTTTAAAAATTAATTAATTTATTTATTCTTATTTATTATATGGGACAGCAGAATGCTTTTCAATTTATAGTACACATATAGGGCACAATTTTTCATATCTGGTTGTACACATAATGTGTACAACTAATTGTGCACAAGCAACTCAGAGATCACAAGAGAAGGGCACCTAAAAATGACTGTTGGGTTCTGGGAAGGTTTACCAGAAGCAGAGAACACCCAGATTCTTCTTCCCAGGACCTTGTGTATTCGAGACAAGCACTCTACCAACTGAGCTAGACCCCCAGCCCACTCAGCTTCCTTTTTTATTTTTTTAATTCTCTTTTAATGCTGAGTAATACTCCATTGTGTATATATACCACAGTTTTTTTATCCATTCATCTATTGAAGGGCATCTAGGTTGGTTTCACAGTTTAGCTATTGTGAATTGAGTTGCTATAAATATTGATGTGGCTGTGTCACTGTAGTATGCTGTTTTTAAGTCCTTTGGGTATAGTCCGAGGAGTGGAATAGCTGCCACCCAGCTTCCTTTTTAAGAATGAGCCATTTTATAGGATAGAGGTGGAGAGAGTTGGGACATAATGTCATCTCAACATCGTTTCCTTCATCTTTGTTGTTAATTTTCATCTTGATGGAGATATTTGCACATAGATGTTTATCCTGTCACAGAACAATAGAAATGGTAGTTTATAGTTGATGCAGTTGATTTGATTGTCTCACCTATTCTGCTTAGATTGCTAGTCAACTCACAGGATGCGATGGTCTGCACCTTTAAGCTTTAAGCTTACGTCTTTAAGAAAGCATACAGAATTGGCAACAAGTGCTGCAGTCTAGCTGGGCACAAAATAACCGAGCCACCACAAAAACTTGTAGATTCCAACAGCAACTCTTTATTCCTGAACTCCCACCGGCACTCTACACGCACATTCTGGGAAAATCCATACCCTCCACCGGGCTCTGCATACCAAATACTCTCTGAATCCCGAGAGAACTCAACGGGAACTCAAGGAGTGGGCACCTGGGAGACAGCAGGATATGCCCTATTCCCAGCAGGATCCACCCCAAACCCGAAGCCGCCCAAATCCCTGAGCAAGGTCACCTTTCATGCAATGTCACTGCAAATGACCAGGGTCCAAGGCAAGCCCATTTCCACAATGGAGAGTCCTCCCTGTAAGCAACATTGGGTAGGCTGACAAGGAAATTGCCATGCATCATTCCTACTTGGCTATGGCTCTCAGCAAACAAGAAAGTACTAATTACCAATGCTGAATGAATTTTATGATTTCCAGGTAAGGCTTCCAAATGTCTCAGTCCCTGTCTACTTGAGGTACATGTAGTCATGTGAGACAGACTGGGTGTGAACAGCCTTAGTTAGTGGGAGCCATTAGCCCTTGGCTTCTTTTAGCTCTGTCTCATGCTAAGGTTGGGGAATAAACATGGAGGTCAAAATATCCCTTTTATAACAGCTTATCTGGTGGACCTGGCTTCATATCTGTTACCCAATAGTGTTTGTTAATACTAAACTCTGAGCTGGGCACAGTGGCACATGCTTGTAATCCCAGTGGCTGGGGAGGCTGAGGCAGGAGGATTGCAAGTTCAAAGCTAGCCTCAGTAAAAGCGAGGCACTAATCAACTCAGTGAGACCCTGTTTCTAAATAAAATACAAAATAGGGTTAGGGATGTGGCTCAGTGGTCAAGTGCCCCTGAGTTCAATCCCTGTGTACCTACCCACCAAAAAAAAAAAAAAAAAAAAAGAAAGAAAGAAAAAGCCAAAACCTAAATTCTGCCAATGAGGAAATATTACCTGGGTAACATAGGAGGCAGTGGGGAGATTCTGAACCTCCTATAAGAAGCCTAATTCCCAGGAAGAAGGAGGTGGAGATATTTCCTTTTTGTTTGTTTATTTGAAAATTTGCATAACATGAAATTTAATTTATTGAGATGAAATTCATATGATATAAAATTAATAATTTTAAAGTGAACAATTCAGTGGGATTTAGTCATTCACAGTGTTATAAATCCATCACCACTATTTTATTCCAGAATATTTTCATTGTCCCTAAAAAGAAATATACCTATAAGCATTTTGCTTCAAGAGCTCAGACGAATCATTATCATTGTGGTCGCTCTCATTTTCTGTGTAAAGCAGTCACAAGGGAAGGAGGATGACTGTGTAGGTGAGGGTCACTGGCATTATGGAGGGTAGCCTGATTTACCTCAGTGGTAGATATTAATCACATTTAAGAAATACCTTCATAGTGGGCTGGGATTTTAGCTCAGAGGTAGAGTGCTCACCTAGCATGCATGAGGCACTGGGTTTGATTCTCAGCACCACATAAAAATAAAATAAAGTTATTGTGTCCACCTACAACTAAGAAAAAAAAAGAAAAGAAATACCTTCATAGTAACCTCTAGACTGGTGTTTGAGCAAATAACTGGGTACCATAACTCAGCCAATTTGACACAAAATTAACATACACTGTTTATTTTGTTTACCATATTTATTTTATTTTTAGTTATTAGCCACTATGTAGTATTCACCATGTGCTAGGGACTTTCCTGAGTGATTTACAAGTATTAATGTGGGCCCTTTGTATGTGCATGAATACAAATCTTAGTATATAAATATAAATCATGACTTGTTAGATTGGTTCCCCAAATCTTTGTTTCTATTTGTTTACCTTCTATTAAAATTTTTTAAAAATTTTTCTTTTGTTGGTTTATTCTCTTTCACCCAGATCAGGCATATTTCTTTTTTTTTTTCGGCTCTGAGAATTGAACTCTGGGTCACTTAACCACTAAGCTACATCTACACTCTTTTTATTTTGAGACAGTCTCTTGGGATCCTCCTGCCTCAGCCTTCTGAGTCACCAGGATTATAGAGTACACGACCACCCCCAGCCTTCTGTTGATTTTTAACTTTATCACCTTATCCTTTTACTGGAACTTATTCCTCTGGGTATCCCTCCAGTGGATTTTTCCTGGCCTGAGCCCTTTGCCCCCAGTGTTTCTGGACTTCTTGCTTCTGTTCTCTGGCTATGATGGTAAGAGAATTCAAAATATAGGGGCTTAAAAATGAGATAGAAGTTGACTTCTCAGGTAAAAAACTCTTAGCTCATCTTTCTCAGTCCTTATTATGAGGCTTTCCACCTTGTTGCCCAGCACTTACGCCTGCATTTTAGTTAACAGAAAAGAGAACGACAAACCTTCCCCTTAAGGGCTCATCCTCAAAATTGCAAACCACACTTTTACTCTATGCCTGTTAGTTGTTTTGGATAACTTTACCAATTAGATATCACTTCTCCTAAGGGATGTGGTGAGTAAAGGAACAAAGGAGGCCAGGAGTTATACGAATGAAACTCTCTGCACTGGAAGAACCATATCCTCTCATAATGGATAGTGGGCAGAATCCTAATAAGTATCAATACATGTAGAATTATTCCCTAGGCAACTGGGGATGGTGGGGAGTATGGTCCACCATAACTTTTGGAAAAATTATTTACTAAAGAGCTTTGCAAAGGAGGCTGGTATACATGTAGATTGAAGTTTTTGTTCTTTCTTTTTGGCACTGTAGAATTTATTTTCAAGTTTTAGACTGAGTGTTATCATTTATATGACTTATTTAATCCCATAATGAGAGTAGCAGTAATGCTAATAGCCTGTGACTTACAGTAGCACTTTGGAAATGTTAACACGGTAATGATGTTTCCTACTGTAAGCAATAACCATCGCAATAGGGTGTCACATTAACCTTAATTCTCTGAATCCTGTTTGTATTTTAAAATTCAATCACTGGCAAAGCAGACACTGTCAACTTTATTAGATGGAGCCAGATGCTGTAATCTTGCTCCCTTTATTCATTCAGACCCTCTGCCATCAGAGGAAATTATCAAGAAGGAGCCTTGTATTTCATCAGGAGGTCTCGTTAAACACCATCAAGATGGAAATATAGCCAAATTTCCCTCCAGAGTTGGCCTGGGAAATCAGTTTCTAACTCAGGGGCCAGCAAACAAGGTGGTACTGAGGCCGCTATGAATGATGCTCTGTTCTTCATTCCTGAGCTTACTCCAAAGCCAAGCTAAGTTCAGTCAGCTTACAGGTTATACCATGGTCCAAAGGCCATGGGGAAGACCCATAGCTCTGGCAGCCAAGGGCATCCCAGCTGGCATGAGGAACTTAGTGTATCCCTTTGAGCAGCTACTGTCTTGCTCAGGCCCAACATTTCTGAAAGTATGCCAGTTTAAGAAAACAAGAAGGTGTTGAATGGTGTGGGACCAAAGCCCCTGTTCAGATCCTAGCTCATGCACTAATTCACAAGAACAAGCTATGGGCCACTCTCAAACTCTGGTTCAATCCTGAGACACCTAGGGGTGTCTGTAGAAAGCCATTTGACAAATGATCAGGGTGATGGACACATGGGACCTAATACTGGAGAATCTTTTAAGTACTTGTTACTTGTTAATTTTGCTTTTAACTACCAATAGAAAAAAAATATTAACTCCCCACCACTCAACCAAACTTCATTCTTCCCCCACTCAGAGTGTAAATTGAAGGTCCAATAATGGCTGTAGTCCTGACATGGTCTGACCTCATCTCCTTCTCATTCCATTCCCATTCTCCTCCTTGCTGTTCCTTAAATGCCAAACACACTTCTGCCTCAGTTTCTGTCCTGGTGTCCTGGGGCCTGGCACATAGGGAGTAGATGCTCAACAACTTGTAGGGGGAATTGAATTGGAATAAAGAGTGACCAGTGGTGTCTCACCTTTGATGAAAACAAGGAGGAATGTGGGATAGGGGAAGGCCATGCATGAGTACTCTTCCTAGGGAAGATATTAGAAGTAGCTTTTGGGGATGGTTACATAAATTGTCATGTTGTCTCTACAGACAAAATTCTTAGGTGTATAGTTATGTCCTTAAAAGGCAATCAGAAAGACTGGGGTTCAGGCTCAGTGGTAGAGCACTTGCCTCGCATGCATAAGGCACTGGGATCGATCCTCAGCACCACATAAAAATAAATAAAATAAAGATATTGTGTCAATCTACAACTGAAATAATATTTAAAAAAAAAAGGCATTCAGGAAAAAACTATGAGGCTCAGCAGTGGATCAGTGCTGACACCAAAGAGCACTGCTGTTCATTCATTTTCTCTTCACTTTGTCCTAACATTAACTGTGCAGAACTAGAGCCTTAAAAACATAATAAGCAATAAAGGAAACTCTGGTGTCTCTATACCAAGAGGTTATAGGTCAATTGAGGGGATTGAGGTCAATTGCCAGAACTTCTAACACTTGCGAATGACCTATGACCTTTTATAAAACTCTAGTCCCTATAATGAAGTTAGTTGGGTACACAAATCCTGTAAATTCCCTCTCTAGTCTTGGAAATCACTTGGTTCCTATATTTAGTTTCCATGTAATAATTTAATTTCTGAAACGTGGAAAAGTCTGTAGAGATGCTTGCATTGCAAACACAGGAACAATTAATGTGTGATTTAACATTTGATGAGACAGCAGGTCCAGAATGATAACTTGCTCAAATAGAAAGGGCAATCATGGGAGTGACCAATTAATGGAGTGAGAATCTATTATGGGATAATGTTTTCAAGGTACCTGTGTGAGATTATTATTGATGTACAAACACTTCACCCCCTCTCTCTGTAAGTAAAGTGGACTTTCTTTGCCATTGCTAGTCTTCCAAACTCCTGAATCTACAAATCTTTAGCAATAAGGCTAGATGAGAAATTCACAGTGTACTGTCTTACACTGCATGGATACTTGTCAGTGAGATATTAGAGAAATCAGTACCAATCAATCTCAAAGAGGATTTATGATTTTGGCCTAGACCTTAACCTAGACGAGGAATCATTCTTACTAATTGCACTGGGAGTGACCCTCTGGTTATTCTCCACCATGAACACATTCTGTGATGTCAATTGACAGAAACAAGTAATAGACAATTGCTTTATTTCCCTAAAGCTCAGCAAAAGTAGAATATTTCAGAACTGAGACAGAAATCTCTTGTACTTAACTTTTTATAAGAAATGGTACCGGGCTGGGGATGTGGCTCAAGCGGTAGCATGCTCGCCTGGCATGTGTGCGGCCCAGGTTCGATCCTCAGCACCACATACCAACAAAGATGTTGTATTTGCCGAGAACTAAAAAATAAATATTAAAAATTCTCTCTCTCTAAAATAAATAAATAAATAAAAAAGAAATGGTACCATGAAAACACCACTTTTGCCAGTCACACTTCAGCAAACTTGTAATCCCAGTGACTTGGGAGTCTGCGGCAGGAGTGTTGCAGGTTCAAGGCCAGACTCAGCAACTTAGTGAGGCCCTAAGCAACTAAGTAAGATGCTGTCTGAAAAGAAAAAAATTAAAAGGGCTGTGGTTGTTGCTCATTGGTAAAATTCCCTAAGTTGTTACTAATCCTAAGTGCCAAAAACAAAAACAAAAAAAAAAAAAAAAGGGAAAAAGAAAAATAAATACCACTTTTGTCATCCAATGGGAAGAAAATTGTTAGCTGTTGTAGGGACATCCAGTAGATCTGCTGATTTGTATAGTTCTGGGCTTATAAAGGACATCACTTTTTAACTAATTTGTTACTTTTTATTAGTGCATTACAGTTATACATAGTTGTGGGGCTCATTTTGACATATTCACAAATGTATATAAGTCCCAGTATGCTCCCTTCCCTCTTTTCCTCCTTTCCTCATCCCCTCCATATACGCTATTTGTCTTCCTTCTGATTATTTATTTATTTATTTTGATACTGGGGATTAAACCCCAGAGTGGTTTACTACTGAGCCACATTTTTTTAAATTAAAAAAATTTTTTTTTTTTTGGAGACAAGATTTGGCTAAGTCGCTTAGGGCCTCGTTAAACGGCTGAGGCTGATTTTGAACTTATGATCTTCTGCTTCAGCCATCTGAGTAGCTGGGATTACAGGTCTATGTCACTGTGCCTGCCTAATGATTTATTTTTAATTGGCGCATTATAGTTATGCATAAAAGTGTGATTCATGGTGATGTATTCCCACATGCACATAATATATTTTGGCCAATTTCATTGCACAGTTCCTCCCATTTTCTTTTCTTCCTCCCTCCCACTTGAGCCCTTTTTTCTACTCTTCTGTTCTCCCTTCCATATTCATAAGATCTTCTTTATTAAAAATAAATTCCTTATTTCTCTCTAGTTTTTACATATGAGAAGAAATGTTCAACCTTGAATTTCTGAGTCCGGTTTATTTCACTCAGAATGATGTTCTCCAGTTCCATTAATTTACACATTTCATTCTTTATGGCTGAGTAAAACTCTAGTGTGTGTGTGTGTACAGGATTGCCCTTATATACATACATATAAATCACATTTTCTTTATCCATTCTTCTATTGATGGACATCTAGGCTGGTTCCATAACTTGACTAATGTGAATTGTGCTGCTGTGAATATTATTGTGCATGTATCACTATAGTATGTTGTGAGTTCTTTTGGATAAATATCAAGGAGTGGGATAGTTGTTTATATGGAGGGTTCATTCCTAGTCTTTTGAGGAATCTTCATCCTGTTTTCCAAAGCTGTGCTAGTTTGCAGTTCCACCAACAATGCATGAGTTTACCTTCCTCCCAACATCCTCACCCATATTTATTATTTGTATTCTTGATGTCTGTCATTCTAACTGGAGTGAGATGAAATCTCAGTGTAATTTTGATTTGTATTTCCCTTATTGCTAAGGGTGTTGGACACGTTTTCATCTATCTGTTGGCCTTTTGCATTTCTACTTTTGAAAAATGTCTGTTTAGTTCATTTGCCCATTTATTGGTTGGGTTATTTGGTGTGTGTGTGTGTGTGTATGAATTTTTTTGGTTCCTTAAATATTCTGAATATTAATGTCAGAAGAGTAGCTGAAAAGTGATATTTGCAGCAATTTTGTATTCATCCCAAGGAAACCAGAGCTTTCATGTTAATGAGGTAAATAGAAAGTCAGCATCATTGAAATATGATGGTCCAAGTCTTTGGTTTTGAATCAGCATATCTGGAGGTTTTAGTCAAAACTATCCTGATGAATTATATGGAAGTCACTTAAATTTTGCACTTTTTTATAATTGTAATAATGAATCATTCATCAATTGCTTTCTGTGTGTCAGACATTTTATTAAACCTTTATATGCATTGTTTCATTATTCCTCTAGATAATCTCCAAACTTAGATGATATTGTTATTATTATTCCCATCTTGCAGGGGAAGATACTTTTTCAGGCTTGGAAAATTTGAATACTTCCAAGAGCACAGTGCTAATTCATGGTAGATGTTGCATCTAATTTCAGGTTGATGTGGCTTAAAAACTCTCTTTCATGCACCAGACTTAGATTCACATGCTGAATGAAAATTTAAGGAATATCTTGTCGCAATCATCAGTGTGATGGGCTGGGAGCCTCAGTTGTTTAATGCCAGGATCACTTATTCTCATATTAAGATATATTTACCAGGAACATGATCTCAAAAAAGCAAGGACTGAGGCCTTATTAATAAATATATTCAATAGAAAATATGGAAAAAGATGAGTCATTTTTCTAAAAGGAAAGAAAGGGTATGTATTGTAGATTTTGAAAAAGTGACCATTACTGAGGATACCTATGAGAAAGACATTTGTTATTTTATCTAATTAATTGTCCTGGCTAAATAATTTGGTGGTTGAGAAATATCTGTAGATAAGTTAGAAAAGAAACAAAAAGCAAAAGCAAAGGGGAAAATACCATCTTGTGAGAATAACCTGCTGGCGGCAGCAACAGATCACAGTTTTCTCTCATCTCATCAGGAATTCTAGGCATGTCGTAAGGCACAAAGCTTCCTGTTTTTGTAAGATTTCAAATCACAGGCTGCCATTATGAGAGCTATAAATATTGGCAAATCATTTGAGCTATCAATATGACCAAGAGTATTATTTTCTTATGTTGCCAGCGTTTTACACTCATTTTTTTTTCCATTTGGGTTGTATGGATAGGATGGATGGGTGGGTATTAAATTATAAATCAAATAAAAAGTGAACAAACATTTAAAAAATTAATGGATATTATCTATTGAATCAGACATCTTAATTACTAACTTCCAATTTTGTTGTGAGATGAATATAGGTTTAATAAACTGATTTTTACATAGAATGAATCATTCCTTATTTTATTGTGATTGTTTTGGGAGACCTCCAATACCAATTTTTCAATTCTCCTCCGTGAACTTTATTAAAGGATTTTTTTGACTGTCAAATGGCTTTGAAAACACAAAAACAATGTTTATTTAATAAGTAGGAGATGAAAATATATGTTTTGGTTGCTATTTTTATTCCTGTGAAAATGTCCATAAAGAGAAATTTCCAGCTGCTGCAGTATTTGATGAAAGCCAGCCTTGAGGCACCAGCAAGACCCATTTGACTCTCGAAGAAGTGCCCTTGGAGGCCCAGGTGGAGAGTTTCACATGGTCCACAGTCATACTTTGACCTGGATGTTGCTTTTCCTCTGAGTGCCTTAGTCTTATGGGCTTCCCTACCTCTGAGCCTGGTTTCTGATTCTAGGGTGGGAAAGGGCTTGTGCTCCTGAGGACGATGAGATAGAAAAGTCACACTTTTCTAATAATACTATACCAGCAGATGACATGTGGGCTCTGCTAATGCAGGGAACAAATAACTGAGACTTAGAGGATGTGGAATACCTTGTAAGTAAAAGAGGATCTACCCACAAGTTGCACCTGGATAGAGCTCTTACTGTGGAGAAACGTGATTGACATCTCAGGACACGCTGAGCCTTCCATCATTACCACACTTTGGGATGATACTGGCACCAAGCAAGTGCTCAATATAATTGGCTTAAATGGACAAATGATGAATCAAACAAATAGTAAAATACAAGAGAACTTCTTTCATTTCTTTTGTAATGAGCTCTATGTCTCATTAATTTATTGATCATTTGCTATATAGTTTTTGAGAACTGATGCTATTCTAGTTTTTTTAATATCTAGATTCCAAGATGCTTATTTTCTAATATTTGTAATTTTGGTGTGAAGCATGAGTTAGGAATCTAAGTTTTAGAAGATGATTGCCCAGGGCTCGGGTTGTGCCTCAGAGGTAGAGCGCTTGGCTAGCATGAATGAGGCACTGGGTTCAATCCTCAGCACCAAATAAAAATACAATAAAAGTATTGTGTCCACCTATAACTAAAAAAAAAAATGAAAAAGAAAATGATTGTCCAATTGTATCAACAACACTTAATGATCTATTTTTCCCCTCATTGATATGAAATATCACCTATTTTCTACAGGTATACTTCTGGATTTTTTTTCTATCAATTTGTCTATTCTTGAACAGTGGATTTTCCATGGATTTATAAAATTTGCTAACATTTAGTAGGTAATTCATCTGTAGTGCCATTCTTTTTCAATATATTATTGGTTATTCTTTCTTAATTATGTTTCAAATGTGCCTTAGGATTATTTTGTCAATTAATTTTGAGAAAAAATAATTTACTTACAGTGCTAATTTAGGAATATGGAATGTCTCTCTAGATATTCATGTCTTCTTTTATGTTTGTAGAAAATTTGTTGTTTTCTTCCTATAGAAGAAAATGTTTCTAATCATCATTGGATTCATGGACTGGTTTAGGTCTGCACTCAGTCATCACCTTCTCAGAGTGATCTTCTTGACCACTAACCATAGCACGTTGCTCATCTCCCTTAAGTTTTCTTTTCCAATTTTTTTTTGTTGTGTTGCAATGCACCCAACCTCTACAATCTTATGCTTTTTAAGTCTGTAGTTCAGTGGTATCAGATGAATTCATAGTCTGTGCAGCCATCACCATTACCCATCTCCATAACACTTTGCACCTTATCAAACAAATTCTATATCTGTTGAGCAATAACTGCTCCCTCCTCTCAACTTCTGGCAACCACCATTCAACTATTTGTCTCTATGGTTTTGACTTCTCTAAGTACCTTAGATAAGTGGGTTTATATTGTGTGTGTGTGTGTGTGTGTGTGTGTGTGTGTGTGTGTGAGAGAGAGAGAGAGAGAGAGAGAGAGAGAGAGAGAGAGAGAGAGAGAAACTGGCTTATTTCACTTAGCATAATGTTCTCAAGGTTCATTTATTCATATTGTAGCATGTGTCAAATTTTTCTTTCTTGTTAAAAGGCTAAATAATAATCCATTGTGTATATATGAGAATAAACTTGGACCCTTACCTAACACCATGTACTACATTTTGCTTATCAATTCATCTGTAGGTAGATATTTGTGTTGCTTTCATGTGTTAGCTATTGTAAATAATGTTGCTAATAAGCACAAGTGTACAAATGACTCTGTTTTTAAATTCTTTGGGGTATATACCAGAAGTGAAATTTCTTACTCATGTGGTAGTTTTATTTTTTAATTTCTTGAGGAACTATTATACTGTTTTCCACAGCAGCTGTGCCATTTTACATTCCTATGAATAACACATAAGTAGACCAGTTTCTCTGTATTCTTGCCAACACTTGTTGTTTTCTGGTGTTTTGATTTTTTTTTTTGTAGCAGTCATCCTAAAGGATGTGAAGTGGTATCTCTTTGTAGTTTTGATTTGCATTCCCTAATAATTAATGATGTTGAACATCTTTTCATGTGCTTATTGGCCACTTATTTATTGTCTTTGGAGAAATGTTTATACAAGTCCTTTGACTATTTTCTTAATTGGGTTTTTTGGTGTTGAGTTTTAGGAGTTCTCTGTATATTCTGAATCCTAATCCCTTATCAGTTATATGATTTGCAAATATTTTCTCCCACTCTGAGGGCTACCTTTTTTATTGTCACTATTATCTTTTAACACATAAAAGTTTAAAAATTTCCTGAAGTACAATTGTTCTATTTTCTTTCAACCTTTGGTGTCATTTTCAAGCAGTCATTGCCAAATTCAATGTTGTCAATATTTTTGTCCTGTTTATTCTTAGAGTTTTATGATTTGGGCCTTACTTATATTAGGTACCTTACATTTGATACCTTTCGTGTATTTTTTGTATATAGTGTTAGGTAAGTGTTCAACTTTATTCTCATGCATGTGGATATCCAGTGTCCCCAGCACCATTTTTTGAGGGGAGATTATTCTTTTCCCTGTGCTTTGACATCAGGGTAATACTGTAATCCTGTTTTAACATTTTGCCCATTTTTACAGGTCTTTAAAAAAGAAATCCTGTTTTTATTTTAAAATTTCATGGTAATTTTGTATGTAAAAATAAGCAAGTATGGATATATGTTTTCAAATGATTTTTTTTCACTTATTATTATGTTTTCAGGATTCACTCATCTGGACGGTACATCTCGAGTTCTTTCATTTTGACGGTGGGTTAATAAACCACAATTCATTCACTCATTCTCTTGTTGGTGGACACTTAGGTTGTTTCCAATTCTGCTATTACATACATTGCTGCACCAAAACTACTAGTGCATATTAGAAGCAGATTGACAAGGCATCTTCATCTTTATTAGATGTTGCCAAATTGTTCTGTAAAGTAGGTATATTCCAGCAAGATGTGAGAACTCTTGTTTCTCAATATGTTTGCCAACACTTAGCACTTACTTACCAGCTTTAAAATTTTCAATCTGGATGACAAAGGAAATATTATTTTTAAAATTTCCAGATTAATAAATAGGATAGGTATGTTTGAATATGTTTAATAAACCATGTGGATTTTCTCTTCTCTGAAGGATCTGCTTATTTGTGTTGTCTATCTTTTTGCTTTCCTCCCTTTTTCTTATTGACATATAAGATTTTAACTATTTAGTTGACTTTAAGTATTTAACATTTAATTTGGTTAATAATATAGGGATTGTATCTTCTTCCAGTCTGTTTTTTTATTTGTTGAAGTCTTAAATTTTAATATGGTCAAATTTATCTTTTTTTTGTATCTATTTTTCTTTGTATTTTTTATTTGAAGAAATTCTCTCTTGCTGTGAAATGATAAAGAGAGTCTATAATTTCTTCTACAAATTTTCTCCTTCATGTTTAGTTCTTCATTTATTTATATATTTTTAGTACTGATGATCGAACCCAGGGACTCTTTAACACGGAGCCTCATCTCTAGCCTTTTTTATTTTGAGACAGGGTTTCTTTAAGTTGCTTAGGGCCTTGACTTGTGATCCTCCTGCCTTAGCCTCCTAAATTGCTGGGATTACAGGCATGCACCACAATGCCCAGCTTACATAATTGACCTGGAATTTATTTTTGCAGGTGATGCGAGATAGAGAAGTCTATTATTTATTTATTTATTTAGTGGTGCTGGGGATTGAACCTAGGGCCTTGTGCGTGCAAGGCAAGCACTGTACCAACTGAGCTATCTTCCCAGCCCAAGAGCCTGTTTTTTAACGCTTTGGTAATTACTTGTTCTAATAATATTTGTTGAACAAATTCATCCTTTCCTCCAGATTGGAATGCAGTGCCACCATTGTATGTTTCAAGTTTCCACTGTTCCATGGACAAGGTTTGCATTTTGTATTTTCTTATATTCGTTTGTTAGCCTAACCTTCAAGAAATCTCACACTCTCTTTAACATAACTTTTAAATAAGTCTTGACAAATATGAGTGGAAAATTTACTTGTTTGACTTAAAATTTGTATTGACTTGTTCGTGGTCTTTTGCTCTTTTATATGGATTCTAGTTTCAGATTATAAAGCTACACAGAATTATTGACTTTTTTTGGTTACTCATTCTTTATTTAATATATTTTAATCACACTACAAAATTTGGTAACAGTGAATTTGAAGATTTTAAAAAGAATATATGGAATGCTTTTTTGAATTTACATATCATCCTTGCACAGAGACCATGCTAATCTTTTCTGTATCAACCAACACTGATCTGTACGGAAAATCCTGGAACACAAGAAAATTTTAGTACATGTGCTGCTGAAGTGAGCACAAAAAAGATCTTAATCACCTCCCAAAACCATTATATGCTTGGGTGTTTTCTTGGATGCTGTTTTCTACACCAGATTCCAATTTTTTGATGACAAGCCTGGCCAACTCTTCTTGGCTACGGCGGGTTCTTATCCATGTCCCTCTCTCTCCTGCTCTATTGTCCCTAATTCTCTTCCCTTGAATATCTTCTAAAAGCCCATCTCCAAAGGTTTTAAATCATATTGAGAAATCCAAGTTTTCAGTTATTTAATTATTGATTTTCTTAAAATGGCTCACATTAATCTCCCCTCCACCCAGATCTCAGAGGCTGAAACCATGTTGTAATGATTGATCCTTTGAGCTGATATTTTCTTTAGACTAAGGGTTGTGCCTAAATCTTTCCCAAATCTTGAGTAAAACAATGTTAATGATCCTGAAATTCATTATACCTTTGATGAATGGTCGTTTTCTCTGGATAGTGCAACATCTTTACTTACTTGAGATGCTATAATTCTTTTGTCTCTTTGGCTGTCATTGCCCTGCTAGCTGGACACACCCATAAGGCATTGCAAGAAAAGCTTAAAACTACTTTGCTGATGAGGTCATTCTGTGTTCCAGGATTTTCCGTACAGATCAGTGTTGGTATCTTCTACCCGAGTAAATAAGAAATGAATGCAATTTAAACTGATGTATGGGGGTACCATTTATAATGTATCTAAAATATTAGAAGCATAAACATGTCTTGGCAAGATGTTGCTAGGCCATACCAAATTCAGATTTTGAGGGGTGCTCTGCTGTAAAGGAGCTCTCCTGCTGGGTCTTGGAGCTACATTGGCCTCTGCTGAGAATGGCTGTGTTTGATGATTAGATTGGCTCAGATTCATTCCCTCTCAGAGAGGATTTCCGTGTCTCCCTTGGAATTAATCCACAAGAACAGAATCCAATTTCCTTTTGCTTGCAGCATTGCCACAGGATGTCCCTTAACCGCTGACTCAGGTTGGAAATATCAGGCTGCTGCGCCATCAACCGAGGTTTTAGAAGCACTGCCATGCCCCATGGCTATGAGCAAAATTCTTGTCAACAGAGATCTCTCTGTTTGGGTCTTGAGTGAGCAGAGTTGATTAACGCCTATGAAAAGAACTTTGACAATTAACTGGACTGGGGAAACATATAAATAATAATAAGAAAGAATGGTATTTAAATTTAAAGCTGAAACCAGGCCCCTCTGATAGCCCTCTTTGTTGCTGTCATCCATGCTTCTTGGTTGAAGGTATTCATTTATGCATCCTCATTTATTAAGGACTTGATCATTTGGGTCACTGTCCATATTCCTAACACTAATCCTGTCACCAGACAAATATTGAGTATCTACGTCTGCAATTTTTTTTCTCCTTTTAAGATTATGGAATCCTTTAAACATATAAAAAAGTGTATAGTGCCAGGTGCTGTGGTGCACACCTGTAATCTCAGCAGCTCAGGAGGCTAAGACAGGAGGATTGAAAGTTTAAGGCAGCCTCAGTAGCTTAGTGAGGCCCTAAGCAACTTAGTGAGACCCTGTCTCAGAATAAAAACAGCTGTGGATGAGGCTATTAAATCTCCAGTACCAAAAAAAAAAAAAAAAAAAAAAAGCATAAAGTATGGTATCACTGTAACTACTAATAAAATTAAGACCATACCATCTCAAAATATATTGCTGTAGCACATTGACCATTTTGAATTAAGGGCACATAAAAAATAGTAAGTGTAACAAGGTCTCTTTGACCTTCCTTTTGTTTCCTAAAAACCGAAGATAAAAATTCCCTTGTAAAAGATGTCCTCCCTATAACCAGAAGGAAAGTATTATTCTTGTCATTCAAGGACAGAAAGTTAAGATGAGAGAAGAAATCCGTGCAAACAAATCTTGTTTAACCCTTATCTACCTCGTCACTTCTCTACCCAATTAACCACATTAGCCCAAGCCCCTTTGCCTTGTCACCCCTCACCCACCCTCATCAAGTCAGGTACATCAGTGTTCAACTCTCACTGTGCCAGTGAGTTCTCATTTCCTTGTGAGGGCTCCTGTGTCGGGTAGAACTCCTACTAAATACACTTGTGTACTTTTCTCCCGTTGATCCTTCTCATGTCAGTTTAATTCTAAGGCCCAGTAGGAAATCTCTAAGAGAGTAGAGGTAAAACTCTCTCTCTCTCCTTTACAACCTGTGTACATACCACACAGCTTTACACGATCCTAATACCTTGCTGTGTTTGCTTCAGATAATTTTTCATTAAGAAAATCTGGGGCTGGGGTTGTGGCTCAGTGGGTAGAGCACCTGCATCGTAGCATCACTGGATTCCTTCACCAGCACCACATTAAAAAAAAAAAAAACAACTAAATAAACAAAATAAAGGTATTGTGTCCATCTATAACTAAAAATATTTTTAAAAAGAAATAAAATCTAACAAATACAATAAAACCTACCCTGATACCATTTCCAGAAAACATGACTATCCTGATCTGTACTTATCAAAGCTATGCATCTTTTTATCTTATCAATGCACATGTATTTATTCATAATTTTTTATACCAATTTTTGCAGGCTGTAGTGGTTTCACTAATCTATATGGGAGTGAAATTGTATTTCAGTGATACTTTATTATCTTAACTTCAAGAAGAATTGAATATACTGTTATATTTTTATTTTTTTTATTTTTTATTTATTTTTTTAAAAGAGAGAGTGAGAGAGGAGAGAGAGAGATAGAGAGAGAGAGAGAATTTTTAATATTTATTTTTTAGTTCTCGGCGGACACAACATCTTTGTTGGTATGTGGTGCTGAGGATCGAACCCGGGCCGCACGCATGCCAGGCGAGCGCGCTACCCCTTGAGCCACATCCCCAGCCCCATATTTTTATTTTTTAATTGGCTGTTCAGACTTTTATCTCAGAGAATTGTTTTACTTTAAACCTTAGACCTTCTCTTTTTTATTTTTTGGTATAAATTCTTTTTTTCCCCTTCCTTCCTTCCTCTCTCTCTTCCCTTCCTTTCTTTATGTCTTTCTTTCATGCTGGGAATTTAACCTAGTGGCAATGGTGCTTTATCTTGAGCTACATCCCTTTTTATTTTTTATTTTGAGGCAAGGTTTTGTAAAGTTGCCCAGGCTGGCCTTGAGTTTATGTTCCTCCTGCTTTATCCTCTCAAGTAGCTTGGATTGCAGGTGTGCACCACTATGCCAAGCTGCTATGAATTCTTTATATATTCTGAATACCAATCTTTTGCCAGTTGCAAGTCAAATACTTCTTTCAAGTGATTTGTATTTTCTTTTTGTTAAAAGTATCTTGATGTATGAAGGTTTTTAAATTCAGTTTTTCCTTTTGGTATATTTCAAAATCCTTCCCTAGGTATGGTCACAAATATAATTTTCTATATTTTTGTCTTAAGATTTTAATGTTTGCTTTTCTGATTTGTTTCATCTCAAATTTTTTATAGATGCTATTTAATAAGGATCTAATTTTTACTGTTTTCTAATAAGTACTTATCCAAGCCACTTATTGACTAGTTGCTTCTATCCCCATGATTTTTAGTACTAGCTCTGATATATTATTAAGTTTTTAAAAATTGTAAACCCTAACCCTTATTGTTATAGTGGGACCTCTGGTAACCAAGTCTCATTGACAGATTTGGTTAGCCCTCCACCAATTCTATTCTGTATTAATCACAGCTCAGGATCTAAATATGTTCTTATTCAGGCTTTGACTCTTTTTGGCTTTTTGGTTTTCCATATGAATTTTAGAATCAAGTTGTCAAGGTGCACAAAGAATATTTTTGCATTTTTATTGGATTTGCACTGCCTTTATGGATTCATTTTGGAAGATGATCTCTTGATGAGATTGAGGCTTCCTATCTATGAACAACGGACGCTTCTCTGCTTACTTATTCAGGGCTTCCATACTGTCCTTTGATACTGTACTATGAATTTTTCCACAATGTATTGCATATACATTGTAGATTTAGTTCTCAGTCACATCTAGTACTTATTATTTGTGAAAAAATATGATATTAAAATTTTACTATTGCTGCTTATTTTGTTCTGGTGTATAGAAAGTGATTGATTTTTGTATTTCAATCTAGTATCCCAATAACTTGCTGAACCTTAATGGTTTATAAATTCTCTTGGATTTTTGTATGTTGATAATCACATCATCTATCAATAATGACAGTTTGGAATTGATTTACAAACTTTATAATACTTTTTCTTGTTTCACTACACTAGCAAGGTCTTTCTTCCAGTATAACGCCTGATAGAATCAGGAATAGTGGGCATACTATACCTTTTCTACTCTAATGAGAATGTAACTAGAAATTACCATGAAATATGATGTTAGTTTTAGAAATGTTGCTGATTTTTATTGTTGTATTAAGAATATTTCTTTCTATTATTATTTTACTATGAATGGGTTTATATTATATCAAAAACATTTTCTGTAGCTATTGAAGGAATCACATAACTTTATTTGCCTTTCTTTTATGAGGTAAGTTACACTATTTTTTTCTAATATACTATATTTCTATTCCTAGGATAAAAATAGTTTGGTTGAAGGCTTTTCTTTTTTATTCAGTTAATCTTCAGACATTTATGAAGGCAGTGTGAAAGATGCTGAATGAGTCTCATTTAGTATCTATTTCAGTTTCCTTCTTCCTTATCTTTATAAATCATGACGGTTAAAAGTGAAATATTAGAATTCACAATCTCTCCTGTAGCCAGGTATGGAGTATGACACAATTCTGAGCAACAAGATTTTTGCCCTTTGCCCTGGCTAAAACTTGAGCTGACGCATGTTAGAGTGGCAGACACTCTGATAACATGAGGGGAAAGGAGGCTGGGAAGGGAGGCATGGGAGAAACATCTGGGACATTAAATAGACTATGAGGAAACTGATTCACCTGGAAGCAAATCACTTCCATGTCAAACAACAAGAAATTATTAGACAGTCATGTTATTTTGACCAGAATTATGCAGAGTTCTTCTCTTTGTCCTTCCCTCCATTCCTATCAACTTGGCATGGTCTTTCAGAAGTCTTTTAATTTTCCTTCTTAAATCCAGTTTCTTTCCTTCCTTGATGACTTCATGAAGCTACAGCTTCACTCTTGGTTTCTCAAGCAGTGTATTTTCAGTTATGTGAGAAAAAGAAAGCCCTTATTTAGTTAAACTGCTGTAACTGGGATTTTCTTACACCCACTAAAGATAATGATAACAATTCAGGTTCAGTGATAACTAATTAAGTGTTTCCTGGTCAGTTCATAAAATTCAGATTTACAGAATTCGGTTGGGGATTAGGAAATGCTATAATAACTAAATTAATTACATTATTAATTCCAAAGCTATTAGTTTTTATTCTATAAAACCTGACTTTAGTGTTATTCTGCCTGATACTCTAACATTCAGTGGGTAGTCCAGAAATATTTGATGGATAAAGAATCTTTTGATGTTAATAGCCTTCTTTGCAAGATACATTTTTTTTAACTTTTGCTTTTTTAAAAAAATATTTATTTATTCCAATTTATTATTCATGATGGCAGAATTCAATTCATTTTTTATTACACACACGAAGCACAATTTTTCAAGTCACTGATTGTACACAAAGTATTTTCACACCATTCGTGTCTTCATACATGTACTTGGGGTAATGATGTCCATTTCATTCCACCATCATTCCTACTCCCTTGGCCCCTCCCTTCCCTTTCGTTGAGGTTTTTAACACACTGAGATTTTAAGAAAGACTTCCTTTAGTTTTGATTTCACTGACACACTTTTTATGTTCAGAAGTGAGATTGGCCTATAATTTTCCTTTTTCATATCTTTATTTAATTGTGACATAATGGTTTTATTAGCTGCATTAATGAACTATTAGCTTCATTAAATAAGTAAGAATTTGTCCTATTTTTCTATATTGTGGAACATGAGATTGAGCTTTTCTTTGGGTATTTGCTGGAACTTGCCTGTGAAACCATTTAGATTTGGTGTCTGTGGCACATATGTGCCTACTTGTACATTGCCTGTGTGTGTGTTTATGTGTGTATGTGTAGAAAGAAGTAGTATTGTTTGTTTCTTTTATTTTTGATACCAGAGAGTGAACCTAGGGGCACTCTACCATTGAGCTACATTCCCATCTCCTTTTATTTTTTATTTTGAGATAGGGTCTTCCAAAGTTGCCCATGCTGGCCTCAAGCTTGTAATCCTCCTGCCTCAGCCTCCCGAGTATCCAGGATTACAGGTATGGGCAATTGCGCTGGCTAATTTTTAATAACCAAAACACTTGAGTGGTTTTGGGTTTATTAAGTTTTTTTTTTTTAAATTCTCTTTAATTAGTTTGGTAAGTAATATTTTTCTGAAGTTGTCATTTTCAAATGTATAGATGTATATAGTTTCCTTTTTTAATATGTGTATTTCCTTTGTATTTACGTCTCCTCTTTCATTTGTGTTTTTACAATTTCTTTTTTCTTGATAAATCTTGCTATCTGTCTGTCTCTTTTTTTAATTCAACATTTTGTTTTGGTCATTATGGTAGTAATTATTGTTTCTGGATTCATTAATTTCTGTTCTTATTTTATTTTTCATTCAGTACACTTCTTTCTCTGAGTTCTTTTGAAAAAATTTTACGTTGGAACAGCTTGCCCAATCATTTTCATTTTTTTCTTTTTAAGATAAACATTTAAAGAGCTTCCTAAAGGGAGAGATGACCCCAAATACCAGGTTTAGCTCTCTGAGGTTTCTTCTCCTTGTTCTTGATGTGTCATTCTTCACTGCCTTCCGGGGCTCTCTAATTCTTTCAAGTAAACTTATTATGTTGAGGTTTGGATTGAAGTTATTGTTGTAAACTTTGTTGAGGTAATTATTAAAGTGTAGTCCATATATGGTAAACTGTACATAATTAAGGTGTATAATTTGTTGAGCTTTTTAAAATTTTAATATTTATTTTTTTAGGTGTAGATGGACACAACACAATGCCTTTATTTTTATGTGGTGCTGAGGATCGAACCCGGGTCCCGCCACTGCAAGGCAAGCACTCTACCGCTAAGTCACAGTCCCAGCCCCAATTTGTTGAGTTTTGACACATATTTAACATGGATTTATTCTTGTTTTTACGTCTTTGTATACTAGTTTGGACTTTCTCTAAAAGTGGGAATTGCAATTGTATTGCACATGTATTTAGCCATGAAACCATTATCACAAATACAATAGTGAACATATCCATTACCCTCCAGAGTGTCTTCATGGGTCTTGGTAATCTCTTCTTTCCCTACTCTCTGAGTCATCCCAACTCCCCATCCTCAAGTATCCACAGATTTACTTTTCATTACAATGAACTGGTTTTCATTTTCTAGAAATTTATATAAATAAAAGCATATATAGCCTTTACTCTGTTTTGTGTGGCTTCTTTCATTCAAAGTAATTATCTTAAGATTCATCTATGTTGTTACATGCATAAATAATTCACTCCTGTTAAATAGTCGTATCACATTGTATAGATGTACCCTCAATTTGTTTATCTGTTCATCACAAGATGGGTATTTGGGTTTCCAGTTTTTGGCTCTTATAAATCAAATTACTATGAACATTTGTGAGTGGACATACATTTTAATTTCTCTTGGGTAAATAGCTAGGAGTTGAATAGTTGTAGTTGAATCCTATGGTAGGTGTATGTTTAAGAATATTTTGCCTTGTTTTCAGCAGAATAGTTGGTTGGATTATGTAATCTACTATTTTAAGAAGTAAAAGTCCCCTATATTATCTTTTTGTACTTTTGTAATTTTTTTTTCTCCCTTTTAAGTTTCAGATTCTGCTGGAGTTAATTTTGGTGTTAAGAGTAAGGCATCTTGGCTGGAGTTGTAGCTCCATGGTAGAGTGCTTACCTAGCATATGTGAGGCACTGGGTTCAATTCTCAGCACCACATATAAATAAATAAATAAAACAAATAAATGATAAAAGTCCATTGGCAACTAAAAAAAAAAAAGAGTAAGGCATCTAACATTTTTTTTTCTTCCCATTAGCTCCATATATTGACAATAATATAAATAAGTCAATACTGGAAATGTGCTCTTAAAACTCATCAGAGGGTTGAATGAAGATTTGGAAATCTTGTTAACCAAAATAAACAGAAACAGAGACTTGCTTCTCTGTTCTGAGAAGGATGCGTGGAGAGTCAACAGGGAAGTGAACCATCACCAAATGAAACATTAATTATAGTTATTTTGAGGATTTTTCTTTGCCATACTTAATAGAAGAAAAGAAAACAAAAGATATTTTAACCTCAAATATTTATCTCAGACAATAATTTTATGTAGTCTGTGTTTTCCCTCAATAACAATTATGTAACTTTAAGAAAACAAAGTTGTTATTTTGAATTTTAATCATGTTTGTTAAATGTGAAATGAGGATAAAAAAAATGAAATAGTCTTTCAAATAAACCAGTGTGGAAAATATAAAACAGAGTTAATGCAATTCTTTGATATGATTCATAGTCTAGAAAGAAACATTTCTCCTTTTTTGATTTCCCAATGATTTCTCAAGTTAAGATAAATTATCCATGTGGGGGAAAATTTACATTTATGAAAATGTAAAAATGAAGCAATCATTGGAAAAAAAAGCTACTGCTGTCTATGGATTCCTAAAGAATGTGTATTGTGACTTTTGGGTTACTATGTTATGAATATAATTATTCCTCTTCCTCCTCCTCCTCCTCCTCCTCCTCCTCCTCCTCCTCCTCCTCCTCCTCCTCCTCTTCTTCTTCTTCTTCTATCAAAGCAGAAGTAGCATTTATTATGTATTGATCAGTAGCCCAGGTATAGAGAGAGGCACACACTTAATAACAGTTCAGGTTTTTAAACATAATAAACTTTTAACATGGATCCATAGTCTGATGGCACTTCTCCACAAATCTCATTCTGTCTATGGCTGCATTAGTAGACCTATGGTATTTAAGGACAAAAAAGATCATTGTCCCTTTTCTTAGTGCTTATCGGTTCTGACCCTCATCCCTTTCCATTTGTTCTGAGTGAGCATAGAATTATATCTATAGAAGTCCCACACTTCTGAAAGCATGATCCTCATCTTCCCTAAACCTTTTTAATGAGCAATATAAGGATAGTTCTTGAATATTTTAGACCACAACTTTAGAAAAGGATAAGAACTCTTGTTTACATATTTACACTGACCTTTGGTGGAAGAAATGTATTGTTTTCTAACCTTTAAATCTATAATTAAATGCATTGCCTCCCCCAATAAATAAAAGAACTATAGATTAAATTTGGAGTGTGAAATATTGAATATTTTGGTAAAAGAACAAACTTAATATAATGTATGGGGGCTGGGGATGTGGCTCAAGCGGTAGTGCACTCGCCTGGCATGCGTGCGGCCCGGGTTCGATCCTCAGCACCACATACAAACAAATATGTTGTGTCCACCAAAAACTAAAAAATAAATATTAAAAAAAAAGCCATGAGCTACATTTAAAAAATATATATATAATGTATGATCTGTGCAAAATGTACATTTGTTTTTAAAATTATACAAGTTTGTTGTTCCAAACACTATAAACTTTAAAAATATATATAAATTCTCTAGGTTTTGATCTATCTTAAAAAATATTTTTAATTTATTTATTCAGCTAATATTTGTTACTTTATTGAATAGATATCCACTGATACTATGAACTAGCCCTGGGCACTATTCTGGATGTTGAGAGCACAGCGAGGATCAAAGATGGACATGATCCCTGGTCTCACAAAGTATATGTGCTAGTGGGGGAAGCAGACAATAAACACACGGACACACAGGTAAGATCTATAGGTCGGAGTAGATATTATGAAGAAAATTAACTGTGTGACCTCAGGGAGAGTGGATAAGGTGGGCAGTGTACAAGGGCATGGCTCACTGATGTGGGTTGAGCACTCTGCCAGGCCCCCTAAATGATAGGAACCCCATATGGCACCTGAGATATGGCTTTGGAGAAGACTCCACATGGCTTAAATCCCATTTCTGCCCAGGAGGTATATTTACTACCAGCTAATGCTGCTTCAGCCTCAGGGTCCCTCACTCGGGAATAAACTCTTTTTCTCCATGCAGTTTTGGGACATCTCCCTTTCCAGGTAACCTCCACACATGTAGAGTTTTCACACTGACCAGTTTCTCAGATATTGGCTTCAGAGGTCCAGGGAGAACAAAAGCAGAATCAGCTGGTCTTTTTAAAAGCTTAAGTCTTTTCTAAGTAAGCATTTTAAGAGAATTGTCCAAAGCCCTCTTAGAAGAAAGGGACTTGCATATATGAAGTTTAAGTAAGAAGTCCTGATTTTCTGAGTTCATTCTGAATATTCACTTTCTTACCTAATTTTGTATCTTAGGATTAAGAAATTTTTTTCAAGACAGCTTCCCTACCCCGGTTTGTATAAGCTTCAAGTCCCATGAAACTTGATTTTGCTCTTGGCTTAGCCATTGACTATCTGTATGATTCTGCAGAAGTTATTTAAACTTTTCATGCCTCAGTTTCCTCATTTGTAAAATGGAAATATTACTTTTGTCATCAGATTGTGTGGGCATTAAATGGAATTAAATATAGTATTTCAAACATTACTTACAATATTTGGCACACAGTAAATACTTCATAAGTGATGGCTAGTATGAATATTATAAATAATATCTTTTAAGCTCTTGAAAGGTTTATAATTTTGCTGGGGAAAGCAAAATCAATAAACATAACTCCATGGAAGCTACTACACTGAGCAGATAGAGATTGGGAATGTGAACTCTGGAGTCAGATAAACCTGTCTAAATCCTATTTCTGTAACTTGCTGTGTGACCTTTAGCCTGTGTTTCTCTTATACTCTTTAATTAATATGTATAATATTGGCTACCTAAAAATTTGTATATTACTGACTACCTCAAATTTGTTTTAGTGATACAGTGCTTGGTGCAGGAAAAATCTTTAGTAACATTAGGGTATGTAAACTTAGAGAAGCTTTCTCATAAAAGCTTATTAAAATCTACATTAGATTTTCCTTTACTTCTTGGTTTGCCATAGAGAAAACTTGGGAAACAAGCCAATTTTTAAAACAAGTTGAGTTACTTATGCAATGGATGATTATTTAGCCATTAAAATGAATGAGCTAAATATATGTTTTTGATATTAATAAAGCTAAAAAGAAGTTTCAGAATGTTATGTGCACTAATGCCACTCATTTTGAAGCAAAACCCCACATAAAATACTACCATGCCTTGTTTATGAGCCTATGTTTTGATGGTCTTTTCCTGCATAACAAACCACCCAAGAACTTAGTGACTTAAATGAACAAATATTTTATTTGCTACAATTCTACCATCCAAGCTCAATCCACTGGACAATTCTCCTGCTCTTGTTGTTTACTTGGTGGCTGGTAGTTCAGCTTGAACTGGGATCCACAGGGATTTGGGAATAAGTGCTTTTTCTCCATGCAGTTTTAGGGCATCTCCCTTTCCAGGTAGCCTCCACACATGTAGAATTTTCACACTGACCAGTTTCTCAGATATTGGCTTCAGGGGTCCAGGGAGTACAAAAGCAGAAGCAGCTGGTCTTTTTTAAAGCTTAAGCATGAAACTATTCCAGTGTCAATTCCACCAATCACAGATTAGCTCAGAATAAAGGGATAGATTTACTAAATGGTGTGAATTCTGGTAGATGTGCTTACTAATGTAAAAAATCACCATATTATGTGTATGTGTATATTTGTGTGTGTACTGGACAGAAAACAATACAGACAGTTCAAGTTCATATAGTAGTGACTAGTGGCTAGGGAGAGAAAGTAATAGGAGTGGGAGCACAGGGGATATTCAGTATAGCTGAAATGTATCTCTCAGAAAATTCAATCTGAAATAAATGCAACCAACATTATAACATGGTCATTTTTAGTTTTCTATCTTAACAATGTTCAATCAATGGTAGCGATTATTAATACATAGGAAGGTTTTGATTAATAAAACTGTTTTCCTTTTAGAAACATTGTGTTTCCTTCTTGTTAAGGTTCCTCCTGGCATGGTCGCATGTCTCTGATTAACACAAAACAGGCAACCTTAATGGCAAAGCTCCAGATGTGCTGATTGAGTATAACTTCATAAATACTTAGCATGATACAGAATGTGGGCTTTGGTGGAACGGTGAAAAGAAATGTGCTCATAATAATTCACCTCATCCAAGATTTCCCTGTATCATTGGAGAACAGCACAAAGTAGCACACATTGACTGAGTTTTTCATAGGCCTGTTACAAAGAAGGGGAGAGGGTTCAATATGAGCTACAAAAACCAGTGAAAGCTTTGGAGAAATAAATTAGAAATAAATTAGGGTAAGTTTGGATAGGTGGACCGGATGACTCAGGATTCAGGGTGTCAGAGGAGAGAAAAACATCCTGGAAGAGTGGAGCTCCATATGTAAGAGGCTGGAGAGGAGAAAATATGAAAGGTCCTTAAAAATAGCCATAATGAGGTGTTGAAGAATCATAAGAACCCCATGGTAATAGCAGACAATTTGAAATTTCATTTAAATCAAAAATTGAATTTGTATTGAAAAATATTTTAAATTTTGTTTCTATTACTGATTCATTTCATATTCCAGCTGGCTGAAACTTTGTCCCTAAAGCCACAGAGAAGAAAAACCATCTCCTTCACCTTGGCACTGAATCCTTGGGTCACAACTCTGAGAAGCTATTTAGCCAGTTATGACTTGCCCAAACAATTAAGTCTGGGCTGACTCATTAATGGCTTGTTTTACTAAGAATGGTTATTTAGCTAACAGAAAGCAAATACTTCCAGATGATTAGTGTGTCCAGAACCAGCTTTAATGGGTCTTGAGCACCCTGAATGTTAGAGCAAGAACTATCCATAGGAGTGAAGCTATCTGCCATAGTCTAGGTGATTGTAGACAGTAGACACTGCACTTAAATACGTCCCTGTATGGCTGGACAGGTGAATGAGAGGCGTCAATAATCAAGTAGAGGAAACTTTTAAAAATACCTAATGAAAAACATTCCACTAAGAAGAAGGTCTTGTGTAACTCATTGTTTAGGCAATTTGAATTAATCTTCTACTTCCTAACACAAGCCTGGGGCAGCCTTGAGGCTGTCTGTCATGACTTAACACCACTTTAAAGAATGGACAAGGAGAGGCCAGCAGGACAGATCAATTACAAACAGCCTCTGGGCAGATGGCCAAGGAACGTGAAGGGTCAAAGTCAAGAAGGCCAACAGGTGAAGACAGCCACACATCAGACACCTGGGCCCCAGTGAGATTTGTATTACTGCAGGGGAAACTGGTTTTGGTTAACTTAATTTCAGGGCAAGGTTTTTGTGTATTGTTCACATTGACTAACAAAAAATGGATGTTAGGTGTATTTCACACTTGATGTTTTTGTGGTTGAAATGTTAGGATACATGCCATGGTTAAATTATTATCTTGAGATTTTGGGAATTTTAATCCCTTGGTCTTGTCTTCTCTTCTTGTTCCTTCCATCTCTCCTCCCCCCACTTATCTAATAAGCTCAGTAATAGTATTGGGCCTTTAAAATCTACAAAATTGGATGTGGGTTATAGCTCAGTGGTGGAGTACTTGCCTAGCATGTGTGAGACACGAGTTTGACTCTCAGCACCACATATAAGTAAATAAAATAAAGGTCCATTGACAACTAAAACAAAATATAAAAAAATCTGTGTATGTGGTTTTTATATGGGTAACTCTATACATTCCAAGGAATAAAGTTTAAATTGTCATGATAATTTTTGGATATAAGAATAATGGAGCTGTGGGCAATGGCACACCCCTGTAATCCCAGTGACTCTGGAGGGTGGGGCAGGAGGATTGTAAATTCAGGGGCAGCCTCAGTAATTTAGTAAAGCTCTAAGCAACTGAGTGAAGCCCTGTTTCGATTAAAAAAAAAAAAAGGTTAGGCATGTAGCTTAGTGGTAAAGGTTCAATACCTAGTGCAAAAAAAAAAAAAAAAAAAGGCAAATTTTGACATTGAATACATGATTGAAGTTAATGATCTCCAAATACTTTTTTTGTGGTACTGAAAATTAAACCTGGGAATGCTTTACCACTAAGCTGCATCTCCAGCCTCCCCCGACTTTAAAAATTTTTTTTTGTAGTTGTAGATGGACAACATACCTTTATTTTATGTGTTTATTTTTATATGGTGCTGAGAATCGAATCCAGTGCCTCACATATGCTGGGCAAGCACTCTGCCACTGAGCTAAGCCCCAGCCCCTCCAGCCCTTTTTACTTTGAGACAGGTCTTGTTAAATTACTGAGGCTGGAAACTTAAGATCCTCTTGCTTCAGCCTCCTGAGTAGCTGGAATTACAGGTGTGTACTATAGAATCTGACCATTTTTTAAATTATGTAAGGTATAACCCTACCAAAGTTTTTACTCATGTACCCCTACTATATAGAGTTTATTTATAAACTATGTACATTTAATATTATATTAATTAAATTTCTAACACTTTTTTCCTATATATTGATTTGTGTTTCTGGAGTGCATGAACTCCCCTACCCCAAACTCTAATATTACATAATGGTTTAAATAGCTTCTTAACTAATTTAAAGAAAGAGGTTTTTTAATGTTCCCTTAATTCTAATCATTAAGAGATTAAGAAAGGACATGATCCATAATTTTTGGAATGTAATCTTTGTTGTCAATATTGTGCTTTCAAAAAATAAGATTCTCAAGAGACAGTATAAGGAGGGGAACAAGGCTGTTGAGGGGTAGGTAGAACAGGGCAGGTAGTTGGGAACAGAGGAGAATTTCTTTTAATTCAGTTTTGTCTATTGTGGGCCAGGCCTTGGGATATCAAGCTATATTGAGAAATAATCTCTCTCCTAAAGTTGCTTATAAAAATCTTAATAACTTAGAGAAATTTGTCTTTTTTGGAAGAAAATCCCAGATAAACCTAACTATCCGTGACGTGTTAGCTTAGTCTGCATGAAAGGGAACAATGGGTAGAAGTGCCCAAATTGTTCCCGCTAGTAAACGAATATGAATTGATATCCATTCTGTGCCAGACTCTTTTACATATATTATCTTATTTAATATTCTCGAGAATATTGTAAGATCCGTGTTCTTTCACTCTTGTACAGAGGAGGAAATGGAAGCTCAGGTGAAATAGTTTAGACAAGGTCAACAGGGGGTAAGTGGTAGAGTTAGGATTCCAACCTGACAAAAAATAGTTACTCTATGTTGAGGGTTTCTTGTGCCCCAGGCAGGGACTCGTGCTTATTTACAGTATCTCATCTCATTTCCAGGACAGCCCTATAAAGTGCTATTATTTTACCTTTTTCATAGGTAAGGAATCTGGGGTTTGGAGAGTTGCTTATGGCATACTACTACCTGGTGGCAGAACTGTCATTTGACTGTTTCGTGGATTGTGCTTCCTCTGATATTGCGGCAAGAAGGCGTCAGCACAGGGGAGAGACAGATCATGACTCCGGGGACTAACCTGTGGAGGGAAGACGGCAGATTCCAGTGGTCTACAGGTGAATTTTATGGGCTTATTTAAGTCATAGCAATATGGTATATCTGTAAGTAGTTGGGTATGTATTAGCTAAATGTTTAGAACATTTGCATTTGATCTTATCCATAAAGTATTGCATTCTTTCCAGGAAACTTCGAGGCATAAACTCCATTTCAGAACAATGGTAAGGCATTGTTTGTGTCTAACTTAGAATCTGCTGACTACGGATCATCTCAGACCTGTACTGGGAGCCAGGATGGCAGAGATGCTCAGATCTCTTCACAAGGATGATGTTAATAGGATTTATTTCCAGCCTGTTCTTGAAACTTGCTGCCCTCATTCATCCTCATTATCTCTCCTCCATCTTCTGAGTCATCTCACCTGAAGGTCCTAGAGTTCTGCTTCATTTCAGGAACTGTGGGCAACCACGTAGGTAAATAATGTTTTTATTCTTCCCTGATCTCATAAAAGTAGAACTGTGACTCAGTTACATTCTCCAGAGAGTCCAAGTTATACTCATATATGTCTAGGCCTGGAGTTAGTCACATAAACAGCGTGGGGTTGCTAAGCAATGAGGTACACATTTCATTAGTTGCAAGCAATGGCACTGTTTGCTCTCAGTGCCCAGGATACATGGGGGATTGCACGTTAAAGTTCTAAGAACACAGGTGCAGTAAAGTCCAGAGAGGCCATATGTGGTATCTTTTGACTCAATCCCATATTCTCTTTCCTCCTTCCCAAATCCCTTTGAATTAATTTTACACTTGGTGGTCAGGAGTGCAGTAATGGGGCTTGAAAATAGGAAAGAGGACTAATAGACAGTTCAGGGCTGAGCATGTCAGGCAGTGGAGGGGTTAACATGTAGGACTTTGTGTGTGTGCGCGTGCGCACACACGCGCGAATGATAAATAATTCAACTGTACAAACACCTATGGCTGGGTTCTATTTGCTTGGTAGGTTCTGATTTAAATAAGACAACTGGATTGACAGATGACCAGATAAGCTCAAAAGCCACCTAAGACTGGATTAGGAGTCTCCTGGTATGGGTCTTTGTTTTTTCTGGTTGTTAATAGTAAAACCTTATGGAATATGGGGCAGAATCCCCTTATGTGTAATAGTTGTGGAATCCCTCCTTCTCTTTCCCCAGAGGAAGCTGAAGTGGGGGGCATTCTTCCTCTTTCACCTCTAACAGTGTAAATCTTATTCCATCAGAATGTACTTTCTGGCATTTTGGATTGGAGATAGGAACACAAAGAAATAGAAATGGCAGGAATGCATTCCGTATTTCCAGTTGGGGTAGCTGCCCCCTGAAATCTTGTTCCTTCCATTCACATTTGGAGCTTTCTGGGGTTCTCTCCATTTTCTGAGCTTGCTCCTCTAACCCTTCCAGACTCTATTTACCCTCTATAGACATTCTTGTATCCCACCTTCCATGGAATTTTTTGTTTTGTTTCAGTCAGCCAGAATCAGTTCAGAAACCGGCCCCAAGGGTCCTGAATAAGCCACCCTTCCATGAGTTCTTTTTTCTTTTTTTTTTGGTACTGGGGATTGAACTCAGGGGCACTTGACCACTGAGCCACATCTCCAGCCCTATTTTGTGTTTTATTTAGAGACAGGGTCTCACTGAGCTGCTCAGTGCCTCGCTTTTGTTGAGGCTGGCTTTGAACTTGAGATCCTCCTGCCTCTGCCTCCTGAGCCATGAGTTCTTAATCACATCTGTAAAAATCTTCCTTCCTTCCTTCCTTTTTTTTCCATATAAAGTAACTTTCACAAGTTCCAAGGATTGAGCATGGATGTCTTTTAGGGACCACTTTTCAGCTACCCCTGTATCTTCAATGTATCCCTCAGTAGCTCTGGTGGTTGGTTTACTTCTCTGTCTCTCTTATCGGTCTAAACTCCTGGATCTCAGAAGGAAATTTTCTTACCCTCATTAATTCCTGGTTCTTTGTGTAGTCACACAAAACTATTCATTGAACAAATCAATAAAAAATTAAATCAAGATGAAGTTATTACTGCATTTTTTCCTCATCACAAGTTTTGAAGCTTAAAAATTCACAGGCAACTTTTAAAAATAAATAGCATGTTGATATGAAGGCTGTATCTCTGTTTAATAAAGTTGGTTTGCTTTTGAACTTCTCATGGTTCCCCGCTACTATAGGACTAAGTCAGCAGACCTGCAGCATGGGGACCTCTATTCACCTTGTAGGGCAGACATTGCTAATATTTTATCAAAAGCCCCCAAATCATCTTAGAATCCCTGACATAGGGTTGCAGGCAGCTGCTCCTTATTGTGTGAAGTGGAGCTGTGAGAAAAATATTCATGAAATTATGGTCAGAAGATAAAAAAAACATTCTCTTCAGTCTGGTCCCACCTTAGCCTCTTTCTCTCTGATTATTTTCAATGTTACGTCTACTTCAGGATCAAGCAGACTACATTTCTCCACTCTAGATTCATAATGTTCTTCTCTCCTAGCCAGGCAGTAACACTCCTACCGGTTGCAAAGCAAGTCTCCACTTCGAACAGAAGAGATTTTTCTTTAACCTTGACACACATATTCATTTCTTTTCATGCTGCCAAAAATGATTTGTTTTCTCCCCAGATCTCCAATCATAATCAGCATCTACTTACTGCAGTGAGGCTCCTTTTCTTACTCCATCATACTGACATTTAATTTATTATCTCTCCCCCAATACAATGTGGTAAACACTTCAAGTCTTTTTTGAGTTTTTCAGAGGAGACTCTCATGACCTGCCAAATGGCTCCATCAGTTGCCAAGTGATGCTTCTGAGCCCTCCTCCCGACATTGTGTCTGGTTATGGAGACTGTTCCCTGTGTGTCTGGTGTGGATCAGCTGTAGCCTGAACCCTGTCTCTGGGCTGAGTTGGAAGGACCCACAAGCTTCTGACCTTTACCTTCCCAACAGGGTGATTTCAATGGCAAAGTGAGTGATAACGCTTCCAAAACAAACAGCTTAGTCACCAATCAATGCACTCCTTCAGCAGGGAGAACACAGCAAATGTTTCCCCACAGCATTTTCTGCTGCATTGTAAGCCACCAAGCCCACTTAACCTTGGAGAAATTGTAGTGTGGAAATAAATTATCAAGATGTTGTCTTTCTTTAGTGTCATAATTGGCAGACTAACATCCTTTATACAAAAAGATAAGCCTGAAATTCATCTAAATCTCCTGAAACATGTATGTTTTGATCATTTATGTTTTTTTTTTCTTCTTGTGGTGCTGGGAATTGGACCCAGGGCTTTGTGCGTTCGAGGCAAGCATTCTACCAACTGAGCTATATTCCCAGCCCTCATTTGTGTGTAAACATTTTTTTTTTTTTATCACCCAATGCTGCTCTAGTGTGGATAGTTATTCTTCTCTTTTTGGTAATTGTTGAGATCTCTGGGATGGATTCTGATAGGGTAAGTATGGCTGTTCATAATAACTTGTCAATAGCTCTAATAGCTGATAATGGTAATACGGTCTATTCATTGAATGAATCAATAAAAAATTAAATTCAAGATGAAGTTATTACTGCATCTTTTCCTCACCACAAGTTTTGAAGCTTAAAAATTCACAGGCAATTTTTAAAAATAAATGGCATGTTGATATAAACACTGTTTATATCAAGAGCTCATTCATTCAACGTCGTAGTTCAAAGTGTGTATTTTTCATATCTTGGGAAGTAAAAATTAGGGCATGAGAAGCACACCATGTCCTTTGTGTGTGGAAGACATCACGAGGCCCTTAAATCATTGGGCTGCTCCCAGCTGCTGTAGTTGAAGCAAACTCATCTGGTATCCACAGACTATCAGCTGCCCAGCCTGTTCCAGCTCCAGATCCTTTTCTCTCTTTTTTTCCCCCCTTTCTAGGTTGTGACTCTGGAATCTTTGGTCTGAGATCCATTCTTCTCCCTCCTCCCACATTGACCGTAAGTAAAGTAACATGAAAATTTTTTTCACATTTTTTGCAGAGTTTGGAAAATCCTTTATACTTTCTACTGTTGGAAAGAGTGGATGAATATTCTTTTGTGATGATTTTTAGACGGTTTGATTTTATTTTAACTTGGCTCAAAATTTATCTGCCATCTTCAAATCCCCATGTGAGTTCAACTTCTGTGATAGAAGAAACATCATATAAAAATGAGAATTTTGTTCATCATTGTCCCTAGACCTCCAAAGGAACAGAGACAACTGGTCTACCTTTATCAATCTTTCCTTTTTTTCCTGCTGTTCTTTTAGAGGCAGTGTTTATGAGGAAAAATAAAAATAAAGATACACAGGGGATCCAAGAATGGTGAGTGGACCCTGGGCAGGATAGTCATCTTGAGTGACAGAGGATAGAACCTTGTCTAGTGGGAAGATGGCAGAAGAGAAGTACCCTTCACATGACTCTGTAAGTGAGAAGAGTCGGGGCAACAAAGCGGAAATTGTATTCCTAATAGAGAAAGAGGAGAACTCTGAAACCAACAGAGAAGTGACAGGAAACCATATCAGCATGGAGAAGGAGAAAGATAAATTAGAGAAAAGTACAAAGTGTTTGAAACTTCAGTCCCAGCTACCCTATTCATGGTGGGGTGGTGAACCATGGTGGGGAACTGACCCTGCAAGCATAAGGTAAGTGGGAGATGGCACAAAACCTCAATGACAACAGCAAACTGGCAGACCTAACTGTGAGGCAAACCTGTGGTTCTTACAAGCTTTCTCTCCCCATAAATAAGACTTTTTATTTGTCACTATTAAAATTCTAAATTTTAAATAGATTCTTGGACGGTGGTTCATGTCCATCAATGCGTTCAACTTAGTGCTTGTCGTCTTATCTCTAGTAGTTTTCCCAGAACTACTGTCTTCACCAAGAAGCTCCATGAGTTTTCCCATTTCCACCCTGGTCTTCTTCAGTATTTTTACTTTTCTAACAAAGACATCATAAAGAGGATAAATAGACTGGTGAACCTTTTCTATATCTTTCCCAAGCTGTCTGGAATCAATTTATTGATCACTTCTTTCAAGTCAGTTTGGCACTTCTGGGGTCATGATTTCTGTTATCTCTTTCTGGATTAGGCAGACCAGTTGGTGCTGAGTATAAGAGGGCTTCTGCATTTGATTGTTGCATTTTTAAAAGTAAAACCAACAAAGAACAGATGCAGAAAATAGCCATCCATAGTCTTGACATGAACTTGAGCTTCAATCATGGTCTGCCACTCTTTTGGCCATGAATCTCATTTTATCACTGGTAAGATCCATGCATTAGAAGTTAGGCAGTTTTGCCCTGCACATTCTCAGTAATTAGCTTGAATTTTCTAAATGCAATTTAATTATTCTGCAGATCAGCAAGACTTACTTCAAACACATGACCCTTGAGGCCATCAGATGCAATTTTGATTCCTTGAGTTCTTGTGGCTAATATTTTCCCAGTATTTCTCATATCGAACATAGCTAGTGTTTTAAAACATCATACCAAATGTTCTTAGAAAATTTTCTGCTTGGCTTCCTTCTTGCCACCTTTTATAAGGTGCTTGTTCTTGCCTACTGCCAAGGTGCTGCTTAGAGAGGTGCTCCTCCTGTATAACAAACCAGTTTTAGAGAAGGGATTCATTATATGACTCAGCAGACTCTAAGGGTGCTATAACCAGGAGCCATCTTGAGAAGGGTCTTCTGTTAGGGACTAAACTGCCCTAGGAATCAGAAAACAGAACAATCAATTAAAACTCCCTAGGGACACCCCACTGCAGTGACTGAGGTAAGAGAGCCACATGAAATGGTTGAGATAGTAGTGGTTAGAGAAAGTGTCTGTCACAACTCTGCAGAGGGGTTAGAGAAGTGGGGAATGTGGGCTGTGATTGGAAGGGGACTGGAGGGCTCAGGGGTCTGTGACCCGGACTTCTGTGATAAAGAGCAAGACCAATCATATGAGGTTTAGTGGGGATGGGGGGCAGGTCTAACAGCACTTAGACTGAACCTGGCAAATCAAAAATTAAAAAAAAAAAAAAAAGGAAACTGGCAAATCATTTAGCTTACCCCTACACCCTGACCCTGCCTGTGTCCCTGTTATCCAGTGCAGAACTTAGCAGTGTGATTGCTTACCCCACTGACAAATGCGTTCCAGTATACTCCTGACTTTAATGTTTGCCATTCACCGGGCTCACAGACTGAGGGCTTCTGAGGCAAGTGTGTACCCACCTGGCCGGTCCACACACTCCTGAAGCTCAGTCCATACACTAAGATTCTCAGTGCCTCTGACTTTTAGCAGGCTCCTGAGTGTGCATACAAAAGATGTCAGGAGTGAAAACAGTTGTTCTGTTGCCAATATTATCGTAATCTGCCTGGTGAGACACATGGGACAGGGTGTGCCTACATACCATCTGGATCCATTTGGTCGAAGTTGAGAGGAATCACAACCAGCTTCTTCTGTGACCCATTATCTTCCTGCTATGCCTGGAAGACTCCCAAATTAGAAGACTCAAGTATCTCAGGTAGGAGGAATTTTTGACCCATTTTTTTCTTATCTTATTCTTTCTGTCTTCCTTCCTTTTTCTATAAATTCTTTAACTGGATCCAAGCATTATTAATCCAGTAAACCATCAAAACTTTAAGATGAATAAAGGAAAAACAAGTGAATATAGATTATTCAAAGCAATCAGAAGAAAAACAACAAAATGACAGGTACTAGTTCATGTCTTTAAATAAAAATTCTGACTATAATGGTCTTAATTATCAAATTAAAAGATGCAGTCTAGCTGATTGGATTATAAAACAAGACCTAATTGTTTGTTGACTACAGGAAACTCACCTTATCAGCAAAGACATACACAGACTGCAAGTAAAAGGTTAGAAAATGTTATTCTAAGCAATTGGAATAATAACAGGAAATCCTCACAATTTCAGTGAGCCATTTAAACCCCACAAACCTTCAGCTGATCATCTGGAGTCAGTCCAGTCTTTACCAAGAACTGGCTTGTGTTTTTGTGCTGATCACCCAGTAGCTGAATTGCTTCTCAATATTCTGGATGCTTAATTATTCTACCATTGCAGGCAAATTTCTTCTTAAATGCCTTCATTAGTTTCTTTTTTATGGTAATCATCAGCAATCCCTTGGATAGTAGTAGGGGGTCTTCCTGATGTTTCTCTGTTGATTTCTCATATGGATACAATCCTCAGTATCAGCAGGAAGCAGGTTACCACCCTTACTTGAATCAGTAAAGAGGTAGAAAGAGTGGAGGTCCTGGATAGTGGACACACCATACGATTCCTTTGCTTGGGCGGAAATGGCCTATGGAAGGCAGTTGTGGAAGAAGGAGTGAGAAGGGAGTTCATCAGGAGGTTGCTGAGTCCTCATAGGCAGCTCCGTGACTTGGATCAAAATTCTTAATATAAGACTTGAAACTTTGAATCTACTAGAGGAAACGGAGGAACCCCTTCAAGATATTGGCACCAGGCAGTGATTTCCTTGACAGGCCTCCAATACCCCTGGAAATAAATGGAAGAATTGACAAATGGGATTGAATCAAATTGAAAAACTTCTGTAGAGTCCATCGACAGGATAGGAGAAAATTCTTGCTAGCTATTTTTCTGACAGAGGATTGATATCCAGGATATATAAAAAAGTCAAAAAATTTAACAGAAGAACCAATAACCCAATCAACAAACAGACAAAAGATCTGGACAGATATTTCTCAAAAGAAGTACAAATGACCAATACAAATATGAAGAAATACTCAACATTTTTAGCCATCAGGGAAATGCAAATCAAAAACTTCATTGAGACTCCAACTCAGCCTAGACAGAATGGCTGTCATCAAAACCAACAAAAACAAGACAAAATTAGAAAAAAATCCCCAACAATAACAAATGTTGGGGAGAATTTGGAGAGGAAGGAACACTTAGACACTGCTGATGGGAATGTAAATTGGTATAATCATTATGGAAAACAGTATGTGGAAGTTTCTTAAGAAACTAAAAATATAGTGTCCTAGGGATGTGGCTCAAGCGGTAGCGCGCTTGCCTGGCATGCATGCGGCCTGGGTTCGATCCTCAGCACCACATACAAACAAAGATGTTGTGTCCACCAAAAACTAAAAAATAAATATTAAAAATTCTCTCTGTCTCTCTCTCACTTCTCTCTTTAAAAAAAAAAAAGAAACTAAAAATATAGAGCTATCACATGATCTAGCTATACTACTCCTGGGTATATACCCAAAGTAAATGAAGTCAGCATATAAAATAGTTCTCTGCATACCTATGTTCATTGTGGCACTATTCACAATACCCAAATTGCGGAATTAGCCTCAGTGTCAGTCAACAGATGAATGGATAAAGAAAATGGAAAATGTGATATATAGACACAACAGAGTTTTATTCAGCTATAAAGAAAAATAAAGTCATGTCATTTGTAGGAAAATAGATTTGGAGGTCAGCATGTGAAGCAAAATAAGTTAGATAAGTATCATATGTTTTCTCTCATATGTGGAAACTAAAAATCAAAAACAAAACCTCAAAAACCCCAAAATGATGTCCTGAAAGTAGAAGAGGGGTTATTAGGGAAGGGAAAGGAACTGAGATGGAGGGAATAAGAGAAAGGAGAGGGAAAAGGAGGGAAAAAGAGAGTGTGGATATGATCAAAGCATGATATATGAGTATATGTCACAGTCAAACCCATTAATTCATACAATTAATATACATTAATAAAAATAAGCACCTTGCTTAATAAGATAAAATTATGCTAAAAGAGCATTTCCCCAAACACTTTGGTTTAGAGGTAATAAAAATCTCTAACATAATTGAAATGATGTTTCCCATATTTTAGAGTAAAAATTGCCAACATTGACCTAGGTACCTGAGGTCAATGTTCAGTGCTAGTATCTTTTGGGGGAAGGAAAGTCTTTAGGTTCTGCAGTTAATAGGTCCTCAAAGCAGTTAAAAACACAATTTTTGCTTTATTCTCCAGGCCAGAACCAGACCAATTAGAAATCAGGTCCCTTCTGTCTTATTTGCTTTGCAAGCATCAAAATATGAATGCTCATAAAATTGCTCATCTTTAGGTTGTTTTCCAGTGTGTTAAGTGCTAACCATCTGATATTTGAGCTACATGGGATTAGAAAGAGAAATATCAGTGGGGACAGCCTCCCAACACGACAGATTGTGGGGAGGCCTCTAAGCTACAGCAAATGGTCATTTGGATTCTCCCATGACCATCCAGAAAGGGAGGTGAGGGCTGCAGTCTTTGGATGCCTGGTATTTTACTCTTGGATGCAGCCTCACGGAAACATCTGGTCCAGTCTTTGCAGCAGGCAGGCAACACTGATTAGTGTTGTTTATAACAAATAACGAAGGACTTTAATTTGAAAAGAAGCTATTTGGTTTTTTTTTTCCCCAAATACTTGGTTTCAGGAAAACAAGAATGTTCTCTGGAAAAGGATGCCAATCAAATGTCGTATTCATAAAAGACGATGACATGACCAGAGAACAGACTTTGGGAGGGCATGGTTCTCATTGTTTGATGAATGTTCTAGAGCAGTGCTTCTTAAACTTGAATGTGCTCGTCAACTTGAAACCACAAATTAGTTCTGTGGTGGGGCCTCAGAGTCTGACTTCCCAGCAAGCTCCCTGAGGACGGCTGATGTTGCTGGCTGTTGACCACTCTTTGTGAAGCAAGGGTTTGTATTCATACTCATGTGTGGGCAGGGAGGGTATGTATAAGAACTAAATGGAGAAAATTCTTTCAGGTAACAAATTCTCCTTTTCCCCCAACAATACTGTCAAATTGAGGTTAATGAGGAACATATTTATTTTTTAGTTTTATTGAGATATAATTTACATACCATAAAATTACCCTTTAAAGTGTATAATTCAGTGATTATTAGTATCAGTTGTGCAACCATCACTGCAATCTTCCTTTAAATAATTTCTACCACCCAACCACCCTTTGTGCTTGTCTGCCATCATTCCTCATTTCCAACCAATGATCTATCTCCATAGATTTGCTTCTCTTGACTGTTCTTATAATTGTAATCATACCACCTATGGTGCTTGGGTTTGATTTCTTTCATTTATTATGATTTTTTCAGATTCATCCACTTTCAGTACTTTCTTCATTCTTATGAGCATAGGGTCTTTGGGAAAGTTTTTCAGGGTGGTTCAAGGGGCTCCTTGTTGAGGACTACCATACATTAGTTTAGAAATTATTGTCTTCTTTTCAGATTGAGGAAACAGAGGCTAAACTACTCCATGCAACTATGATTGAAATCAGTATGGTTTTACTTCAAACCAAAGGCCCTTCTTCACGATGCTCACTCTTCATAAACCCTGTGGATAACAGGTTGAGGTCAATTCAGGCATGAAGTGCTCTTTCAGAGCTCACCAGAATGCAACCAAGATGAGACTTTGTATCTGTCTTAGCAAGGGGTAGCAGTCAAAAAAAAAAAAAAACATGTTTCCAACTTCAAGAAAACCTTGTAAAGGGATTTTAATCTTGTTACAGTCTTAAAATTCCTACATGAGACACAGAAGGGGGGCATTACACAGTATGATTCATATATATCAAACTAACAATCCTCTTTGAGTGCCACATCTTCTCCAAATTACACTTAGTCCATCAACTGTCTCTTCCTCTGGGCCTCCCTCCTGTCTGTGCTCTCCCCTGCCTTCTCCCTCAAGCTCTAGCTTGTATTGCTGCCTTGTCTTCTGCTACCTCCTTCAGGGAGGTGTGATTTTTCTTTGGTTTGGGAGTTCCTTGCCCTTTTAATATGCATTGACTTAATCTCTCTCTGTCACCCCCCCACCCCGTATCTATGTGTTTTTATCCATTTCTGAGTGGCTTCCCAAGAATTTGTGAGGGTGGAGAAGGCTTTGTCTAATTTTTATTTTATTTTTCTATCCTGATCCACAGGCATTGGGGTGGGTTGTGTTCCAAGCAACCACAGCTTGCCATTTGAAGAGATGTCCAAGGGGTCAAGCATCAATGCAGGCTGGCCCATGTCCAAACTAAAGAGGGATAAAACCCATTCCTCTTCTTGCCTGATCTTCCTTAGCTCCTGCCATCCCTGTTTCAGTAAGCTTTTCATCACTAGAATCAAACTTAATTACCTTCAGTTAAAAGGTAATTAACTTAAAAAGAGAAAAGCCTTATTTTTGGCTCGCAGTTTTGGAGATTCCAGCCCAGGGTCAACTGGTCCCATTGCTTTGAGCTGTGGCGAGGCAGTAAGAGATGGGGAGGAAAAGATCAGGTCTCTCTTTCTCTTTCAAGGGCACAACCTCAATGACTTAAAGACCTTCCACCTCTTAAAGGTTCTACTATCTCCCAATAGCACCACCCTGAGGACCAAGTCTTTAACACACGGGCAATCACAGGACATTCAACTCCCAAACTATCACAACTCCTGTCCCCAAAGCCAGTCTAGAGTCCACCTTTTTGATTAGTACCCAGTAACAAAATAATTATTTAAGGAAACTTTGAACACTTAATAATTTCCATTCACCTCAATCTAACAGTTTGGCTCTTGTTCTGGACATAGAATCTGTTCACAGTGGGTCTTATAATCCGGGCTGTCTATTACATGCTGGGCATGAGCAGAGCAACTTGGCAATTCAACAGTTTTTTTTTTTTTTTTTTTAACTCTGATCTCTACTTTGTCCATGACCTGGGTGCTTCTCCCTTCCTTTCCTTATTTAAAAGTGAAGATCTGGCTACCCAGAACCCCAGGTCCCAGAAGAAGATTCAAAAGGTTTTTTGCAGCTTGTCTTCTTCAGTACTTTTATTTTCTAGGTGTGGAAACTAAGGTCCTCAGAGGTGAGGTGTCTTGCAATTATTGTCAGTAATTTAGCTCTCTCTCTGTTTTTCTCTGCTTTTGTGTGTGTGTGTGTGTGTGTGTGTGTGTGTGTGTGTGTGTTGTGTGTCCCGCTTATATGAGAAACAAAGGGGAAGAAGAAAAATAAAATAGATTCTATACATAGCCAAGAGCAAAAAAAATGATAGCAGAAGCTAGGAAAACAATAACATTTGAAATGGAAATAAATCCCCAGACACCTGTCTCTCTGGCAGCTGTCATTTGAGATAGAGGAGTGACACGAATATTAACATATGGTGTTGGAAGCAGCCAGGTGACACGTTAGTGCTTTCAGGGAGAAAAGGATTCTGGATAGCTTCTGGAAGTCACATGTTGAACACAGTCCTGCGTGCGGCACATCAGGGGCTTCATAAATATTTGTTGATGGTCTCAAGTAAGATTACAAAAGGTAGGCATGCTTCAAGGTGTGTGCAGAAGGAATAGGCTGCCGTTTCTGCATTTGCAAAGGCCAAATCTGGTTTGCTCTTCTCTCTGGGCTTGCAGGGCTCTTTGTGGTCTTGGGAGTGTGTCCTGCTCTACAGCAGATTTGGCTGTGTTCAAATCCGCGATGAAGACTTAGTGAGTGCTCCCTCCTTTTTAACCCTTCCTAGAAATCAGAATTCAGAAGGCATAGAAAGGAGAGGCAGGGAATATTATGTCTTGTACGTTTGACGTTGAATTTCTGTTTAGCCACAGCAGCTGGTGGTAATAGGGCTTTTCTGCTTGTAGAAGAATCTCACATAGGCTTTTCTCCTTGGTTCCCTCAGCAACCGTCAAGCCTGGACTCCTGAGAACACACGTCAGGCTGCCTGAGTCCAGCTCAGTGCCTAGTATTCTGTATGCTCTGAGTTCTTTCAGGCCTGGCCACCCATTGAGATTTCCATGGCACCCTACACACTTTATCCCAGCACCTCCGCAGGACCTTTCCTGGGTACTGCTTCTCCGTCAGTGTATCCTCTGGCAGAGCTTCCCTCAGAGTCTGGGGCCCCCATAGCCCTGGCTTCCCTCAGGAGATGTTCTGTGCTCAGGGCCAGGAGATCATGACTCATGAACTACAGGAAGTTCTTGGCATGCTCCCTGCAGGCCGAGAGAAAATTCAAGCCTCAGAAGTTGTGCTTGAGAAGGAGGACAGCACAGACAATGGCAGTGAAATCCACGGTGGGAACACACCTGCAGGTCCATAGGGAGACTGGCCTGGGCCGCACAGTTTGTGTGGGGATCTCAGGTGTCCCTTCACTTCCTATCTGAGCCAGATGCACTAGATTTCCATACACACACTGTCCATATTATGCATTTCCTCCTCCTCCTCCTTCTTCTATTAGGTACAGTGTCTCTGGTTTAATTCCTAGGTCCTTGATCATCCTCCTCCTCAGTCCCCTTTCCTCCATGAGCCTTTCTTCAGCTGGTACTGAGGAAAGTGGCTAAGGTTACACCATACCTCGTGTGGGCTTATAAGGACTTTTTTTTTTTTTTTTGTACTGGAGACTGAATCCAGGGATGCTTTACCACTGAGCCACATCTCCAGTCCTTTTTTATATTTTATTTAGAGATAGAGTCTTGCTGAGTTGTTAACACCTCACTCTTCTGCTGAGGCTGGCTTTGAACTCTCCATCCTCCTGCCTCAGTCTCCCGAGTTGCTGGGATTATAGGTGTACTACACTGTGCCCAGCATAAGGGCCATTCTTAAAGGTGATGTTAGTCATCCATCCGTCTAGCCATCCATCCATCCATTCATTCATTTTTTTAAAAACAGTAAATATAGAAGTTCCTCAGTATCCATGGAGGGATTGGTTCCAGGACCCTGGTGAATACCAAAATAGGCAAATACTCAAGTTCCTTATAAAAAAATGGCATGATATTTGCATATGACCTTGCATATCTGCCCATATTTTAAATTATCTCTACATTACTTATACACCTAACACATTGTAAATGCTATTGTTTTTATACTGTATTGTTTAGGGGATAATAACAAGAAAAAGGTCTATATATGTTCAGTATATTTTTTCCTTCTCTTCCTCTTTTTCTTTTTAGGAAAGGAAGAAGTGAAAGGGTCTTTATTTACAGTTGCCATAATTGTTCACTGAGAAAATCCCAAAGAAGACACAAAGTGAGTGAGTTTAGTAAATTTGAGATTCAGATTAATATACAAAAATCAATTATGTTTCTATATACTAGCAATGAACAAGTAAACATTATAATTAAAATAATAGCATCATTTACAATGAACATGGGATTCTTTTTCCATTGCATTTTTAAAATTATTTTTTATTTTTATTTATTCTAATTTGTTATATATGACAACAGATTGTATTACAATTCATATTACACTTATAAAGCAAAATTTTTCAACTCTGATTGTACACAGAGTCACACCATTCATGTCTTCATACATGTACTTAGGATACGTGTCTATCTCATTCCACTGTCTTTCCTATCCCCATGCTCTCTCCCCTCCCTTCCCACCCCTTTGCCCTATTTAGAGTTCATCTAATCCTCCAATGCTGCCCCCTCAACCCTATCATGAATCAACAACTTTATATCAGAGAAAACATTTGGCATTTGGTTTTTTGGGATTGGCTAACTTCTCTTAGCATTATATTCTCTAACTCCATATATTAACCTGCAAATGTCATAATTTTATTCTCTTTTATTGCTGAGTAATATTCCATTGTGTATATATACCACATTTTCTTTATCCATTCATCTACTGATGGGCATCTAGGTTGCTTCCACAGTTTAGCTATTGTGAACTGTGCTGTTACAAACATTGAAGTGGCTGTGTCCCTGTACTATGCTGTTTTTAAGTACTTTGGGTATGGACTGAGGAGTGGGATAGCTGGGTCAAATGGTTGTTCCATTCCCAGTTTTTCAAGGAATCTCCATACTGCTTTCCATATTGGCTACACCAATTTGCAGTCCCACCCAGCAATGAAAGAGTGTGCCTTTCCCCACACATCCTTGCCAACACTTATTGTCATTTGTGTTCTTATTAGCTGCCATTCTGACTGGAGTGAGATGAAATCTTAGAGTAGTCTTGATTTGCATTTCTCTGATTGATAGAGATGTTGAACATTTTTGTCATATATTTGTTGATTGATTGTATATCATCTTTGGAGAAGTGTCTGTTCAGTTCCTTGCCATTTATTGACTGGGTTATTTGTTTTTTTTTGTGTGTGTTAAGATTTTTTAGTTCTTTATATATTCTAGAGATTAGTGCTCTTTCTGATGTGTGGAGTGGTAAAAATTTCCTCCCAAAATGTAGGCTCTCTGTTCACTTCACTGATTCTTTCTTTTGCTGAGAAGAAGCTTTTTAGTTTGAGCCCATCCCATTTATGGATTCTTGATTTTAATTCTTGCACTATAGGAGTCTTACTAAGGAAGTCAGGGAGGGCCTAATCCGACATAATGGAGATTTAGGCCTACTTTTTCTTCTATTAGGTACAGTGTCTCTGGTTTAATTCCTAGGTCCTTGATCCACTTTGAGTTGAGTTTTGTGCATGGTGAGAGATAGGGGCTTAATTTCATTTTGTTACATGTGGATGTCCAGTTTTCCCAGTACCTTTTGTTGAAGAGGCTATCTTTTCTCCAATGTATGTTTTTGACTCCTTTGTCTAATATCAGGAGCCGTTCTGGAAGTAGCTATGTACACATCTTTAAGTCCTGAGTAAAGAGGTACTGAACATTGCAATCCAATTGGACCTTACCTCCACTAGGATAAGAGAGGTGCAGCTTCAGAAGTGGATGTCACCCGATGGGGTTTGATTATACCCACCTGTTTATTGTAACCCTACCCCTTGCCTCATTTGAATGGCTTCTCCCCAATAAAACCTAGGTTTGAGGTGTGCTATTTCTGCTTTTTCTATTTCTATGAGGAATGCCATTGGGATTTTGATTGGAATTGCATTAAATCTATATGGTGATTTTGGCAGTATGGTCATTTTGACAATATTAATTCTGCCTATCCAAGAACAAGGTAGGTCTTTCCATCTTCTAAGAACTTCTTCGATTTTTTCTTTAGCATTCTGTAGTTTTTGTTGTAGAGGTCTTTCATCTCTTTCATTAAATTGATTCCCAAGTATTTTTTTTTTGAGGCTATTGTAAATGGGGTAATTTTCCTCATTTTCCTTTCAGAGAATTTGTTACTGATATACAGAAATGCCTTTGATTTATGGGTGTTGATTTTGTATCCTGATACTTTGCTAAATTCATTTACTAGTTCTAGAAGTTTTCGGGTGGAATTTTTTTGTCTTCTAGGTATAGAATCATATCATCAGCAAATAGTGCTAATTTGAGTCCTTTTTTTTCTATCCATATCCCTTTAATTTCTTTCATCTGTCTAATTGCTCTGGCCAGCATTTCAAGAACTACAAAAATAGAAGAATATTAAATAGAAGTGGTGCAAGAGGGCATCATGAACATGGGATTCTTAATAATTAAATCTAACAAAATATGTGCAAGAGTTACTGAAAGCTACAAAGCACTAATGAAAGAACTCAAAGACATATATAAATAGGGAGAGAAAGACCCCGTGTTAATGAATTAGAATATTAAATATTGTCAGAAAGTTAATCTCCATAAACTGATCTATGAATTCAACACAATCCTAATCAAAATTCTAGAAAGATTTTCTTGTACAAATTTACAAATTAAAATACATTTTTTTTTCTAATCTTTGTTGGTTGGAGCCATGAACATGGACCCAAACCTGTGGATGTGGAGAGCTGACTGTCTTTATTATGAGCCCACCAGAGCAGGGCCTGGGAGACGATGCAAGGTCTATCCTGATGGAGTGTTGAAGAGGGTGCACTTGGAGGATAGGACAATAAAATAGGAGAAAACACTACAGCATGAAAGAGGAAGGACAGTGTGCCTTGGAGCATGTGGCAGGAACATCTAACTACTTATCAGTGCAGTCTGGATTCGTTAATTCAGAAGAGGAAATTCATATGGTAGAAAGTCAGGCAGTACAACTGACTGCCTCAGGAGAGGTTAGCGCTCTGAGCCCTGACATCCAGTTCCAGTCTTGTTCCTAACCATCCGTGGCTTTAGCAAGTTAGTTCACTTCTTGACCTTGTTTTCCTTCTCAGTACAATGAGGGCATAGGTCTTGATGGCCGCTGAGGTCCATCTGTGTGCTAAAGAGTTTGGTGGGAACCAGATGCATCTGATGTATTTCTTCAGGAGGTTGATTCTCTCTCTATTTTTGGATAATAGGTCGCTTGGAAAATTGTTGACTTTCTTCCAAGAAAAACATCCTGAAGCCATACATTTTGCATGTAATTTCAGGGGACTTTCTCTCTGTGTTGGACAAAAATCTGTTGAATCACCAGTGCCCTTGACACAAGGGTGTGAAACCCAGTGAATTTGACTTTGTTTGTGGAACATTGACTCCAACCCTTAAAGCAGAGGCTCTAGGGGTATAGGAGCCCTTTGGAAAATGAACCCCTGGGAAATGTTTGAGTGAACTCTTCCTACCCACTTTTGTGTCTGGGAAGCTGCTTTCCCAGAGCTTTTGTTTATCTCCAAGGAGTTGAGAGGCAGTGTACAACTGTTGAAGTATAGGCTCTGGTTTATACTGTGGGGAGGCTACATCTGTTTCTACCATGAATTGGTGAGTAATCTTGGGCAATTTACTTAACCTCTGTGTGCTTCAGTTTCCTCATCTTATAAACTATGGAGGATATTAACATTACAAAGAAAGTGAATAATAGCTCAACAAAAAAGAGCAACCATCAATATTAAAGCAGCTCTGTGTATTGATTATCTCCTACACGAAGGAAAGACTTTTTAACCTTGAATGAGACACCACCATGTTGATTCCATGTCACCTTATGTCAATTGGATTGCTACAAGTATTATCTTCAGCTGCAAGTATTGGGAGATAAGGACATGCATTCTGTCATAGAATTCCATGTCTGTAGTTGGTGGTGTAGCTTCCATGGCAGTGGCATTTATAGATCCCAATTTGAGAAACCCAGAGCTGGTGCTTAACAAATGTTGCAGCATTTGCTGAAAATCTTTTTTAAAACTAAAGGGACTCCAACAGAAGACTGTGAACCCCCAGATTTCAGGGTGCCATGTTCCTTGGATGGAGGAGGCTTCCCATGGAGTCTTCCATGTTGGAATAGCTACTGTGTGGTCTCTCCTGCTTTGGTTACTCACATACTAGGACAGCCTTTGGCATTATTCTGGTTCCATCATGCAAGGAAGAGGTCTTGTTCAAGGCCTTTCCTTTGTAGGAAGTGTGGGGAGAGGTACCAGGCTCCCCATCCCCCACCCCGACTTTCTGCTATCTCAGTTGCACATGCTATGGTTACACTTGGAGTTTCCCTCTTGCTGAACCTCAGAGGAAGGGAGGGGAGTGAGTGCCCCAACTCTGCAGCCCTTCCTATGCATATCCCAGGCAGCAGAGGCCCCCAATCTAGTTGATATATATCTCCTCCAGTTTTCAGTAGTTTGATTTTAAAAGAAAGAGTTGTGGCAGGTGAAGATTTGTTATAATTTTACAGTGAGCCAGCTCTTCTCAGAAATGCTTCTGACCAGGTGTGGGCTTTCTTTGCAACAGAATGAGAGCCCTGTGACACAGAGCCTTAGATCCTGCTGCAGCTTGAGTATGGCAGCTCTAAGACTGGCCCTGGGGTGGGGGTAGGGATGGCATGGCTGGGAAGTCCTGTTTGTTCTTTGCTGACCAGAGAAGGCACAGTGCTCATCTGGATTTAATCAGCTGTCAGCTGGTTACTAAACACTAACATGCCCACAGAAGATGACTTTGGATGGCCTGTTCATAGCTGGGTTAGAGGTGCATGTGTTCTGCCACCCTGGGGCATGGCATTTAATTGGAGGGGGTCTGTTTTTCATTATAGAGGTTGGCTAGAAGTTAACTCTCCAGGTGGTAGTATTTTTTTGACTTCAAACATGTTTCTCCCAGTGGCCAGAATTTCTCTCCCTTTGCCAAGGGAATTAGTCCTCCTGGGTTTTCTGACAAGCCCCTTCTGTAAGTGCTGGTAATGAGTCATGTGGATGGAGGGGAGCTGGGCTGGCAGATCTCAGGCAGCAGTCTTGGCTCTCCCTCTACTTTGCCCAGAAGGACCTCTATCCTGTTGTTTTCATGTATATTTTGTGCAACAGAGAGGGACCTAACTGCCCAAGAATGAACTTTCTCCATTGCCTTGGGCTGGGTAATCTCCCTGTCAATGATTTCTGTATATAGAGAGCAAAGACACAGAATCCCTCTAGAAGGGAATAATCCAATGGGAAGACAGGTCATGCACACCTATAGTGGAATGACAAGCTTACATCACAGGGAAGGAGTCATCCCCAGGCAGCAGAGGCCAGGGTAAGGAGGGGTGTGACAGCTGGATGAACCAGGCTGGGTTTGAAGACTTATGGAATTTGGACAGTGGAGTACTAACAGTAATATTGATGGGGACCATGTAGAGAGTACTTAGAGAGTACAAGAACTCTGCTAAGAACTATGCAAATACTAATTCAGTCTACAAAACTGTCTGGTGGCTGCTACCACATCTATTTTATAGAGGAGAGAACTAGGTCAGAGTAATTAAGAATTAAGTCAAATAGCTGGTAAGAGGGGATCTAGGATTTGAACATAAGTGAGTCCAGCTCTTTTATTTTCTGGTGGTTTTGCGGGGCATGAATTTTCAGGTGTCTCTTGTGTTTCTGTATGTTCCATGAGTGGGCACTGGCTGATTTTGATTTGCTTCTCTTTCCAAAGATGTTTGTGGAGTGAACAGTCTTGAAAGGCAGCACTGAGATCTCACTCTAGAACAAGGAACAGAAGTGATCACTGCTCATTATAAAGGATTCAAGTTTCCTAAGCATTGGATTTTTCTTCTGTCATGCAACCTCACTGCATAAGCACGTGTCAGCTGGCTCTCTTCATTTTGTTCTCTGGGAACTGGAGCTGGGGAAGCCAGTGTCCAAAATGTTGGTGCTTAGACTGCTTGCCATGTCAGGAGTAATAAAGTCCTTTGTCTCTGGCTCAGGAGTTTGTGTCTTCTGCCAGCATCCATGGCACTGTTGTAAAGTTTTAGTTTTTAAGTAAGGTTAAAAAAAATATCTCAGACCCTTCATAGTTCTTGACAGTGGTGTTTTGTTGTTGTTGTGTGTTTATGCACATGGAAGCTGGATCACATGGGAATAGGGAATGAAGTGGGAGAAGTGTAGAACCTTGAAGATCAAAATGGAGAAGTGTGGGCTGGGGATATAGCTCAGTTGGTAGAGTGCTTGCCTCGCATGCACAAGGCCTTGGGTTCAATCCCCAGCATCACACACACACACACACACACACACACACACACACACACACACGGAAGCAATCTGTAATGGTGGCCCATTCCTGTAATCCTGGGTACTTGGAAGGCTGAGGGAGGAAGATTGTAACTTTGAGTCTAGCCTGGGCAACTTAATGAGACCTTATCTCAAAATAAAAAATAAAAAGGGCTTGGAATGTAGCTCAGTGTACTGGGTCCCACCCCTAGTACCAAAGGTGAGGGAAAAATATGGAGGCAGGAATAGGAAGAAATCAGTATGTGAGTTTGTTCTGCGTGGAGAGCTTGTGTGAGGGAAAAAGTGAGAGATAAAGTTGAACAGACTAGAGCCTGGCAATGTCTCTTCAGTATGACACCTAGGGATAGATTATAATGTTCAGCAATGACAGCACACTCACTCTGAGCATTTGGCTGCAAGGACACCAACAGCCCACACTTCAGTCCTGCCATGCCCAGCTGCCTCATGATTTGGGGCCCTGCTCTTCTCACTTTGTGCCTGCCCATTTCTCTGTTTCCAGACATATATGGACTTCACTGGGAAGGTCTTAAGCAGCTCCAGCTCTCCCGTGCTGGGCACAGAGTTGGCTTTTGAAATGCTTTGCATTGTCTGGCCCCCTTTTTATCCTGAACTGTGGCTAAGGAATACAATGCTGGGTGTCATTTCTCTTGGCAGCCAGGCTGTATTTTTTCTACCTGACTCCTGCTTTTGGCCTTTCTCGCCCTGGATTATAGCTTCTGGCTGGTGTTTGCCTGCCCTGTTTGGGATGTAAACTGCCCAGCCTCACCAACCAATAGAAAGCTGGACAGTGACAAAGATGAAGATGGTCTCTGGTGGCTAACCATCTGGCAGGAGTGGAAGGAGGCTGGAAATGATTCTTCAGGCTCCCCATGGCCTAGAACACCCCTAGGAATGGGTCTTCTCTTCCCTTTTCTTTCTGGTTTGTGCTCTTTCTTTCCTGCTCCAATTCTCTAAGGATAAGACTCTTGACCCTGATATGGAGATACCCTTAAAATCTGAAAGTTGGTGTGGAAGGCATGGTGGGTCCTGCAATTGGGAAGGGCATCTGGTAGGACTCGGCCAATACTTCCTTGGCCTCACCATGTCCATGCAGGCCTGCCCCACTGCCACCTGCCAGTGCAGTGGGGCAGGCCTGCCAGAGAACCTGCTTTTGCTGCCAAGGCCCTCTTTCCCTGCATCCTGGGTAGATTAGAAATGTCAGAGCATCGATGACTTCCGGAAACACATACAGAAAAGAGATGAAAAGCAAATGGTGTGTTGGTGAATTATGGTACAACTCAAGTGGTCTGCAATGAATATCTAATTGGAGTCCTTGAATGGAGTAGGAGGTGGCAAAAGAAATATTTTGCAGGAATGGCTATATCTTTTTAAAAAGTTTTTAAATATATAGATATATTTTTAGTTATAGATGTACATAAAACCTTTATTTTATTTATTTATTTTATGTAGATTGAACCCAGTGACTCACAAGTGCTAGGCAAGTGCTCTACCACTGAGCTACAGCCCCAACCCCAGAAATGGCTACATCTTATTTTATTGTTTTAATGAATTATGATTTATTTAATCATTTCCTATTGTTGTACATTTATGTTATTTTTCATTTTATGACATTAGCTCTAACAAACATTTTTGTATCTTAAAAATATTTCTATATCTTTCTACTGGCCGAAAGGATGTAAACATCTTTAAAGCATTCAAGATTTATTTTCAAATGATCCTAAGACATATTGATCCAAGTTACACTCTCAAGAGCAATCTATGAGGTACCTTGTACCTACATGCACGTTGGTCACTCTTTGCCCTTTTATAGGTGTAGTGATATTTTTGTTGTTGTAAAGCTATATGTTCCTTTGATTATTGCTGTAAAGCTATATTCCTTTGATCATTGAAGTTAACTATAAATTTTACTTCTTCCAGAGCTGTGTACTCATATCCATTGTTCATTTAAACTTTGTATTATCCATCTTTTTCTTGCTGAAATTGATTATGGAGGCTGGAAAGTCCAAACCGCAGACCTAGGGAGAGCTGATGTTCTATTTTGAAGGCCATCAGGCAAGAAGAACTGATAGTGTAGATTTAGTCCAAAAGCAGAATGATGAAGAATTCTTTTTTACTTGGGGGGAGAGGAAGTCTTTTACTCATGTCAGGCCTTCAACTGAGGGGATAAGGCCCACCCACATTATGGATCCTCCTTTGCCCTGTAGATTAAAATGTTAATCTGGTATAAAACCTACCAATGTAAATACTAATTTCATCTAAAAATACCTTCACAGAGCACCAAGAATAATGTTTGACCAAATACCTGGGTACCTGATATCTCAGTCAAACTGATACATAAAATTGATTATCATGAGTACTTACAGGCCAGCATACCCCAGAGAGATAAGAGGATAAATTCAAACCTTGACCTCCAGCTAAATAACTTGTCTTTTAGAGCCTCCAAATGAAATTATTTTGATAGTGTTCTGTTTTTGCTAGAATGGGACACAGATTTGTTTCAAAGGAAGCCTCAATTATTATGAGGAAACTTACCCTAAGTGATGGGAAGAATATAGTACAGATATAAACATGAAATAAGAGTAGCGAATCTTTTTTGCTCTCATCTTTATTTCAAATTAATAAAGTTGTATCTGAGTTTTCTTTAGTATCTCTTATTTTTTTTAGTTGTAGTTGGACACAATACCTTTACTTCGTTTATTTATTTTTATGTGGTCTGAGGATTGAACCCAGGGCCTTGCACGTGCTAGGCGAACGCTCTACCGCTGAGCCACAACCCCAGCCCTCTTTAGTATCTCTTCTAAAAACTCATTAACTTTTTTTAATGTTTATTTTTTAGTTGTACACATACCTTTACTTTGTTTATTTATTTTTATGTGGTGCTGAGGATCGAACCCAGGGCCTCACATGTGCTAAGCGAATGCTCTACCACTGAGGAGCCACAACCCCAGCCCCCTCCCCCCCCCTTTTTTTAAAAAAAAGTTTATTAAAAACTCATTAACTTTTATTTTCACATTTAACTTTTACAATTGTATAAGGAAGATGGGAAGATACCACAATTCCTTACACTTGTGTCTCCTAAACTTCAGTTATTTGCTTATTATCTTTAATGTTGGGTTGTCTTAAGCTCCATTATACCTGCACTGTTATATGATTTAAATCCACTACAGTTTTTTATTTTAATCCACTTAATATATTTATATTATTTTGCAGTACTGGGGATTGAGCCCGGGGCACTCTACCACTGACTTCATCCCAGCCCATTTTAAAATTTTTTATTTGGAGACAGGGTCTCACCAACTTGCCCAGGCTGTCCTTGAACTTGCAATCCTCTTCCTTGACCATCTGAGTAGCTGAAGTGTGCCCGATTTATTTAATATATTTTAAAACCAAACTTTGCATCACTTATTTATTAATAATAAATATAATAAAACATTAAAAAATTTTAGCTATCGTTGTCTGCATAATACACTAAAACAATATTGAGTAAAACTTGTAAAACTTGTAGCTATTGTCTGTTTCTGAGCTGGAGGCCAGCTCTTTCTTAGTTAGGAAATGAGCAAATATTAGAGGCTTGTTTGAGGTTAGCACTGAATGGAACCCTTTTTCTTGATGTAATCAGAAGATTTGAAAAGCTCGAAGTTGTTTAATCATTAGTCATAAAACCTGAAACACCTGCCATGTTCTGAATGTTTTTTTGTGCGCTGAATCTTAACTCACAGTGTGATGGTACTAGGATGCGGGACTTTGGAAAGTGATTAGATCATGAAGGCCGAATACTCATGAATGGGATGAGTGTCCTTATAAAAGAAGCCGGAGAGAGACCTTCAGACCTTTCCTCATGTGAGGACACAGAAAGAAGGTGCTGTCTATGAACCAGGATGTTTTAGTCAGTTTTCATGCTACTGTGACAAAAGATCTGACAAGCATAATAGAGGAGGTAATTTATTTGGGGACTCATGGTTTCAGAGGTCTCAGTCCATAGATGGCTTGCTCTATTCCTCAGGGCTAGACGTGAGGCAGAGCATCATAGTGCAATAATGTGGCAAAGAAAAGCAGGTCAGGACATGGTCACCAAGAAGCAGAGAGAAAACTCTCCTCACCATGACAAAATATATACCTCAAGGACCCACCTCCTCTAGCCACACCCGGCCTGCCTACAGTTACCACTCAGTTAATCCCTACCAGGGGATTAATTCATGGATTGGGTTAAGGATCTCATAACCCAATCATTTCACCTCTAAACCATCTTGATTGTCTCACATGTGAGCTTTTGGGGGATACCTCATATCTAAATCACAACACAGGATATGGGTCCTCAACAGACATCAAATCTGCCAGTTCCTTGGTCTTGGACTTCTCAGACTTTAGGGCTGCAAGGAGTAAACCTCTGTGTATGAGCCACTCGGTCTATGCTATCTGGTTATAGCAGTTCCAACATGCTAAGAAAGTATTACTCCTATGTGGAGCATACTGTCATCTCTCCATATAACCACAGATAATTGTTTGTTTTTATTTGCATGGTTTGTGAACAACAGATATTGAAGGCATGAGTGATTTATTTATTGAAAATGTTCAGACACTTTGGGTGTTTGAATTAGGATAAAAATTTATATCCCCTGAATTTGAGTCCTATGTGTTCTCTTCTGGATTGGTCAACATCTGGGCTTACAGAGACAACCTTCTCTTCCAAGAGTTAAAATTTGGTTCTTCTGGGAGGCAAAGATTGACTGGTCAGACACAGAAATTTTCCTAGTCTTAAGGCTGAGTCCTTCTTTAACTGGCTTCTGACAGCAGCCAAACTCTGCTTCCACTTCTTTGGGACTGTTTACAAAGCCAAGAATTATCCCTTAAACAATCTCTTCTTTAAAAACCTCTGAATAATTAACAACAGAGTGGCTACTGCTGGGTTTCCTTTGGGGGAAAAACAGAAATCCTAGAGGGCTGTGCTTCAACTTGCTTGCCCTAAAGCCTCATGGAATTGAGAATGCCAGAAAGAGGTTGCCAAGACCTGGGACTAAAATCAAAGTAATTAAATAAAATCTTCCTAAGGAACAAAAAACTTTTCATAAGGGCCTGATTGTTGGGAAATCTTAGGTACTTTGCAAAGCTTCCAAGCTGCATCATATTAGCTGGGGCTATTTTCCTTAATTGCTTCCCTTGAAACATTTTGACTTTTTTTTTTAGGTCTCTCCCTAGTTGCTTCTCCTCTTTTTTTTCCTCTGCACTAGCTACAGCTAGGCCCTTAGAGGGACATGAAATCTAAGTTGTGGCCTCACCCTTAATGTATTGAGGACAATAACAGGTAACTTACAGTTTTCCTGGGGATGTGCTGAGCATTTTACAAACACTATTTAATTTCTTTCTCACAGTGACCCTGGGAAGCAGTACTCCATTGTTTCCACTTTACCCATGGAAAACTAAGAACAGAGGGCCAGCAAATTGTCTGCGTCATAAAGCTGGGATTCAAACCCACACTCGTGGGGCCTCTAAGATGGAAGCTCAGCTACTCCACTGTGCCCCCTTCTCACCATCCAGCTAGTGATTCATACAGTGGACCTCTTGGCTACCAAATCTTCAGAGCACAAAAAGGAACAGATGATAAAGTGTTAAAAATGAATTAATACCCAGGTGCACAGTGAAAGGGTAAACTTTTACAATCATGCATAGATATAAGAGTAGGTTTTCATTTTTGTTTCTAATGATCAATATTTTAAGAGGAATTCAGATACATTGTAATTCCTTCCCCAAGTATTCCTGAACGGTATAAAATGAAAAATGAAGAGTCTTCCACCTATATTTGTGGATGTGCTCTATAATTTGAGAATATTCAATTCTGCTATCAAAGAAAACAAGACAAATGAAAAGATAAAACTTGGAAGAAAGGTTAGGTAGACATAGTAAGTAAGCAAGTCAGTCTGAGACATAGGCACAAGTCATAAGATGTGTCTGGTAAATGTAAGTAACCTGTACAGTGTTATATAATAAAAACAATGAGACAAACAGGAGTGGAGTCCCTTGAAGGTCCCTACTATGTTCCCTTTCTGGCCCCACATGTGCTTCTCCTAAAAATGCCAATAAAATCCTGGTCAGTACGACAGTTAATTAAAAAAAAAACTCAAAAGACATCAAATTTTAGAAGTTATCCAGGCTCAACAATAATGTCTAGGGATATACACAGGTGGTGAACTGATAAAGTAGCTGAGGACAAGATTAGAATGAAATCCAGGAGGGCTGAGCCTGGAAGATTGAAAGTGGAGGGATTTGGGGGGTTGCAAAGTTCTATTCCTTGATATGAAGCCTGGGTCAATGGATCTCTGCCTGATAGTAATTAATTATGCCATGTTTTTGGATTTTAGGTTTCCTTACCTTTAAATTTTTATTTTAAATTCAATTATTTTCTGATACATAAAAACATTATACACATTAAAAGGGTACCATATGATATTTTGATACATGTATATGTCATGTTTAAATCAGGTTAAGCACATGGATCTTCTCAAACATTTATTATGTCTTTGTGGTGCAAACATTCAATCTCCTCCCTTCTAGATGTTTGAAACATGCATTACATTATTTTTATCTGAAGTCATCCTACTGTGCCATAGCACCAGAACTTCTTACTCTATCTCACTACAACTTAGTACCTGTTGATTAACCACTCCCTGCCCCACTCTCCCCAACCTCTGATAACCACCATTCTATTCATAACTTCTATGACATCTACTTTTTATATTTCACATGCATGAGATCATGAAGTACTTGTCTGTGCTTAGCTTATTTAACTTATCATTATCTCCAGTTCAATCCATGTTATTGCAATGACAGGATTTCATTCTTTTTTTATGGACAAATAGTAATCCCTGTGTATTGTACAACATTTCTTTTATCTGTTCATTAGTTGATGGGCACATAGGTTCCCCCCTCCCATTTCTTGGCTATTGTGAATAGTGCTCCAATGAGAATGGACATATCTCTTCAACATACTGATTTCATCTCCTTTGGGAATATACCAAGGAGTGGGGTTGTTGGATTATATGGTTGTTCTAGTATTAACTTTTTGAGGTACCTTCATAATGACTCTACTAATTTATATTGCCCCTGGTAGTATGCATGGGTTCCTTTTTCTCCACATCCTCCCCTGCACTTGTTATCTTTTGTGTTTTTGATAATAGACACTCTTACTGGGGTGAGGCAATAACTTGTTGTAGTTTTGATTTGCATTTCCATATGATCAGTGATGTTGGGTATTTTGTCCTGTACATGTGGGCCACTCACATGTCTTTTTTTTTGAGAAATGTTGCCCATTTTTGAATTAGGTTCTTTACTATTGAGTTTTTAGAGTTCTTTATGTATTCTGGATATTAAATCCATGTCAGATATATGGTTTGCAAATGTTTTCTCCTATTCTGTAGGTTGTCTCTTCAGTTTGATGAATTTTTTTCCTTCACTGTGTAGAAACTATTTAATTTGATGTAATCTCATATCCTGTGCTTTTGGGTCTTGTTGAAAATACCTATCCTTTGTCTTTTAGCATTAATCCCATGTTTTCTTCCAGTGGTTTCATTCAAATCTTTAATCTGATTTGAGTTAATTTTTTAAGAGTTGAGACAGAGGGGTCTAGCTTCATTCTTCTGCTTGTTGATTGACATTTTTTTTCCAGCACCATTTATTGAAAAGACTGTCCTTTCTCCTGTGTGTGTTCTTGGCACCTTTGTCAAAAATCTGTTGACTGTAGATGTGTGGGTCCACTTCTGGGTGCTTTATTCTTTCACTGGTCTGTGTGTTTTTTGTCATGTCACACTGTTTTGATCACTACAGCTTTGTACTATATATTTTTAAAAATATATTTTAGTTGTAGATGGACACAATACCTTTATTACTTTTATTTTATTTTTATGTGGTGCTGAGGATCGAACCCAGTTCCTTCTACATGTGAGGGGAGAACTCTACCACTGAACTACAACTCCAGCCATTGTATTATATTTTAAAGCCAGGTAGTGTAATGCCTCCCACTTTGTTTTTTCTTTGCTCTAGATTGCTTTGACTACTTTTTTGTGTTCTGTACAAATTTTAGGATTATTTGTTCTGGTTCTGTGAAAAATGTCATTGGTATTTTGACAGGGATTACATTGAATCTGTAATTTTCTTTGGATAGTATGGGCAATGTTGATTCTTCCAATTTATGAATGTGGTATATCTTTCCATTTTTCTGATGTCCTCTTCACTTTCTTTCACCCATGTTTTATAATTTTCATTGTAGAAATCTTTCCCCTCTGGCTAAATTATTCTTAGATATTTTTGGCAGCTATTGTAAATGGAATTGCTTTCTTGATTTCTATTTCTGATAATTTGTATCAGCATATAGCAACATTACTGACTTCTGTATGTTAATTTTGTATTCTGACATTTTACTGAATTCATTCATTAGTTCTAAAAGTCTTTTTGGAGAGTATTTGAGGTTTTCTATGTAAAAGATCATGTCATTTGCAAACATCGGCAATTTGACTTCCTCTTTTCTATTTTGGATAGCCTTTCTTTCTTTCCCTTGCCTGATTGTTCTGAGTAAGACTTCCAGTACTAAGTTAATAAAAGTGGAGCAAGTGGGCAGACTTACCTTATTCCAGTTTTTAAAAAAAATTTTTTCTTTTAATATTTTTTAGTTGTCAATGGATCTTTATTTTATTTATTTATATGTGGTGCTGAGAACCGAACCCAGGGCTCCATACATGCTAGGCAAGTGCTCTACCAGTGAGCTACAACCCCAGCCCTTATTCCAGCTTTTAGAGAAAAATTTTCATATTTCCCTCATTCAATATAATATTGCCTGTTGACAAATTATATATGGTGTTTATTTTGTTGAGGTATCTCTCTTCTATATTTAATTTGTTCAGCAATTTATCATGAAGGATTGTTGAATTCTATAATGCCTTTTCTGCATCTGTTAAGAAAATCCCATGGCTTTTTGCCTTTATTCTGTTGATATGATGTATCACATTTATTGATTTGTTTGTATTGAACTGTCTTTGCATCCCTTGGAGTCATCCCACTTGATTATAGTGAAAAATTTTTTTCATGTGCTAATGTGTTTGCTATCATTTTGTTGAGGGTTTTTGCATATATGTTCATCAAGGATGTTGATCTATAATTTTTCTTTTTTTTATTATGTCCTTGTCTGGTTTTGGTAACACTGGCCTTACAAAATGCATTTGGGAGAATTCCTTCTTCAATTTTTTGAAGAATTGATATTAGTTTTTTAAATGTTTGGTAGAACTTAGCAATGAAGCTGTCTGGCGTTGGGCTTTTGTTTTGATGGGAGACTTTTTATTACTGAATTAATTTCAGTATTCTGTATTTGTTCAGGTTTTCTTCATGATTCAGTCTTGGTAAGGTGCACGTGTTTAAGAATTTGTTTCTTCTAGGTTATTAAATTTGTTAGCATATAGTTGTTCATAATAATCTCTAATGTTTCTTTGTAATTCTGCAGTGTCTCCCCTTCTTACCTTTGATTTTATTTATTTGAGTCTTCACTTTTTCTTAGTCTGGCTAAGGGTTCATCAATTTGGCTTATCTCTTGAAGATAAGCATTTATCTTCATTTTGTTCATCTTTTGAATTTTTTTAAGGTCTCTATTTCATCTAGTTCTGCTCTGATTTTCATTATTTCTTTCCTTCTACTAATTTGAGTTTGATTTATTCTTATTTTTCTAGTTCCTTGAGACACAGCAATAGGATGTTTGAGAATTTTCTTTTTTTGGATACGTGTGTTGATCGCTATAAATTTCTCTTTATCCTACTTTCACTGTATCCCACAAGTTTCGGATGTTGTGTGTTCATCTTTAATTGTTTCAAGAAATTTTTATATTTTGCCGCAGTCTGGCTGGGCACAATTCAGGAGCCACTTGTCAAAAGAAACTAACTTTATTTTTAGAACTACAAACACCAAGCAAAACAGCTCCTCAGGAAAAAACCCTCAGAGACCAACTGCCACCACCGGCTTCCACAAGCCTCTCACCCACACAAGCCTTTCCACCTCCCACAATCCTCCTGCTCTTGAGGCCGATTGGCTGGGTTTCGTGGGCAGAGCCAAAGAAGTCCCCCAATGAGCAGCTCCGTGGAGGAGCCAATCAGCTAGATGTTGCTGGGGCTGCTGTTAGCCAATCATCAGCTGGCAGTCTGAAGGGCAGGGAAACAGCCCAGTGAACATCACCGCAGAGGAGCCAATCAGCTAGATGTTGCTGGGGCTGTTGTGAGCCAATCATCAGCTGGCAGCTGGAAGTTTGCTGGGGCCCCTTTGGCTGTGGATCTCAACAATATTTCCTTCTTGATTTATTCCCTGATCCATTGGTTTTTCAAGGATAAGTTATTTAATTTCCATGTATTTAGTTTCCAAAGTTTTTCTTATTGATTTCTACTTTTATTGCATTGAGGTTGGAAAAAACACTTGATATAATTTCAGTTTTTAAATATTTGTTGAGAATTGTTTGTGGCCTATCATATGATCTATTCTGAAGAATGTTCTATGTGTTGATGAGAAGAAGACTATATTCTGCAGTGGTTGGCTAGAATCTTCTGTAGATGTTGGTTGGGTCTATTTGGTCTAGGGTACAATTTAACCCTGCTATTTCTTTGTTGATTTTCTGTCTGGATGATCTGTCAACTGCTGACAGTGAAGTGTTAAAGTCTCTTGTTATTATGGTGTTGGAGTCTGCTGTCCCTTTAATTTTTATTAATATTTTCTTTATATATTCGAGTATTCTGATATCGGGTGCATATGTATTTAGAATTATTTCCTCTTGCTGAATTGATCACAGAATCATTATATAATAGTCTACTGTTACCATTTGGATCTGGAACGTTTCCGAGAGGCTCATGTATTAAAGACTTGGTTCCCAAGATAGCAATGTTCTGAGGTAGGACTTTTAGAAAATGATTGGATCATTGAAGCTCTAATCTCATCAGTGGATTAATCCATTAACTGATTCATAATTTGAATGGACGGTTGAGAGGTGGTAGAAACTGTAGGAGGTAGGAACTAATTAAAGGAAGTAGGTCCTTGGGGGCATGCCCCTGGGGACTATATCTTGTCCCCAGTCCCTTCTTCCCCCTTTATCTCTTTCTGGTTCTGACTCCTGGCCACCAGGAGGTGAGCAGTTCTGCTTGGCCACACCCTTCTGCCATAATGTTCTGCCTTAACTCAGGCTCAGAATCAATGGATCCCAGTGACCACAGATGAAACCTCTGAAGTGAGAGCCAAAATATATCTTTTTTCTTATATAAGTTGATTAGGTATTTTGTCACCATGATGAAAAGGTGACTAACACACCTACCTTGTCTCTTTTTACTGCTTTTTATTTAAAGACATTTTATCTGATGTAAGTATGGCTACTTCTGCTTTCTTCTGGATTCCATTTGCATTAACTATCTTATCCCATCCTTTCACTTTGGGTTTATTTGTATCCTTGGAGATGAAGTGAATTTCTTGTCAGCAACATATAGTTAGTTCTTATTTTTAAAAAACTTATTCAGTCACTATATGTATTTTAATTGGAGAATTTAATCCATTTATATTTAAGATAATTACCAATAAGTAAGGTCTTACTCTAGTCATTTTGTAATTTGTTTCCTAATTTTATTGTAGTTCCTTTCTTTCTCAATATCTTACTATCATTCTTTGTGCTTAACTGATTTGCTCTAGTAGTATTTTTATTCCTTGCATATTGTTTTTGATTTATCTATTGTAGATTTTTGATATGTGGTTGCCATAGGCTTGGAAAAAACATCTTTTGATTATAGCAAGCTATTTTGACATGATAGCGACTTAGATGATGGTAAAGATAAGAAACAAAAAAGAAACAGAAAATATACTATTAAAAGCTCTATACTTGTGGGCTGGGGTTATGGCTCAGCGGTAGAGCATTCGCCTTGCATGTGTAAGGCCTTGGGTTCGATCCTCAACACCACATAAAAATAAATAAATATAACAAAGATATTGTGTCTATTTACAAATAAATAATAATTATTTTATTAAAAAAGCTCTATACTTGCATTTCCCATCTTGATTTTTTGGTAGTCCATTTTATATCTTTCTATATTGCCTATTTCTTAACATATTAATAGACTTAAGATTATTTTTAATTACTTTATTTTTTAGTTTTAATATTAAAGATAAATGGTTTATGTATCATCTTTATAATATTGGAACATTCCACACTTTTCTGTCTAGTTACTTTTATATGAGTTTTACATTGTCTGGTGTTTTCTTCTTACTTGTATCTTTCGGTTTGAAGAACTTTAACTCTGTATGTGTGTCTGTGTGTGTGTGTACGAATGAACGTGTGCAAAAGAGGGAGAAAGATGGAGAGATAGGTCTGGTGGAGATACATTTTGGCTTTTGTTTGTCTTCTTTATTTCTAAAGGATAGTTTTCCTGGGTGTAATATTCTTGGTTGTCAGTTTTCCCCTTCAGTTCTGTGAAAATCTCATGCCACATTCTTCTGGCTTGTAAGATTTCTGCTACAAAGTCTGCTATCAGAATTGGGAAACCATTATGTTTTTATTCTCTCTCTCTCTTTTTGCCTTAAGAATATTCCCTTGGGCTGGGGATGTGGCTCAAGCAGTAGCGCGCTCACCTGGCATGCATGCGGCCTGGGTTCGATCCTCAACACCACATACAAACAAAGATGTTGTGTCTGCTGAAAAGAACTAAAAAAAAATTAAATAAATATTAAAGTTCTCTCTCTCTCTCTCTCTCTCTCTCTTAAAAAAAAAGAATATTCCCTTAATCTGAGGCTGGAGATATAGCTCAGTTGGTAGAGTGCTTGCCTCACATGCACAAGGCCCTGGCTTCAATCCTCAGCACCACAAAATAAAGAAGGAAAGAAATATTCTGTTAATCTTTCACCTTTGAGAACTTGATTATGTGTCTTGGTAGACTGTGTTGAATTACATCTGGTGACTTTTGACCTTCCTGTACATGGATATTTCATTCTCTAGGTTTGAGAAGTTTTCTGTTATTGTCTCTTTGATTAAACTTCCTGCCCCTTTGGCATTCTTAAGTCCCCCTTGAACTGCAACAATCCAAATATTTGCTTTTTCAAATTTTTATTTTAATGCTGTCCAAGTGTTCTCATAAACTTTCTTTATTCTTTTCCCTTTTTGCATCATGCTTCTCAGAGGTGGGTCTTGCTCTTCCTTCTGCTACCTGAGATTGGTGGAGGCAGTTGGTGCCCTACCTAATGTAGTAGTTTCATCTGCTGGCACTGACCTGGTGTTAGGGCTGTGGCTCTTCCCAGCACTCAGTTTCTCTGTGTCAGGCCTGGTACTGGGTTTCAAACTAAGGCCTGGATTTAATCCTCTCTCCATCCTCTAAGCAAGAGGTGTCTCTACACTGGATTTCTTTGAGTTGGAAGTTGGGGAAGGCAACTCTTTCCTTCCTGTCTTCTTCAAAGTATTTAAAAAATTATATATATATATTTATAAATAAATAAACATCCTGGCTTTCTTGACCCTAGTGAAGGAAGTTCAGTGTGTAAAGAGCTGTTTAAATTGGTGTGTCTCTGGGGAGATGACCACTGGAGGTTCTTACTCAGCCACCATCTTGTTCTGCCTCTTCTTATTTCCTGTATCTTTATTTTATTTAACAGTAAGAATGGGGCATTAATATGAAGTGTTTGCAATAATATGATTCATATAAATTTTATTTTGTATAGAACATCTATGTTCTATAGAAGGAAGGAAGGCAACATGGTCCTATGTTACAAACTGAATGACATGAAGTAGAATGTTCTAAGCACCAAGGTCAGATGAAATTCCTTTTCTTTTTATTCTCACAATGGCTCAAAAATCATCCTGAATTTTAGTTTCATATTTGGGTTGTGGTTTTCTTAATTTTATACTCTTTCCCCTGTGTGGGTTTTTATTTATCCTTTTTTTTTTCTGTGAACAAAAAAGCATTTTATATTACCACCTAGAACACTCAACTGCTTAAACTAACAATTCATGTGAATTTCCTTTTTGAAGTCTTACTCTCATCATAGCTGTCTTATTTATTGCTTTAATTTGGATTGGTTACTTCCTAATTTCCTGCATAACTGTTTTCCTGCGCTTTTTAAAAAGTTGAGATACTGGGTTGTCTCCTTTTTATTTAATCTCATGTTTTCCTTTTTCTCCCCCTTAGATTCCTTGTTTTCTTTTAATTTGTGGATTATGTGTGTATATGTGCACGTGTGTGTGTGTGTGTGTGTGTGTGTTACTAGAGTTCAAACCTAGGGTACTGGGTATGCCAGACAGGTACTATATCACTGAACTACCTTCCCAACCCTTTTACATTTTTAAAATTTTGAACAGAGTCTCACTAAGTTACCCCTGCTGGCCTCAGACTTGCGACCCTCCTATGTCAGCCTCCCAAGGAGCTGAAATGACAGGCATGTAAAATAATTTATTTTGCAGAAAGGTTATTATGGGAGGTAGTTTTTCTGAGTTCTGGTATGTGAGAAAATGTAAACCTTTTTACTTCTCACTTCCTTGAGAGCTTGGCTATGTACAGAATATTAGATTCAAAATAATTTTTCCCTTAGAGCATGGAGAATTATTTATTAACATCCATTGTTGCTGATGCGTGTGACACCAATCTATTTTGTTTTCTTTTGGCATTAACCTTGATTTTTTTTTTGACTCAGGAAAAATAGATCTTCCTTTTGTCCTTGGTGTTTAGAAATTTTATAACGATGTACCCTTGTGTGGGTCTTTTTGATTTAACTGCTCTGAATTTGCTGAGCCCTTATAATCTATGAAGCCATATATCTTGCTTCCTCTTTGGAAAAATTTATTATTTATTTCATTATTTTCCTCCTATATTTTCACTTTCTGAAATCCATATGGGGGAATGCTTTCAGATTAAGTTAAAATTTTGCTTAATTTACCATTTCTTTGGCTTTTGCTCGACTTTCCAGAAGATCTTCTTGTAGCCTTTCTAAAATTTAAATATATTTGTAATATCTTTTATTGTTCCTTTTTTCTTTTTGTGGTACTGAGGATTGAACCTAGGGCTGCTTTACCCGTGAGCTACATCCCTAACCCTTTTTTTAGTTGCACTGAGACAAGGTCTTGCTAAGTTGCTGAGGTGGCCTTGAACTTGTGACCCTCCTGCCTCAGCCTGAGCATTGTTGTCTCAAATCTCTCTAGATATTCTAATTAAAATTATTTTTAGATTGCCTTCTTGTCACTTTATTATCTGTTTCCTTTGAGGTCAGATATTTTGTTTGAGCATCTATGTCTTATTTTGTGTGATTTTTCCACTGTTGTATATATCTACAGCCCTTTGAAAAGAGGTTTTCATTATCTGCCTAAAACCAGTGGGTGTGCACTGGAAGCTTTTACTATACGGTATATAGTCTATTTTCTGTTTCTATAACAAAATACCTGAGGCAGAATACTTTATAAAGAGGTTTATTTAGCTCATAATTTGGGAAGCTGAAAGTAGAAGATTAGGTGGCCTTGTGAGTCTGATCTTTGGTGAGGGAACCCCCCTTGCCTCAACACAACTTGGTGAAGAAACAGAAATTGTCATGTGCAGAAGAGACTGAGCATGTGAGGTGTCCTTGCTTTATACCAACCTGCTCTTACTGCAAGAGACCAGCATCCATCCCTTATGAGGATGTCTCTCACTGCAAGAGACCAGCATCCATCCCTTCTGAGGGCAAAGTCCTGATGATCTGGTTACTTTGCACTCACTTCTTAAAGTTTCTTTGCCCACTTCTTAAAGTTTCTACCACTGTCAGCATCAGCACCATGGGGACCCAGTTTCCAGCACATGAACCCTTGGGGGACAAACATCCAAACCATAGTAGGGTAGATGGTGAGAGGTGAAGTGCTAAATAATGAGGGCTTCACTGGACTTTTATATGTCAGTTATTGGTTTTTACATGCAAGGAAAATTTACTGAAAAGATATGGGGGCAGCATATAAATTCTCAGGTAAAGAAGAGGGACCAGGTTGGAACAGGCCAGGGGCTAGGACCCACAGAAACCAGAACATCTCCAGGGATTTACCTCCAGGCAACAACCACAGTTAAGGAAAGCAACGGTTTATTCAGAGCATTGTTTGAGGGTGAGAGAACTTGATCCATTTTCAGTCTTTGTTTCAGTTAGAGAAATGATCTAGTTGGCCTCATTTGGGTCAGGTGTTCACCTCTCGGCTGAGAGAGGAAGGTACTTTGGCTTTCAGGTTTTTCATTAACTAGTCTGTAATCAATGCAAGATGTGTGCCTTCCAAAAGCAAAACTGGAGTTCTAAGAGAAACAGGAATGAATGCAAAGAAGACCAAGGGTTGGGTGCTTGTTGGAGGCTGTAGCACGTGAACTGCAGGCTTGGTTCTCCCTAAGGAAATTTTTTCACTCTCTCTGGGAGGTAGCTCAAGTTTTTTTCTCCTAGGAGTAATCCTCCAGCTAAGACTTGTTCTCCAAATGTGAGGGCAAGGACATGGCCTGACTCGCCATCTCTTCCAGACACAGGCCTTCAATTTGTCATCCTGATTTCAATTCCACTTCCCGCTCCCCCCTCTTCTTGTGACCTTGAGCTCAGAGCTTCCCCAAAATGGCTCCAGCCTTGGGTACCACTTTCTCTGGTGTACATTCTGAGAAATGTAAATTCAATATAAGTTCACCTGCTCCCCTTATGCCCAGAAATCTATCAGGTTTCTGACCTTCTGAAGGTTACCATTTATGATATACAGTGTTTTATTTTTTCTCTTCCTTACCATCATGCCCATTGATTTAATGAAGGAGGAGAGGTAAGAGCCTGTTTAGTCTGCCTTCTTGAATCCAAAGTCTCAGTAGATTCATCTCTTGATTTCTTTGAATATTTCCAAGGAAGGTTGATTTTTAAGAGCTTCCTTGTTCTGGGCAAATAATCCAGATTTGGTGAAAGTGAGATGGGAAGCCCTGGCATGTCTAGCTTTTCCTCACCTAGGATGGATGTCAGACTTTCTGTTTATGTAAAACTATATTCAGGTTCCATCAGTGGACACTCATAGTTTCAGGCCCAAGGCACCAGATTATCTCTGACACCCTCTGCCAACTGAACTGAGCTCATTGCTGACAGACTTCTCCTTGTTTACCTTCTCCCTTGAATTTTGTGCTTGTCTGGATGTGAAATTTTGAGGAACACTCCCTTCGCTCATCTTCCAAAAGAAATTAAAGTAAGGATCTGTTTTATTTTCAAAGGCTTAGGGTCTCTCTATTCTGATAGCCAAACCAGCTGAATAAGATTTTATCTTTAGGGAAAGGAAGGGACTTGGACTAGTTTTTAAAAGTAGAAATCAGGAGACCTAAGGTTTTATCCCTTGCCATGTCACTTGTGGGTGACCTTCAAGAGGTCTCTGAGTCTCAACTTCTGAGAGATGTGGCTAGAAAGACTGCCTCTGCTTCCTTTACCTGGATATCAAAAAGATAACACTTTGAAAAGCACATTGTAAACTATTGTACAAACAAAAGCCATTGTTCAGAAGGGTCAGCATCATTGAAGTAATCTGTATAATTGTCTTCAGCCCATGAGCATTAGAAAAAGTGAGAATCTGGGGCAGAAACTAGATTTCAGCTTGGGTCTGACCTGTGCTATAGCAGTGGGGCTATCAGGGCATGTTTGTTTGTTCAGTGACTATTCACTAAATACCTTCTCAGTATCTGTCAGAGTACAAGGTGCTGGGGATTTAATGGTGAATAAATATATCAGTATGGTGCCTGTCCACTGGGGCCTGTTGACTTGATGGGGATATAGACATTAGCCCAAATGACTGTCTAAGATAAAACAATAGAATGGAAACGTGTGACAGTGAATGACTCTATGACTGCTGTGTCTTTGGTGCTTAGAATGCCCAATAAATCCTCAGAAAATATTTGTTGTCCCTGTGGTCAACCCCTAGGAAGGAAAAGTACAGGAAACCTTAAGGACAAACCTTAGGGGCCCTAAATTAGCTTTGGGGGTTGAAGGCCTCTCTGAGGAAGAGATGCTTGAGCCAAGATTTGAAGGTTAATGAAGAATTAACTTGGTGTCATTGGAATCAATGCTCATATACTCCACGCCCCACCTCAAATTAACTTGGAGGAGGTGGGAGAGGAGTGTTTCAAGCTCAGAGATTGACGAAGGAAGAATTTGGCATGTTCTAGCAACTGAATGGAGGTCAGATGATTTGAAATAGCCAGAAAGAGAAGCAATAGGAACAGAAATAGGACTGGGGAGGAGTTATGGGAAATTATGGAACTTTAAAAATGAGGTGGACTTTGTCCTTAGAGCAAAGAAACCAGTGATGGTCACTGAGAAGGGGAAGACCAAGAAGAGATCTGTGGGTTTTTTTTTTTTTGATACTGAGGATTGAATCCAGAGGTGCTTTACCACTAAGCCACAACCCCAGTCCTTTTTTATTTTGAGATAGGTACTTAGTAAGTTGTTTAGGGTCTAAGTAGCTGAGGCTAACCTTGAACTTGTGATCCTTCTGCCTGAGCCTCTATAATCCCATGTTGCTGGGATTATAGATGTGTGCCACCAAGCCCGGTGTGGTCTGGGAATTCAGAGAGAAACACATTGGGAAGCAGTTGCTAAAATTAACACGGAGAGGTCAGAGATTTGATCTGGAGTGGTCATGGAGGAAACGGAGAGAAGTATATAAAATCATTTTTTTTTTTGCGGTATTATGTACAGGATTTGTGCTGGATGGGATGTGAGCAAGAAGAGAGATGGGAGAAACAAGTCTGACTCCCAGATTTCTGATTGTAGCTGTATGGGTAAAGATGCATCTGTTGAGGGAACTCAGAAAGGTATTGACCTAAGCCTAAAAGGCACCTTCTGACCATGTGTGAGTCCTTGGATGCTGTTAGGAATCTCTGTGTCTGAGGGTTATCCCTCATGGGTCCTCTGGTCCTGTTAATGTCATTTATCTACTAATTTTATTATTTCATGCAAGGGTTGTCTCCAAGAACCCTACCACATAAGCTATCCCAGATTCCAGAAAGGCTCAGAGAACAAATTAAGACCCAAATCATATGTTTAATAAAAAATTAATAAAAGCAAAAAGCAAAGGGAAAGAGAGTGGGTATAGTTGCATACTTGGGATAGGGTACAGGGTCCACCCTACTGAATCTTGGGCTATGCGATCTTCAGGTGTCCTACCTCTTTTGGCTACAATAGCATTCTCTGCCAATGGTGTGATGGCGTGGTTACAAGGACTAAGTTGAAGTTTGAATAACAATAAAATGGAGTGGACCTGGGGACAACACATACTTTTATTTTATCAGCAAGGCATAGAGGAAAGTACATCTTGCCACAGCTGTTACCAATTAGCTATTCAATCCATTAGCTTTTATCTTTATTTCTTGTAGAATATACATGGAGCCAGGAGAAGAGCATTATGGATGTCACTAACTTGGTGGTCAGCTCAGGAGGTCCATTGCTGTCAGCTCAATGGCTGTGTAACTAGACCTGTGACTTGGTCTTTCCACCCTTCTAGAGTCTATAAGTAACACTCTTGCTTGGTCTAGCATACATTCGATTCTAATTTTAACAGCTCTGACAGATTACTATTTCCTTACTCTTGATGTTTAAAAATATCTAAGAGTTCTGTCTTATTCTCACAGGCTACTCACTGACTCATCATGCATATTTAACACTTCCAAGGAGTTTAACTGACATCTCATGCTATTCACTTACATTTGTGGGTTTCTAGCCCACCCATTTCTCTTGTTTTTTTATGGGAGAGTTGAATATTCTCAAAAATAAAGCAAACATGCATTACCTGCTCTCTTCAGAAAAATCTTTTGAGTTTTGTAAAACACCTAGCACGAAGTCTAGTGCTAGGCATTCAAGGAGTAGCTGTGTGACATATTTATGTTTTATATGCAAGCATATTTGATTTTAGTCAAAATTATAAAAATCTTGACTAAAATGATATATAAGTTTATGCTTATTCACTTTATGTGGAGGTGAGGTGTTTCACATCACAAATAATTTTTCATCGTCAATTCTCCCTATTATTTAAGCTATGGTAATTTTGCACATGATCTCGGGTCACTCTTTTTTAAAAATATTTTCTTTTTTAGATGTTGATGGACCTTTATTTTATTCATTTACTTATATGTGGTGCTTGGAATCGAACCCAGGGCCTCACACATGCTAGGCAAGTGCTCTTGCCACTGAGCCACAACTCCAGCCCCTCGGGTCACTCTTATATAAAGTGAGGTACACTCAGATCACGTAGGGCATTGTTTATTATCTTTCCTCCTCAGTGCCTGTTACCTTGTCTTGAGTTATAGACATACTTTAAAAAGACAGGGTCTAATACCACTCAAGGACATGAAAGTGGACAGGAGGATATTAATTAGAACACCAGTTTGGTTCTAGTGCCCAAAACAAAATAATAGTAGCTTGGATAAGATAGAGACGTCTTTCTGTGGTAGCAGAGTAATGACCTTCCAAAGACATGCCCTAAACTCCAGAGCCTGTGACTCTTATCTGATACAGCAAAAAGGGGTTATGCAGATGTGACTAGGGTTGTGAGCCTTGAATTGAGGAGCTTGTTCTGAATTACGTGGTTGGGCTCCTTAAAGTGGAGAATATCCCCTGGGCTGTGACCCTGGGGACAGGTGACAATGGAAGAAGAGTCAGAGAGATGGTGCAGACTCCACCTGCTGTCACTGGCTTTAGAAGGTGGGGAAAGGGAACCACAGGCCAAGGAGTAACAGTGGCTTCCAGAAGCTCAAAAAGGCAAGTAAACAGAGTCTTCCCAAAAGCCTCCAGAAAGGAACCTAGTCCTCCATGTTTTAGCCTCGTGGGACCCATGTTAAGACTTCTAACCCGCAGAATCATAAGATAATAAACATGTGTTGTCTTAAGCCACTAAATTTGTGATAATTTGTTATAGCAGCAATAGAGAACTAGTATAGATTTTGGTACCTGGAAGTGGGGTGCTGCTGTAACCAATACCTTTAACTAAAAATGTTGAATGGCTTTGGACTTGAACCACAGGCAGGGCCTGGAAGAATGCTGAGGAGCCTCAATTGCTATGAACAGACTGAGAGTAAGGATATGAACTCTAAAGTCTTTGCTGGTGAAGGCCCAGGAGAATCATCTTTGAGCATACCCAAATGGTTGTGAAAGACTATGAATATAAATGTTAGATATTTAAGGACACTTCTGGTGAGGACTCAAAAAAGAGCAAGGAGAACATTATTGGAAACTGGAGGAAAGTGGATCCTTGTTATATAGCAGCAGGAGGGTTAGCAGCATTGTGTTTTGCACTTATATGGAAACAGAGCTTGTAAATAACAAACTTAGATATTTAGATGAGGAGTTTGCAAACAAAGCGTTCAAGTTGAGACCTGATTTCTACTTTCTGTTTATAATAAAATATGAGAGGAGCAAAATAAATGTTAAACAAAAAAGGAGCAGGGGTTGATGTTTTGGGAAATGTTCAGCCTATCAGCTTTGTAAAAGATGCTAAAATGGGGTTGTAGCTCAGTGGCAGAGTGCTTGCTTCACATGTAGAAAGCACTGGGTTTGATCCTCAGCACCACATAAAAATAAAATAAAGGTATTGTGTCCATCTACAACTAAAAAAAAAAAAAGATACCAAAATGGAGAGATTCATGGTAAGGAAAGAAGGCTCTCAAAAAATAGATAAAGCTCAGGGTGTGGTTGTATGGTCTTTTGCTAATACCTCAGAAACATCAAAAGGTCAGAATATTTTGCCACACAAAAGTCTCTCTGAAGGATATGACCCACAGATAGTTCATTCAAACCAGAGAGCATCTAAGAAGCTTAAGGGCATTATCTCTCAGCCATCTCAGCAAAACACACACACACACACACACACACACACACACACACACACAGAGAATGGAGATTCGTTTATCTAGCAAAGATCTGTATAAAAATTTTGTAGCAGTATAAACACTGCTAGTATGGATTGAAAGGGACAGAGTATGACATGAAGGAAGACTATCACTCTTCTTATCTATTATAGTTGGATATGAGGTGTCCCTCCAAAGCTCCTATGTTAATGTAATGCTCAGGGGTAAAGTGATTAGACCGTTAGAGCTATAACCTGATCAGTCCATCCTAGTTTGAATAGACTAGCTAGTAATCGTAGGCAGGTGGGGCATGGGTGGAGGAGGTGGGTCACTGAGGCTGTATCCTGGAAGGGTGCATCTTTCTCTCTCTCAGCTTCCTGACTCTCCCATGAGATGAACAGCTTCCTTTCGTCATACCCTTTCCCCATAATCTGTCTCACCTAAGACCTGGAGCAATGCAGTCAGCCATCAATGGACTCAGACCTCTGATACCATGAGCCAAAATAAACATTTACTCCTCTAAGTTGTTCTTATCAGGTATTTTGGTCATAGTGATGCAAAACCTGACTAATACACCACCCCACATAGTCTAGAGTCGGGAAATGGGCTGACAAAACTACTTAGCTGCAGACAGTGCTGCAGACCTTTCAAGAAAAGACTGCGTGGAGGAAAAGGAAAGAGGGAGAACTTAAAAGATGGGCACTTCTAGGTGCCCTTTCTATAACAGATGTTATAGAAAATGTATCATGCTAAGCGAAGCAAGCCAATCCCCCCAAACCAAAGGCTGAATGTTTTCTCTTTTAAGTGGATGCTGACCCATAATGGGGGTGGTCATGGGGAGAATGGAGGAACTTTGGTTGGGCAGGGAGTCGGGAGGGGGCATAGGGGTAGGAAAGATGGTGGAATGAGATGAACATCATTACCCTAGGTGCATGTATGACTGCACATGTGATGCAACTCTACATGTTGTACAACCAGAGAAATGAAAAGTTGTGCTCCATTTGTGTACAATGAATCGAAATGCATTCTGCTATCATGTATAACTAAATAAAACAAATAAAAAATAAAAAATTGGACCCACAGTTTTATTTGGATGAGCTACAAGTAACCCTCTGTTCCCATCATAATGGACAGTGATTGTATGTGCTATCAGATGTTGTGAGGCAGGGTTATGTTTATAATTCTGATGTTATATTTACATATTTATAACCCCAATTATATCTAGTGTGATCAGTGTTATTTTGAAAGCAATAGAAGCTAATATAGAGAACCAGCACACATTTTCAACAAGATGTCAAAATTTGTCTCATCCAAGCCAAACTCTTTGGAGAAAACAAGTTTTCATGCCAATGTAAGCAGAGAAAAGAGGATAGTGGCATAAGAGTGGAATTGACCAATATGTCAGTACCCGAGGTTTAAAAAAGCACTGGCAGCTTTAATTTTGAAATTCCTCTTTCATCTAGTTGGCAACTAATTGACTATATTTTCAAAGACTTGTGTATTCATTTAAAAACAGACTAGAAATATCTTCAATGTGTGCCAAGCCCTATATTAGGTTCTAGGGAGAATAGTGCTCATTAAGATGTGTTTTGCTGCTTGTGTAGTTTGTAATAAGTGGCCACAAATTCCTCCCTTTCCTGGATCCAATTCCCTTAGTCCTCTGACTTTGCCTCTCCTTCCTTCAGAAGATGAGGTGTATTTTACACCTGGAATGCGGGCTGACCTGCCACTCACCAATAGAATGTAGCAGGAGATGCTTTATGAGACTCACAGCTATGAGAATTCCAGGCTTTGTAGCCTATAGTCTTGCTCTCTTGGAACACTACTGTTGCCAATTGGAAAAACCAACTTAGCCTCATTGCTGATAAGCCATATAGAAAGACAGAAGCCCAGCGCAGCCAGCCACAGGAACAAGGCTATTTTGCAATACCAAGTCCCTACCGAATTGCTAGCCAGGAAGAGATCCACCCATCTGCATCTAGTCCACACTGATGCTCAGTGGCATAAAAAGCTAATACATTATGATTGTTTTAAGCCACTAAGTTTTGAGGTGGTTGTTATCATATTATAATATACAACTGCTATTGAATGGCCCACAGTCTAATGAGTATATATCTATGGCTTCCTCATTCTAGAATATTTACCAAGGAATTCTTTATTTAGATTCGTGGTAGTTCAAGTCATTGAGTTTCTCATATTGACATATTCTATTTTGCTTATTTATATTTGCAAATGATATGTGTGCACACATGTGCCAACTTCATAGGCTCTTTCCATAAGGGAAGAACACTGTCAGAATTTCTCTCATGGTCAGGCCCACACAAGGTATTCTCAAACACCCAGGCTCAGCAGTCAAGGGGACTTCACTACTTTGAACTTTGATAATAAGGTGTATTCAATTTTAGACCTTGTGTCTAAAGTTTCACTGAGTTCACTGGATGATCACTGGAGTCCTACCTGGTAATAGTGGCTTCATACCATAAGATGGGAAGGAAGGACCTGTGGCAGGGAGGGATTATCCAAACTGGATTTGGATTCATCACAAGAAGCAGGGTTCTTCATGGACACAATACGTCTCCCCTTGACTTCAGAGCCTGGGTGTTCAAGAGTACCTTGTTTGGGTCTGACCATGAGAACTAATTTTGATCAGTTTTCTTCTCTTATGGAAACAGTATATGAAGTTGAACTAAATTTATGTGCACTCCTACCATTTAAAATAGATTCTTACATTTCAGGGTTGCAATTGAGGGCCCAAAGTAAATCTTTAGTGAGTGACATGTGGGAAAGATTGTCTCTTATGGTTATCAGTCAGTTAAAACTCGCCACACTCCTAATTTTTTTTTTCCCTAGCTGAGATGTGCCATCTGGGCCAGCACCAAGGATCAGTTTGTTTCTGCTCATGGATCAAAGAACTTTCTAATGTTCAGAGGACCTGCGCCTTCAGTATAAGGATGTGCTCACTAGTGACTGTATGTTTTAGGCTATAAATTAATTGGAAGCTGGGGTTGTAGCTAGGAGATCAAAATATTTAGTATCTTCTGGGTAACATAATGTGTCTTTTTCTAAAATTCCCATTGGTTCTCAGTGATATTATCTTTTATTCTCAGGAATATATTCTTTCCTCTTACTTTGCATTTATGTGTTACATTTCACCTAAATTAATGTCAAGAATTGAGGCATGGCAACATTTAATATAGTTAGCTCATATTTCTCCATGAGGAGCAAGAGAGAAAGTAGATATTTGTATTCAGTTTGTCTCTAGTTGTTTACAGAGGATTTTATGAAAAGAATCACAATCTTATTGCTAGGATTATAAGCCCTTAGTTACCAAGAAGTTATGTAGCAGTCTTAATGATTGTGAGTTTTTTATTTTAATCTATCAATTATTGTCCTGTTGTATTTTTGGACTCTCAGAAGTAGGTATTTGAGGAGAATAAGGCTTGCTAAAATACCAGTTGAGGGTATAATAGTATACTGAATAGTACAATAAGAATTTTAGGAAATGTATATGAAATGCTAAGCTAGTTATTGCTTGAGAATTAAAAAAACTCATGGAGATCCCTAAGAAGCTCATTTTATGTCCAGAGAGTATGTGAAGACAGGACAGGTCTTTTATAACCTGAGTGCTAGAAACTCATGGTCCCTTTTGAGGAAAACTGTCAGACCTGTAGCTCTCTTCTGGGAAAAGCCAAAGCAGACAGCTCTTTACATTTAATTTCTATTCTGCAGCCAAAGGGAGCTATGTATCAGTTTTGGATGACAGATCTATCCAATCCAATCTGCTTCTGGGGAGAGTAGATTCTATTGACCCAGATATAAGAAGTAAAGTGGCAGAGAAGCCAAGAGGCATGGAGAAGGCAGTAAAGAGAAGGCATGAAACAAGAGAAGCCACAGTGTAGTAAGTGTAGGAGAGACTATTAGTATCAGCTCACCATAAAGCACAGTTCAGGACAGGGAGCAAGCGAAGCCTGTGGGGAGACCTCAGACTAGCCAAGGATGACCACTTGCCTTTTATGGCACTTGCTTTGTTCATTGCAGTCCCTTTATTTTGAACATCCTTCTTTCACACTCTTGATGCTCCTCTCTGGCAGCCATGTTTGTGCTCCATGGCTCCGCCTTCCAGGCTTCCCTTGATTGGACAGAAGAGTTTCATCCAACTTGAGCCAATAAGATGCTCTTTCCTGGGACTTTGGAAGTGGGATTGAGTCTGTTTTTGCCTGAGGCTGGAGCAAAGGGACTTGGAACTGTAGGGTGAAAAGACAAAGCTAGTGTGTGGAGAGAAAAGAAACAAAGCGTTACTGTAGCAAGAATCAGACATGGAGAGGCCTTGTGGCAGGTGGGAGAGGGAAAGTCTTGCATCTTTCATTCTGATAGTGTTCCATTTCCAGGTTCTGATTCCTCAGAGAAGTCTGTTGGGGACTCATGATACCTGCATTTTTATAGTAACTACTACCATTTTTTTTTTAAGTTAAGGTGGCTCAAGACAGTTTCCAATTTTTGCAAAGACAATCTCACATGAGATTGTATGGTAACCTGTATGAACTATGTGACCTCTGGAAGCCCAGCAGGGCAGCTGTCAATGGTTTCTTGTCTCTGTTACATTTAAGCTGGTAACTGAGTATGTCTCAGTGTTTTGCAACCTAGATAGAACTGACAAACAAATATCCCTGGAAGATCTGACAAACTAATGTTCCATTATGCCATAACAATGGAATAATGAAGTATAGAACGAATAGAATTAGATTTTCAAACTTCTGGTATTTTCTCTCTGGTTATCATTTTCTGTATATATGTGTTGGTGTCCTTGGAGGACCTAGTCTATCTTGGTTCAGCAGGATTGAGGGAACCCAATGCTGAGAAGAGTTCTTTAGCTCTGAGGTCCCAATCCCCCAATTGAAATCTCTATAATCCTACCTATCCGTACTGACAGGGATTGGCCTTTGAGGTGAACAGACCCTTCATGACTAAATATGGGCTTACTGATTATGACTTTATTAAGGGCAAGGATGATGTTGCTTATCATTTGCGTACTCCAGAGCCTAGCACATGGCCCAATACCTAATAGACCTTCCATCAAAATTTATCAAGTGAAAGACTGAATAGTTTTTCTCAATGGCAATTTAAAAGATACAGAAAACGGAACATAAAACCTGACACCAAACCACATATTAGATTATATAATCTAAGCATACAAATGATGGATGCCTTATAAGATTCTTCAGGGTAATAGCTATGATGATGATATCTTTTCTATGCGATTTCTTAACCCAAGGCATGAATTTTCCAGTGTGGGTAACATAGATAAGGATATTGGGTCTCTGTATCACTTGCAAAAGCTTATTTTTCCTTTACCCCAGATTGTGTTTTAATTTTGAAAAAAAAAAAAAATTGCAAGTCCTGTTGCCACTGGGTCATGCATCACTCTTGCTGTATTCCCCAGTGGGGGAATGACATCATGATTTCTCAGAGGCTTTTCCTTATCTCATTTGTCAGAGGAATGTTTATAGTTTTCATATAAATTTTAATGGCTGGAAACATCTGTTCCCCATCTGACCATGATATTTCAAATTGGGTCTAGATGGTGATCCCTTGGCTGAGCACAAACCATATTTGCTGTGTCTTAGATGCTCAGAAAAATAATGTGGATTAAACACAAAGGAGTGGAGAAGAGAGTGAGAGGAGAGATAGGGTTGGAGAAGAGAAAGTGGAAGGAGTGAATAGAAAGAGAGTGTTTGTACAGGAAACTTCCCCCTAACATGTATGTGGGCCCATCTGTGGCTGGGCTGGTCCTAGTGGATTCCAGCCTCCCTTGCAATCTTCCTTCCCAGCAGTGCAATCACTGGGTCTCATGAGCTTTTTAGCTTCATTTTATGGAGCTGCTTCCTCATAAAAATTGTGGGCACTTTCTGGTCTGTAGATGGGAAAGGGTGAATGTGTACCTATATGTAATGAACCTCAAGGCTGATGGAGCTGGCTTCCCCTTTTTTGCTTCTGCGCCTTGGGAGATTGCTCTCTACCTCTGTCACCTTAGCTCATGCTAGAACTTTGAGTCATCATTAATACTATCCCTGTGAGACTGAACAGGGCATTGGGCTCTTTTATAGCTAAGTATTTATTAAGGACTCTGACCCACCTTTCTGCCTGCCTCCCCCCACCCTCTCTCTCTCTAATTTCCCTCACAGTTACCTGTTTCACAGCCATTCCAAATGGTCTTTATGTGTGCTGTTTTTTTTTGTATATACATATCCTGTCCTCCTAGTGGGATATGCAGATGCCTAGAACATACACATAAATACGTATACAACCCCAATGTGCAAACACACAAATACACTCCCCTGTCATTTTCTCTCCATACATAAAACACATGAAGAACTGAATTTTTCTCTGTGGACTTTTCTCTGACCCATTCAAGCATAGTTTATCATGTCTTTCTCATTGCCTTCACTATTCTGAACATGTACCTCTGTGATAGTATCTTTCATGTCACTTTGTAATGTTGGTTAATGATCATTTTGGATATAATGGCTCCCATTCAGAAGTCAAATTGCTTGAGTATAAACCACAGCTCTATAACTGAGTAGTGTGATCCTGGGTAAGATATTTTAATGTCTCTATGCCTTGGTTTCCTTATTTGTAAAACAGGGATAGTATTAATGATGACAACATAGGGCTGTTGAGAAAATTAAATGAGATAATAAAAGCACATCACTTAGTAAAACACCAGGATCTATAAAAAACAGCTATTTTTTTTATTTTATTGGTGCATTACAGTTATACATATTGATGGAATTTGTTGTTATATATTTGAAGGACAGCTATAAATGTTACTAATTGAGCAGGTTTTCTTCCCAACCATCTGTACATAGACTCTCTCTTTGTATCCATGTATTCCTAGAGGCCAGCATGTAAAAGGTATTTCATGTGATGCTGGGGATGGAATTCACACTGAGTTAAATTGTTGAATGGGTGGTTTATAATGACCTACTGGGTTAAGTCCATGGTCTCTGGAGTCAGAAGTTTTCTAGCTGTCTGACCTTGGGCAAGTTAAACACATTTTCTGTTTTAGTTTATTCATGAGTGAAAGTACCTTGCTCATAGGGTACTCATGAGGATTAAAAGAGATAATTCATTTTCACAGTACCTAGAATATGGAAAGAAGATCTCAATGCTTTCCCTCCCTCCCCCTCCCTCCCCCCCCCTCTCTCTTTTTTTTTTGGCTCTAGGGATTGAACCCAGGGCATCATACTTGCTAAGCAAGAACTCTGCCACTATCTACATCCTCAGCCACTTTTTTTCAAATTTTATTTTGAGACAGGGTCTTGCTAAATAGCCCAAGCTGGTCTTGAAGTTGTGACCCTCCTGCCTTGGCCTTCTAAGCAGCTGGGATTATTCATATGTGCCACCTCTCATTCTTTATTATTCAAAAATAATTATTAAATATCAGCTATGAGCCAGGCACTATGTTAGACACTGACTGAGCAGTGATAAGTGAGTCAGGTATGATCCCCACCTTCATGTAAGTTGGAGTTTGAGTGAGTGACAAACCCCAAGGTTCTCAAGTCATAGATTGGGAGTCAGAAAGAGGTGGGATGGCAAAGGAGGTTTTCTCTTATTAGTTAGGAGGTCCCTTCCCAGGAGCTTTCAAAGAGATACCTTTGCATGTTATTGGCCAAAGCAGGATCATGTGCCCATATTTACAACAATTTTTGGCAAAGGAGATGATGTTTCTTGGCTGGTTTAGACCAATCATGACCCATCTTCTGATGCCATAGGCTCTCCATCTAGTACCTAAACAGACCTCTTAAAGGGAAGAAGGGCAGAAAGTGCTGCTGAAAGGCCACCCACAGAGATTGCCTCACTGTTCACACAGAACACAGCTACATACCTCTCCCCTCACAGCTGTGTGCTGCTGGAAGGACAGCAAGAGGAAAATAAATCATCCCTCCAAGAGGCACTCTGCCAATGAGCAAGAAGTAAGAAGGCCTATTTCACATGCTCAGTTTCTTCTCTGATCTCTCCAATCAGGAAGGTCACCCTCTCCATTGGAAGGGACATGTACCAGGAGAGGAGCAGGCCAGGAGGTTCTCAATGCTGTTCTCCCAAGAGAGATGACAACAGTGTGCTGCAGGGGCCCAGGTAGGCATGCTGGAGGGAAGAGAAGGCCCTCCTGCAGGAGATACCATGTGGCATTACTTGTGTCACGTCTAACATAGCATTTCACATTCTGCTTGGGAACACATTCTATATGTGCACATCTCTATGTCCTCTGGTCCTGAGCTCCTTCAGTAATCAGGCCTTGTTATACCCTGGGTTGTGGACCTTGCATAGCATCTCACATGTGTCCTTGCTCACAGCAGGGGCCCAGCACATAGTTGTGGAGCCACTCAGCTCCTCTGTGTGGAAGCCCATTGCATTCAGACCTCTTGAAAGAGATCTGTCCTGCTGAAAGGTCATTGTGTGATGTTGGAATGAGGGAGTTTTAAACAGCTGACTGGATAAGGTGGCTGGAGCATGCTGTTCATTTATTTGATTTTCAAAAGACACATATTAAGAACCTACCATGGGCCAGGTTCACTTTCAAGATTTGAGATCTAGAGATGGACATGATATAGTCTTGCCTTCCTGTAACTCCCTGTCTTATGCAGGAGGCTGACCTGTGTGTGCATGTGTCCCCTCTGTACTCATTGATGTAACATTGTTTAATTTTTTTAGCTGGGAAATTTCAGATGGTTGCTATTGTCAACAGTGCTTTCATCAGTATCCTTGCGTTTATTTCTTTGTGTAATTTATATTAGAAATGGAATTGCTGGGTGGCAAAGGATATAAACATCTTGGTTGTTGATATTTGACCTTCTAAGTGGCCATATGAACTTGTACTCCCACCCGCTGGGCATGGGAACTTCCCCTGTTCACATTTTCACTTGTCCAAGCATCTTTGGACTTCTTACTGGGCATGCTCCCAGTGCTACTTTATACTCCCTCTCCGGTATTTTCACCCCCTCTTTGCAGATTATAAAACTGAGGCTCAGAGTGCCATGCTCAAAGAATGACTGACTGAATGAATTAAAGTGGTGATACTTTATTAGTTAACTAATGAATCAACTACTTCTCCTACCAGAACAGAAGTTTCGTGAGTGTAAGGACTTTATTCCCAGACCTTAAAAGAGATCCTTACAGAGAGTAGATGCTCTATGGTTTTTTGGATGTTAAATGAATGAATGCAGGAATTTGGGAAGAGAATGCCTGCTTTCTCCCAAGGCGCTTCTCACCCTCACCCTCTCTGTACTCACCCTGCACTCTGAAGCTGGGCTCTGACTATCTCTGCCTCTTTAGCTGTCTAGATCTGCAGCAGGTTGAGCTAATGGAGTAGTGGAGGGGTGCTCTCTAAGATTTTTTTCTATGGGAAATCAAATCTGCTCAGCAGGAGTCTGATGAGAAGCTGGGGGACTGGTCTGAAGGAGGGTGCAGCTGGAGGGACTGTCCATCTGGAACTTGCAGGCCTCTGGATGTTGAGAGGTTATTCTTAGCCATCTTTTCTTCCATCTTTATTTTCTCTTAATCAGGGCTCTCTTGATTTTGCAACTGGAACCCCCACCCCTTCCTTCTGTAAAGCAATGATTTTCCATATAGTAATTCTTTCCTTCTTTAGAATTCCCCCAGTGGGTGGGTGATTCCTTTTGTGCTCAGACACTTTGCACACTGCCTCCCACCCAGCTCCTCCCCTGAGTGTTTTTGTGGCTGCTGGAGGCCTAGTTTGTTTACAAAGGACTTAACCATGCCACTCTCCTTGCTAATTATTTTTTCCTAGTAGCATTGACTGTGAGTTCATCTCTTGACCTTCCCCCCTCCACCTCATGTGTCCTGAATTCTGCTGGATTCATTTAACTTGAGCTTGAAGAGGCAGCAAAACCAAGGGAAGGTGGCAGAGCTCCAATCCTTGGCTCCTGCGTCATGGTTGTAATCACTTGCATTGATGCTGTCTGTGCTCCACGGTTAAGAAGCACTTCCACATTCAGGGGGTCTTTAGTCCTCAGAACAACAGAGTCTCTGGGGTTCATGACATCCCCAGCATCATTAGGCTAAAAAGAGGCAGGGCCTAGGTTTGAATTTGCTTTTCTGTCAAATCCCCTACATTTTCATTGAGCCCATGCAGGGATTACAAAGTCAAATAACCTTTAAGGGCCAGGTAGATTATATAAACCACAGAGGCTGGTTGGAGTAGAATGTTAGGGATTAGTAAGGACTGTGGGGAACTGGAGAGCATGCTTGCTTAAAGGCATTAAATGCAAAATATTTGCTATGCAGATTCCTTGTGGAATGGCTCCCACAAGTTCTTGTGTTAAAGGCTTGGTCCTCTGGATGATGCCTTTGGGAGGTGGTGTAGACCATTGGGAGGTAGAACTTAGTGGGAGGTTCTTAGATCATTGGGGCTGTGCCTTGAAGAGGATTGTGGACCCTGGTCTCTTAGTATTTCTTTCTGCATCATGGCTTATGATTTTAGCAGTTTTTGCTCTGTCCCATGCTCCCGCCATTATGTGCTTCCTTGATAGAGTGCCAAAGCTAATGGGGCCATCCATTCCTGGACTAAAATCCTTCAGAAACCATGAGCTGTTGATGTTTAAAAGTTAATGGGTTGTGCTGGGTTGTGGCTCAGCAGTAGAGCACTTGCCTAGCACCTGTGAGGCCCAGGGTTTGATCCTCAGCACACATAAAAAAAAATAAAAAAATAAAGGTATTGTGTCCAACTATAAAAAAAATAAAATATTAAAAAATAAAATGAAATAAAAGTTAATGGCCTCAGGTATTTGTTATAGTAATGGAAGGCTAACCAATAAATATTTAAAAAGAGATGGGGAAAAGGAAACCCATTTATTTTATCACCTACTCTGTGCTGTTTCTATAATCTACCTTTGTTAGTAGACAATGGAGAGAAGATTTGCTTGGTGTCACCTCTACCATTGAGTAGCCTTTACTTGATGGCACAGGTAAGCACCACTTTGGTTGTTGTAAGTCTTATGGTGTGGGGCAGCATAGCATGTTAAAGATAAGTGAATGCTCCTGTTGTTTTTAGAATAGAATTATAATTTTTAGAACAGTGTCATAGATCTTGGCATGTAGAGATCCTGGGCCTATCCATCATCTCTCCTCCTCTAGAGTTTTCAAGAGATGGTATTCAAAGTAATAATATATTGGTGATTATGCAAGCTCCCGATGCCCTTATTCACAACCCTAGTTGAAGGTTCTCTTTCTCCTTGTGCAGTCTTTCCTCCATCTCTCATCCTACTGGAGATCACAGAATCTGGTTGCTAAAGCTACACAATGAGAAAGTAGCAAGGGGACAGTAAGATGGGCAGGTTCCTAAGGGACCACAAATTCACCTTCTCACCCAGGGCCTGGGGCCCAGAGGAGAGAGAGAGAAAAAAAGTGTGGCTCATACCTTTGAGAAGAGTAACTCCGACCCTCAGGAAAATGTGGCCCAGTAAATGTGATGGACTTTCACCAACATATAAAAATTCTCTTTTGAGGCTATTGGGAAGGGACTAGGCACCCTTTTACTAATGGGGCTAGGGTGTGTATAGGGGCTGAAGCATGCCCTATTTAAAATAGAACAGTGGTTGAGACTGTAGTCCCAGAGAGCATAGCTCTACCACCCATCAGCTGTTATTCAATGTGATTCCTCAGGATTTCCATCATAAAATATGAGTAACGGCAGTGGTGATGAGGATTAACTGAGATAAGGCCTGTATATTGCTCAGTAAATGTGAGTTATTTTTGTTGCTGAAAAGTTCTGCCTCCTTGCTTTACTCTTGAGGGCTCATTTTAGCTAGAACTTGAGGAAGCCTTCAAATTCTGGCAGAGAAAATACAGAAAGAATAATTCATAGACAAGAATTGACAGTGTTTTGCCAATTTCTCCTCTTCGCCACCTGCCCAAATTTCACTTTTTTTTTTTTTTGTCAGCTAGCTCCATACCCTCAGATGGTTCTAGTGAGTTGAAATCCTGGACAAGGTAGCTTGGCTCTCAAATGTGCTTTTGGTAAGGTGCAACTCTGACTTTTCTCTAAATATTCAACAGTTGCAGTTCAGTTGAAATCTTTCCTAAGTAGTTGTTTTCTCATTTGTGCTTCTTGTGAGACAGAAAATTAAAAGTGCAGATCCTTTTATTCAAACACACTATTCCTGTGGCACCTTCCAATCCCAATCTTTGTAGTTGATTTTCTTTAGTGTGTTTTACATATACCGTTGGAAAATAGTCCATAGTGAAACCAGAGTTTTGAGATGAAACTTGGTTCCCCACTTCTGCTGGTGGGTGAGACTGGAGTTTCTCTGCTTCTGCTGGCAGGTGAGGTCTGCAGAAGGTTGCAGGGCTCTGTAACTGACATGTGTTGCAGCTCTTCGTGGTGGGCCATGCCCTCTAGTGTTGCAGGAGATCCCAGCAGCTCACTATCAATTTCTTTTTTTTCTGGGTTCTTTTTTCGTGATTTTGAAGAATGAAATCCACAGACCAGGATGAGGGAGTAGGATTTACTAAAGACTAGAAATAGGAACAGAACTCTTATGGGTAAGAAGGGCCCAATAGAATGTTTTCTCCATGGGAGTGCTAGTCTAGGGGTTTATATAGCATGTGGATCACTACTATTGTTCCAAATTTATGCTAATTAGGGTTTGAAAAAGTATTAATGCTATGGGTCACCTCTTGAGTCCCAACTTCCATTCAGATCTGCCCCACTTCCATTTTCTCACTATAGGTCAGGAAGCAGGAAGTGAGGTCATGGGATGGCCTATGCTTGCAGGTTTGGGGTTGTAGCACTGCATGGAGTGGTCTTCTACAGCAGGTGTTCCTACCGTGGTCTGGCCATGAAGGGCGGCCGCTAAAGGGTGACAAGTCATTGTGCCTTGGTTCACAGTGCCTCAGGCCCACCACACCTGCATGGCGGGTTCCACACTGCCCAAGCTCCATAGATCTTTTTGTTTGTGTGTGGGGGTATGGTACCTGGGATTGGACCCAGGGGCACTCAACCACTGAGCTATATCCCCAATCCTATTTTGTATTTTATTTAGAGACAGAGACTCACTGAGTTGCTTAGCCCCTCACTGTTTTTTTAAATTTTAATTTGTTATATATGACAGAAGAATGCATTATAATTTATACTATACATATAGAGCACAATTTTTTATATCTCTGGTTGTACACAAAGTAGAGTCACACCATTCATGTCTTCATACATGTACTTAGGGTAATGATGCCTATCTCACTTCACCATCTTTCCTACCCCCATGTCCTCTCCTTTTCCCTCCCTCCTCTTTGCCCTAATCCTCCCATATCCTACTCCCCAACCACATTATAAATTAGCATCTTTAAATCAGAGAAAATGTTCGGCATTAAGTTTTTTGGGATGGGCTAACTTCACTTAGCATTATATTCTCCAATTCCATCCACTTACCTGCAAATACCATGACTTTATTCTCTTTTAATGCTGAATAATATTCCTTTGTGTATATATATCCATTCATCTACTGATAGGCATCTAGGTTGCTTCCACAGTTTAGCTATTGTGATTGTGCTGCTATAAACATTGATGTGGCTGGTCCCTGTAGTATGCTGTTTTTAAGTCCTTTGGGTATAGACCAAGGAGAGGGATAGCTGGGTCAAATGGTTGTTCCATTCCCAGTTTTCCAAGGAATCTCCATACTGTGTTCCATATTGGCTGTACCAATCTGCAGTCCCACCAGCAATGTATGAGTGTACCTTTTGCCCCACATCCTCGCCAACACTTATTGTTGTTTGTATTCTTAATAGCTGCCATTTTGACTGGAGTGAGATGAAATCTTAGAATAGTTTTGATTTTAATTTCTCTAGTTGCTAGAGATATACAATCAATCATATATTTGTTGATTGATTGTATATCTTCTTCTGAGAAGTGTCTGTTCAGGTCTTTGCCCATTTATTTATTGGGATATTTGTTTTTTTTTTTGGTGTTAAGAGTTTTTAGTTCTTTATATATCCTAGAGATTAGGATATATAAAGAACTAATCTACCTATATACATCTATCTGATATGTGTGTGGTAAAAATTTGCTCCCAAGATGTAGGCTTTCTATTCACCCCACTGATTCTTTCTTTTGCTGAGAAGAAGCTTTTTAGTTCAAGTCCATCCCATTTATTGATTCTTGATTTTAATTCTTGCACTATAGGAGGTTTATTAAGGAAATTGAGACCTAATCCAACATGATGGAGATTTGTAGCCCCTCCCTTTTGCTGAGTCTGGCTTTAAACTTGTGATCCTCCTGCCTCAGCCTCCTGAGCTGCTGGAATTACAGGCGTGCTCCACTGTGCCCAGCTCCATAGATTCTTATTAATGTGAGGCTCTTATCAGTGTGCTAAGAATTGAGAGACTATATGATATAAACTCTGATTAATTCTTAGTTTTTACCCCCCCCCCAATATTTCAGCTTACAGAACAAGAGGTTTAGCAAGGAAAAAGCATGGATAATTCTGAAATGCAGATAGTGCACAAATTGTATGTATTTTAATGATATACCCTTGGGAATGATCTCTCTGTTTCTGTCTGTCTCTCTTTTGTCTCCTTCCCCTCTCCCCCCACCCCACAGCTGTAGCTATTCTCTTTTGGCTAAGCCCAGAAGAAAAATTTGACAGAAGTGAAGGGCCTAGTTCAGAAAATTATAATACCCAGATTCTAGTTCTGACTCTACCATATCCTAACTGAATGATTATCAGTCCTCCAAGCCAGAGCTTCCTTATGTAGAGAATAAGCAGGAGATTGGGGCTAGACCCCTGAGACTATGGGGCTCTAAGTCTTCATTACTGTGCAAATTCCAACTTGGCCAGTTTGGGGACTGGCAGGTCTTAGCAGCTGGTCACTTAGATAATCCCCAAAGCCGATAAATGTCCGCAGGATAGGAATTGACTAACACAGCAGAGTCTAGCCTCTCTAATAGGCACTGGTGCCTTTGGCTGCTCCTGGAGCCACCAGCCAACCCAGAGATGAAGCTGGCTGAAAAAGTGATGGATATGTTGGAAGGGATCTGGGAAATTCCTATGTCCTGGGGAAGAGGTCACAGAATCCCTTCCTTAGTGGTGCAGTGCAAGTCAGGCATACCAAGTTTTGAATGCTGACCCTGCCATTTATAGGAACTCTCTGACCTTGGAAAATTTCTCTTGCAGTGCCTCGCTTTCCTCCTTCATATGGTGGATACAGCCATCTAGTCACATTGCAGAATTTTAGTAAGGAGTAAAGGTCCCTGGAGGCCAAACAGTACCAAATATAGGTCCTTGGAAGTACTTAGTAAATGGCAGTAGTAGTTGTTATTATCCTTTGCCCTTTATTCACAGGAGTCCCTCCTGGGCTTGAGCTCCTCCCCATGGCTGGGAAGTATTGGCTCCAAGCCTCAGACCCAGCAATACCAGGGAGCCTGGTTCAGAGATGGTGCTGACTGGGATGTGATTAAATTCCCCTATTGAGGAACCTCAGCATTCTGGCCCAGGGCAGGAGGGCCGGCAATCTATAGCACTATCTGCTTGGGTCCCTAATTCAGTTATTTTCCAAACGTTCCCTTTATAAGCTCTCCTCCCCTTTCCTCACCTCTCTCTGGGTCCCAGCCAGAAAAGGAAAACAAAGCAGTGTGGGGCTCCCCACAATCCAGGGAGAAGGTTACAGAAGGGAGGAAGAGGCTGTTTGCCGTGGTGCAAAAGACCATTCGAGGTGGCTGCAGCCCCATCCTGAAAGGCTGAAGTCCCCCGCGCACACCGGCTGATTCTTGTTTTCTTGGCAAAGCTGGGCTCGCTACTCAAAAGTGTCTCTTCCTCCATCCTTTATCCCGACAGCTGGCAAGTGCTCTGCTGGGAAGGGCGATTAAGTAGCGCTAAGTGTATTTTTCCACCTAGTAAAAATAAAATAAAACAAAATAAAGCAAACCCAGGATTGAACTGTCATTATTATTTATTTTTTTTCTAAAGGGGAGGTGGGGGTCACATGACTGCGAGTAACTGATTTAGCCAAGTGGCTGCAACTCCGAGTTTGCTGCAGAGCCGCCCCCTCCCGGCGGGAGCGCTGACGTCACGGAAAAGCCCCGTCGCGGGTCGGCGGGGCTCGTATAAATCGCGGGGCCGCGGCGGCTGCAGGCTGCAGGCTCGGACGGCGGGCACAGCGGAGTCTCCCCGTGCTCAGCGGCCCCGGCATCCCAACGCGGACCCACTCACGGACGCCCACCCTGCCGGCCCCGCGGAGCCAAGTAAGGGGGCGTCCCGAGGCGCTCTTCCAGCGGCGCGGGGAGCGGGAGGGCAGGGAGTGGGCGTTCCCAGCCCGTAGAACTTTCTAAGTTTAAGGGAACCCCTGGAACTTGCTGTCTGCGCTGTGGTTTTCTGATAGGGGAAAGAACTTCAGATGCAAAGGATGCATTTCTCTTTAGCGGGTTCCTTAGTTCAGTTCAGGAGGAGGGTCACCTCTTCCTGCAGATTGTGTGATCATCGGGTAACCCTCAATGACACTTTCGTTGTTTGAAAGCAAGTCGACCCACTAAGGGGCTGCCCTTAAGGTGTCAAAAACTCCCCCATCGATCGGTGGTCCTGATGCGTGGATAAGGATGGTGGTGTGGAGTGTGGGGTGTGAGGTTTGTGCATCCGTCACTCTCCCGTGGATCTTGCTGATTCAAATGTGAATGCTTCTACTTGATCTCAAGCAGCCTGGGAGAACAGCCCTCCGTGCCTGGTCTTGCAAAGGGAAAGTTGTAGGAAGTTGGTGGATGTGGTTTAGAAAAGTCTTTGGCCTTCCGATTTGTTTCAAGAAGGTGGAAATCTGAAATGGGATTAAATAAATCTTGGAGTGGATGTGGTTTGATGGGGGTGAAGCACTTTGCAAATTTGATACATCTGAATGTGACCTGCTGGAATGACTAGGCTTGGGGCTGGAATGCTTTAAAGGTGGTGTCTGTGGGCAAGAGGGCAGAACTGAGGCATAAACCCCAAACAGAAATTGCCCCCACTCCTCAAATAACGGTCTCTTCAGGCAGCTGGAGAGCATCAGGGCAACTTTACTAAACATGGAAGTTCCCATAAGTGCCTGTCCAGTCCAGCCAGGGGGAGTGATGTCATTGCCACGTGTTTCCCACTGAGGCACACAAGCCTGCAGAACGCTGGTGCAATTAAGAGCCATGTTTAGAAAAGAGCAGCTAACCTGGCCAGCTGGTCCCCAGCAGCCCTGACTTGTTGCTCTTCAAGCCATCTCTGGAGGCTGTGATTTCCTTCCAACTGCCTCTGGGCCAGCTTAGAGTGGAGATCCCAAGTCTTCTTTGAGGATGGAGGAAGCTTATGGGCAGTGGGCGATGTTAATGGTACTTTTTTTTTTTCCTGTGCAATTGACAGTCTGCCTGAGGACATGGTTACTAATTGTGTGTGTGTGTGTGTGTGTGTGTGTGTGTCTCCCTATTTGAAAGCCTGGCTTGTTGGGGTTTGGAGGCTGTTTCTTTGATGTTCCTTAATGATACTTGATTTTGTACCCATTTCATAGAATATCACTAATGACTGACCATGTGTTTAAGTCCCCTGAGTTCACTCATAAGTTCACTCATCTTCACCAATGTTGGCATCTTGGCTGTTTTGCTCCCTAGGACCCCACGATGACTCTGAATAATGTCACCATGCGCCAGGGCACTGTGGGCATGCAGCCACAGCAGCAGCGCTGGAGCATCCCAGCCGATGGCAGGCATCTGATGGTCCAGAAAGAGCCCCACCCATACAACCATCGCAACCACCACTCTGCCAACCCTGAGGACCACTGCCGGCGGAGCTGGTCCTCTGACTCTACAGACTCTGTCATCTCCTCTGAGTCAGGGAACACCTACTACCGCGTGGTGCTCATAGGGGAGCAGGGGGTAGGCAAGTCCACCCTGGCCAACATCTTTGCAGGCGTGCACGACAGCCTGGACAGCGACTGCGAGGTGCTGGGAGGTAGGTGTCTCAGGCTTGGTGGGCTTCTGTCTCTTAGCAGTGGTCCAGGCAGAAAGAGAGTCAGAGGGTCATTTATCTGCAGACTTGGGAGCTGAAGTTATGCCTTCTTGGTACTGGATGGGAAGCTGAGTCCCCAGAAGGGTCCTGGCATAGGCCCTCATGACAAGAAAATGACAATGCTTATAGATAAGACCAAAGTCTATTGAACCTGAGCCATAAGGGAGTTTCTGAGATTCCTAATCAGAAGGGTCTGAGGGAGGCTGATTAAAGAGGACAGAGCCAGAGTTCAGGATCCCACTTCTTGCTCTTGCTGACTCTGTCCTGGATCAGATTCCAAGAGCTCAGTACAGGTATAGCCTTTTCCCATGGTTATACCTACAACAAAACTGATTAAAACAATAAAAACAACAACAACAACAAACTGTTTGAGTATATTTACCAGCCTGTTTCCACCAATATTAAAGACTTACTGGTGTAAAATAGTTCAAAATCTGAATAATACAATATTTTTGAAAAAAAATTGAAATAATGACAATGATGATGAATACTTTGTATGGAGTCTTATAGTTTTTCCAAGATAATTTTCCCTGTACAATATAATTTCAAATATTTACTTGTTGAAGCCCTATTTCTAAAATTGTTTTGTGACAATATTATCTCATAAATGCATGTATTCCTTAATAACAGGAAAAGGAGAGCCTTATATTCTGCGATGGAATATGAGGATCCTAACAGCCAGTGGTATCCATACAGTGTCCTCCAACTACAGCGCTGATCTTAGCACATGTAACCGGGTAGCTGTGTGTCCCTATTTACTACTATTAGAAATGAAGGAAGAACTGTCCAGTGTACCCAAGTCACATGGTTTGTCCATATTTCCAGCTGTAACACACAACTGAATCACAGACTTCCGGGGTAGGAAGATGGCTTAGTGGTGACTCACATTTCCTCCCCATCTGATGCATATGAATCCTACTCCTCAATACATCAGCCCATTCTGTCTAAAGGTTTTATTCTTCTGGACTGTGTCAGTGTCAGGGAGTTCACTGCTTCAAGAGGCAGCTCAGGAACTGGGCTATAAATGACTCACTGATGTAATATCAATTTCTCTCTTACTTTGGGCTTTGCCTATCCCAGAGTCACAGGACTGGTGCTATATTGCTGATTCTCTTTTCCTTGTAAAGGCTGGTAGGTATCTGTGTCTAGAAGACAGCCCTGGGGTACCCCAAGATGGGCAAACCACACTGTACCCTCTCAGGAGCTCTGTGTCAGTGGCTATAATTTAGAATGGGGTGAAATTAATTTAAAATTATTAGGTTATTTAAGAAGTAGCAATAGTGTGTTTTGAGGATTGAAGGAATTAAGGATTGACAACTCTCTCATTCACTGACAGGGTTTGTTTGTTTTTAAGAGGGAGGGACTGAAGGAGTGAATAATATACTTTCAAAAATGTTTGTTCATTAGAATGGGGTGGTATATTTCCAGAGGATAGTACCCCATAAGCATAAAGTATTGAGAAGAGTGATTCATACCTGGAATTTGGGAGGCAGCCTTCTACATTTGGGAAACCTCTTTATTAAATAAGAGGGAGATAAGGAGAGAGAGAATCTTTTTTCTTACGTCCTTAAACTGAGAATCTTTGACAAGTGCTTCCTATCTTACATATCCTATTTGAGTAACTTAATTTATACCATCTAGGATTATATTCCTTATATATAAGCCCTGTTGGAATCACTAGTTGGCTTTGTGTTTCCCACGAGGGAGGTTTTTCAAGGCACACTCCTATATTGTTTTTGTCTTTTCCCCCCACAGCATTAACCATAAGAAAAAGTATATACAATTTTCTCATCCTTATTTTTCCCAATAAAGATGGATGCTGTTACAGTTATATTGTGATAATGTTATGACTCTCTGTGTACATTTAATGCCATTCATTCATTTATAAACAGTTACTGAACATATACTATAGAACTTGAGTCACTCTGGGGACATGCAAATGTCCTGGGGGCTCCCTCCATAGAGGGTCTCACAGTGTGCCATGGAGGTCAGACATACATCAACTGTAGATGAAACTAGGATGTGATAAGTGTTGTGGAAAAATTGCAAGGAGAACAGGTGTGAGGAAGTGGAATTCAGAGAAAAGACTGTGAAAATCAGAAGAGGCGTCAGGGAAGAGGTGCTGTCTGAGCTGCACCTTAAAGACCCCTAGGATTTGGAAGCGCTGTGCTAGGTGTGAAGGCACTGTACATGCAGGGGAGTACAGGAAAGAGCACTGGGTGTGGAGTCTGATGAGTGGGCTTAGACCTGACGTGACACAGACTTAGCTGGGTACTCTTGGACAAATGCCTTAACCTCCTGAAACCTCCTCATTAATATCATCGGGATAGTACTTCCTAGGGCATTATACGAATTAAAAGAGCAGACATTAAGCAGGTAGTGTAAGCAGGTAGTGTAGTGCTGGCACATAGGAAATATGGAATAAACATACTTACCATAGATTCTGGATCTGCCATTTCCTTCCATGTGTTTATCCTCCAGAACTTCGGTTTTATCACTTCGAAGTTCCTGTTCCCTTTCTACCTACCCTCTTGTCATTTTTGCCTGGGGCCCTTTCAGATGTGCAGAGGAGACATGAGCCAATGGAGGAGAGGACCGTGCATTAGAGCAAGTGTTTCTTTCGAGATTCCTTGGTACCTCTTGGTCTCTGAAAGCTGAATGTAGTTGAAAGTTTTTGGGTGGGAGAGATGCTGGAGCCTCAGAGCCTTTGAGAAGCTATAGGAGCCTCTTCTGGAGTGTGAGACAACAGCTCTGCAGGTTCCACCTGCAGGCCTCCAGCCAGTCTTGGGCAGGAGAGACCTGGGGCGGGGGGAAGGATGTTAAAGAAAAATGTACATAATGGGGAGACTATTCAGGACTATAGCAGTAAGGGAGAGAGATTGGACTCAAGTCCAAATATAACAAGAACAAGTGGTGATTTATAACAAAGGAGTAGGTTGGGAGGGTCTGTGGATGGAAAATCACCAAGAAGAAATATTGAAACGAGGGGAATTCTTACTGGAGCCAGGCCAATGACTTAGATATCAAAGGTGGGGGAAATGAGGAATTTGATCAGATACTGAGGCTGGGGAAGTGTCACTAATCTGACTCAGCAAGATTCTGATTGAAACTGGATTCTGCAAGAGACAGATATGGAAACTCCAGCCAAGAAGAGGGTTCATGATGCATGTTTGGTCAGGGACAGAGTTTTTGTTAGTGGGAACAGATTGGAAAAGATAAGCTGAGGTGCACTGCTCCCGGGAAAATGGCCACTGAGCACAGTGGCCCCCTCTAGAATCTCCTGGGCTCCACTAGGACGACGTCTCTTGCTATGCAGTGTGCCAGGACACCCCCAGCATTCACACAGAGCATGAAAGAAATGAGGACATCCCAGACAAGCCCTTGCAAATTTCCAAGAGCTCTTCTAGAATTTCCTGTTCTTTTATTCAGTTTGTTCAATCAGCACTTGGAGAGGTTAAAAGATTGCTTGAGGACTAAGGGAGGAAGAGAAACCTAGAGCTTTGGTTATAGGCACTTAGTTAGTGGAAGGCTCTTGAGCAGGACTCTGAGTGTCAGGAGAGTCCCCAGTGCACCCGGCCAGAGGGATATAAACCCAAACTGGAAGGAGGGGATGTACTGTTTTAGGCTCTCAGGTCTCCAAAACTGTGATTTTCAGGCAGAGGTCAGGCCAGATAGAATGATCCTGTCAGGAAACTTCCAGAACAGCAAAATATCTCATTTCCACTTTCACAGCTATAATTCTTAGCCCACTGTTTCTCTACACATGTTCTGACGTCTCTCAGTCCAAGAGAAGTGTGGAGTTTGCTTTGGCCTTCAGCTGTTGGAACATGCTATGTTTCTATAACGACTTGGACAATCAGGCAAATCTCCCTGTACCTGCTTTTGGTGGTGACTGAAGGCAGAGAAAGTGCCTTCCTGGGAGTTTTCTGAGTGCAGGGAGAGTATTTAGAGAAAAGATAAACACTCTGTGGTAGTAGGGGACAGTCAGATCTCCCCTCCCACTCATCTGAGCTGGGCAGGTGCTATAGTTTCCTTTGGCTTGTAGGAGTCTGCGCCCTGGGGTCATGAGGCCCTGCCCTCCAGTAAGCCAAACTGCATCCTGCTGTGAGCTCCTCCACGGGGCACAGGATGGATGCAGCAAATAGGAGGGCACAACAGATTTGTAAACCCCCAGTGGGAAACTGTTACTCCTGCTAATGACACTGGTTAACTTCCCCCTGTCTGAGTTTTCTTTCCTTTCCCTTTCCTGGTTCCAGTTCTTAGGTAAAGAAACACTAAACCAACAAACCTCTGTTGTAAAACAAGAGGCTCCCTGGATCCCTGACCACAGCACTCTTAGGCTAGGATTTATCTGTAGTAGAAAAATTCTGGTTGTGGCAGAAACCAGCTGCTTGCATGTGAGAAAGTGATGATAAGAGCTAACACTTATTAAGTTTCTATTTTGTGTTCAGGCTTAATATATGTGACTGTCACACAGTCGTAAGGGGTAGATATGGTTATCAATCTCATTTTGTAAATGAAGAAAACAGAGCCTCAGAGGATTTATGTAAGTGGTCCAGAGCCACATACTTAATTAGGGATGAAACCAGATTCTGATTCAGGTTGGCTTGTGTTCATAACCACAATGCTGTGTATATCATTCATTCATCCATTGGACACATTTTTACGGAGCTCCTGCAATGTGCTAGGCACTGTCCTGGGTGCTCCGGGCAGAGTAAACATCACAGATGCAAATCTCTGCCCTAACATTCTGGGGAGTTGGAAGCAACAAATGCTAAAATTTAAGAAAGATACATGTGTTGCATGTAATAATGCAAATAAGAAACAAAGCAGGAGATAGAATAGGGAATTTTAGAATAGGTAAAGAGAGATTTCAAATGGATGGTTAGGGATACCTCCCCAGAAGGTTAAGGTAAGGGACAAGCCTTTCTGGTATCTGAGGGAAGAGACTCTAGGCAAAAGGATGAATGAGAGTAATGGTAAATCATTAGAAAAGTCATAATTCTCAAATGATGAAATTCAAAACAGGAAATCACATTGTGAAAACAGAGTAGGATGGGATCAACTGGGGTTGATGGGGAATCCTTCTTGCAAAAATCCAAGCAGACCCCATGGTGCCACCCCAATGGATTTTTCCAGACTGGAGCTACTTTGGCCCGTTGTACTGTGTTCACCTTTCACCTATACTCAATCTGGGCTCTAGTGCAGGGAGGAAGTTTCCATTACCAAGTAGAACTGGAGGCTGTACTTCTGCTGTACTCAAGATAGAAAGTAAGCTCATCTATTCCTAGAGAACTGAGTTACTCTTGTTGTTGTTGTTGTTATTATTTTTAATTAATTTTTTTTCTTAATTTTTTTTTTAGTTGTTGACGGACCATTATTTTTATTTATTTATATGTGGTGCTGAGACTCAAACCCAGTGCCTCACATATGTCAGGCAAATGTGCTATCACTGAGCCCCAGCCCCAGCCCTTGTTGTTATTATTTCAAGGAATGAAAAAACTAAAGGGGCTGGGGATGTGGCTCAAGCGGTAGCGCGTTTGCCTGGCATGCATGCGGCCCGGGTTCAATCCTCAGCACCACATACAAACAAAGATGTTGTGTCCGCCAAAAAAGTAAAAAATAAATATTAAAAAAAACCCAACCAACCAAACAAACAAACAAAAAAACTATAGGCCAAACAGGATAGTCTCAAGATTTTTTCCCCCCCACTTCTCCAAGGAGGAGAAATATCTCTGAGCTCAAATTCATGAAATTGCCAGTGAATGTTCTGGAGCCATCCACTGGTAGGTACAGTGGATTTCCATGTAAGGCTTATGAAAAATGGGGCTTACAGTTAATACTTTTTCATAGCCTCATCCATTAAACCTGAGTCAAAGGCTCTTATGTGAGTTTATTTTCATAAGTGGTTTTCCTTTATAGAGTTTGAGGAACAATGAAAATGAAGATGTTTTAATTCAACTGATTTAGTGGTGTGGTACACATTTGAAAGATACAGGCGATCTGCTTACTAAATACGAGAGGAATAGCCACCGTATATTGTTGAAGATGACAAAAAGCAATTTGTCTTTGCAAATATCTGCGTATCTACTTAGTTAGTGGCTTATTTAGTGTGTTTTTTAGCATAACTTTAAGCATGGCCCCCTTAGGTCAAAGTGTTGCATATTCATCTGACTTTAATATCAATCTTCTTTCTTTTCTAGAAGATACATATGAGCGCACCCTGATTGTTGATGGGGAAAGTGCCACAATTATACTGCTGGACATGTGGGAAAATAAGGTATGCCGAACTTGTTCAAGCTCTCAGAGAGTTCTTGGGCTTGCCCTTGAACAGGCTGTTTGGTGTGAGGGTGACCTTGTTCTACACAGATGAGGTGGGCTCATTTCCTTGATTAAAAGCATTTACTTCTGAAGAACAGAACTGATCTAAGGAACAGGTCATTCACAGATGAGCTCTGAATAACAAGCAAGTGGCAGTGTTCCACCCTTAGTTCTATTAAAAAAACACAAAAAGTGTATTTGTTTTAGGGAAAGTTCAAACAAGCATGGGAGTTACTTTCCAACCACATAAAACCATCTTGTATGAAGTTGACATTCTCAAGACTAGTCTTCAACATTTACTTTTCAGAGGTTTTGTGCTGCTGAGCATATATGCGAGACCTTCTGTTTACTGAGAACCCTCCTCACCAAAGGTTTCTTAATTTTATTCCTTGGAAAAGGAAAAGGAATTTGAGGGGAAGTTAGAAATACCGTATGGCAGAGCAATTATGTAATTTATCAACTCAAGCTGTAAAAGAAATAGGAGAGTAAACACTTTTGGGCACAAATATCATACAGGCTAGCAATCTTCACAGCCCCAACATCTCACAGGCATGGAAGTTCAAAGGATTTTGAGGAGTTTGAAGCAGTTTTCTTCCCTTCTGTTATCAGCAAAGGTACTTTAGGATACACATATGATTTCTTTGCAAAATGACACTTTCTTTCCCAAGCCACCCTGAGCTCATAGAAAATCTTTTCATTTCTTTAGGGAGAGAATGAATGGCTCCAAGACCACTGCATGCAAGTCGGGGACGCCTACCTGATTGTCTACTCCATCACAGATCGAGCGAGCTTTGAGAAGGCATCTGAGTTGCGAATACAGCTCCGCAGGGCCCGGCAGACAGAGGACATTCCTATCATTTTAGTTGGCAACAAAAGTGACCTAGTCCGGTGCCGGGAGGTGTCTGTATCAGGTAAGAGGGGTGGTACCAGTGCCTTGGAAACAGCCTCTGCCTAGAAGTTCTTCCCTTCCTCTTTCATGAGGCTGGGACCAGGGACTCATTAAAATGCTCCATAAAAATACTCCTGTACTTTCCAAGACTGCTCCAGTCCCCAACAGTTACCTCCTGCTGGTTGCTCTACCTTGTCCATCTGGTTTTCCTACAGGAGTCCAATCTCCTCACCCCAAGAGGTTTCCTGGAATTCCTTTAGGGAAGAGATCATGCTCAGGGACTTTTAATTTTTTCTTTCTTTTCATTCCTTCTATATTTTTTAGAGCATTTTTCTTCTTATTCAGATTAGTTTGACCTCTCTGTACAAGACAACTACATATTACTTTTCACAGCAAACTTGAATGTCACCTGGGTCATGTTGGTGGTTTTCCATGAATGCATTATGATAATCCTCCTAAGCCACTCTAGAAACTTCTTATTCTTACTCTGATAAAATACCTGGTTGGCCCTATTAGGATGTCTTTTATTTTTAAACTAGCTGAAAATGGGAGCATTATAGAACTTAGAAACACTAACGAGAAAATTCTCCTATTTTCCTTGCAATGGACTGAATACTTCACCTCAACAGAGACATGAACTGAGGCTTTCAAGCTAGGATTTAATGAAACACATGACACACACATATACAAAATGGAAATGCCCTGGTGTATAAAATTAACCTCCTCTTATCACACTGTAGCTCTAAAATTATAAAAGGAATTGCTAAATAATGTACACCCTCTGGTGATTTGGCAGTCTCCAAACTTTTCTCTTTGTCCTCCCAGGGTTCAAGGAAGGGGAAAAAAACATCTTATTTTTTGTTGGGGGGTGATGGTACCGTTAGAAGCAGTCAACCACTGAGCCACATCCCCAGCCCAATTTTGTATTTTATTAGAGACAGGGTCTCACTGAGTTGCTTAGCACCTCACCATTGCTGAGGCTGGCTTTGAATTTGGGAACCTCCTGCCTCAGTTTCCGGAGCCACTGAGATTACAGGCATATGCCACTGTGCCCAGCTGGGAAAAGAACATTTTTATGCAAGAAGGATGGGGAACTCTGATTTAGGGCAATTATGGGAAAGAGTTTCATTGAGAAAAAGAATTCTACTCTGGCTTTTACTGCTCCCTCCAAGCCCTAGAAATAACTTCCTCATCCTATTCCCTGCTTCTAAATTTCAGCTGAGACAATAATCTGATGGTTTTGCATACTTTTTCACACTTATGTTTGAGAATACTTCCTCTTTGTTGAGTGGACACCCAAGTGCTTATAGTACTCTTAAGATATTGCCCTAATACAGGTTGTCACTTGTACAATGTAAAAGTAAAATACAGTATTGCTAGACCCTGCTCTGGAGAAGAGAAACCCAACTCAGTCAAGACAGTGTACCCAACTTGTTGGGAATGTCTTACTATTATGACATGATTGTCCACAAAAATCATTACTTTCCAAACTGGAATTGGGACATGTGATCATTGAACACAATGAAATATTTGAAACTGAGTTTGTTTCAGAGAAGCTTGAATAGTTTTATGTAATTGAAAAACCTCATTTAAAAAAAATATCACAGGACTGGGGTTGTGGCTCAGTGGTAGAGTGCTTGCCTAGCATGTGTGAGGCACTGGGTTTGATTCTCAGTACTGCATATAAATAGGTAAAATAAAAAAAAATTAAAAAAACCCCTACAGTTTTTTTTTTTTTTTTTTGGAGAGGAAAGTCAAGTGGTAAAATCCTAATTCTCAATTTAGGTATATATACACAATGGAATATTATTCAGCATTAAAAGAGAATAAAATCATGGCATTTGCAGATAAATGGATGGAGGAGTATATAATGCTAAGTGAAGTTAGCCAATCCCCAAAACCCAAATGTTTTCTCTGATTTAAGGATGCTGATTCATAATGTGGTTGGGGGGGTAGGGTATGGGAGGATTAGATGAATTCTAGATAGGGCAAAGGGGAGGGAGAGGAAGGGAGGAGGCATGGGGGTAGGAAAGACGGTGGAGTGAGATGAACATCATTACCTTAAGTACATGTATGAAGACACGAATGGGGTGACTCTACTTTGTGTACAACCAGAGATATGAAAAATTGTGCTCTATTTGTGTAATATGAATTGCAAAACATTCTGCTGTCATATATAACAAATTAGAATAAATAAGAATAAAAAAAGAGGGGAAAGTCAAATGGTAGCATTCTAACTCTCAGTTCAGGAAACTGAGTCAAGAGAAAGCGTGTGGATTAGAGATTTAAGTTGACCTGAATTCACAGCCACTTGCAGGCAGTGTGAACTCTGACAAGTTTTAAAAAGAGCCCTGCCTCCAATTTCTTCACCAGCCTGATGGGGGATAATAATGTATTTTTCCAAGATTGTTATGATCATTGAAAAAGTGTTTGTAAAGAACTTAGCCTACTTCTTGGCATTTAGTGAGTCTATAATAAATTCAGGCTATGGCTTTATGTTCTAATTAGTATGCTATATTTGATGCAATTGGACCTCACACAGTCAATTCCTGGTGAACAGATCTGAAGATAATCTCCCCTGCTTTCAGGGATCCTCTTGTGGGACTCTGTCCTTCTATTTGTGCCCTGGGAGGGCATGTGTTATAGTGGCCCCCTCTATTCATTGCTTATGGCACTGACCTAGAGTTACCCTGAGGACAGTTTTGCGGGAATCATCCAGCTTCGCTGCATGCTGGGTGCAATCACACTCTACAGACCCCTGACACTGTCCTCTGCCTTTCCTTACCAGAAGGGAGAGCATGTGCTGTGGTGTTCGACTGCAAGTTCATTGAGACCTCAGCGGCTGTCCAGCACAACGTGAAGGAGCTGTTCGAGGGCATCGTGCGGCAGGTCCGCCTACGTCGGGACAGCAAGGAGAAAAATGAGCGGCGGCTGGCTTACCAGAAACGGAGAGAGAGCATCCCCAGGAAAGCTCGGCGCTTCTGGGGCAAGATCGTGGCCAAAAACAACAAGAACATGGCCTTCAAGCTCAAGTCCAAATCTTGCCATGACCTCTCTGTGCTCTAGACACCAAGCATCACCCAGATGTCCTCCTGATGGACATCGTCAAAGGCCACTGGGACCAATAATCTATATTAGATTGAATACTTAAGTATTGTTAGATGTGGCTTCCCTCAATGCAGCTGGGAATGAATATGTTAGCCTCATGGGCAACAAAATGCATGGGAAATGAAAGATCTTTATAAACAATTAGTATTTATTTATGGAAAAAGGCTGACTTTGCTAAGTGGACACTTAATGCTCTTTATGGGACATGTTTGGTGTTCACATGAGTTTTTTTTTTTTTTTTTGCTCCTTTGGATAGTAGAGACTCAAAGCTTACAAAAGAATGCCTAGAACAAGAGCTTTACATCACTAAAATTTTGCCCAGTGTTCTTGTGAATTCGAGGCCATTGGGTGATAAACGAACATGGGAACACTGAAAGGATTTATTCAAAGGGGGAGAACTGTCCATGTACCTTATCTCCATGGAGCTAGAATTGTAAGAACTGGGCTCATCATGGTCATGACTATCAGTGCTCCATCAAACTGTGAAAAGAAATGATGGATCTTGCTGGAAACTAAAGCTTAAGCTAACAATTTTTGTGTAATGCTTACAGAGATTTGTGGTATTGGGAACTAATGTGTGTACCATTTATAGGTTCAAAACATGTATCTTATGTGTCTTACAATTTTTTATTTAGGGGAAGGTTATTTTCAACAAATTCTACTTAGTAAAATCACCTTTTGTGTTTCATTGTTTTTGAAATCATGGAGCTAACATAAAAATATTTTTAAAATCTGAATTATTGATAACCTGGAGTATAAAATGCCAAATTTTTAAATAGAAGCAAAGGCTAAATTTTTATAAAATATATAAAAACTTCCAGTATATTGAGTTAGCCCTTGTATGCTACAGCTCTGCTCTATTTATTATTATTTTGCAAAATAACCATTTTAACATTTGATAAAGCATATTTATGAACATATTTCTTAATAAGAAAAATGTCCATTTTATTACCATTTTCTATCTTTTTCAAAATATACAAGTTTTTACCTTATATGTCTTATAATAAAAGAAATAAAATCTTTGAAAACAAAGACATTCTGTTTTCTTCCCCAAACAAGATGATCATGATTATTTTTATATGGTTTTTTAAAAAAGCATATTCCAGAGAGGAAAAAAAAATAAACCATTCTGTTGTTTCATTTTCTCATTAGCAATAGCCCAGTAAATATCTGTTTTAAAAAGACATCTCTCTTTTGGAATTGTGATTCACAATTATTTCAATTTAGTTTTGGATGATTCAGTGGGTAAGTATATGGGGTCCTCTAAATGCTAAGATATCGTCAAAGCCGATTGATTTTTTATTTTGGTCTGGCAAATTCCTGACTGAACAGATGGTCTTTACTCGGTTCCCTGTGGGATCATAGTTTTCAGCTTTACTGAAGCATTAAGAAAAGTTAAAAAATATCAGGGGAGAGGTAACTAGTGATTTTCAGCTGTTGATCAGTCAGGCAAAGCTGGAACCAGAGTCTTCCCTCTGACGTTAATATGGTTGATGTTAATCGTGTGGCATTTTTCTGAGGGTGTGTGCAACTCTTATGCTGGAAGGGAACTTCCTAGGGTCCCCCTACCACATCTTCTTTGTCCCCTGTACATTCTCTTTTACTCTCCTACCTCCCTATCTTTATGAGTTTGTAGCCAGATGCACAGATGGTGACAATCATGGGAACTTTCACATTGTCTGAAGTGACACAGTTCTAAAAAGGTTTGCTCTTTGGTTGACTGCTTCTTTCTCAAGCTAAGGGCAGAGGTTCCATCTCTCTGCACTTTGCTTGTTGAGTTGCTAAAGGAAACACTACAGAGAGGTAATAAAAGAGAAAATTTGGGTTACATGGGCCAAGTGTGAATCTGGACTGTGCCATTTAACATTAGTGTATCTTTGGAGAGTATTTAGTCATCAGTTTTCTCATCTACAAAATGGGCTTGCTAATGACACCTACTTGTAAGCTTGTTGTGAGATTAGCATCTTTTAATCTGTTGTGCAGCAAAAAGCTCAAGAAATGCTAAACTCATGGTTCATCATGCACATCTTTCACCCTGCATAAATGAGAGCTGGTTTCATGTGTCTGATTCTTTCAATTCAAGTGGGAACTCCTTCAATTCAGTGACCACAGATTCTTTTCCTTTTGATCCCCCTGCATGTATTGAGACTTTCATAACTTTCTTTTGAATTTTACAGATCCTTTTAGTGTTTCCTTGAGGGTGACAGAACCTCATTTCTTAGCGAACTAGTTCAGGGGGATAGTGACTGGTCTAAGTTTATGGAGATGTTGAGTCTGGGACAGGATCCGAGTCAAAATGTGACTCCTGGTTATTTGCCTACTCTAGTCTCCAAAACTGTTTCCTATAACTCATTCCTCTTGTCTCCATGTGTCACACTACAGCACATATGCACCACATATATGTAGCAAACACATAGCACACATGCAGCATACACATACCACAGATGTACACAGCAAATATACAGCATACATGCAGACATACATACACACCCTGCATATCAACCTTCCTCAGATCTTTTTCAGACCTCCCCAGCCAAATGGCCAACATATCATAGGCCTCCTAGGCAGGATTGACCCACTAGGGCTCCCCAGCTTGAGCCAGGGTGGGACAATGCAGGCAGCACAACAATCTGAGGAGCTTTTTAGTTAAGAGCTACAACTCTGCAGCCAGATGGACCTGGGTTTCAATGTTTATTGGAAGTGTGGCCAAGTAAAGTTCCTTACTCTCCTGGCCTCTGTTTCCCATCTGTAATGTGTCAGGATGGCAGCATTGCCTGCCTCATGGGCATGGGGTGAGAATGATCTCTGACCTGCAAAAGCAAAAGTTCTCTTCCAGGGAGAACTGACACTTCTATTCTAACGCAGCGTCCAAACCTTGGTTCACTCACGCTTTCTTCAGACTTTTTTGGATATTCAGACGCTGATGGGTGCTGGGAATGTCATGATGACTAAGATGTTGTTCTTGTCCTCGGAAACCTTGAGGGCAGTAAATCTGACTGTCCCCAAAAGCCAACGAAGGTGGCATTGGAAATAGGAAGAAAATGAAAAGACTTGTGGGATTATTATACTTGGAAGGGCCTGGATTTGTTCCTATTAGATAAAATTTGAATGAAGAAAAAAGTTATTAAAATGATTGAATTAGATGTGGAAAAGTAAATTGGCCTTTAAAAAGATTCCATTTGGGCAAGGTAGGAGCACTGGAAATAGCTGGATTTTATACATTCCACATTTTTGCTTACTAATACACAAGGTATTAATGCAGGGAAAGAGGTGATTAAGAATTCACTTGGCCAGATTTAAGAAGCTGCTTATGCAAGGTGCTATGCAGAATACACGGAAGAAAAGGCATCTTTGCCTTTAAGAAACTTAACTATGGTTTACATTGGCAGGAAGTGGGGCTGGTGGCCAGTGAAAACAACTGCACAAAAATCTAGAATGTGAGGTCAAAGACAATAATGACCATCAGAGATGTGAGGTAAGGCAGTGGGCGTGCAGGTGGGAGGAAGAGTTTCCTGGCTGGCCCATGCAGTTCTAGGTGTTTTCTTGGGGAAAATGGCTTTGAGTTTCATTTTGAAGATTTCTAGGAGTATGGTAGGAAAGAAAAAAGGAAAGATTGGTCTCTATAAAGAAAATAGCAGGAACAAAGACAGAGCAGCAGGGAAGGAAGATATCGGTTTAGAAAAGTGAGAGAAATTCAATTTGGCCAAGAGCCTTCTTGGCAGGCATGAAGCACAGAGTTAAATATTGAGGCTGGGAATCAGATAAACCCAGTGTCAATTTTTTACATGAGTAGAGTGGGTGAAATAGAGTTCCCCTCAAGTCCAAATTCCACTTGAATCTCAAAATGTGACCTAATTGGGAAACAGGGTCTTTGAACAGATGTAACTAGTTAAGGATCTCAAAAGGAAGCCAGCCCGGTTTTACAATGGGTCCCAAATCCAATGTGTGGAGTGCAGAGGAGACGCATGGCCCATGTCAAGATGCGGGTGGTGCAGTTACCTGCAGCGAACATGTGGGACCACCAGAGCTGGAAGAGCCAAGGAAGGACTCTCCCCTAGAGACTCCCTAGGATGATGGCTCTGCAGACACCAGCCTCCAGAACTTCAAGAGTCAATTTCTGTCCATTCAAGCCACCAGGTTTATGGGAATGTCAGCAGCCCTAGGAACCTGAACACACTGGGTTATGTAGGATAAGTTAATAGCCTGGATTAGCCTCAATTTCTTCATCTGAAAACCAAGAATAAATAGTAGCTGTCTCACAAGAATACCATGAGGACTAATTGTGAGGCACTTAACTTGTTAACTTATTAACTTGCCGCCTACTTCAGAGGCGGAGAGTGGGTTAGCTGGAATGATAAGTTGGAGAGCGATCATAGGATGAGGCTGAGTTCCAGGTAGAGAAATTTGGACTTGGCTCGCAAGGCAATACAGGTGCTTCATATTTCAAAAAAGGGTGTGACCCATTAAGATGGTGCTGCTTAGGACATCACCCAGGAATGCTGAGGCCGGCTGAAACCAGAAGGCCGGAGCCCCACCGGGGAAGATTGATCAGAATACCCCCTTTGCCCCTGCACCGGAGGGTGGAGTGAGGTGTTTCAGGCAGAGGAAGGGAGGTCTGTCGTGGGAGAGGCCTCACCTCAGAACATTCTTGAGATGTGTTTCTTGGGCCTAGAGAGTGCACCTATCTGGTGGGACTGAAGGTTTTGCAGGAGAAGGGCTCACAAAGCACTGAAGCCTGAGGACTGCAGTGGCCAGAGTAGGGCAGAACATGGCAGCGTGGAAAAAAGTCCAAGTGGGACCAGAGCGCATGCACGCCAGGTATAGATTTCCCTGGAGTAAGGAAGAGGATTCCAGGGTTGAAACTGCCTAGAAAACAGCCACCGAGCTGCAAGACCCCCTAAACCAGCAATTATTGGTCCAGTCTAATCCACAGCAGAAGGAGGAAGTAAAAACCAGATACCTGCTTTTCTTGTCATGTGGCTACAAACAAATATATGCAAATCAAGGACGTAAGTTCTCACTGCACAGGTGATCCCCCCACCACACCCATGGGTGCTGGAGAACAGAGTAGACGTAGGAAAGAGAGCTCCCAGTTAAATCTGAATATAGCAGTTAGAATAATTTCGCATATCAACTAGACTCTCATCTCCCTCCACATCTCAATTTTTATGTTCCCCAACTGCGGGTGCTGTCAACATCTTAATTATTTCAGAATCTGCCAAGGACAGTGAGCATTCAAGAGGTGTGTGCTCTTTCTGAAGCTTAAGACGAGTCATTGTTATTTAGGTTCGCCGGGACTGTAGTCAAAAAAAACAAGGACAAGAGTGTCCCTGCATCTTCTATTGCACTGAAGTGTTCAGGCTCTTGATTTAAAGTGGAGAAGATTCCTTTTTAATGTCAGACTTTAAGAAAAATCAAAATGCAGGCCAACTGAGAAATACTCTTGCTAGTCTCACCCAGAGGCCTGAAGGCAGTCCTTTGATTTGGAGAATTGTGGCTGCCCTGTGGGTAACTGAAACAGTTTTGGAGGGCACTTTCTTAAAACGTATTTTCAATTTTACACACACATATGTATAGACACATCCCCATATATATGTACGTGAATATACACAAGTATATACTTACACATTTAAACCAGTCTAATTTAAAAGCTGCAGATGTAGCTGGCAGATGTTTTAAAATAAACACCTGATGGGGAAATCTAGCCCTCCTGTGAATGCTGGCAAAAGCTCCCTTCTGGGAAGGGGAGACCCACAGATGCAAAGGAAGGGCACCTGAGTGAGTATCCTAAAACAGGCCCAGCACATGAGGAGTTCTGAGGAGTGCGCCTCAAGCAGTCAGCCAGCTTTTATTTGACAAAATACCATGATGAGATATATTTGAAAGTAGTCATTTCTTGTTCTGTAAACATCAGGCCAGACAAGGCAATGAGGTAGGAGTGGAAATCCTATTAAAAAAAAAAATCCGAAGGAAATTGCCTTGTGATTCATCTATTTGATTATAAGATGGAGCTGGTGGCCGGCCATAATGTGTTTCAATATTTGGAAACAGCTTGCGAGGAGCTTGGATTATTTGAGGAATGATTGGGCAAAAGTAGTTCTGAGTTGGAGTGGAAAAATAAAAAAATGAAAGAAGTCAGGGCCTCCAGATGTCTTTTGGACAAGAACTACTACAGCTATGAATATGCAGCCCAAGGAGGCAGGTGGGTGCCTCAGACACCTCCACCTAGCTCTGTGGGAAGGGCACATTTTAATTGCCATGTGTGCGTTATCTGAGTCACTGCCAAGATGACAACGTGGATAGAGGATGGAGATGACTAATGTTTACTTCACTTTCTTTGTCTCCTGGCAGCACATGTAGACCAACTCAAAGATGACTCAAGTTTAGAGCTGAAGAGGACCTCAGATACCAAGTCCTCCTCCTCCTTTTTTACATACAGAATATTGAAACCCAAAATGGAATGTGATTTGCTGCAGGAGACTTGGTAGACCAGTTGGCCTGGAACCTGGGGCTCCAGATGCCAGCTCACTGCTCTTCCCACCAGAGCATGCTGCATGTCACCTGGGTCCATACCATGGCAGGCACAGAGGAGCTCTTTGCTCGTTTTTGCTTGGACCTTCCTTATTGAGCTGTAGGCTCTTCTCCAAACTTCTTTCTTCTTGGCACAGCTGTCCAAACTCACTTGTCCCAGGCTTTAGGCTCCTGCCAGGTGAAAGAAGGGTGTCTGAGATGTTGATAAAAGCTAAGAGCTTACGTGCAGAGAACAGAACACTAGTCTTGGAGTGGAAAGCTTTAGATACCAGTCTTGGCTTTTGCTAATTATGAGTGAGTTTTAAAACCTTCATATATAAATAAGAATAACGATCCCAACCTCAGGGTTTTAAAGATGACAGACTGGACTAAGTAAAAGTGATCTTTAATCTAAAGGGTATTCACATCGCTACAGGGTCATTACAGTGCTGCACACATATGAGTTGGTATAAGGGCTTGCTTTCATTTCAAGTGCTTCAACAATATTTGAGGGAGAATTACAGGCATTACAGTGTCTGACTGGCATGGGGAAAAGACTTTGGGTTGTAGGTGGGTCTCTCAGTGTCCAACCTCTAGCTCACTCTGTGGTGTAGACAGAGATAGATATTCATCTACTTTGCTCTCAGGTTGGACTTAAGCATTTTCCCTTGGAATATATAAAGCCAGTTCAAAAACATTAGCAACTGGGGAGAAGCCAACATTACCTCTTCTGGGACTGAAACAAGGGAACTCTTAATTTAACTTCCTTTATGTGTCTCCGTATAGACTGGGCAATGAGAATGGATATCTTGGAAGCTGATGATGAGGACATTTGACTGATTAAAACTCAGTTGGAGGGCAAAATGGTTCATTTTCCTGCTATTAAGCAGAACAATACTGCATCCAAAAGATAAATGGGCATCTAGGGTCTCAAAAGTGCTTCTGGGTATGATTGTAAATATGGCAACAAAGAGAAAAGTAGACCCAAAGAATCCACCCGATTTGTGCCTGAGAAGGAAGATGCCAGTGTGCAGCTGTGTGAGAGGGTGGCTGAAGAGACAACATGAAGTGACTGAGAAGGGGGTGGCACAGGAATCCAGTTTTCAGGCTTTGAATCCTGGGTCTGCAGGTTCCCAGCTGAGTAATTAGGGCAAGTAACTCCACTTTCTAAGGCTCCACGTTTTTTTCATCTGAATGAAGAAATTGAGTAAATGAATTTAAAAAGCCATCTGCCTCTTAGGGGTTTTACAGGCGAATAGTTTCCCTAGCTAAAGGAGTTCCCTCTTAGCAGCTGAGAACAGCCTGAGAATTTCAAAAAGCCTTTAAGCAGGTCGGAGGAGGCTAAGCAACCTGAATGTCAACAGTATAATCTTCCCTGGTCAAATATGTTCAGGTTAAAGGAAGTGAAATTGGCTTTTTATTTATATTGTGGCAAAATATACCTAACATATAATTTACTATTTTAATTGTTTTTAAGTGTACAGTTCTTTGGCATGAAGTGTACTCACCCTCTTGTGCAACCATAACCACCGTCTGTATCCAGAAAATTTTCATCAACTGAAACTGAATTCTGTACCCCTTAAATGGTAACACCCCACTCCCCTCTCTCTTTAGCTCCTGGCTATCACTATTCTACTTCCTATCTCTGTGAATCGAATACTGCAGGTTCTTCATACATGTGGATTCATATGGTATTTGTCCTTTTGTAATTAGTTCCTTTCACAGAGCATAATGTCCTCAGGGTTTGTTCAAGTTAGAAAACATGTCAGAATTTATTTCCTGAATAATATTCCATTGTCCATCTTCTTTACATTCTATTTATACATTCACTGGCAATGGATCCTTGGGTTGCTTCCAACTTTTAGCTCTTGTGTATTATACTGCTATGAACATGGGCATAGAAATACCCATGTTCGAGTCCTTACTTTCATGTCTTTGGGGCATATACCCCAAAGTGGAAATGATGGATCATATGATTTAATTCCTTTTAATTTTTTGAGAAACTGCCATACTGTTTTTCACAATGGCTGCATCATTTTATATTACAAGAGTTCCATTTTCTCCCTATCCTCACCGACACTTCCTATTTTCTTTCTTTCTTTCTTTTTATTGTATAATAACAATTCACATTGGGTATGACCAGGTACCTCATTGTGATTTTGATTTGCATTTCCCTAGTGATTAGTGATGGTGGACATTTTTTGTGTTCCTGTTGGTCTTTTGTGTATTGTCTCTGGAGAAATATCTATTCAAGTCCTTTGCCCATTAAATTTTTTTTTGGTTTGTTTAGTTGTTGTGGTTCTTTATATGTTCTAAATATTAATCCCTTCTTAGACATATGAATTTCAAGTATTTTCTCTCATTCTGTGGGTTGCCTTTTTACTCTGTTGATAGTGTCCTTTGATGCACAAAAGTGTTTAATTTTGATGGAGCCCAACTTATCTTTTTATTTTGTTGTTTGTCCCTCTTGTGTCACATCCAAGGAATCATTGCCAAATCCAATGTCATAAAGCTTTTGTTCTCTGTCTTCTTAGAGTTCTGATTCTAGGTTTTACATTTATGTCCTTGACCCATTTTGAGTTAATTTTTATAAATAGTATTTGGTAAGGGTCCATCTTAATTTTTTTCTCATATGGGAAATACATTTCTTTTTTTTCACCTTTTTTTTTTTAAATTGGCGCATTACAGTTGTACATCTTGATGGGATTTGTTGTTACATATTCAGACATGCACATCACAGAACAATATAATTTGGCTAATACCACTTCCCTGAACTTCCTCCCTCCTATTACTTGGTTCTGGATATACAAGATCTTGGGAAATTTAGAAATCTTAGAAACAGAAACTCAAGGACAATTTCTAGGGCTGTTGTGATTTGAGAGGCTCAACTCTAATAATCTTTTGCATGTGTGTAGTTCTGTGCTAGGGGCCTGTAAGTGGGAGTGTGTGTGTTTGTGTGTGTGTGTGTGTGTGTGTGTGTGTGTGTGTGTGTGTGTGAAGCAGCACTAAATGGTCTCAAGAAACAGGACCACATAAAATGTAGGGTCAGGGTGAATGGGAGGAAGGGTGTTGTTTCCCAGAAGGAAACCTACATGCCTTTGCAGAAGAAGCGCAGGTGGGCAGAACCGAAAATGCCCGCTACATTTTACCACAGCAAACTTTCTCAGAGTGGTTGACGTGGCTTCGTAAGTCTCAGGTTGGAAGGAGTAGAGTATGTACCTGTTTCCATACCTATTTGTCCAAGAAACTTTAGGAGGGTCTCACTGGTTGACTGTTCCACAGAACATGTTTTAGGAAATACTCTCACATGCTAATAACAGGAATTAGGTACTTGCACAAACTTCCTGGGAGATTCTGGTAGAGCAGGTCTCCTAACCACACTTCCATGAGCGCTGGCCTAACCCTTTGGGATAAACGCCTGATAAGGTTCTCAGAGGTGGAAGAGCCCAGCCTTTCAAAATGCAAAAGCTAGTCTCCTGGCTTCTGAAAATGGACAGCAGACTTCTTCTACAACAGCAATAGCATCCAGCCAACATGGCTTAGTATCTACATCCCGAGACACTAAATTTGACCCCGTACAGATGTGTTTTGGAGGTCCTGGTAAACTCAGAAGAGAGGGCCTGTGGTTGTGGCCAGGTTCCTGGTTTGTGAGGTCTTGAGTGTTTGACAGGCTGAAGGCTCTCAGTGACTGGAATAAAGAGCTGGGGCCTGTGCTTCTGGTCACAACTGTGTGTTTCTGTGTTACTGACTTGTGGATTGTCCCCGACTTTCAGAGTTGGTGACTTTTTTTTTTCCAGTTAATAGTATCTTTTATTTATGTGATTTCGTGTCTCAGCACATTTGACATGTAACATAGCATGTAAGAATATGTTAGTATTAGGATTCTAGAGATTGTGACAATTTTGGAGACTAATTATAAAGTTCTTAGACTAGTTATACATGATCTTCAGGAAGTTGGAGTTATATGTGTGTCATTAAAATACTTGTAAAACATGTTTCCTATTCCATCCTGGATAGATGGTATAAATAGGTTCACAATATCCCTGCTGCCACCTGTGATTTCCAGCCGCCTTCCCATTTCTCTTAATTAGTCCTGAGTATCCCTGTCAGGTGGGATACTCAGGGGTGGTCTCAGGTGTGGCCTCTGATTGTCCTCATATGTCTCCCCTCATCATTCTTTTTTTAAAAAATTTGTATCTGATAGCAGAATGCATTACAATTCTTATTATACATAAAGAGTATGGTTTTTCATATTTCTGTTGTATACAATGTATATTCACACTAATTTGTGGCTTTATACATGTACTTTGGATAATAATGTCCATCACATTCCACCATCATTTCTAACCCCCTGCCCTTCCTTTCCCCCTCCCACCCCTCTGCCCTATCTAGAGTTCATCTATTCCTCTCATGCTTCTTCCGCCTACCCCACTATGAATCAGCCTCCTTATATCAGAGAAAACATTCAGCATTTGGTTTTTTGGCTAACTTCACTTAGCATTATCTTCTCTAACTTCATTCATTTACCTGTAAATGCCATGATTTTATTCTCTTTTACTGATGAGTAATATTCCATTGTGTATATATGTGACATTTTTTAATCCATTCATCTACTGAAGGGCATCTAGGTTGGTTCTATAGTTTAGCTATAGTGAATTGTGCTACTATAAACATTGATGTGGCTGTGTCTCTGTAGTATGCTGTTTTTAAGTCCTTTGGGTATAAACTGAGGAGAGGAATAGCTGGGTCAAATGGTGGTTCTATTCCCAATTTTCCAAGAAATCTCCATACTGCTTTCCAGATTGATTGCACCAATTTACAGTCCCACCAGCAGTTTATGAGTGTATCTTTTCCCCCACATCCTCATCAACACTTATTGTTGTTTTTGTTTGTAATAGCTACCATTCTGACTGGAGATGATATCTTAGAGTGGTTTTGATTTGCATTTCTCTAATTGCTAGAGATGATGATCGTTATTTTTTCATATATTTATTTATTGATTTTTCTTCTGAGAAGTGTCTCTTCAGGTCCTTGGCCCATTTATTGACTGGGTTATTTGTTTTTTGGTGCTTAGCTTTCTGAGTTCTTTACATACCCTAGAGATTAGTGCTCTATCAGAGTTGGTGACATTTTATTGGCTGTTGCCAGCACTTCCCCTTTCAGCTTCTTCCAATTGCAGGCAGACAGCAGTATTTCTACCATTTCATAAGTTCTGGTGTGTGTGTGCGAGGAACAAATGGCCAACCACCAGGACAGCGCCTCCCCTATCAGCTGTAAGGGAAGATTCTGGGCTTAACTAATAGTCAGGCCCTTCGGACCCTCTGGAGATGGGTTTCCAGCAGCCATGTGGAGACCTTGCTGGCAGCCCCTCAGGGTTTGGAAACAGCTTCCTAAATCCTCTGACTCCTTGCTTCCCAGACAGAGGGGTCTGGGGGCTGAAGTCCTGGGTGGGAAGAGCTGGGTCAATGGAAATGAACAGAGGGTGGTATTTTCTAGAATGTGAACCAGAAGGTGGGAACCGGGGGTCTGGGCCTCAGCCTGGGCTCCTCCACAGATGCCTGGTGGTCTCTGTGCTTCACGATGGTTTTTCTCTCGAAAGCCAAGAGAGTGAAGCCAAATCAATTAATTCAAAACCAAACATTTATGGACTTTGGTTATACTCCGGGCTCTGCGCTAGAGGGAGGTGACATTAAATAAGACTGCTGCATGCCCTTGTAAAGATGGTTTCCAAGGGCTCTTGCTGCTCTTATGTGCTGTGAGTCTATGACATCATGCCTGACTGGTGGCAGCCCGTGATGGGTGTGCTCCCACATGCCCTGGCACAACCACCGGAGAGACGTGCTGTTCTTCCCACCGGACGGAGTCAAGGGACCCGTCTAAGGACACATGGCCATTAAGTGGCCGCACTGGGGTCTATCCAGACCCTTTGCCTCTCAGTCCTCTGTTCTCTGCTCTGTCGCTTGCTGACTATGACTTTGCCCCTCCTCCTAGATTTTTCCACCCTGTGAAATAATAGCTATCATTTGCCAAGCACTTACTTTGGGTCCCACCATATGCACTATCTCTAGATCTCCCAGCAACCTCATTAGGTATTACAATATTGGTATTTTACAGAGGAAAGACAGGCTCAGAGAGGTTGAGGACTTTGCCAGAGACACCCAGCTTGTCAACAGCATTTGATCCCAGGTCTGAGTGGGGCTGCTATGTTACATTGCTGTCCAGAATCACTGAGAGAGATGATGGGGAGGACAAGGAAGGGGAGCAGTCCAGAGGAGTCCAGGGAGCTGGCCTTGCCTGGGTTGAAGACCCTGGGGGTGAAGCCCTCATGGGTAACTATTATGGACTTCAAAGCCCAAAGGATATTCCGGGTCCCACAGACCCAATAAAAGCTACCTTAGAGGCAGAAGCAGCCCTGATGTTGAGAACGATATATGAGCTGCTTGGGAAAGCCATTGCTAAGGGTGAGACCTACCACTGCCTCTGTGCCTGCTCCCCTAGGGTCCTGTGCTCCCTACTGTCAGCTAAAGGGTGTCTGAGTCCCCCACCAGGTCTCCCTCCGCTATGTCACACTGTCCCCTTCCCCTGCATCCACGCCCTGAAATTTTCCAGACTTGTAGGTTTCAAAGGAAGGTTGACAGTCCCCTGGCTGCAGGAAGCTCAGAGGTCCCTCATAGTAGTTGGTGGCTGGTAATTGGGGTCCTATTTGCCTGCTGAAAGCTGACCCTGCAGGCCCTGGTTTTTAATGACCTTGCACACAGACTTGATAAGCCTACCCTCATTTGTTAGCCACAGGAAGTGTGTGGGATGTGTGGAGACTCAGAGGGGACCTTTTAAGGTAGCCCAGCAGCTCGGGAACAGTTATGGGTGGAGTATACAGAGCTGCCTGGAGATGAATCTGTAAGCTGTGGGGGGAATGATCCAAGTCCTGGAGGTGGCTTTGATGGCTGTGGAGGCACCCACGGTGACAGCTGCTAACTGACGAGGTCACGGCTTCCACAGAGATGGGCACGGGGCCTGCCTCTGTGTGTCACCACGGGAGGGACTCACTCAGGCCCTGAAACCCAGGGACCAGGATCAAGGTGTCCCCATAGCTGCCCTCTCACAAAATACAAGATGAATTATCATGAAATTCCTCACACATGAGAGGCTCCGCCCGGGGCTTGCAGCCAGCCTGGGGAGAAGGCTTCACATTCAGTTAATTTTTACCTGACCTGCCTGGTGTCTCTGGGGAAGGGTTCTGTTCTTGCTGTAGGATGAGACTCTCAGGGCTGCAGGGAGTTTATTTAGCCCACAGCTCCTCTTCTCTCAGGCTCCCAAACGCTGGGGAGGGATTTCCAAGCTGTGCACAACACGGCTGACAAAAACCCAGCAGATGGAGGGCTAATGAACTTAATTGTCCTCTTTCCCACCCCCTGGAGATCTGGGGAGCAAAAATCAAGTCTGTTCTCTTGGAATTTGAAAGAGAAACCAGGTGGCAGTTGTTTTATTTCTCCTCAAGAGACATAATATTCGATGGGGGAAATTCTCAGCACACACAGACAATTTTGACCCTGGCTGGCAGGAGAGAGGGGCAGGAGGAGGAGCTGTGGGTGGGCTCTTCTCGGTTTCTGGTGTTGGCTGGGATCTCGGCTGGCCTTGGTTTCCTTCCTGACCGACACAGAAGGTCAGCAGCTCGGTGTGAGGCTCCTCTGGCTCTGGGGCCAAGCACAAGCCCTGGGGAGAAGGAATTTGATCGCTGGGGTGATCTGGAGTGTTCCCGAGTTCCCATTGGTTCTCAACTCCTGATCTGAGGACCAGAAGTGCCAGGTGGGGGCTGGACAGGGTGGTCACAGGAACCCAGAAGCTCTGGCTCTCGTGAAAACAGCATAAAGGGGACCTGGGAGGCCACTGGGATTGTTGGTTGGAATGAAAAGTTTCAGAGGGCTGGCTGGGATCTGAGGTTTGGAGCCACTTGACTCAGGTCTCCGATAAGGCCAGGGTGCAGGGGAGGCCTGGGAGTTTGGGGAATAAATGTTCAGAACTCTGACCACCTAATTAAATGCAGAGAGCCTCAGTCAGACACACCTGGTTCCACCTGTTGAGTCATCTTGAGGAGGCAGGTTGATCCTTTTGTTTCTCATTTATAAGACGAGGCTAATAAATATCTGCCTATTGGGGTGGGTGGAATCACACCAGCATCCTGGAGGGGCTACTCCAGGTACATTTCTGAGCCTGAGATCCCACAGACCTCTCCTGTGCCTATTCCACACATACCAGCTCCCATCATCCTAGCTCCCAAAATTCTCTGGGGGATTCTGTGTTCTTCCAGATGGATTCACTGATTCCTGATTGAGGACTGATTCTGCAGTCCTCAATCCTCCTCTATGCCTGTTGAATGGCCTCTATTTCTTTCTTTCTTTTGTGGTGCATGGGGATTGAACCCAGGGCCTTGTGCCTTCTTATTTCTTTACTCCCACTCTTCTCTGCTTTCTTCACCAGTAACCGGAGGTTGTGTGTTCACTGAAGGTTGGGCTCTAGTTGGGCGTGGTTCGAGAAGGTTCAGAGCATAGACCCAAGACAACCTAAAACAGCATTAGGCTTCACCCTTCTTATGCCAGCTCACTCTACACCGTGAATCATCCTCAACCTTCATGGTTAGAATTCTGTTAGCAACTTAGAGCCAACCGGTAGGTGGCTCTTCTAGTTTCAGCTGCCTACTCACATGGGCATTCGTGTTAATTGTGGGCTAATGTGCTGATCTTGCTGGGACTCTCACAGGTCTGGGGTCCTGACTGGGACACTTGGGATCTGGTCTTTGCCATCTGCTAACTTGCTGCAGAGACACGTAGGATGGCTGACAAGTGAGGGAGTGGGGTGTGCGAGGTCCCTGAGGCCTGGGTTGGAATTGGCAGTCCACCACATGCGCTTGGTCAAAGTGAGTCACCTGACCAGTGCACATTCAAGGGTAGAGGAGACAGACTCCAGGTTGAGTGTGAGAAGCTGCAAAGCCTCAATCTGAAGCAAAGGTGTGGATACAAGCAGTGAAGTATTGTATCTATGTTTGCAGTCTCCCTGCTATCTTCCCCTCAGGGTCTAGCTATTGTTGGAGCTTCAGTATCTCCTTTTGAGTCTAGAACTCTCCCAAATATTCTCTTCTCCCTGTTCTATGAACCCAAACTTTTCTTCCTATTTGAGGAAGCCTCTAAATTCTTTTTTTAAAATATTTTTAAAATTGTAGATGGACACAATATCTTTGTTTTATTTACTTATTTATTTTTTATGTGGTGCTGAGAATCGCCCCCAGTTCCTCACACATACAAGGCAAGTGCTCAACCACTGAGCTACAACCCCAGCCCGGAAGCCTTTAAATTCTTGTAACTTTATTATACTGAATATTTTTATTCAATGATATCTGTTTCTGTTTCCAGATATGTTTACCACTAAAAATGGTCCTTTGTTGGATATTATTATTTTCTTATTTTTTAAAACTTAGTTTATTTTTTGGCTGATACCTAAAACCACAAAAATCATTCATATTAATGGGGAACCATGTAATTTTTGATACTTGTGTATCTTGTGTAATCAGTTTATAAGTATCTTCCTCCTCAAACATTGACCACTTCTTTATGGTGAAACATTCAAACTCTTCTTCCAGCTTTCTGAGAGGTACCACACACATTTGCTATCTGTGGTCACCTAACTGTGCAATAGCACACTGGAACTTGTTCTCCTTTCTAACTGAACTTTGTAGCTACTGAAGAACCTCTTCCCTCCTTGCCCCAACCTGTGGTAATTACTCTCAACTTCTGGGAGATCAACTTTTTAAAATTTTCACATGAGTGAGATCATTCCACACTTGTCTTTCTATGCCTGGCTTATTTTAGTTAATGTAATGATCTCTAGTTCTGTCCATGTTGTCACAAATGACAGGATTTCATTTTTTTTTTTATGACTGAGTAGGACTCCATTGTACTTTATCTACTAACTTTGAGGAACACTTAGGTTGTTGAGGGACACTTAGGTTGTTCAATTTCATGGCTATTGTGAAGAGCGCTGAAATAAACATGGTGTGTAGATGTTCTTTCAACATACTTATTTCTTTTGGACGTATGCACAGTAGCAGGATTGCTGGATCATGTGCTAATTCTATTTTTTAATCTTCTATTGTGTTTGATTAAAGTAAACTACAGTTTCTAACCTGCCTGGGTCTCAGAGTTGCTTGCAAAATTTTTAAAAATTACTGATGCCCAGGTTGGGGTAGGTTTTGGATAGTGTTTTTTTTTTTTTTTTTTTTTTTGTACCAGGGATTGAACCAGCAGTGCTTAACCACTGAGCCACATTCCCTGGGGAGTAGTATTTTTAAAAAGACCACAGGTGGTTCTTGTATGTAGCTAGGGTTGAAAACAACTGGAATAAATAAAAGCACTCTGTATCTCTGAGATGAATATTACTTCTCTAAAACATGAACATCTGGAAGCTGTACTCTTTTTCTTGAAATGATCAGCTTCCTCCTTCCTCTTACATTGGTACAAGTCCATGCATTTCAGGTACAAGAGTTGCCATCATTGCTACTTTTGCCATCATGGGCAATATAATGCAGTGGGGAAGAAGGGCGCTGCAGACAGGCCACATCACCTCTCTGTGTCTCAGTTTCCCACTCTGTACAAGGAGGATGATTAAAATTCCTACTTTATAAATCACTCTCTACATCATAGGATGGTTGTGAGGATTAGATGTCTACATGGCTGTCCTTAGAGTCACAGTAAGTGTCCATCAGTTGTGGCTGGAGTGTTGTGAATACTAAGCTCACCTTCACTTTGCTTCTGCTGTGCTCCAGTTCTCAAAACAAAGGTGAGGATAGCAACAGAGAGAGTGAGGTGGTTTCCATCATCTGGGCTGGAGCATGCTAGTGTCGGGAGAATGTATAGGTGAGACACTTCCATTGCTTGCTTAGCTCTGCCAACTCTAGATTATTCAGAGCATTAAGAAAACTCTAGCAAACTTGGATCTCCTCTGTTTCTTCCAAGTCGAGTTTTCTTTAGTCCAGCGTTTATTTTAACAAAGGCAGCCTCAAGTTTGTGCAATTATTTGAGTAGCTGGCACATCCAGCTAGGGTCAGATGTCCCGGAGAGAGCTGTTTGTGAAGATGCCCCAGTCTGCTGGCTGCACCCTGTTCCAGTTTGAGGAGCAGCCCAGGGGGCACTGAGAGGGCAACAGAGGACAACCTGGAGTCACCCAGAGTCAGAGTCAGCAGTTCCCTTTGACATCTGACGCACACACAAGGAATGAGAATCTAGAAGAATAAACACACCCCAAGCTGTGGAACTGGTAGAGCTCCAATTAGGGAATCATGGGAATTATAACTGTCATTTGTGTCCTTTGGGTCAGGCTTTGTGTGAGGGCTTCTTCTTCTTCTTTTTTTTTTTTTTTTTTTTTTTGGTACCAGGAATTGAACCCAGATTCACTTCACCACAGAGCCAGTCCTTTTTATTTTAATTTTTTATTTTGAGATAGGGTCTTACTAAGTTGCTTAGCATCTCACTAAGTTGCTGAGGCTGGAGCCAAAGTTGCAATCCTCCTGCCTCAGCCTCCAGAACTGCTTGATTACACCATCATGTCCAGCTTGTGGGTTTTATCTCTGCCATTTGAATGATGTCTCGAGATGCCAAGAGGCAAGCCAGATGGGCTCCACCTCGTAGCTGAGAGAATGAGACTTAGCAGTGTTATGATGTCACAGCAAGTACATGAAGTGTCAGGTCCCAGTGCTGCCTGCAATACCATAAGGACTGTCTCAGGCACTGGATGGACACTTTAAAAACTCCTACAAAATTTCCATTCTCCTTGGAACAGGCTGCTCACCTACCACAAATGTAGATTGAGATTATCTCTGTGGTATGATTGTAGGAAGGTCCTGAGTTAAAAAAAAAAGAAAAAAGAAAAGAAAAACAAACTTTTCCCCAAATGTGAAAACCAGAAAACTCAAACCTTACTCCAGTTTTCTTTCATTTCATGCACTGGTACAAGAAAACTAGTGCTTAATTTAAGGTTTTAGTTTCTGATAAAATGGAAACATTCTTCAAAGAAGCTAAAACTGAATGTGAACTAAAAGCAGCAACATATTGGGGTGAGCATTGGTTTGAGAGTCTAGTGTGTGACCTCATACTTGAAATAACTTCCTTGGGCTAAAATTGACTAGTCTAGGGCTAGGGATGTGGCTCAAGCGGTAGCGTGCTCGCCTGGCATGCGCGGGGCGCTGGGTTCAATCCTCAGCACCATGTACAAACAAAGATGTTGTGTCTGCCGAAAACTAAAAAATAAATATTAAAAAATTCTCTCTCTCTCTCTCTCTCTCTCTCTCTCTCTCTCTCTCTCTCTCTCTCCTCTCTATCTTTAAAATAAAAAAATTGACTAGTAAAGGTCACATAATTGGAACATTATGAAGACAAGGCAGGGATAATATCTTATTTGGAGTGAAAACAATCTAAATTCTAAAATATTGAGAAACCTTAAATTTTAGTATGGACATTATTATAAACAAATGTATGTGATACTATTATGCAAAATAATATAGAATAAATCTGACAAATTATAATAATGTTTCATAAGCACAAATACACATTTGATTATATATATTTGAGTAATAGAGTAATACATATATTATATATATATATGTTTTTAGACTTGAGAGTCAGACTTCCTGGTGGTACCACTTAACTAGTTGAGTTCTTTTGTACAAGTTTACTTAAGCTCAATAAGTCTGCGTCTTCTTATCTAGAAGATAGTAGACTCATAGTCCACACCTAGACTGGAGTGAGTGAATACATTGTATTAATAATACATTGTTATTTTTTTTCCTAGTGCAGGATACTTTTGACATGAATCCTTGCATGGTTATTGTTTTATTGCTGGTAATAGGGTTTGGGAAATAAAGCAGCTACTTTCCTGGTTTCTGATCATTGAAGTGCCTGGGATTACTTCTTGGCAACTGTAATTTAGGGACTTGAACGCAGCTGTCTTGGCAGAGAGGGACTGATCTGGCTTTGCTTTATAGCTTCGCTATGATTTTCAGAGCTTTGGTAAATGTGCACTGGCCAATTCTTTGCAGCAAGAGACTCTAGGGAGGGAAGGAAGGGCCTCCTGTGATGCTGTCACAGAAGGTGTTCATTGCAAGACTGGCTGGTCCTGGGGGTGAGATTTTCCTCATGTCTGCATCTCAGAGCTCTGCTACGCACTCAGATCCACCCCTCCTCTCAGGGCTCCTGGTCCTCCTTCAGGTCAGAAAGGGAACAAAAGCAGGACGACGACTCTCCTCACCTTCCCAGGTATAAAGCTGTTGGGAGGTGGGCACACAGGGAGAAGAAAGGACATAGACCTCTTTTCCTGCCCCAATCCCACATGAACTTTAAGGACAAACAGCACAAGGGCTTCATAGGAATCATCTCCTTGATGTTTCTACCCTCTGAAGAGCCAGCCAGGAGCAAGGACAGTTCTGAACCTGAGCCAAGGACATGGTCTCCCTAGGGGAGGCCTGGAGTGGGTCACCTAGGATGCTATCAGGGGTCAGCTAGAGACCCAAGAGCAGCTGCGCCATTAGCTAGCATGTGTCCGCTGCTCTTTGGAAACCTGTACTATCAAGTACTAGCAATCACTAGCCCAAGCTTGGTGTTGGCAAAGCCAAGAGCCCACAGATGGCCTGTGTGATTGCCTTGCCAGGGCCTCAGTGAGCTTCCCTGACAAATGATGATGGTTAAGAGAGTGTGGTAGGTTGGCACCTGTGGTGTGTCTTGCTATGAAAAGCATAAAAAGCATCCCCAAATCTCTTTGGAAGGGGAAGTTCCAGGTTGCAGTCCCCAGGCTTAGATGAGCATCTGAGAGTGGTACTTCCCACAGTTTTCACCAGAGGAGAAACCACCAACACTGTGGAAGATAAGATGCTCCCCAGGGCTTCTCTTCCTCCTCCTCCTCCTCCTCCTTCTTTCTCTCTCTTTTTGGTATAGGGGTGTTTTTCTACTGAGCTAACATCCCCAGTTTGTTTTCCTTATTTTTATTTTTATTTATTTATTTTTTGAGACAGGGTCTCACTAAGTTGCTGAGCTGGTCTTGAACTTGGGATCCTCCTGCCTCAGCCTCCTGAGTTGGTGGAATTACAGGTGTGCACCACTGTGCCCTGCTAAGGGATCCTTTTCTTACACACATTTTCTGATCTTCTTTCTTCCCTTCCCTGTGGGGCCTGTGAAGAAAGATAGCAGGGATGTTTGAGGATCTGTGTTCAAATGTAGATTCTTCTATCAGCTTATGGATGTTGGGGTGTCACTTAACCAAAAAGAGTTTCTTCATCTATGAGATGGGGATTCCATACTTTTATTTGAGAGGTTTAGGAAATATCACATATGAATAATGTCTGTGTTCAGAACCAATGGATTATTTTTATCATTAAAGAAGAAGAAGAGAGAAAATCTTCCCAGGGAATTGATGCAATGGTTCTTGGGGTTGCTGTCCTCGGTCATGGGCAGTGTCTGTAGAGGGTCCCATGATGGTCTTGGTGTGATGCCTTGATGCTTTCTTCCCCTCTTGGTGACAAACTTCACTCAAGTGCATGTCAGGGAGACAGAGATTGTGATAGTTAATTTTGCTTCAACATGGCTGGGCCATGATGTCCAGAGAGATAGTCACATGTCATTCTGGATATTTCCTGGAAGATGTTTTGGGAAGAAATTAACATTTAAATCAGTGGAAGAGCAGACTGTCCTTCCCAGGCCTCATCCCATTAGCCAAAGGCCTGAATCAGCACAAGGTGGACCTCACCCAGGCAGGAGGGAGTTCTCAGCAGATGGCCTTCCTACTTGACAGGTGACATATCCCCACCCTGCAGATTTTGGACTTGTTGGCCTCCATAATCACATCAACCGATTCCTTAAACTAAATCTTTTTCTATATAGATCCATATCCTATTAGTTCTTTTTCCCTGGAGAATCTAACCGATTTGCGTGAGCATCGGCATCCTCAGCGGCCTTCTTGAGGCTGAGGGATTGGACTGGACACTCAGGCTCCCACCCCTTTTTCCAGAAATAGCTTTTTAGTCTCAGGCCTGCTTTCCATTGATTTGCTTATTTGGGATAAATTGAAAGCACAAAATGGGGGAATAGTATGCTAATAATTAGATTGCACCATGTTGAAGTGAATCTTGACTCAAATGAAGACCAAAGACCCAGATCCACTCCTCTTTTGATGACAAAGATAACACAAGCCACCAAACCTATTCTAAATATAGTTCCTACAGGGCAGCATCATAATTCAATAATTGTAATATGATCATAGTAACAATGGCTGCCACTTAAAGCCCTTGCCAGTTCCTGGGCATACAGAGCCTAAATATATATTATCTCTTCTTTTAAAAGATTATTTTGAGTTGCAGATGGATACAATGCCTTTATTTATATTTATTTATTTATTTTTATGTGCTCTGAGGACCGAACCCTGTGCCTCGCTTGCTCTAAGTGAGAGCGCTACCACTGAGCCACAACCCCAGCCCTCTTTGTTTTTTAAATATATATATTTTAGTAGCAAGTGGACACAGTACCTTTATTTATTTATTTTTATGTGGTGCTGAGGATGGAATCCACTGTCTCACACATGCTAGGCAAGTGCTCTACCATTAAGCTTCAACCCCAGTCCCCATATATTATTTCTTAAATAAAGTAATAGATGCTGGGGGCCTCACCCAAATGCACTGGGGCATACTCACAGGCTGCCAAGTTGTAGTGCTAAATTTCTCCCTAGAAATGACTCAGTATTATGAAAGGGCTATCCTCAGGTCATTTTCTAGTATACTCTTTCCAGTTCATTCTGAGTCTAACCTCACCACAATCTTCAAGGGATTGGAGTAAGTAGGTATGACACTGGGGATCACATTTATGTAGATCCATGGCAGAAAAGACAGTGTGGCTAGGAATGTGAGGGGTGATCAGGTATTCTGGTTCTCCAGCCTTTACATAACCACATGTGGCTGAACAGTCATCAGATAAATTTAACTCAATAAGTTACCGGTAGTACCCTGTCTCTGTGCAATATGATTGTGTTTTGATGATGCATCATAAACCTCCTTAGAAGAGCTTGCTGCCTCCAGGTTGTGTTTGTGGTCATCAATTCCCATTGGACTGCATCGTTACTTTCTAATCAATAGGGTGCTAAACGGAATTAGCTTTTATTGTATGACTTGCCAAAAGGGAGAAAGGGCTGCATTTGTTTAAGATATTGTTATGATCTATTTAAAAGTGATATAAGAAGACAGGTCAAGGGAGCTGGAATACGCCTCCTTCTTTCACACTGTCCACTAGCATCTGCCAGGCTTTGAGGGCTCTTGTCTAGATTTGCAGCCTAAATAGGTAACTGAACCTACTGGCTTTCCCAGATGATGCTGTTGCCTTTATTTCAAGGTATGGAATCTTTACCCAGGAAATTCTCTGGGTATGACCCCTGTAGTGTCTCTAAGGTGCTGTCCTGTTGCTTACCAAACTCAGAGAGTGGAGAGAGTTTTCCAGGCAGACTCTCCTAGTTAGAGGATTAGCCAGGCCACCTACCATCTGTGTTATCCCAAGCAAGTTACTCAACTTCTCTGAATGCCCTTATTATTTGTCAAATTGGTGCTAATACACACATCACATGGGGGTGGAGTGTAAAGATTCAATGAGGTAATTATTATAAAATGCTTACTTTGGGACTGGGGTTGTGGCTCAGTGGTAACGCGCTTGAGTAGCATGCGTGAGGCACTGGGTTCGATCGATTCTCAGCACCACATACAAAATAAAGAAAGTAAAGGTCCATCAACAACGAAAAAATATTAAAGAAAAATAAAATGCTTAATTCATGGCCTGGGATGATAATTCACAAATGATTGTATAGTTGCTCTCAATTCAGATTTCCCTGACTGTTGGAGGTTCAGACAACATTCTCTACAACCTCAAATCATGCTGACAAAAATTCCAGCCATCCCCACGGCTCCTGCAAATCCCGAGTTTCAGTCTCAAGTGGACAATTTGCCCTGTTCCCGCACCGGCTCTGGCTACCATGCCATCTCCTTGGGTGTTTCACACTGCATCCACCTGGGCAGGTCCTAGCACAGGTGAGGGGTTGACATTATCAGAGACTAACATTGAACAGTCTCATGCTTCAATAATTGTATTCTAGTAGTTTAACATCCAAATTTTCCTTCTAACTCTGAAGTCTTACCTTCCAGCTCGGAAGTCTCCATTCAACTTTTCTGTAAGGCCAGATCCAGAATGTGAAATAACAGTTCAGCACAGGACATCATGGTCTCTCCTCAGGGCTGCTTTTCCAGTTAGAATATGATCATTACTATCCACAGAAGTCAATGCCTCAATTAAGGAGAGGAAGAATCACCACTCACCCATTACAAACCCAATCAGGATGTGTGTGTAATCTGTATTTCTTATATCAATTTTTTTTTAAAAATAGAAAATCTAAAACACAAATAAAAGTGGAGAGAAAAATCAAATGGATCCTCATGTACCTCCCAGCTTGGAGAGTCACCAGTGCGTGCCTAATCTCATTGCATCTATATTTTCCCCACCCCAACAGCCCAGAGAGATTCTCTTGAGGCAAACCTGAGCTGGCAAGCTATTTCCTCCATATGGGTTTGTCAGTGATCAGAATCTGTATATAAGTGACCAGAATTCTCTTTAAGAGCTGAAACCACATAACGGTTATCACACCTAAAAAGGGTTAACATTCAAATTTCCCTAATTGTATCATTCTCCCTTTTTCTTTCATTTTAAAAAAGAGTTGGCTTGTTTTCATCAGGTTCAAGTTTCTTAAATTTCTTTTAATATGTAGGCTTCTTCTCTCTTCTTTTTTTTTTTTTCCTTTTCAGTTTATAGATGGAAGAAACAGCGTTATTTGTCCTGCAGTTTCTCACGGTTTGTATTTTGCTGGTTGCAGCCCTGAGGGGTCATTTTTTCCATAACCTGTTTCTTTAACCAGCCCTTTTTTTTTTTTTTTTAAATTCTAGACCCCATAATTGGAGGTTTGATCTGATTCTCTCAGGAAGCACCTAGTGACCAGTAGTCTGTCTGAGATGTAACAGACATTGACGGTCTTTGCTTAGATCCATGCTCTGGTCTGTCCCCCCAGGATTCATGTGCTAGAATTTTGGTCCTGAGTGTGGTAGTGTTAAGGTGGCTTTAAGATGTAGAGCCTAGGGCTGGGGTTGTGGCTCAGAGATAGAGTGCTCGCCTAGCACGCATGAGGCACTGGGTTCAATCCTCAGCACCACATAAAAATAAAAGGTATTGTGTCCACCTATAACTAAAATTAAAAAAAAAAAGGTGTGGAGCCTAGTGAAAGGTGGCTATGTAGTTGGGTCATCTATGCCCTCAGAAAGGATAATTCGTCTGGTGGAGTGAGTTCTTCCAAGAGCAGGTTGTTATAATGTGTGGTCACCCCATGAGCTTAGCTCCGTCTACAAGTAATAGTTCCTAATGAGAAGTTATTGTTCAGTAGAGTTATGATCACATGGATTTTCACATTTGGTGCACTTAAATTCATTGACATCATTACTCTTACTGGTTCTTAATTTTTTCCATTTTTACTGGTGAAACTTTTTCCTGTTGTCTTCTGATGTTTGATAACTCCCTTGCTGTCTCTTGTGACAGATGTTCGAGGCACATCTCATACATTTCCTGCACCAGACCTAGAGTCAGCAATTCTCCAAGGAGGCTTGGTTCCTTTAAAGCGCACTTTTAGATGATGCTGAAAAATCACAAGCTGGCTCAAGAGTTGGTCATAATTTCTAGCCTTTTTCAGTGGACAGAATTAAGAACAATACTTAAGAGAAAACACATCATGAGTTCATACTAATATTTTGAATTTGAATTTGGTATGCAGGGTTTTATTTCTTTAATTTTCATTTGTATATTTTCTCCGCCTAAAATCTTGGTTCTAAACAATATTAGTATGATTGCTTATTTGCTTTACTGTACATGTTTCAGAATAAGAATATTGGTTTCATTGTTAATGCAAGATTTCTGAAAACAGTTTAAGATTTTTTTAAAGTGTTTTTTGTCCTTAGGCTCTATCCCAATAGGGATATATAGTCAAATAACTGTTCTTAAATTATTTAGATTAATTCTTCAGTGATTATGCTGCCAACTCAATACACAGTGAAGTTCATTTATTTCATTTTACTTTCAACTTTTAGGAATTGCTCTCTTTTCATTTTGATTTAATGTGGTTTTATAATTATGTAAGTAATTTACATTTTTCCAATGTCAAATCTATACAGTAAGTTCCAGCCTCTGTGCTTGCTCTCTCCACTTGATCTCTTTCTTGCCTGTAGTAACCAAAGTGGTTTATTCTTCTAATTTCTTAAGTATAATCAAATCCATATATATATATATATATATATATATATATATATATATATTTGCATCAGTGTATAATTTTATATATACACATGTATAAACTATATACTATTATACACATGTATGTATAAATCTGTATCTTCTTTTTAGATATTGATAAATGTATATCATAAACAGTATATATGAATATGTAAAAAGTATGCTATATATACTCTTTTTTTGGTGTTGGAGATTAAACTCAGGGTTTTGCACATATTCAGCACACGCTTTTCTACTGAGCTACAGCCCTAGCTCATGATCTTTCCTTCCATAATTTTTCACCTTAACAGTATATCCTAGAGATTGCTCTAGAATGAGATATATAAAGTGTCTTCACTTATATTGTGAATTAAAAATATTAAAAAATGTGTGGTTGACACATAGTAGTTGTTCACATTTGTGGGGTACAGTGTGATATTTTAATACATAGATACAATATGTTATCATCAGATCACCGTAATTGGCATAACCATCACCCGAACATTTACCATTTCTTTGTGCTGGGGGATTTCATCATCCTCCACTGCTATTTGAAATATACAATTAAATGTTGTCCATCATAGTAATCTCACTGTACTGTAGAACATTAGGAGATATTCCTTCTATTCAACTGCACTAAGCACCATTGCCTCTCCAACAGTTATTCCCTAACCCTTCCGAGGCTCTAGTAGCAATCACTATTATATTCATTACTTCTATAAGATCAACATTTTTAGCTTCCAAATATAAATGAGAATATGCAGTGTTTGTTTTTCTGTGCTTGGCTTATTTTACTTAATATAATGTCCTTCAGATCCATCTAGGTTGCTGCAGATGACAAGACTTGATTTTTCATGGCTGAATATCCACCCCCCTTCTCTCTCTGTGTATGCACATGTACCACATTTTCTTTATCCATCAATGGACACCTACGTTGATTCCATATCTTGGCTCTTGTGACTAGTGCTGCAATAAACACGGAAGTGCAGGTGAATCTTCAATATACTAATTTGCTTTTCTTTGGCTCTATACCTGATAGTGAACTTGCTGAATCACATGGTAGTTCTATTTCTAATTTTTGAGGAACCTCCACTGTTTTCAATAATGGCGGAACCAATTTACAATCCCATCACAGTGTGTGAGAGTTCCCCTTTCTCTGCAGCCTCACCAGCATTTGTTATTTTTTGTGTTTTTGATAGTAGTCACTCTAACAGGGGTGAGATAGATGTGATTTTGATTTGCATTTCCATAATGGTTTATGAAAATTGGACATTTTTAAAAATATATTTGGCCCTTTGTATGTCTTCTTTTGAGAAATGTCTGTTCAGATCATTTGCTTTTTTTTTTTTTTTTTTTTTTTTGCACTGGAGTTGAACTCAGGGGCATTAAACCACTGAACCACATCCTTATCCATTTTTTTGTATTTTATTTAGAGACAGATTTCACTGAGTTGCTTAGGGCCTCACTAAGCTGCTTAAGGCTGGCTTTGAACTTACAATCCTCCTGCCTCAGTCTCCCAAGCCACTGGGATTACAGGTCATTTTTCCTTTTTTTTAAAATTGTATTTGTTTTTCTGTTGAGTTGTTTTCTTATTCTTAAAAGCTGCAAACTATTCATTGAGTAATGTGCTGTATTTTGCTCAACTAGAACCCTATTGATGGACATTTTGGTTGTTTCCAGATTTTTCTGGCAATAACTAGTGCTGCAACGAATAAGTTTTCACATGCATCTTTGGACAGTGTGTCCAGCGTATCTTGGATATATTCCTACAAGTGAGATTTCCAGGACAAAAGTTAAGTGTGATTTTGCTGATATTGCCATATTTCCATCCCTGGGGTTGTATCATTTGGCTTTCTCACTAGAAATGTCTGAGGGTAACTCTTTCCCCACATCTCCCACAGGCCAGGTAATTTGGGTTTTGTTAATCTGATAGATGTAGTTTTTTTAAAAAATATTTTTAGTTATAGATGAACACGGTTCCTTTATTTTATTTATTTATATGTGGTGCTGAGAATTGAATCCAGTGCCTCATACATGCTGGGCAAGCACTCTACCACTGAGCTATAACCCCAGCCCTAATAGGTGAGGTTTTTAATATACACCTTTCTTATTTTTAGTGAGATACACTGTTTTTTTGGCATGTATTTAAGAGGCATTGCATTTCTTTTCTATGAAATATTGTTCATATCACTTGCCCATTTGTCTGCTATCTTTTTGGTCTTTTTATTCATTATTTATCGAAAAAAATTATTATCATTGCTTTTTCTGGTGCTGGGGATGGAATCCAGGACCTTGCACATGGTAGGTAAGTGCTCTCCCATAAGCCACATCCCTGGCCTTAGAAGCTCTTATGTATCAAGTCCATTAACCCTTTCCCTGTTATATGTTGCATTTTTTGGAAAACTATCATTTCTTTTCACTTTGCTCTTGGTGTTCATTTCCATGTGAAAAAATTTAAATGTTAATATTATTAAATGTTTCAATCTTTTCATTGTCGATTCTGGATTTTGAATTATAGTTAGGAAACTTAAAATTCCCTGGTTATAAAGAAATTCACCCATATTTTCTTCTAGTACTTGTATTTTTTAACACTTCAATTTCTGGTGTATTTGAAATATATCTTGGTGTGAGGAATGGCTCTTTCCCCATATTCCTTCAGAGGTTTTACTAGATTTAGGTGGCAGTAGTTAGGCAAAGACTTAGCAGTTTGGTTGGAACTGGGGAATTAGAATATGACCATTGTGTAAACTCTTGCAGAAATAGGTCTAGGCAAGGATCTTCAAGGCTATTCTATTCATTACTCTGAGCAGCCATGAACACAAGCTAAGTAAGGAACTTGTGTGGTGAGGGGTCAGAGCAAAAGTTCCTCAAAATTGTAGACCATAAACTGTGGTGTAAGAAGGAACTTGGATGGTACCACATCAGATTGGAGCACAAGGGGACTTGAAAAAAGGCCTTCCAGAGCCCACCCTGTTTGTAAGTAGACCTTCTATATTTTGCATATCAGTCAGGTGTAGAACAAAGGTAATGCAAGATTTCATGAATCCGCAAACCTGGCCTAGATTCCAGGTACACAGAAGGCCATTCCATCCTGTCCAGCATCTTTCTGAGGGCTGCTTCCAGACTTGCTCACCATGGTTGTTGACTTTGTTTTCTTTTAAGAAGCCAATTTGGATGCTTTGGGGATGGGTCTTATGATTCAAGGAAACAAGATTTGGCACGAGCTGATCATTGCTGAAGCTGGGTGATTGTACACGGAGGTTAATAACATTATTCTCATTATTTTTGCTTCTGTTTGAAAATTTCTATTACAAACTACTAAAATCAGAAAATCCCAATCATCTCTCTCTCTCTCTCTCTCTCTCTCTCTCTCTCTCTCTCTCTCACACACACACACACACACACACACACAGCCTACTGGACACATTTGTATCTGATTACCTGCACTCTTCTGGGCTTTCTACACTATCCTTGAATCAAATTAATCACCAGAAGATGGACCCCATTAACTTAACCCTTGCAAGAAAAGTCTTCACTGAGTTACCCTTTGAAGTTTCTTCCTTAGTTCTTATCAAGGGTGGATCTAAAACTTGCCCATACAGAGAATGTCTCTGCATCATCTGTATAATCAACACAAAGAGATTTCCCTGTACATTGTTTGATCTGTAGAATTGGTTTTATCTGATTTAGCCATATTGTTCTTTTAATAGGACTCATAAGTAGTATTGCAAACTTATATCAGGAGGGACATGGCAATCAGCTGTCTTTCTTTGTGATGTAGTAGCCGTTGATGATCCTTGCCTAGACTTATTTCTGTATTAGTTTACACCGTTGTCATATTCTAACTCCATCATCCTCTCATTTATTAGCAGAAAGACTTTAATAAGAGACACTGTTCTTTGAGACGCTAAAGTTCTCTCCATAAAGCATGGTAGACAGGGCTTAAGGCTGGAAAATGCTAAGGAAGGGTATCACCTGTTGCTTTCCTCAACCTCAGGAGAAACTTGGATACTCTGGGCAGCTTCTGATGGGGAGACCATTGATGTTAATGACTCTAGGTTTTGCTTTTAGTTTTCCAACAGCCTTTGTGATACGACAGGATGAGTAATCAACCTCCTGATTGCTTAGGCTAATTGCTATCAGTTTCTGGACTGAGAGTGGTTGGGAGACAAATGGGAAAATAAGGTGGGGGAAGTAAAGCTGAAAGTCTCTTAATTTTGGAAAATGTTGGAATCTTCTCTTTCCATCTTCAATATATACTCAAAGAACTTAGTATCATTTTGAGATAAATAAGATTCCCTCACCTAGACCTCTTAAGCCCCCATATCCCTGTCCCATTGGGTCATTGTAGTTGTGAGTTCAGAGGAGGGCTGCAATATCAATAGAACAAGGTTATCTAGAGGAAGAATTCCAAATCCATGTTGGTGCTAAATACAGAGCCCAAAGAATAGCACTGGAATTGGGATTCAGATCCCAATTTGCCAGTCTCCAAAGTCTGTGGTCTTAAACACTATGCCTTAGAGAATACGAGACTAACTAATTAGAAAGCTGCATGGAGATATGGGGAGGTTCTGGTTGCCTATGTCAGGCTCGGGAAATGTGCTACACTGAGTCCCAAGCAACTAGGTTCCTGGTCATTCTCCCTACATACCTTTGCTTCATGACCCCAAAGCAAAGCACCCCATATTCCAATGATATTGGAAAATTAGTTTGCCAAAGTTTAAGGTCCTTGCAGATCAATGATAAATTTCAGAATGAAGGGCAGCAAGTCAATCGTGGTATTGGGAGCCACATGCTACCCCTGATCTGGAAAGGCTTGTCCACATTGAGGGAGGATGCCGTTTAGGAACTCCACTGAGTGGAGCTCATTCAATTATTGCTGGAACTGAGGTGCTCCTGGTGTTCTTTGAGTAATGTGGGTTGGCTAGGCCTGGGGAGTCAGAGCTGAGCTGAGCTGGGGCTCAGCTAATCATTCCTTATTAGCTGTGAGGGAGAACAGCATTCCCCCAGATTAGCTGAAAGTGAGTGGCTAGACGAAGTCTGTGCTCTTGCTCCATGCCCGGGAGGTCAGGAGGAAGATAGGGCTAGCAGCTGGGGAGGAAAACGTGGTGCGTGCCTTGGGCTGGTGCAAGTGCCACCTGAGTAGCTTTCTCAGCTGAGGCGTGTTGCTGGTGATGGATGCAATACTCAGAAAAGAGCGAGGGGGCAGGACGGCAGGCGAGAATGCTCGTGGGGTAGGAGCGTTTATATTTTGGCTACGGATCTGTGAGTTGATTGACTGCGATGTAGACTTGGGTCATTGACATTGGATTGCTGCTCCTCCTAGGTAAGAAGAGTGATGCCAGAGAATGTTCCTCCCCTGTCAGTGGGCTTGTTGGAGGGTAGCAGTTAAGTGCTTTTAGTATGTTTTTTTAATCAGAACTGGAATCAAATCTTAGAGAATCTTTTTACTTTCTTCGTTCTTCCGTTTCTTCATTTGTAAAGTAGTAAGAACTACCTCTCAGTTTTGCTGAAAAGATTAAATAAGATAATATATCTAGAGAATTATTTTAAAAATACCTGGTAGAGAGGAGACATTCAAACTGGTAGTTCTCAACCTCAACTGATGGTTGGAACCAAGGGAATTTAAAAACAAACAAACGCACTTCCATCAGGTTCACCGAACCCCCCTAAAGTCAGAATCCCTATGATTCTGTGCAACCATGGTTGAAACCTCTTGGGCTAAAAATTTGTTATGTGTGTTAGGTGCAGGACAGGCTGAACGAATGTTAGCTGCAGGATAACCCGTGCACTCAAACCCCTCTCTGTTTGGTCTTTATCATCTGCCTCAATTGTGAACACTCGACCCCACTCAAGGCTGAATACTCGACCCTCGCCCATCTGGTGCAATGGAAACCCACATCTAGCCCCAGCCCCGTATGTCTGAAGGCAGAAGATGACACTATTGTATGATTCAATCACGATATGCCAACAAGGCAGTTTGCAGACCCAGAGACCCCATTAGATTTGGGCTATAAAAATTCTCTCCTGCTGGGCCCCTCTCTCTTGCTCTGTCTCCCTCTCTTGCTCTTTCTTCTCTCTCTCTCTTCTCTTTTGCACTGCTGCAATAAAGATCTCTTGGTCACTCCGAGTGTTGTGGTCACTTTCCTTTCATTGGGCAGAAACCCGGGAAGAGGGTTAAAACCCACTTTTGGGTCCCTCTTCCTTTGGAAGTGCCACTCACCAGATGGCCTGCACCCATTTTCTCGACCACCAGAACTACATCCACCACCGGCCTTCGATTGGTGAGTTCCCCTCCCTGGAGTCCTAAACCCAATGGTGGTGTCTGGAGGATTTGACCGTTGATCGTCTGGCAAACCTCTTTGCCCACCTGCGGGGAGGAAAGCACCCCACTACAGCCTTCAAGGCCACGGTGGCCCTCGGGGACTCCTTCCTCGGGCAGATTCGACTCTTGGGTTCAAAATTATTTCCCTTCCTGGCTGCTGATTTACCAGCATAGGCTTTGTAGGTCACCCTCAAAGGACTGTGTAACTTCCAGGGACACATAACAGAGAACTAAACATCACACCCCACCCAGACCTTCACGGTTTCGGTGGCTCTCATGAAGTCCTTGCACTTTAAGACTTGGCTGCTAGAGAGATGCTTACCCTCCCCTTCCTCTCTCTTCCCCTGTCTCTTTTTCCCCTCTTTCCGGGGGCCTCTCCAGGAGGGGTCCCGAAAAGCCTTGACCAAGGTCTCCCATGGCTCCTGCCCTGTCCGGGACGAGAGCCTCGACTGTCAGAATTCGGTGACGACCAATCTCTGCAGCTCACTGCAGTGTCACTAGGTACTCCTGATTTTTGCCTCTAGCGGGGACGCCCCTTTTGCCATAGATCAGTTTCCTCCCCCTCCCTTATACTATATTTTCGTCCCCTTCCCTCTCATACTAAGTTTGCGACATGGGTAATGCATCCTCTCTGCCGGCCGACTCCCCTGCAATGCCTTTTGGATAACCTCAAATCCCCTCCTTGACACCAGACATCAAACCCAAAAAATTGATCAAATATAGCACCCAGGATTGGCCCTCTTATCCCCTAGACAACCAAAGCGAATGGCCCCCTTTTGGATCTCTGAATCCTTCTACTCTAACGGATCTCTACAACTACTGTGAGCATTGGAAAAAATGGGTAAATATCCTCTGTGTCCGAGCTTTCTTCTTGCTCCATTCCAATCTTGCACTCTGCACCTCTTGCAAACCTCTTCAAATTCTTCTAGCTTGCAAACCAACCCCCCTAACCACTGATCCCCAATCTTCTCCTCCTCTGGACTCATCCACTACTTTGACCCTGCTGATGAATTTCCACCCTATGGCCCGGCTTAAATAGGTCCTCACTCTCAACCTTCTACCAGAGCCCCCCACCGTCACCCCCACCTCCACAACCTGCTTTCTCTCCTCCAATTACTAGATCAAAAACCCACACCACTGCGCTTTCTCAAATTATCCCTCCACCCACTCGCTCCTCTCTTCTCCTGTCAGTGTCCACACCAGGTCCCACCAGGCCCTCTGACAAGCTAACCCAAAGCTCAAACCAGCTGAAGAGGGCCCTCAGACCCCGATCCGAGATCTGGTGAAAATGGCCTTTAAAGTTGCTTTGTCATCACTGAAAACAGGTTACTAAGAATTGTCCCTTACAGGCTTTTGGGGATATTTGCTCCTGTCCTCCCTTCTGCTCTACTGCTCAAGTTTTCCTTGCTAGGGGAAACCCCAAACCCCTTTCCCATTATTCTTGTACATCTCCTTCCTCATTCTCAGATCCACCTGAGCTGCTCTCAGCCCCGCCTTCCCGTCTTCCCCCTCCCTATCCAGGCCCACAGAAAAGTCTTAACTGGGCTTCTCCAGAAATCTTCACCATGGCTGATTTTAGGACTGTCAGAAAAGAGTCTCTATAAAAGAGTTCAGTGTAGATAAACTTCCTCTTTTCGTGTTGCCCTGTCTTACTTGGTCACTGGCTGGGAAAAATCGGCACTCCAGGTGCTGGACACCCCTTACTAGTTTTTCACAAAAATATGAAAATGAGGCCTCTGGCCTGAGCTGGGCTTCACAGAGATGTCTACATTTTTAAGAGAAGTTACCAACTGGGCTCCATGGTAACAGTTGGCAAGGGGAGGAAAGATGGGGGAGAAGAATCTCTCCCCTCCTCAGGTGTTGTCCTTGAAGGATTAACTTGCCCAAACCCGTGAAAGAAAAAGCTGCTTTTATGTGAACTTCTTCAGACTGTGAACTTCTGAGCCCCTCCCCTTACATGCTGGATGCAAAATTTTGAAACTACCTAAACTTGGGGTTCAGGGGATTGATTACAGTAGAAGCAGTGCCCTCTGAATCTGGCTGCAACCAAATAAAGCTGTTTCCCTATCTCCAGTGCTATCTGAGGTGCCTTGCCTTGTCTGTCCCTACAACAGTATAATTCTATATACTTAAGCATTGTTTGTTTTCATGAAATGGTAAACAGATGTGATTAATTGTGTAGTACAAATAACAAAATATCTTATTAAAATGGAATAATTTGTCTAAATTCAGAAATTTACAAGAACTGTTTCAAAGTGTGAATAAAGGAGTTAACAGATGGGAAAGAGAAATTGGAAGGTTCTAAGTATGGATTTAATAGAAGGAAAATGTGTTTCTGGATAAGAGAGTCTATGTGATTAAGTAAATAAGAGGGTTTAAAGCAAGGAAATTCTTGTATTTGTACTCAGAAGCTCAGAAAAACTTTCCAGGAATGATTAGTGAAGTTTAACTTTTGGACATGTATGCATGGTTAGCTATCCTTGATAATTTTATTTTTTTTAAATAACAAATTTTGTATTTTAGTAATACATGACAGTACAATGTATTTTGGCATATATGCATGGAGTTTAACTTCCATTTTTATGGTTGAACAGGATGTGGAGTTTCACTGGTCGTGTAGGAATGTTAGGTCCAAATCATTCTACAGTCTTTCCTATTCCTATCCTCCTCCCTTCCCTTCCTTCCCATTTGTCTAATCCAGTGAAATTCTATCCCCCACGCCATCCACCTATCAGAAAGAATATTTGGCCTTTGTTTTTTTGATACCCTTGATATCTTTTTATAACATGATGACTTGGCACCTCAGTCGTAAATCTGGTTGGATATAAGCCTGATTCTATGGAATTGCCTTCATCTCTTATGGCTACACAGAGCTTGGAAGATCTGGGAGTGAACAAACCTACCTCCATCAGTAGGACAGAGGAAGGACCAGGGAGGGAGGAGGGAAGGAAAGGGGAAATACTGGGGAATGATACTGGTCAAATTCATGTGCATGTATGAATATGTAATAAATGCCACCTTTATGTACAGCTCTAATGCACCAATTAAAAAATAAATCGAGGGGGGGGGCGGGACAAAAACCTCCCTCTGAAGCTTAGCCTTTTAGAGAAGCAGGTCAATCTAATCAGGCTTAAACCAGGAGAAGGGGGCTAATTTGTGCTCCAGCCACATAATTAGGGATCTCCCACTGGGCAGCCCCCATGCTGCCTGGTGGGCTGGGTAGGGACTTCCTTTGGCAGGGGAATTAAGTGGATGAAAATCATGAGATTTCAGTTCCTGTGTTTCCTCATATAGCAACTGGAAAATTCCAGTGTTGAGATAACTTGGCTTCTCCAGAAAATTTCCTGCGTCATTCCTAGGACTAGGCTTCATGTTATCCTGAGTGGGAAGACCAAAGGGAGAGTAACTTGGCCTCTTTTGTCTCCTGAGTTACTAGGTTTAGTCACTTAGAAAGAAAGTCGTCCCTCTCTTGTACAGGCAGCAAGGTCAAGAGGTTGAACTGCCTGAGCTGAAAGTCTAGGGAAGAGACAAGAGGGCCACTGTGGTCATTTGTTTTCTCCTTATTTTATTGCTTAGAACAAAGATAACTTCCATGTACTGAAATGTTCTTATTCACATTTTACAAAGTAGAACATAGATCATGGTAAAACTAGTAAAAACTAATATTTTTAAAGGAAAATAAATGACAAAACTCCAAACATCTATGATAATGGAACACAAGTGTTCTGATGTGATTAGACTGAAGTGATTGAAAGTTTTTGCCTGTATTTTTTTTTTTTGGTACTGGGGATTGAACCCAGTACCATTGGGTCATATCCCCAGCTGTTTTATTCTGAGACAGTCTCACTAGGTTACTTACAGCCTTGCTAAGTTGCTGAAGCTGGCTTTGAACCTGCAATTCTCTTGCCTCAGCCTCCTGAGGGATTACAGGTGTGGTCCACCAAGCCTGGTTTAGCCTGGAACTTATGTATTTGTCAGGGTGGATTGTTAGCCAGAATACTACTTTTTTTCTATCGGCTTTATTGGGATACAATTCACATACCATACAGTTCAACCACCATAGTTTTTAATATATTCTCAGAGTTGTGCAACCACCACTTTAATAAACTTAGAAAATTTTTATCACCCTCAAAGAAAACTCCATGTGCCTTAGCTCAGTTCTAAACACCCCATCATCCTTGAACCCTGGACAATCACTCAATCTGTTTTCTGTCTCCAAGAACTTGCTTATTCTGGATATTTCATGAGTGGAAGCTTACAGTTTGGGGTCTTTTCTTTTGGTATGGCTTCTTAGCATAATGGTTTCATGGTTCATCTATGTAAGTACTCCATTCATTTTTATGGCTGAATAATCTGTGGATATACCATATTTTCTTGATCCATTTTTCAGTTAATGGACACTTGGGGTTTTTGTACTTAGTTGTGGTGAACACGTTTCTATGTTTTAGTGGAACATATATTTCCTTTTCTCTTGGATATATACCAGGGAGTGAAATTGCTGGGTCATATGGAAATTCTGAGTTTAAGTTCTTGAGGAAATTCCCAATTTTCCCAAGTGGTAGCATCATTGTACATTTCCATTAGAAGAATCTGAGAATTCTAATTTCTCCATATTGTCCCCAACAATAGTATCTTTTTTTTTTTAAAATTATAACTATTCTGGAGGATATGAAGTGACATCAATTATTTTTATTTGTATTTTGCATATGCTTCTTTATGTTGAACATCTTTTTTGTGCTTGTTGGCCATCCATGTCTTGTCTTTTTATTAAAATATGGATATTCCAATCTTTGCCCATTTTCTGATAGGTTCTTTGAGTTGTAAGAGCTGTGTATAGGGCTGAAGAGTAGCTCAGTTGCTGTTTGCCTAGTATGCATGATGCCCTGAGTTCATCCCCAGTACTGCAAAAGGAAAAAAAAAGTTGTTTATATATTCAATTCCTTTCTCAGATGTTTTACAAATATTTTTTTCTATGAGTTGTATTCTTCATTTTCTTTTTGAATTTCAACTTTAGAAATCTATTTTGGCAGAGCTAAGACTTGTGGGCAGAGTAAATTTTTTTTCCTTTACATATCTTTATGATTGCCACACCTGAGAGAAGAACTCCAAGAGCCATCCCTAAAATATGACATTGGCTTTGATGAGCCACAGAACTTACTGTACCTCTGAGTGAATTTGGCATTCTGAGTTGCCACCATAGGAATGTCTTTGCCATTCTTCAAAATACTTTTGAATGGCTGTGAAGTACAGAGGGAAATCTTATTTGTTTTTCTCCCTTTATGACCTAATGTTAGTGTACAGTTTGGACATCCCTTTTTACCAGACTCTGCCAAAAGTCCCTTTCAGATGTTTCCAGAAGTTATATTCTGCCTTAAAGGAGGAAAAATTATCCTAAAGCAGATTGACAAAAACATGTAAAGTGAGCTATGGAGGAACAGAAGAGGTCGCTCTTTCTGGGAATGAACTCTAAGAATTACTCTGAAGAAGTTCTCATGTACTGGTTAAAAATTAATTCATAGTACTTTATAATCATATGCTACATTGTAGAAAATAAAACACATTCCACTGGAGAAAGCCCACAGAGTGTCAGAAGTCTATTTTGAACCCTTTTGTTTGACTTTATAGGAAGGTCTAGAGGAGTTAAATGACTTCTGAAGTCTCATAGCTAATTCTTGGTTGATCTGGCACCAGAGTCCAAGTTCTCTGAGTCCAGTCTAATATGGCTCTTTATTTTTGATTCATTACTGTATCAACTTTGTAAGATTGTGAGAAATTTAGGACTCATTCATAATACAATGGTATACTCTTTTTTTTCTTTTTTTTTAAAGAGAGAGTGAGAGAGGAGAGAGAGAGGGGGAATTTTTTTTTAATATTTATTTTTAGTTCTCGGCAGACACAACATCTTTGTTGGTATGTGGTGCTGAGGATCGAACCCGGGCCGCACGCATGCCAGGCGAGCGCGCTACCGCTTGAGCCACATCCCCAGCCCCAATGGTATACTCTTAAGTGGTAATTATTTTTATGTCTTTGGGTTCTTCTGTTCAAATGCACATTGTTTTTATGTAGTAATTATGGAGCAAATATATAATCGGTGCTCTATATTTTTCCACTTGTTTTATAAAATCTTCTCCTTGGTGAGCATATTTATCACATTTGGGTGGTGGTATAATAATCCAATGTCGTCTGATTATACAACCTGAGTTGTAGGATGACCTCTTCCAGAAGTGTGCGTTCAGGGGGGAAATATCCCCCTTGTACCCACTGGAAATGCTGTGGTCAATAATGAGCTGCTCAGTTTTCCAAGGCTCCTGAGACATGGAGCCCCCTCTTTGGTGTGGAGTTGGACCAGAATGGGCAGCTTTGGGGTAACACTCTCCACTTCTAGGTTCTGGCTCTGGAGTGGGTCCCTACATTCCTAATACAATGCCCCAGGACCTAAAAGATGGTCTAGGAGAGGCCTTTGCATACTCTATGCATGTCTCCGCTTAGAGATGCTCCAAGGATGTCACAGCTCTCAACATAGTGCTCGGTGGGGGCAGGAGGAGCTGGGGTCTCTGAGGTGCTGTAGGGATGGTTGGGGGACAGGAGAAAGTGAACTCCCTGGGATGAAGCCCCTACCAGCACCATAGTCATTGGAGGATGCTGGCACTTTATTCAGCCATGGTTTGGATCAGAGGCTAAGACACCCCTGCCCTGACCACTAGGCCCTCCAGTCTTTGATGTAGTTGATATAGCTGGATCTGAACCTTTGACCTGGGGGAGATCTTGAATGGGGGATTAGATCCTGCTGCTGCTTTCACTGAATGTGCACCAAGCTGTTTTAGGGTGAGGTATCGGGTATCTAAGGTGCAGGGTTAATGTCTCCCTGCTTTCTGGGGTACCTGAGTTTAGGTGCCAGCTGGCTTTGATGGTGCTGCAATCCAAGTTTGTCCTCTTTACCATGATAGCTGGCACCTGCTGTCAAGGCATGCCACCCAGCATCTTCTCCAAGATGGCAGTGGGGTTGGGCAAAAGGATTAGCCAGGGCAGGAGCAATATCATCCTTTGGGTTGGAGTCTCCAGAAGTCTTCATTTCTAGCTGCTTCATAATGCTAACCATTATCTCCTCCTCCTCTTCTGCCTGTTCCTGCTGCTCTTCCACAGACAGAAGGTATTGCTGCAGCATGAGTTTGGAGTCCGTGTGGACCTGCCACTGGCTCAAGTCCTTGAACCTCAGTTTCTTTAGTTTCTCCTGTTCTCCAACACCTTCATAGGGTTGTTCAGCTCCTCTTCCTTCCTTTTCTTCTGTACCCTTGGAGGTTCGTAGTCTGGAAATTATTTATGGTTTCATGCTCTATGGTACTGTCTGTGTTTTCAGAGTCTGTCTTGAAAGTGACTTCTGCCAGGCAGTAGGTGTACTAAAGGTACACCTGGAAGATGGGCAGGCCCAGATCATTCTGCACCACCTCTTTGCCAACATTAAACTTCTTCCCCTTGATTTACTCTATAGACTTCTTATAATCCATCTTGATTGCACTTCCTGCCAGTCACTGAGAAGCTTCAGTTTAGGAGTCTTCAACCAGGCAAAGTCTGGTAGATAGTATTTGTTTAAAACTTCTCTGACATCTTTGCCTCCTCCTCATCTCACAAGCCCAAGAGAACTGGTTAGGGTTGGAATTTACCAAGTTTCTCCGATAGTACCCTGCCCCAGTTTTTTAATAATGTTCTTTGAAGCATGAAAGTTATTAATTTTGATGAAGTCCAGTTAATCTGCTTTCCCCCCACTATTGTTTGTGCTTTTGGTATTTATATCTAACAAACCATTTCCAAATCCAATATCGGGAAGATTTACCCCTGTTTTCTTCTAAGAGTTTTATAGTTTTAGCTCCTACATTTGTATCTTCGATCCAGTTTAATTTTTCTGAATGGTTGTGAGGTAGGGATCCAATTTCATCCATTTGCATGGGGATGTCCTCCTTACCATTTGTTCTTTCCCAGGAAACCCTTCTTAAGGGCAAAATTTCTAGAAGCAATCCTAAGGTTTTAGTGTCTAGTGGGAGACTCATAGGCAGAGAAGGGGAACAGGTATCTACCATCAGAGTCCTTCCAGGCAAGGGGGTGAAACTCGGACATCTGCAAGCCAGTCTGTTTGTATATGTGACAGGAGTTTCTAATCAATCACAGCACACCATCTGGCTAAGCTGTGACAATTTCAGAGGTGACAGGAGGAGGTGTTATCCCAGGAGGAGCATGATTTGGAGAAATGAAAACAGTAAAGTTAATATTGGATATGTGGAGTTTGTCGTGTGTATGGAACATGGGAATGGAGTTGTGTAATAGGAGGCTGGACACAGAAGACTAGAACCCTGGGCTGGAGAGAGACCCTTGAGGCTAAGGCATGAAATTAAGATCAGATCTGATCTCCCAGAGTAAGTGACAAGGTAAGATAACCTGGAATTAGACCTGACAATCTGAGAAGCCCACAAGGGGACTGGCTTGAGAGGTAGAAGAAGAACCAGAACAGTATTGGTGAGGAAGCCAGGGATGAAGGGACAGCTATTGATGGCGACCAACAGTGTCAGAGGTTGGTAAGGTGCAGACTGGGAAGTGTCCCTTGATCATTATGAGGTGGTTGGTCACCTTTGCAAGCATGGAGGTAGAAGCCGGATGCAGTGATGAGCTGTGAACTTGGTGTGAACAGAGTCTTGTTGGTTGAAACCTGGTGCGTGAGAGAGAGAGGTCTCAGAAAACCGTCGACATTGTTATCATTCTGTGGAATTGAAAGAATACCCGAGGTCAAATGAAGAAGTTAAGCTGACTATGAGGGAAAAAATGTCTGAGGGAGGTGAGGGAAGACGAGCATGTCTGTGTCTGCCAGACGCGGCCTGCCACGTTCACCACCAAACCTTCTTTCCATGGTCTGAGACATTCCTGCAGAAATGGATCCTACACAGTGGGGACAAAATTAGTCTCAGACACAAACTTTGCTAAAGAATATTTTCTGGCAGATAAAGCACAAAATTCCTAAGCTGGGTTGGTTCTCATGAAAGGGTCTGTGTTTTTCTGCAGCAGAAATGTAGAGTGTTTTAAATTGTCGATTGTGTAAGATCCCAGACTTACTGACCCAGGATCTCATGGTGTAAGGCCTAGTTTTTAAATAAACTCTTTAGGTTTGGCAAGACAAGAAGGCTTTTGTTTAATATAAAGATGTGATGTGAATACTTCTACTACCTGTTCCATTCATGGATTCTCCACCAGTTTCCTGGCCTGGGGATCAGAAGCCAGATAAAGGGCCTTACCTACTGGATAGTTGCTTGAAGCTACAACTATAGGTGAAGGAGTTGAAATATTTCTGGAATAAACAGTTGCATACTGGATCCACTTCTTTCAGAGGAGGAGATGGGGTGGAGGTACTTTATTAGCTTCAAACCATCTTTGTTGAGTCTTTTTAGGAGGCACACAAGGTGGCTGTCGGCTAAGATCTTGCAACAGCATGGTTTATGGTTCCATGTTTCTACTTGAACCCAGTGATTCATTTTGTTATCTAAGTTTTAAACCCTTTCATGATTCTTTAAAGTGATCTGGTTTGGAAAATGGCTTAGAACAAAAACCATAACAACCAAAAACCCCAGTCCAAACAAACCAACCCAGAAATAGGTTTAACAGCTATACGCAAGTGGGGGTTGCTTTACTTGCATTTATCAGAAAGCAATCTCTTCTGGCTGATTAGAGTAATTAGGGAGGATTGTGTTTCAACCTAAAGCACAGGCTAGCAGAAAGTTTTCATCCATTCCACTAAGTGTAAACCAAAAAAATGTGAAATATTGGCTAAAGGCTATAAAATCATTCACTGTCTAGACTCCCACTAGGTTTGGTTGTAGGTAATCCTGGCCATTTAGAACTGTTGAATTAAATAACAGGAGTTCAGTTCTAAGAAATAGAACTTTTTAAATTGGTTCTTCTTAATTATACATAGCATTAGGATTCATTTTAGCATAATTTTAAAAGCATGGAACATAATATGCTCTAATTCAGTCCCCAATACTTCTCCTTTCCCTTCTTCATCTCTCCCTGGTTACCTTTCCTCTACTCTCCTGATCTTTTTGCTATTTACTCAGTGTTTTTTAGTATTTTTGTGGACATACACGATGGTGAGATTCACTGTGGTATATTCAGGTATGTACACAGGAAGATCAGGCCAGATTCATTCCACTGTCTTTCCCCATCTCATCCCTCTTCCCTCCCCCTCCACGCCCTTCTACTCCACTGATCTATCTACTATTTTGATAGACACCCCCCCACCCCAGCTTTTCTTTTAAGAAATATTTTCTAAGAACTAACGGAGGACATATTAGATAATTAAAATATTATACTTTTGTTTGAAGCTTTATACTGATAGACTCATGACAAAAATGTTAAAATACATGATATGTAACATGTAATTAAGGATCATATTAAAATATAAGTGCACAAAGAATGGAAAACATTAGCAATGAAACTCAGATTCCATTTATTTAGAGTTTTAAAGGATTAAAAATAATAGAAATGTAACATACTTTGAATTTTAAGAATAATTCCAAAATTTCATAAAAATTTTTGTCTGGGAGGCCATCCAGACTTTATTCTTGCTAATTAACCATAAATTAAACATTGTGTATTACTTGGGCCAGTGTTGGAGGAATAGTTCAAAAGGATGAAGTGCTGAAATATTTTTACGCTCATGAAACTGTTAACTAAAAGCATCTGCCCAAATCCCTTTAACTGGTTACTTGTTTCCATCATGAAAATCGCATCTCCTTTGCTCTGAGAAAGGAAATAATTAGTATCTATGAACTATATTTTCTTTATTTCTAATATTTCTATATTAGTGCTAAGTTCTTGAACTAGCAATGTCTCACTCTTGCACGCAAAACAGATTCCTAAAATGCAGTGGTGCTCCCTTTGAAACGTGCATGCTCTTTATCTTTGAATTTAACCTAGAAGAATGTATCATACATGTGATGAATATCATCAATAGCACTCAGAACCATGTGGACCTTTTGTGCCACAGAGTACAGGAACAGACACTGTCATTCAGAAGTGCAGTTACATGACACTTTCTTTGATGGCTGGTTTGGCCGTCTCATGGAGTTGGAAGCTAAGGCATGAAGTGGCGTGAGATGTTCAGGAAAGCACAGGTAGAGTCTTGGCCATCTTCCAACAACAATGGGCTCCCACAGGGGGATTTCTTCCCTGGGGAATTTTCATTATTTTCATGGAACTGGAGGAAAAGAATCCAGCAGATTTATAGTTGTGGTGAATTGGCTGGGCTTTGAATCGGACCAGAAGGGAGTCCCAATTTTGTTGTACAGGCTGTACGACTTGAGCAAAAAGGGAAAACCTCTCTGATTGTTTTCTGTTTCACTGATGTTATAAAAGAGTAACTGAGAAAAACCTACTTTTAACTGATACACTAATATGCCATGAACATAGTATTATAATGTTTCTAAAAAAAAATTATCTAAAAATGACACATAGATGTACTTTTTAAAAAACCTGATAGGTTTAAAATTGCTTTTTAAGTATGTAATTAAAAAGTGTGTGGAGAAGAAACCATCTCCTTTCAGAGCAATGCCGTGAGGGGAGACCACACTGGTTCTAGGAAGTGAAACTCGGGCAGGGGGAAGCTACTTGACTTTGTAGAAGTTCATTGGATTCAGCTACGGGGTGAGCAGAAGTGGTCTGAACTTGAAGGGCTTAGCCTCACTGCTCCCATGTCCCTCACATTGTGATGTTGGCTGTGAAACAAAGGAGGGACCCTTCCAGGGCTCATCCAATGAGGATGCTGACCATGGGCAGGCAGCAAAGTGGTTTCACTTTTAGGGTCCCCAAGATGAGTGTGGTCCCCTCCCAACATGACTGAGGGCACCTAAGAAGAGCTTCTCCCAGGATCCAGGAAGGAGGGTGCCCACCTAGAGAGCACTGGGCCCCCGGGACTTTCACTGCACAGATGCCCACCCAGGGTAGCTCCACCTCTGCTCAGGAGGGGCCTGGGAAATCGGGGCAAAGTGTGACTCCTTTGATCCCAAGATGGCCTTGATTCTTCTTCTTCAGCATGGGCTCCCAGAGCGACCAAAATGAGGGAATCGGGAATTGGTCTTCAAGAGGTCTTGACTTCCAGAAGTCTGGGGGTCTTGGCTCTCATTGGCTAGTTGGAAACTTCATTTTGAGGGGAAAAAATAACTTGCTTTTTAAAAGTCCATTCCCTGAGTTGTGAGTTAGGGGGGGAAAAGGACTATTTTTTTTTTCTTAATAAAGGGAAAGTTTGTTATAGGTTGTTTCATGCAGACTTGATGAATTTGCAGGGGACCCTTAATTTCAGACACAGGGACAGCCAGCTTGTGGCTTTAATCGCGCCTTCTGAACCTGTTATAATGTCTCTTGTGGCTGGTCATCCATAAACACCACTGCTGCTCAGACTTAGTGCCCTGTGCTCTGTCTTTTGTGTTTAACATGGAATCTACATTTGATGGAGTCTCCTCTGTAGACCGATGCTAAGTGTTGGGGATGTAAATATTAACAAAATGCTGTCTTTGATGTCATAGAGCTCAGTCTGGAGATGGTTGAAAATACACAGAACTTTTCTATCCTAGCTTCTCCTGGTCCTCTAATTTGCTCATCTACATTTAAAAAAAATGAAAAATAAAAATTCAGCAACCTGTTTTGAGATGTATTAGGGTGGAATGGAACTTCTTTCAGCACACACTCATTTCTTTCCTGGAATGAATGCAATGATAACTTTTATGATACCCACTGGTTCCCAAAGATCAATAAAAAATGTTACTGGTTAATGTTTGACTGAAGGTGAGGGAGAGGCTGGGGAGGTAGAGCAGGGCAGAGGCAGTATTCTCCGGAGAGCCTTCAGACTCAGCAAGCGTCTCCACAACCGAATGGAAGAAAAGAACTTTTAGCCACCATTTTCTTATTTACAGAACGGTGAGTCTTGATACGTCTTAATTATGTCAATAACGTATTTCTTCAAGAAGGACAAATTAGATTGGCAGGGGGATTGTCAGGCAAATATATTTCTTGAGGTGATCTATGTGACATTTCTAGGAAGACACTCCCCGTGTGACAAGTGGAGCACAGTTGCTTTCTTTTGCAGTTTGTTCCTTTTTGTGGGTCTATGTTTTAGAAATTCATTTGACTTAGTTAGACCAAGCTTAGTAGTGGAATTAAAGGGAAAATGGGGTTCTTGGGTTAAACATATATTTACTCTTTGTGATTTACATATAAATGCCTGGACTTACAATGTTCTGAAGCCCTTATATTCTAGAAAAAGGAGGTTAGAGTCTTATTTTCAAAAAGTGCGGCATCTCTCAGATGTGGTCTTTAAAGATTGACCATTCCATCTACTTCTCAGAACAAGATTTGATTTGGAATTTGTAGGACTGTTTGGGATGCAGCATGGAAGGAGGAGGTAGAAAGGAGAAAAGAAGACTTTTAAAGAAAGTACTGGAGTAAGAATTAAAGACATCAAGGCAGACCTGCCTTTACTTCGAAAGGAAGGCTCATGGTGCCAGTCAGCTTCAGGTGCTGCGTCTGCTGTGTTGGTGGATCGGTATTATCTTGAGATGTTAAATCATGGTCCCGCTTATTGATCGCTTCAAAGTTCCAGTCTTGGCTGGACAACTTTCTAGGGAGAAAGACCCTATGTGGGGTGGGGTTGGACGATGCCAAATGGGGGATTGAAAAGGCAATGAATGCATTTCCTGAGATTTTCTTGACTTTATTATTATTATTTTTAAAAGCTTCACTAGTAAGTGAGGCAGTGTTTGAAAGAAGTACATGTTTAAATGATCAGGAAAATGGATGACATTCAGCTCTCACCAGGAAGCAAGATGAGTCGTTTCCTGAGTAAGACTTTACAGTCGATAATGGGGCATGTGGTTTATGAGTCTTCAGGGTTGGTCAGATGAGTCAGGCCAGTTTCATCATGTCCAAAGTGTCAAGCCCAGAGCAGAAGGCTCCATCTCTCTGACTCTTAATTTTTTCATCTGTAAAACCAGATAACCTGCCTAACTAGGTAATTTTGAGAAGTAAAGTAAATTAGGTTAGAAGGTAAAGAATTACCACATTTATTGGCCATGGTGGAAGTTCAATGAGTGCTGGCTCCCTTTTTCATGAGCAAGTTCAGGTCATGACTCAGGTTTAACTGAGAAACTACTGTTTGTTCTGTAGGAGGAAAAAAAAAATCACTATTACCACAAACACATATCTTCCATTTTTCAAGAAAGCCACTAATGTTATGTTAAGGAGGTGGGATCCAACAATATAGGAAGAGAATGATATACTGTTGGGTTCTGATAGATATTTAGTTAAAACCCAACAGATAAATGCCCTTCTAATGGTTCCCATTTAAATCTTCAGGTGCAATGTGGGTGTGGCATCCTTTGAAACTTACCAAGATGAGCCCCGAAAAAAGTCTGTTGTTTAAGATGAAAGTCACATCTACAGCACCTTCTTCCTTCTCTTATAAAAGGGAAAAAAAATCCTGGTGGGAACTTAAACTTTCATTCCATTGTTGAAGGAAATTTCTGGAAGGGAGAGCATGTCCTCATTTTCTCCATGTCCAGAGAGGTGACTGAGAAGGAAAGCTGAGTTTTGTCACCTTCCTTTCTCTGAAGGTTCATAAATGAATGGTATAGGTGCTAATTTACATGGCTAGAATATATATTTATTTGCTGCCATTAAAATTTCATCCATTCAGAAATCCCTGGTGTTGATTTAGAATGGAGTTAGTTGCTCTTATTTAGTCAGCCTGCTTGCTGACTGAATAAGAAGCTATTCTGAATTTTGTTAGGTAAACATTTCTGTTTGTTCTCACAATTCACAAATGGGTAGATGGATATTCCCCTAAGTATAAGAAATATTAACTTAATAAAAGCAGATGTTCACTCAGTGGCTAAGGTATTAATTATACTAGAGCTGATTTTCTTTTTCCACTTAAGAAATTTGTAACAGACTAAGCTATACTTGATGATTATATGTAGACAGTGCAAGAAAATTAAAATATTTTGTAATGCTGACATTTTGAAGTCTTTCATCCTTGGCAGTCTAGTCAATTATTTCTTACCATATTTTAATTACTTTAAAACATCAGCATTTATCGTTGTTGTGTAAGGGTCAAAGAGAATCAAAATGATAGATTTTTGCTCTTGAAGAATACTTAAAATAAAGATGGGCACCTCCTCCCCTCACCAAGTCCTGTGGTTCCGAGCTTGGTCTCAGTGCTGAGATTGACATCCTCTGTAAACTATTTTCCTACCCCAAAGGATAACAGGATTCATGTTGTTCAGAGTACTTAACTTAGCAAATTTTCAATGAATATGAAGGTTTTTTTGAGGATTTTAATTAAAAAAAAACTAATTCATGATAAGATTTCACAGTGGCATGGCACCTTTTATTAGGTAGAATTAAATTCACTTTTCCTTGTCCTCCTACTCATCCATCATCAGTTATGATTTAATTATAGAATCACAGCATTAACCTGTTGTACCTGGGCATGACTGTACACTTTTTTGCCATTATAATTCTTGCCTTGGGGTCACCTTATAAAGGAACTAGTATTACAGCAAGTGGTTTTTGATGATTTTTTTTTTAAAAAATCCTTCAATGTCTAAACCCTATGGGATGGAATCTAATTTAGACTTACCTCCTACTGAATTGCTAAGGCCAGGGAGTGTGATCTTATTATCTTGACAAAGTGCTCATCTGTGCACTTTATAATACATGAAGAAGCGTGGTTTAATACATGAAGAAACACTCTGTCAAAAATAATTAAGTTGCCTTTTATAAGAAATAGGTCTCCCCTGGTGTAAAGAGGAGGATGGGAGTCACTTTGGGATGATGATCTGCTAGATATGGAGGAAAGAATAATCCTTTCCCTGTCTCCCACCTAGGGTTTCTGAGGTGTGAACCTGTCTCCCTCAGGGAATCCAGTGCTGTCTACAGGCTTAAGATGGGTCAGAGGGGCACCCGGGCAAAGTGGCCCTCTGTTGCCCCATGTAAGAGCCTGCCTTCCCTCTGCTGACGAGTTCAGGGCTGGCACACTCTGAGAGACTCTGCAGAGAGACCCCTTCTTCCCAGTTGACCATCCCTTGCTCAGTTTGGGGGTGTGCTGGGAGAAAGAAAGCTAACCAGGGATAACAAGACCACATTTATCAAAATATTCCTTAGAACTCCTTATTCTTTTCTTAAAACATAGTTTTTAGTTGTAGTTGGACACAATACCTTTATTTTATTTATTTATTTTTATGTGGTGCTGAGGATCGAACCTAGTGCCTCATGTGCCATTGAGCCCCAACCCCAGCTCCTCCTTATTCTTTAATAAGAATAATTATTCTAGCAATTTATATGGCAATTGATCATATAAATCTGAACCATGTTAAGTTTTCCAGGGAAGCCATCTATCCTCCCATGAGGTCATGGGCCCTAGTCATGAACATATTAATAATCACCCCAGTTTTACATATGTGTAAAAATTTCACATTCTGAAAGACTTACATATCTATATTGTAAAGTTTAGTGAAAAAAAAGTGCCCGTGTGTGTGTGTGTGTGTGTGTGTGTGTGTGTGTGTGTGTGCGTGTGCGTGTGAGGCAGGGGTAGGGATGTCTCTCCCTCCTTTCCTCTCTCGATGCTAAAAACACGCCATCCAGCGGCCCACTCCCTCCTCAGGTGGAATAATCAGTCTGAAGTGTGAGGCAGCAGCAGCCCAGATTTTATGCCTGCCTGCTTGCTCCTAGCTTATTAAGAGCCACTTTAATTGGGTCCCTAATTTGTCAAAGTGCAAATTGGTCTGCTCCTCCTGTGGTTTTCTAAACCTTAAGTGATGTAATTGGTGCCTGTGATTTGTGAGTCAGACCAAAAGATGGGCATGATTGATCTGAACACTGCTTGATGAACAATAGTGTGAGCCAGCTTTTAATCTGATTTTTATTCATCTCTGGCCTTGCCTTATAATTTATGCTGCTCTTAGCAATACACAATGCAGATGTAAAATAAATGGCACACAGGATATTTGGTGCTATTCAGTCCGGGTGCTGTTATAAATTCTAGTCACATCCTTTCCTGCCCACATCACCCTATAATATTTGAAAACAAAATTTGCAATCCTCTCCTCCTGTCCCTTCTTTGTTCTTTGGAGCTGCCTGGCTCAACCTCAGCCTTAGATGAATTACTTTAATTCAAAGTCTTTTATATGAATTATCTTACTGAGTCTGGCTCTACTTAAAATTTACCTAGCACTTTTGTTTTTGCAAGGGATGGGGGTGTGGAATCAATGTTTGCATATTGAAGTTACTTGTAGGTTTGGAAAACTGGGACCGGAAATTCCCTGTCCTTACTCAGATAAATAGGGAAATTACAAAAGTATCTAAAAATGTCTTAATGTCTCTTGGAAGAATTGGAGCCCAGTTGGAGAATAAATCAAGCTTTCAAGTTCCCCAGGGATGCCAGGAGCACTGCATGTATAATAGCAGAGTAAACCCCCTGCTTTGAGGCCATTCCTGTCCTGAGATAGTAGCACCTTACTCAGTGAAAACCAAGAGTAGTTTGGTCTATTGGTTTGCTAGGGTTGCCATAACAAAATACCAGAGCATGAATGGCTTAAATGACAAAAATTTGCTGTCTCAGATCTGGAGCTATAAGTCCAAGATCAATGTGTTTGCAGGGTTGCATCCTTTGAGGGCTGCAGGAAAGATCTCTTCCAGATCTGTCTTCTTGGCTTATAAATATTATCTACATATTTGCCTCTCTTCTTCCTGTATATATGAGTCTGTCTCTGAGTTGTCCCTTTTTATAAGGTCACTAGTCATACTGGATTAGGGCCCGTCCTAATGGCCTCATTTTAACTTGTTTGTAAAGACCCTAAGGTCACATTGTGAGGTACTTGGGAGTTTGGACTCCAGCATATGAATTGGAGAGGGGGGTGGTCCGTGCTGACATTTGGATTAATTAAAAACATTGGAGATGCATGAAGGGAAATGAGGAGAGAACTTGACACAGAAGTATATTCAGCATAAGGGCAAGAATCCCAGGCTGATGCAGTCTCTGTCTTTGGATGGAGGTGATGTGTGTATGGGGCAGGGGGAGCCGTGTCAGCATATGAAGAAGAGAAACAGCCATGAAGTAAAGAAGTTTATTTTTTGTGTCTTTGGACAGATGTGTCAGGTGAGGTGATACTTGGTATCTTATCAGGACGTTCATACTTCTCAGAGGTTGAAGATTATGTAGTTAAGAGCACAGGCATGGGAATGAACCTGGCAATGTAACTTTGGGCAAGTCTATTAACTTCCTTGACCTTTATCTTTTGATTTCATTTAAGAGGCAGATTATGACAGTATCTGCTTCCTAGGGTTCTTCTGAGAAATTGGTAAGATAATTCACACAAAAGTCCCAGCATGCTGGATGCGATAACACATACCTATAATCCTAGTAGCTCAGGAGGCTGAGGCAAGAGGATCACAAGTTGAGGCCAGCCTCAGTAACTTAGCAAGACCCTGTCTTAAAAATAAAAAATTTAAAAAAGGCTGAGGATGTAGCTCAGTGGTAGGATACCCCTGGGCTCAATTCCTAGTATAGCACTTTAAAAAAAAAAAAAGACTCAAAACTGTGGCAAATGGTTTCTGATAAATGTGAGATGCCTTTGTGTTGTGATCCCGGTGGACTCGGTTTCGCTGTGCAGGGATTTCCATGTTTTCTGGGCTGCAGTGAATTCGGTGAAGGTACCTCCCTGGAGATCACGGCCAGCAGCCCTGATTCCACATTTTAAGTTAAGGCCCTGATCTGTGGTTAAAGCAAGCCATGGTGGTGATGTCTGGTAGGTGAGGTGTGTCCACATTTTGGGGACTGAGTTTTTTCTTTTCAAAATTCCTTTTGAAAAGAGCCTGCTAAGGATATGCTTGCCCTGTCTGATAGTTGCCATAGGAACTGTCTGAAGTTAGTCCTTGCACCTGAGGGAGACACTGATAAATAGCAGAAATTCCAAGCAGATGGTTGGGTCAACTGTTTCAATAGTTTAGATGAAATGTTGCTGAACTCTCTGACAATCGACTGAGTGGACCTATTGTATATGGATGCTTGGTGGTTTTAGACAGCTTCAGTTTCAAACGATGGTTTCCCATCAGCCTCATCATGACCCCAGGTATAGTATTGGTGTATGGTGTCCTTGCAAAGAGGAAGTAAAAGCAAGACTTCTTTGAGAGAACAAAGTCCTCCTCAGACATAATCCTAGCATTAGTGTAATTTGCTCTGAATCATTTGGGTAAAGTCTGTGCCTCACCACTTGATTTGGCTGTGATGATGTGCTGTGGAGGCTGGTTCTCGAGTATTCTCAATGGTGGGCTGCCAGAAGTTCATCATTGGGAGGGGAGGGGAGGGGTCCTGTAGGGCAACCTAAATCTCCACCAAGCAAACTTGGTTGCAGGGTGACTTTCTGTTTGACACTGTTCCAAATATTAACCCATTGAATGCCATCACTCTCAAAGATAGATGCTGTTATTATTCCTGAGTTAGAGGAGTAAATGGGGCCATGAGGCAGTGGAGGAGCCAGGGCCCAAATGAATCGGTCTAACTCCGAGTTCACATTCCCACCAACTGCATGGTGTGGTAGATTTGTCCTCAAGTTCATGGCACCCCATGCATGGGAGTGGAAAGCGATTCTGTTTCCCACTGGAAATCCTCCTGTAATGGGCGAGACTAAATGTGAATGACAAAAGATGAACACATTTCCATTAAAACATTAGTGGCCTGTGGAGCATCAGACTAAAGTAAGGCATTCATTTTATTTGATTTTCTATCATTCAACCTGTATTTCTTTGAAAAGTTAAAAGTGCTAAAAAACAATTGGTTTAAGGATAGATGATATATTTCAACCATTACCCAGCAAAAATATTAGTGTATTTAAAAGAGAAACCAGCTTTCTTATTGATAGTAAAAATGTATGATTGTATTTTATGTCCAATAATGCTTTAAATCTGAAACTAGTTTCCTTTAACATGTTATTATGTTTTTTGAGGTGTGTGTGTGTGTGTGTGTGTGTGTGTGCGTGTGCGTGTGTGTGTGTGTGTTGCTGGGGATTGAACCCAGGGCCTTGTGCATGTGAGGCAAGCACTCTACCAACTGAACTGTATCCCCAGCCTATTATTCTGAAAGCTCTTATAGATGAGAACAAATTAATAGGACATCCATCTTAGACAATGACAAGTATTTTAGATTTTAGCAAACATTTGTTGAGGGCTTAATATATTCAAGATATAGTATAAAGAGCTCTAAGAGGTTAAAAAAAAAAATAAGGCCTCTAGCCTGTAGGATTTTATTTTCTATTAGAGACAGTAATTCCAACATCTAAATAAATGATGGAAAATGTGGGTGGAGAAGGGCTTTGGGAAGAAGAGGCTTTTGACTGGAAATCAGGGCAAATTTCAAAGGATTTGAGTCATAGCTCTATGACGGCAGACCCCAAACTCTTTATTTTGGTGTCCCAATTCTTAACACAAGATCTGGCACATACAGGAAGCTTGGTTCAATGTTGTTTGAATAAACGAATAAGTTGGACCTAGATGATAAGGTATGAAGACTAAAAGCAGAGATAAGAAAGGATAATCTCAATCCAAGTTCACTGAGCAAGTATCCATTGTCCGTCTTCTCTGTGCCAGGCCTGTGCTAGGTTGGGGAAAGCGGCAAGGGCTGGAGCATGGATCCAGTGGAGCTTTGGGGCAAAGTGCATGGGGTGTATAGCATGGCTGGGTGTGGGAGGGAGTGGCAGATAAGGCTGGGAGAGTTGGGAGCAGCCTGTGAGATCATGAATGCTGAGCAGTTTGAGGAGAAAGATCCCCCGGATGTGTCTCTTAAAACTCTCTTACTGTCTTCTTAAAACTCTTTTCTTTGTATCAGGGATTGAACCCAGGGGTATCTAACTACTGAACCACATCCCCAGCTCTATTTAGTATTTTATTTAGAGATGGGGTCTCAGAGTTGCTTAGCACCTTGCTGTTGCTGAGGCTGGCTTTGAACACACAATCTTCCTGTCTCGGCCTCCCAAGATGCTGGGATTACAGGCCTGTACCACCGTGCCCAGCTCCCTTTTTACTTCTACTAAGCAAATCTTGGTTGATAGCTGATCATGTGCATTATGGTTCAGTATGCTAATATTAAAAAAAAAACTAGTTAAGAGAAATGTATTCACTTATACATATAGTCATCCTAAAGTTTCCATAAGGATTAGTTCCATAATCCCTCTGGATACCAAAATCCAAGTGTGCTTAAATCCCCTGTATAAAATGGTACTTGCATATAACCTGCTCATTTTCTCCAATACTTGAAATTATCTCTAGGTTACTTAAATACCTAATATAATGTAAATACTATGTAAATAATAATTATACTGTATTTTTTAGAGAATGATGACAAAAAAATGTGCATGTTTGGTACAGATGCATTTTTCTATGAATATTTTTAATCTGTGTTTGATTGAACCTGTGGATGTGGAATTTATGGATATGGAAGTATTTCATCTTGTAATATTCTAGGTTCTGGGATTACTTGTAACTTGTTTCCATGTGTCTCCATACCTGTCATCTTAATTAGAAGTCTGTAACAATTAAAAAAAAAAAACCTCTTGTGTTTAACAAGTTAGTCTAAAATGATGTTTGCACATGTCAACCAAATTCTTTTGCAAAAACTAATTTTTTAATATTTTTTAGTTTTCGGTGGAGACAACATCTTTATTTTTATGTGGTGCTGAGGATCGAACCCGGCGCCCCACGCATGCCAGGCGAGCGCGCTACCGCTTGAGCCGCATCCCCAGCCCCCCAAACTAATTTTTAAACATTCAAGGAATTCATGAATCTAAGAATCTAGAAAGATTTTAATCCTAGCTTTTCCTTAAAATTGCTGTGGAACCTTGGCATAAGATCTATGTAAATATAACTATATATGTATATATGTATATATGTATGTATGTATATAGATCTACGTAGATATAGATGTCTATATAGCTATTTTTATCTGTTTATATATTTACATCTCTGTCTACATCTGTATACATGTAACTATCACACTATAATAGGTTATAGCAGATAGAGTTGAAAGAAGTTTTGAACTTTGCTATCAAGAGAACTGGTGAATCCCAATAATGTTACTTATTAGCTATATGTCTTTAGGCAAAAGGTTTAACTTTGAATCTCAATTTCCTCAAAATGAGAATAACAGTTCCTAACTCATGTCTGTGAGAAAATCGTAAGAACACATATTTGTTAAGCAATTGCTAGGTGTTTTCAGGAAACTGAGTCGCTGGTCAATGAAGTTGTACACTCATGGCCAAAGCAGAGCTGGGTTGTAGCCTAGACTATCTGGCTCTGAGCCTCCCTTCTGTACCACTCAGATCTTTTTTTTTTTTTTTTTTTTCGGGGGAGGGGGTATGGGGATTGAACTCGAGGGAACTTTACCACTGAGCCATATCTCCAGCCCTATTTTGTATTTTGTTTAGAGACAGGGTCTCAGAGTTGCTTAGTGCCTTGCTTTTTGCTGAGGCTGGCTTTGAACTCGCTATCTTCCTGCCTCAGCCTCCAGAGCCATTGGGATTACAGGTGTGTGCCACCACACAAGGCCTGTTAGACCATTTTTAAAGTTCTCTCCACAAATTTACCTCATAGGTAATCATAATAAAAATGCTCATTTTTTTTTAATCTTCCAGGGCATTTGTGAGACTAAATTGGGATAGCACTATCACCTTTTTAAAGTTAAAATACCAGCTACAGAAATGTAAAAGCGTTTACTACTTTTAGGGTCTACATTTTCAGGGTAGTTAAATTTTTAATAACCATTTTTCCCCTGATTATTAGTGATATTTATGTTCAACATAGAAAAACTTTAAAAATAAAGAAAAAGATGAAGTAAATCAGGATCATCCATAATCCCTAAAGATAATAGAATTATTAGATTGTAGTGAAATGAATACATTTTTTATTTCCTAGTTTTTAAATTTAATTTAAATTTTTGGCAGTCCAGTGTTATAACAGGCAGCAGTGCTGCTTTATAGGCCATTTGGAAAATTTATGTCACATCTTAAAGTTGTTTAATCATGACATGTCTCTGGCTGAAAGTTATAATTTCTCAAATATAAAACCTCAAGGAGAAAACGAAAAATTATTCTGAACAGAAGACAATGTGAACAGAGTTTGGAATTTTATTTGGTCTCTTTTGGAGAAATAAGTAATATATTATTTTCTTCAGGTGTATTGCACCAGGTCACAATAAAACTTAGAACACCAAAGAGGCAGCAGGGTGAGGCCTTTGAATGAAGGATCATAAACATTCTTGAGCTTTTTCTACTTGAGGAATCTTATGTATTTGCAACTTTTTTTCTTTTTTTGGTGTGTGTATGTGTGTGTATGTGTGTATACGCGCACATACTAGGGACTGAACTTGGGGGCACTCAACCACTGAGCCACATCCCCAGTCCTGTTTTGAATTTTATTTAGAGACAGGGTCTCGGTGAATTGCTTAGCACCTCCCTTTTGCTGAGGCTGGCTTTGAACTCACGATCCTCCTGCCTCAGCCTCCTGAGCCGCTAGTATTACAGCCGAGTCCAACCACCCGGCTGGCTGTATTTGCAGATTTGAATGAGAACAATTAATTTTTTTAACCTAGTTATCCTGGCATTTGTGAAAATGTATCTTCCACACCCATATAATAAGAGTGAAAACTATTTTGAAAACCAAACCCAAACAAAATAATCCCCAAAGTTGAAAAAGACTCCTTGACTATCTTTTAAGACTCTGAAGAAAGTTATAATAGAGGAAAGCAGTTAAATGAAATTGCAGAGGGCTCCTTGGAGATGTCAGCTGACAAGTTGCTATGAATAGGGGAACCATGAAGCTTCTGGAAGACCGGGCTGTTCCACAGAGGGGAACTGGCCTGAAGGAATCCCGTTTTACTAGGTTTGCAACTGGATATCATCCAGTGATTCTTACTGGTTTGGAAAGAGATGGTTTTAAGACTGACGACTAATCACGTTTATCTGCGGTTTATTCACAGGAGTGTGTCGAACAGCAAGATGTCTCCGGCGCTCCTTCGCTCGCTGTGTCTTCTTACACTTTATTTGGTAAGAGAAGAGGGTGTTCTCCTCTGCTTGTTTACTGGAATATTTTCTGTCATCCTTCTACCCCATACTAGAGAAAGAATGGTTATTATCATTTCAAGAGGCGTCCTATCAAAATCACCTTGCTATAGAATGGGCACAGTGTTCGGATGTGACAATTCCAATGAAGTGGGTACCATCATGTCTGTCCTGTATCTGGAGGAGGCGCTTTCTCCTCAGCGTTTAAAACCCAATACCAGTACAAAGTCTAAAACCAATCTATCCTTTGTGTGAAGACATACAGTTTAGGGAAGGAAAGAAATTATAGTGACACATGTCTGAATCTGTATTCCTTAATCCTGACTTTTTTTTTTCACTTTGATCATGAATGACCATCACTGAAATGTACCAAGAAAATCATTCCCTCTATTTTCAACTCTTCTTTGCTCTGTTTCTTTTTTCTTGTAATAGAAGTTCTGGAGTTCTCTGGTTCAGTTGTTGTTAGCCATTTGTTGAGCTAATCCATGGACTGATTGGTTTCTAGAGTTTGGAACCAAGGGGGGTTAGAGTCTCTCCCTGGACCTTGGGGAGAGAGTGGGAGCCATTCTTATTTTACCCATGAGGCTCCTGAGGTTCACAAAGTTTGCCCAAAAGTTCGTTGTATTATGAAGCAAGGTTATAGGGGCACATCTGTTTTTTTTTTTTCCCCTTAGAAAGAAACTTTAGATCCACACACCTCAAATCTTGCTTCCTTTCTTCTGGGATTCCAAAATAATACACCAAATTTGAAGTCCCAGAAAGTCCCTTAAAGCTCACACAGCTCAACATCTTCATGGAGTGAAATAGTCCAACTTGCCAAACCATCTGAACTTCCTCCAGGGGAAGAAAACACAGCTCAAACTTGGAGCCATGTGCGTCCTCACAGTCTGATTGCTCACGGCTTGTCCCAGGATTGTATAAGGGCTGGGACGAATGTCCCCATTGGACTTCACTATCCTTCCTACTCTCTCATTTGACTTTCTATCTACATGACTTTATGGTGGCGGTAAAGTCAGACCTGGTTCAAACTTGTTGCTACCACTTATCGCTGGTGGGAACTTGAATGAATTATGTTGGATTTGGACCTCAGTTTTCTGCCCTTTGAAATGGCTTGAATGACAGTACTTGCCTTGTGGGATATTGTTGCAGTTAAATAAAATGCACTTATAAAGCTCTTGGGTCAGTGACTCACAATCTTAGAGCTCAATAAATATTAGCTGTTAGTGTCGCTATAGCATTTCAAATGTTCAGTGTCTACAGCCATATGGACTCTGACCTCCATGAGAGGACTGTATAGTGATCTTTGCAACAAACTCGGCACCTAGCACAGTATCAGAAGCAGAAGAAATACATGATTATGGACTTGCATCAAGAAGCAAGAGTGAGATTCAAGAGAGAAGATTCTAACACAGTTCTTGGCTATAAGTGAGCTCATTTACTTCTTGTCTGAGAAGGGGACATGCATTTTTCTTGCTGGATGAAGGTGTCCTTTCACCACTTTCTACCACACCATCCTTCCCAGTTCTTCTGGTGTGGCCTGATGACTCATAGCATGCACATGTATTTTGAAATCTTTATAGCCCCAATAGTCATATTAATGGGCAGGAAGAAAGATTTGTTGCCCCGATACAAGGATGCAACTTTGAACCCTGGAACTATGACCCAGCCCTCCTTTCCGGTGGGTGGGACAGCTCGTCCCCATAGGGATATGGAGCCTTGTTAGTGAGGTTTGCTAGCTAAGGTAGTTTCACTGGTGTGAGCATCTCAAAGGCTGTCTGCTGGCTGGAGTGAGCACAGAGCTGATGGTGGTGGGTTGCTGTTAAGCAGTAGCTCCACCGAAAGCACTGCCTGCATCCTGGAGCCACCAGGGTGGCACCTGGACATCAGTACCAGCTCTTGTGTCCCCACCCCCCAAGCAGGAGAAGAAGTGGAAAGAAGGCTGAGCCCTCAAAGGAAGAAAACTTAGTAAGAACTAGATGGCTAGAAGTCTGTAAAGTTACTGAGTAAGTGTGCTTTTAGCTGCAAGTAACAGGAAATTTGACTCTAGAACTTCTTGAATAAAGAGGGGTTTGTTTTCCTCAGATAATAAGAAACCCGAAGTGGTTAATCCAGGGCGGGTGGTAGGTGCAGCAGTTCCGTGAAGTTATCAGTGACTCCGGCTTATTTCTCTTTGCTCCAGTATCTTTTGATCTGGTTTGTGCCCTTGTGGATCCTGGTGGCTGTCCTTGCTGCAGACATGAGGTCCACTAAATCAGCAGGAGCCACAGGGAAGGGCGGTGACACCCACATCTTTCCTCCTCCGTCAGGAGTATAAAATGCAGAATTCCCTCTTATTTCACAAACCAGAAGTGGTTGACTTGGCCACCATTCTGGCTGCAACAGAATCTGGAAGAGATGCAACTTGACTTCCAGTTGGTGGAATACAGCAAAAGAGAGGGGTTGGTAATGACCAAGGATAGCAAACACAAAGATCTGCCACAACTCAGAAGAGCAAGTTTAACAGCCTTCTGTTTTTGTGTGTTACTATTTTTTTTTAAAATCAGACTACTAATATCAACTAGTTATGATTCAACAAACTGAGGGATTATATATAGGACTTTACTCATATTCTGATTATTTTAGGTGATCCTCGGTGGGCAGCAGTTTCCATGACAAGAGTGTGCTTGCTCTCCCTAAAGTAGAAAACACATTCTCTTCACCCTACCCAGTTCTCCCTTTTTTGATTTTCTTACTTGTCTAGTTTCAAAAATTGGCTTGTCATTCATGCTTCTGATTCTAACTTAACCTATGTCCTATTTCCACCAAAAATGGGAGACACAAAGAGCCACCCGGGAAGGAGGGGAGGTCAGCATCCCATATGGGACACCAAGTCCTTGGTCCTAGAGGGTGTCCCCACCGCCTGGGTGGCTGGCTGGCTATCCCTTCCTCTATACCCCTGCTCCACTCTGCCTGGCTTCTCCCTTCGGTAAGCTGTCATGGTGAGGAATACCGTGCTGGGAGGGCTGCCCCTGAAGGCTCCCCATTCTCCAGGATGGAAGTCACAACTTCTGGCACATTACCATTGCAGCTGGCTTTCCATTCAGGCTGCTTTTGTGTCCTCTGGTGGGCAGTGGCACATAGTAGCTAAGAGAGCCTGTCCCAGAATTAAAGATTTAAATTCTGCTTCTAGCCATGAATTGGGCAATATTGCTTCTCTTCCTCTTGAGTTGATCTTCTGTAAAAACAGATAATGGTAGAGTTTACTCTGGTAGAGTAAATCCTGCCACCAGGATTAAACATACCCATGACAGAGCCCCACATGTACTAACTTAGCAAATATGAACTCTTACTGTCACAACTGGTCTGGGTTTGTTTAAGGTCTTTAGATTTTAGAATCATTGTGAGGTCACTGCTTACAGTAAATATTTTGTGATTTTATGTTTCTAAATGAATATAAGGTACAACCCAATGTTAAAGTAGTAAGCTTTTTAAAAGTTTCAGTACAACTTGAGATTCAAATTGGACTAAAATTAACTACATATGCCAAGTAAGCCTGTGCTTCACACATCCACATATTTTCTTTCCTTATAGAATCAGTTGGCCTTAAGGTGACTATAAACTCTAGAATGCTGGGAATCTGCCATGGATGGCCTCATAAAATAGGAGTGGAGGGAAGTGTTTTTAGGAAGCCTGTGTAAAACCCTATGGAATTTAGAAGGCTGAGCAGTATTGTGAGAGAACTTGAGCTTTGGCTCGGGCATATCTGTGTCACTTATCTGTGTCACTCTGGGTTCAACTTCTCTCAGCCTCATCGGTAACAGGGGATGTTAATATTCTCGCCTTGAGCAACTGCAGAGATGGTTAAACAGCAAGAGCAATGCCAAGCCCACAGCAAACTGCTTTGACAGGGTGGTCCCTTTGCCAATATTAGATTGTTTTCTGCCTGTTTTGGCCAGATTTCACATTGTTTTTGAATCCCGTGTTTCATATTACTGCTTCTGAAATCCCTAATAAAGGCAGCCAGGGACACACGCTCATGCTTTCATCATATTCACTGATTTTCTCTTTCTTTGGTAACAGACAATTGGATATGGCCAGGAGGGGAAGTTTAGTGGACCCCTGAAGCCTATGACGTTTTCTATTTTTGAAGGTCAAGAGCCGAGTCAAGTCATATTCCAGGTAAGGTCTTCCCTAGACCACGGTCGTTTTGTTTTCTCATGTTCTCTCAGTGGAATTTCTTTTTTCTTTTTTGCTCCCTTCTCTACTGTACAGCAGGAAATAAAATAGAGGCTGGCAAATCTCATCAGGAATGATTTCAGAAGCCTAATTAAACAGATGAGTGGCTGCAGTATGTATGAGTCCTAGCGACTTCCTCAATCTCTGGGGTCAGTGCTCTGTCCCTCTTGCAGAGAGCTTGGTATCTGTAGGCTCCTCCCCTCCCCTGGAGTGGGAGTGGCATCAGCCTCTGGAAAAGGCATTGTCTGCCCAGAAAGCTCCCTGGTTGAAGTGTTGGAAGGTGGGGCTCTGTGTGGCCAAGGCCTACTTTTTCTTTCCTGCCTTCTCTGAGCTCAGGACTGGGCATTTGGATATGGATTGGGAGGTGGTTCTGTCATTTGGTTAGGTAACTGTGAAATGGCATCAGACTAAGGGGTGCCCTGAAGGAGGAGTGGAGACTTTAGCTATTAAGGGCACTGAAATAGTCCTGGGAATATAACGGAGAAGGAGAAACTCACACTACTGTTTTGCCAGGACATTCCCTTGGAAGCTGCTCCGTTGGAGGTGCTTTAATGAGTCCCTGGGGGTGGGCGGGGCAGGGCTCTTGCCCCCTCCCCACCCATGCATCAGAGAAGCAAACCAAGGTTACTGAATGACTTCTGAACTACATGCCTTCCATTAACTACTGAACATTGTTGGACGGTTCCTGTCCAGAGGGAAGGCTCAAAGCTGTTTCATTTCCCTTTCTCTCATTTGGAGCCAGATTAGTACACAGGGGCCCCCGGGTCTGCATCCCCTGGCAGGGATGCACTTGAACTGGGAACTGAGCTGAGCAGGGTTTTCCTGACCTCTCAGGACAGGGAAGCCTGGCACTGAGCAAGTGAGAATGCCTTGAGGGCAGGAGGCTGGCAGGAATCAACTTGAAGCGGCAGGGAGGGACGGTGTTCAGCAGAGACACAGCAGGGACAGCTGAACTTGCCATGGGAGAGGCAGAGCAGCAGCAAGCAAGGGCTGGCCGAAGGCCACATGACTGGGGAGGAGAGAACCAGGAGAAGGTGGGGCTGGGGCTTCAGAGACAGGAAAGCCCTGCCTCCGGAGGTGCGGAGGGAGTCCCCCAAAAGGAAAGTGTTTGAATCCAGGTTGTATTCAGAAAAGACCCCTCTGGCTGCAAACGGGGCATGGGGAACTAGTTAGGAGTCTCCTGCAGGGTCTCTCACAAGAGTTGAATTCTTCATTTTCTCGCTTTCTCTGCCCTGCCAGGGAACACTTGGTCATCTGTTCTATGACATTTTTTATTCATTTGTAACTCATGTTTCATAGGCCAATAAGAATTTTGTGTGCTAGGCAAACATTCACTTTCTTTGATTACCCACGAATGGAGTGCCTACGGTGTACCAGGCACTATGCCAGGTGCTGGGGATACCACCACTACCCCAGGCTCAGTGAGCTCACCAGTTAGAAGGTAAAAACTGACAAGTAGATCAGTGCATGCATCAAAGATTCCCGTGGAGTCTAGCGGGTGGCCAAAGGGCTGGTGAAGAAAGACTGATTTTTATTTTTAAACTGACAGTTGTACATACTTACCATATACAACATGGTTTTTGAAATACATATGCACTGTGGAATAGCTAAATGAGCTAATTAACATATATCATTCTTTGTGTGTGATTAAAAACACTCAAAAGGTAAGAGTAACCAGTTTTAACTGAGGATGGTGGTGGGGTAAATGGACATGGTTTTCTCAAGCCCTGGACTGAGTACTGAAGGATGAGCAGGTGTTCATGAACAGGAGGCAGGCACTGAGTGCAGCAGGGAAAAGCACAGGGGTATGCATTTAGCAAGAAAATGACAGGTGGTGCAGGGTTGAGGGTAGGAGGCGGGTGTGTCGGGTTGGCACACCTGCTGAGGTCTGCATGGGCTGGACCGACCTCTGCCCTGTGTAGGTGCTGTGTGCCACCGAAACGTTTCAATGCTGAGTGCTCTAAATAGATTTGTGCTTGTGCAAGCTAATCTGGGGCCACAGGGAACATAGTTGAAGGGGGTGAGCCTAGAGGGATGGAGGGTCTTAGGGGACTATTTGCAATAGTGCAGTGAGGAGTGAGAGGGCCTTGTTTAATGAAGGGCAAAGGGGTACTGTGGTCTGAATGTCTGTCCCCTCAAATTCGTATGTTGAAACCTAACCACCCTGGCAGTAGTATTAAGACTTGGGACCTAAGGAGGTAATTAGGTCATGAGTGCAGAACCATCAGGAATATGATCAGTGCCCTTTATTAAAAAAGGCTTGAGGGAACCTGTTTGTCCCCTCTGCTATGGGAGGATTCATAGAAGGTGTTATCTATGAGGAGCAGGCCCATTGGCACAAACCTGCTGGTGACTTGACCTTGGAATTCCCAGCCCCCAGAACTATGGGCAATAAATTTGTTGTGTTTAAGTTACCCATTCTAAGATATGTTGTAGCAGCTTTAATGGAGTACGATAGGGAGACTGGAAGGCAGGAAGACGGGAGCTGTGTGAAGGAAGTCATATATACTAGAATCTGTCACTGAATGGGTGCAGGAGGTGAAGGGGTGGGCTGCTTAGGATAACCCTTAGGTCTCTGACTTGGGTAGTTATTGGCTTATGTTGTGTGTGCAAAAAAGGGAGGAAGGAAATGGAGAAGAGCAATAGGTTTATGGAAAAGGAAGCCAGGTGGTCTGGACAGGTAGATTGGAGCATCCTGATCAAGTGCTTGTATGTGACTCGAAAGCCCATCCTTTGTGAGTTATCTCAGTTGCTTGTTGGGGTCAACGAGATGCTAAACAAAGCTATTTGGAGATGTGAAAAACAAGAGCAAACAAACCAACAAGGATAACAAAAATGTGAGGAAAAAGTCCCAACTGTACATGGGAAATTGGTTTCTGATACTTGTGCTCGGTATATGAGACAATAAGGAACAGTGGGAACTAAAGTCATCTGGGAGCGCACGGAAAGGGGACAGGCTCAATTCAGCTCCAGACAATTTTCACAAGTCAGAATTCAGGTACTGACATGCCAGATTTATCAATTTTTCTACAAAATTCAGAAGTTTTTCTATTTATGTAAAATTCTCTGGCTTAGAAATACTAGCATACTGCCAGCCAGTGAACATCATTCCTTAAGCTTCATTTGTTTGGTTCTTTTTCTATTAGCCATGTTTTTGATGTTAATTCGAGTTGTATCACTTTCAATGTTTATACAAGTTGTATCCTATATCAGAACTTTATTTGAATGAGTGAATAATATTCGATTGCATGGATGTACTGTATTTTGTGTATTTATGTATTAAATAATGGACATTTGGGCTGTTTTCACTTAGGGCTATAATGAAGAATGTTGCTATGAACATTCATGTACAACTTTCTGAGAGAACAATGTTTTCTACTCTTGGTCACTCACACACAGTAGTGAAATGATTGGGACATAATTAACTCTATGTTTAACTTTTTGAGGAAGTACCAAATTGTTCTTAAGAAACGTTTATATTTCTACCAGCATTGTATGAAAGTTCCAATTTCTACACGTTCTCAACACTAGCTTTATCTGTCTTTTTTAATTATAGCTATCCAAATGTTTGAAGTGATATTGCTTTGTAGATTTGGATTGTATTTCCCGAATGACTAATGGTGTTGAGTGTCTTTTCATAAGTTTATTGGTTCTCTGTCTTCTTTAGTGAAATGTCTATTTGAATCATTTGCCTACTTAGTTGTATCATTTTGTCTTTGTTGTTGTTGTAGGAGTTCTTTGTATATTCTGAGAATCTGTATACAAGTCTTCCCCTCTCAGATATGTTTTGCAAATATTTTCTCATATTCTGTAGTTTTTTGTTTTAAACCTCCTACTCTTTCTCCTTTTGTGCAATTCTGGGGATCAAACTCGGGTTCTTGAATATGCCAGGCAAGTCCTCTACTTCTAAGCCATGCCCCTAACCCTATTTTTTTACTTTATTGATAGTGTCCTTTGAAACACAAAATGCATTTAATTTTGATGAAGTCTCATTTATTTTTTTAATTTTCGTTGTTTGTGTTTTTGAGATCAGATCTTAGAAAACTTTGCCTCATTCACGGCCATGAAATTTTATATATTCTTCTTATGTTTTATAGTTTTATATTTAGGGTCTTTGAAGCATTTCGATTAAGTTTTTGTGTATGTTATGGGATAGGGATACAGTTTCATTCTTCTGCATGAGGATATCCAATTGTTTCAGTACCATTGGTTGAAAATACGATTCTCATGAATTGTAATGCATTATATTGTTATATATAACAAATTAAAATTGAAAAAAGAAAATAAGATTTTTTTCCCTAATCTCACCCCCCTCGGCTGATAATGAAATTGGATGACCACAGTTGTAAAGTTTTGTTTCTGGACTCCCATTTATTGCATTGATCTTTTTGTCTGCCTTAAATACCACAGTATCTTATACGGTAGCTTTATATTACATTTGGAAATCAGGTAGTGTTAAGTTCTACAACTTTTTTTTTTTAATCTTCAGGATTGTTTGGTCTATTCTGGGTCCCTTGCATTTGTATATGAATGTTAGGATCAGTTTGTCAATTCTACAAACAAAGCAGCTATAATTTTGATAGGAATTGTGCTGAATCCCCAGGTCAACTTGGGCAGTATTGCCATCTTCACATTAAAACTTCCAATCTGTCAACATGGGATGTATTCTATTTGCTTAGATCTTTTAATTTTCAACAATATTTTCTTGTTTTCATTTTACAAGCAAATTACAATTTGTCTTTCATTACATTGATTCTGATGTCGCTCTTTTTTATCCTATTTTAAATGGCATTTAAGAAGTATTGTCAGGTTGCTCTTTACTGGTGTGTTAAAGAGATAATTGACTTTTATATATAGATCCTTTAACTTATACCATTACAGGATTTACAGAATTTGTTTTAGCTATTACCTATAAGAGTCCCCCACCCAAGCAGTTAGGATTTTCCATAGATAAAACTTGCTGTTCACAGAAGACAATCTTATTTTTTTCTGTCTAATCTAGATGCATTTTCTGTCTCTTTCTTGCTAATTTCCCTTGCTGGTACCTCCAGCACAATGTTAAATTGACATGGAAAGATTGAACTTTCTTGCTAGTTCTTAATATTATGGGTAAGGCTTTTAGTATTTCACCATTAAGTAGGATGTTAGCCAGGAGTTTTTTTTTTTAAATGACCTCTATCTTCTATTCCTAGTATATTGTGTATTGAATATATTTTTAATGAAAGGATGTTGGATTTTATCAAATGATTTTCTGCCTCTTTGGAGATATTTGTCTGGGTTTTGTCTTTTAGTCTATTAATACAAAGAATTATATTGGTTGATTTTCATATACGGAGCCAGCCATCCACCTGGTTATTATATATAATCCTTTTTCAAACTGCTGAATTCAGTTTGCTAGAATTTTATTAAAAAATTTGGTGTCTACATCGAGGAAAGAAAATTTCAGACCAATATCCCTGATGAACATAGATGCAAAAATTCTTAATAAAATACTGATAAATTGCATACAAAAACACATTAAAAAAGAGTGTCCCATGATCAAGTGGAGTTCATCTCCAGGGATACAAGTTTGGTTCAACATATGAAAATCAATGAATGTAATAATCCCATCAATAGACTTAAAGACAAGAATCAGATGGTTTCCGAAATAGATTCAGAAAAAGCATTTGGCAAAATTCATCATCCATTCATGTTCAAAACACCAGGAAAAACTAGGGATAGAAGGTATATACCGAACATTGTAAAAGCTGTAAATACTAAACCTAACGTTAACATCTTTCTAAATGGAGAAAAAAGTGAAAGCATTCCCTATAAGAACTCAGACATGGATGCCTTCTCTTATCACTTCTCTTCGACATAGTCCTGGAAACTCTAGCCAGAGCAATTAGAAGAAAGAAATTAAAGGGATTATGAATAGGAAACGAACTCAAACTCAAACTATCTCTATTTGCTGACAACATGATTCTATATTTAGAAGACTCAAACTCCACCAGAAAACTTCCAGAGTTCACAAATGAATTTAGCAAATTAGCAGGATATAAAATTAACACACATAAATCAATTGCATTCCTATACATTAAATGAATCAAATGAAAGAGAAATTAGGAAAACTATCCCACTCACAATAGCCTGGAAAAAATATTTGGGAATCAATCTAACAAAAGAGGTGAAAGACATCTACAATGAAAACTACAGAACTCTAAAGAAAGAAATTGAAGAAGACCTTAGAATGTGGAAAGATCTCCTGTGTTCTTAGATAGACAGAATTAATATTGTTAAAATAGCCATACTACCAAAAAGTGCTGTACAGATTTAATGCAATTCCTATTAAGGTTCTGATGATGGTCTTCATAGAAATAGAAAAAGCAGTCATGAAACTTATTTGGAAAAATAAGAGGCCCAGAATAGCCAAAGCAATCCTTGAGAAAAGTTGAAACGGGAGGCATCACAATACCAGACCTTAAATTATACTACAGAAATATAGTAACAAAATGGCATAGTATTGGCACCAAAACAAAGACCAATGGTATAGAAGACATAGGGAAAACCCTGCATAAAAACAGTTATCCTATACTAGGCAAAAGTTCCATAAACATACATTGGAGAACAAATGGTGCTAATAAATCTGAAAATTCATATGTAACGTGAAATCGGACCCCTATCTTTCACCTTGCGTAAAACTTAAAGTAGATCAAGGACCTATGCATTAGAGACCCTTAGGAACCAAATTCCTCAAGAAAACTCCCAAAGTGCAAGAAGTAAAATCAAGAATTAATAAATGGGATAAAAGCAAACTAAAAGGCTTCTTCACAGCAAAAGAAACAATCAAGAATGTGAAGAGAGAGCCTACAGAATGGGAGAAAATCTTTGCCACCTGCACCTTAGAGCATTAATCTCAAGGATATATAAAGAACTAAAATTTAACACCAAAATACAAATAACCCAATCAATAAATGGACTAAGGAATAGACACTTCATAGAAAAATATGATCAGTTAATATATTAAAAATGTTTAACATCTTTAGCAATTAAAGAAATGCAAATTAAATCTACAGTGAGATTCCATCTCCAGTCAGAATGGCAATTATGAGTCCAAGTAACAATAAATGTTGGCGAGGATATGGGGAAAAGGATACACTCATACATTGCTGGTGGGACTGCAAATTGGTACAACCACTCTGGAATGCAGTATGGAGATTCCTCAGAAAATTGGGAATGGAACCATCATTTGACTCAGTTATCCTATTCCTCAGCATATTACCAAAGGACTTAAAATCGGCATACTACAATGATGTGGTCAATATTTATGTAGCAGTTTAATTCACAATAGCTAAACTATAAAACCAACTTATATGCCCTTCAACAGATGAATGGATAAAGAAAACGTGGTTCATGTACACAATGGAATATTACTCAGCTTAGAAGAATGAAATTATGGCATTTTCCAGTAAATGGATGGAACAGGAGACTATCATGCCAAATGAAATAAGCCAATCTCCCCAAATCCAAAGGCTGAATGTCTTCTGATAGGTGGGATGCTGACTCACAATAGGCTGGGACGGAAGGAGTGGAGGTTTACCAGATTCGAAAGGGATAGTGGAGGGTGGAGGGAGGGATGGAGGAGGTTGGGAATTGGAAAGACAATAGAATGATTGGACATAACATTCCTATGTTCATATATGAAGGTTTGGTACACTGGTTCTTATTGTTTTCATTTATCTCAAAGTGTTTTCTTTGGATTTCTTCTTAGACCTGTTGATTATTAGAACATATTATTTTCATGACCAGTGTAACTCTACATTATGTACAACCACAAAAATGGGAAGTTACTCTAAGCATACATAATATGTCAAAATACATTCTATTGTCATGTATAACTAAAAGGAACAAATAAATTTTAAAAATTCAGTGTTTATATTCATAAGAATACTGAAGTTTTCTTGAGTTGCCTTTTTCCAGTTTGGGTATTAGGATAATACTGGACTGCGGTAGGAAATATTTCTTTTCTGGTTTTTGGAAGAATTTGTGAAGGTTTAGTGTTACTTTTTACTTGTTAGGTATGATTCACCAGTGAAAGCTTCTGATGTAGTCTTTTTTTTGTGAAATTTTTTGATTACTAATTCATCCTCTTGTTCTGTTCATTAAAAAGAACAAGATTTCTTCATTGATTATTAGAACATACTATTTCCACAGATGTGTGAATTCCTCAAATTTCATTCTATTATTGATTTCTGATTTCATTGCATTGTGTAAGAGACCCTACTTTGTATAACTTCAATTCTTTTAAACTTGAGACTTGTCTGTGGTCTAACATAAGATCTACTCTGGAGAATATTCAATATAATCAGCCTTTAGTGGAAGAAATATTCTATAGGTATCTTTTAGCTTCCAACTGGCTTAGAGTTCAAATCTTCTATTTTTTAAATTGTATACCTTATTACAAATGAAAATTTGAAATCCTCAATGATTACTCTTGAATCAACGGTCTGTCTTGTTTTTGGGGGTGTGTGTGTGTAGGCACATATGTTCATAATCATTGATTTTTTTCTGATATATTGACCCTGTGTCATTAGTAAATGTCATTTTTTTCCTTCCACATATTTTTATTGGGGCATTCTAGTTGTACATAATGATAGGATTTGTTACATATTAGTACATGTACACACTATAACAATATAATTTGACCCATATCGCTCCCAGCAGTTCCCCCTTGAATATCATTTTTAAAATCTATTTTGTCTGATAGTAAGTAGTAGAGCTTGATTTTATCCTTACTTTGAACAATAGTTTTGTTGGATTTATAAACGTTACTTGGCAGTCTTCCTCTTGAAGCACTTAGACTATGTCAGTGCACTGCCTTCTTGCCTTAATGAGAAACTCTTAATTTTATTGAGGAACCCCTGTGATGAGTCTATGCACATTTGAGATTTTTTCCTGCTGCTTTCAAGATTTTCTTTCAAATGTTTGATTAGGATGTGTCTAGAATTGGGACCCTTTCAGTTTATCTTACTTGAAGTTTATTGATCTTCTTGGGCATGTAGATTAGTGTTTTCTTCAAATATGGAACGTTTTCCATCATTTCATCTTCAAATGATCTTTCTTCCCCTTTTATGTTTCCTTTCCTCGTAGGACTCTTATTAAGCATGTGTGTTTGCTTGATGGTGTTCTACTGGTCTCTGGGGCTCTATTAATTTTATTCTTTTGTCTTTCTGTGCTTCAGGGTAGATAATCTACTTAAGTTGACAGATTCTTCTGTTAGCTCAAAGCTGCTTTCAAGCCCCCTCAAAGAGAATTTTCATTTCAGTGAATGTACTTATCATCTCCAAAAAATATTTTTTTTAAAAAAAGAATTTCTATATCTTTATTGACATTCTCTATTTGGTGAGACATTGCTTACATTCTTTTTAATGCTTTTATTAGTACAATATAGTTATGTATTAATAGCTGGGTTTACTTTGACATAGTCACACATGTATAAAATTTAATTTGCTCCCTTTCAGGTCCCACGTCCTCTTCTTTCCATCCCCTCTCCCCTCCCCTTTACTTTATTCACTTTCCTTTACTCAGTTGGTCTTCCTTCTATTTATCTACTTATTTTTAATTTCTGCTTTATAGATATGCACAGGACAGGAGTTCACTGTGGTATATTTATACATGCACATAGCATAATTTTGTCAAATGCATTCCACATTTCTTTCCCTTTCTCATCCTCCTTCCTTCCCCTTCCATTTCCTCCTCCTCCTCCATGGTCTTCCCTCTCTCCATAGGGTATTCTATCCTCATCCATCCCCCACACTGCTTTTCCCTCTTATTTTACTCTGTCTTCTACAAATGAGAGAAAACATTCAACACCTGATTTTCTGAGTCTCACTTCAGTTGGCATCATTCTCTGTTTCCATCCATTCACTAGCAACTGCCCTAATTTCATTCTTATTCATGGCTGAGTAAAAATCCATTGTGTGTGTGTGTATATGACACATTTTCTAAATCCATCTATTGAAGGGCACCTGAGCTGGTTCCATAACTTGACTATTGTGAATTGCACTGCTGTAAACAGAAATGTGGCTGTGCTGCTATTGTATGCTATTTTGGTTCTTTTGGGGAAATACCAAGGAATAGGATGGCTGGGTCATCTGGTGCTTTCATTTCTCGTTTTTTTGGTTTTTTTTTTTTTTTTTTTTTAGGAATCTCCACACTGCTTTCCAGAGTGGTTGTACTAATTTGCAATCCCACTAACAATGTATGAGCATACCTTTTATCCCACATCCTTGCCCATTTATGATTTATATTTTTGATGATTGCTGTTCTAATTGGAGTGAGATGAAATCTCAATGTAGTTTTGATGTACATTTTCCTGATTGCAGGAAGGTTGAACATTTTTTTCATATGTTTGATCATTTGTATTTCTTTTTTTGAGAAGTGTGTGCAGTTATTTTGCTCATATTGATTGGGTTATTTGTTCTTCAATGTTAAGCTTTTTGAGTTCTTCATATATTCTAGACATTAATCTCCTGTGAGAGGAGTAGCTGGTACATTTTCTCTCTTCACATTCTTAATTTCTTTTGCTGTGCAGAAGTTTGTAAGTTTGAAGCTATGCCACTTATTGGTTCTTGGTTTTATTTATTTATTTATTTATTTTGAGTATTAGGGGTCTTGTTAAGGAAGTCACTACCTATGGCAATATGTTGGAGTGTTGACCCTCTGTTTTCTTCTAGCAGTTCAAGGTTTCTGGTCTAATTCTGAAGTCTTTGATCAACTTTGACTTGACTTTTATGCAGATAGGTCTAGTTTCATTCTTCTACATGTAAATATTTGTTTTTTCCAGCACCATTTATTTAAAAGGCTGTCTTTTCTTCAGCATATATTTTTGGCAAGTGTCAGATACCTGTAACCACGGAGTCTGCCTGTGTGTCTTCTATTCTGTTGGTCTTCATGTCTATTTTGATGCCAATGCCATACTATTTTTGTTATAGCTCTGTGTTATTACTGAGATCAGATATTGTGATACCTCCAATATCACTCTTCTTAGGATTTCTTTGGGTATTCTGGGAACTTTGTTTTTCCAAATTTTAGGGACTTTTCCCCATAGTTCTGCGAAGAATGTTATTGGTATTTTGATGGGGATTGCATTGGATATATATAATGCTTTTGGCAGTATGGTAATTAATTCTGCATATTCAGGAACATGGAAGGTCTTTCCAAATTTTCTAAGATGGTCTTCAATTTCTTTCTTCAGCATTCTATAGTTTTAATTGTAGAGGTCTTTCACCTCCTTAGTTAGATTAATTCTCAAGTATTTTTAAAATTAATGTGAATGCAGTAGTTTTCAGATTAATTCTCAAGTATTTTTAAAATTAATGTGAATGCAGTAGTTTTCCTGATTTCTTTCTTAGCAGAATCACTATTTGAGTATAGGAAAATTACTAATTTATGAATGTTGACATTATGTCCTACTACTTTGCTGAATTTATTAGCTCTAGAAGTGGATTTTTTGGGGGGTCTTCTACATATAGGATCATGTCATCAGCAGATAATTTGACTTCATCTCTTTGTTTTTTTCTCTAATTGCTCTGGCTAGAGTTTCAAGAACTATATTGAGTATGAATGGTGAGAGTGGACATCCTTTTGTTGTTCCAGATTTTAGAGGAAATGCTTTCATAATTTTTAGGTTCAGTATGGCTTTGGATTGGTCTCTTTATAATTTCTAGGTGAATGCCCTAATTTCTCCAGCATTCTAGCATAAATGGGTGCTGGATTTTATCAAAGGCTTTTTCTGCATCAATTGAAATTTGATCACATGCTTCTTGTCCTTAATTCCACTTTTTTGGTGAATTACATTTATTGATTGGCAGATGTTGAACCAAGACTGCATCCCTGGGATGAAATCCATTTGATCATGGTATCCTATCTTCTTGATGTGTTTTTGAATCTGGTTTGTGAATATTTTATTAGAATTGATGTGCATCAGGGATATTGATCTGTAGTTCTCATGCTTTCTATTTTGGCTCTTTAAAGAGTTTTTTTTTTTTTTTAAGTTTTGAACTTATTTAAAATAAATGATTTGAAGTGTTTATTTAATAAATCCAACATCTGAGTTTTCTTAGGGATTATTTATATAATTTATCTTTAATATATGGACGTTTACTTATAACTTGCTGAAAATTTGGCATTTTAAATAGTATAATTTAGCAACTCTAGAAATCATCTCTCTTCCTTTTAAGAATTGTTATTGCTTGTTTAGTGACTTTCATAAACAAATTCTGTGATGGGTGGCCACTGAAGTCTCTGCTCAGTTAGCATAGCATCCAGTTAATGTCCAGATACAGATTACCTTAGGTGCTTTGCACCAATACATCTCTAATCCTTACCAAGGGCCACTGGTCCATGTTGGGCACAGTTTGTCATCAGTTTATAACTCTGCCTTACCCTTCACATCCTTCTCACGTAGAGCCTCAAAGTCAGCCAAAGATGAGGGAGAGGGCCTTCTCGGGACCTTCCTGGACATGTTCACAGCCCTGCTCATGAATGTGACCTTCTAGATTCCTAGGAACAAATCAGAGATTTTCAATTTTCTATGGATAGCTTTCCTCTCAGCTTTTCCTTTGAAATTTTTAGTTGATTTCTTACTTGCTTCAGTTGTTATCACAGAATCAGGCAGCTACAATGTTAAACAATAGCTGATGATTCTTTTCACCAAATGCCCCTGGGGAAAAAAAAATCACAGTCGGAAAGCTCTGAGTCAAGTCCAATAAAGACAGGCCTTGTAAGTGCTTCCGGGAGCTGCCTGACAGGTGAGATGATGAAGTTCTCTGTTGGGTTTTGGGAAGCTCCACGCCCCTTCTGCCTGCTCTATGGTACTGTAGTTATAAAGTTGCTGATTTTCAAGGGCACTTCAGGTTTTAGGAAAGCACAAAGGGATTAGAATCAAGTTTCGTGGTAGTTTGCCTTGCCTTATTGATATTCAAGAGTTTTTTTTTCTTATAAACATGCCTTGGATTTCACAAGCATTGGTTAATTCCTGTGGTTCTGAGAAAGTTGATATTTATAGTATTTGTCAGTGTGCCCACTGCTTTTATGGAGGAGTGGTTTTGTGCCAGCCTTGGTGCCATCTCTTCCACTGATGTCTGCATCTTTAAACACAAATTAACACTTTTGTCTATTAACTAAATATAATACCAATAAGAAGATATGCACAAAAATCTCTTTACCCATAATATTACTCACAAACACACCGAGTATTGTATTTTTTAAAACTTCCATTTTTTGCCCACTGACATGAATATTTTTGGTACTGTTACAGCCCTTATGTTTTACCCTTATGTCTTCTGATACTTTGCATCATGTCATTGTTTCTTATTTGTCTTCATAACGAACCTCTTAATGATTAATATTCTATCAAGTTTGTTATAATAATAATTTCATTCTCTTTTTTTACCCTTTAAAGTTTTCAACCTTACCCAGTATCAGAAATAATGATATTATTATTATTAGTAATAGTATTCTATATACTTATACGACAAGTATATAGAATTTATCTTAAGGAATATTTGAAAACAGTAAAGTTTACTATCAAAGGCTACAAATATTTTATGCTTCAAGTTATTTCTAAGAGCATTATGTGAATTATATTTCCATCAATGTGTTTTATTTATAGCCTTATTAACACTGGCATGATTATAAAATTTATTAATATATAATATATTTGGAATTATTAAGGAGGATAAAAAATGTTTTTAAAATTTTATGTAAAGTTTCTATTTTTGTAGTCTTTAAAGGTTATATAGCTATCACATGAATAGTGGCTGTTTTTTTTAATTTCTGAAAAAGAAAAGAGGCCATGTAGCATAGTATTAAGTTGAAGCCACTTATGAATTCCTCCCTGAATATTAACATGTTTCTTAATTTTGTCACAAGTTTAAGAAGTACTAAATGACATTTTTACTCTAATGCTACCTTTGAAAATGTTTCTGATGTAATATTATAGCTTTCAGATATTCCATGAAAAATATCCTTTAACCTCATTAATGCTTTAATAATCCAATAATTATTATATTAATTAATAAATTAATTGTTAATAAATCAAGTATTTTAACAAATATCAATCATTCAAATAATTATCAATTAATTCTGCTTTAAAGTATTAATGACTTTTGTCAATGTATTGAGTTATATATTGTTTTCTGAGGAAAACATATTTTGAATCGTTACATAATTAATGCATAAGCACAATCTTAGACTGATAACTATTAAGGATTTCTTAGTGATTACATGAATGAAAAGTCTGCTTGAAAGTGGTGAATTTCTGGAAATTCCACAACATCATTTTTTCTTGCAACCTAATCTGTTTTTGCTTTCTTCCAGTTTAAGGCCAATCCTCCTGCAGTGAGTTTTGAACTAACTGGGGAAACGGACAACATATTTATGATACAATCAGATGGACTTCTGTATTATGTTAGAGCACTGGACAGGGAAACGAGAGCTACTCACCACCTCCAGGTAAACTGAGACCAGATGAAGGGCTCTAACTCTAACCTCTGCAGCACCCTTCATCCTGGGAATCTCACTGGTACCTCATCCCTGCATCCGTGACAACTCTTCTGACGATAGTAGCATACTTTGTGAACCTCATATCACCATTTTTTTTTTTTAACCAACTATACCGGAAGTAGTTTGTTGACCAAAGTAACTCAATTTATGTAGCTAAGACCCTCAAATGACCTCCTCATGAAGGCCCTGTTCGGGCACCGGGGCCCAAACCAAGCCAGTGTTGCACTGATGTCTACCTGCAGCTATTGGGTGGGCCCTAGACTCACAGCTTAGTCGGCCTCCATGCTGGGATGGAGCTCCTTTGGCCTTGGAGAAAGCAGAAGGAACTCGGGGTCTCCAAAGACCCTGATCTTTCTTTTTCCACCATATTTTTCATGGTTGGTATCTGAATACCTAGGACAGCAAGTTAACTGGAAAAAGAGCAAGCCCATAGCCTCCTCTGGGCACCTTCTAAAATGGCTGTGCTTTGGAGGCCACCATAACAGCTCTGTAAGAAGACGTGCACTTCAGAGGCTCAAAGGGTTCTCCTTTCACCACTTGGAGTCATTTAGAACAGAGTATGTCAGTGCCCAGCACACCCCACTGCTAGAAGGCTTCTGAGATTAGCCAGGCTTAACCAACTGGACCTCTCTTTTAGCAGCTATCAATTTGGGTTTTTGTGGGTCCTTCCTTTCCTATTTTCACCAGGCCACTGTAATTTCCTTCAAATGATTTTTGGACAGGTAATGTGATGTCTCATGAAGGTGACTTTCTTTTCCTCAAAATCAGATTTCAGCCCTGGATGCCCAAGGAGCTACAGTGGAGGGCCCAGTCCCCATCACCATAGAAGTGAAGGACATCAACGACAACCGACCCATGTTTCTCCAGTCAAAGTATGAAGGCTCAGTAAGGCAGAACTCTCGCCCAGGTAACAGGCAGGAGCCCGGAGATGTTTGTGGAAAGACATAAGGGGTCAGGTAGAGGAGGCAGCTAATAGTTGCAGCCGACATTCATTAAGCACTTACTGACTTATTTAAATTTCACGTCATCTTTTAGGAGTTGTTTTATTATCCTAGGGTTTCTCGTCTGTCCTTGGCACTACTGACTTTTGGGACTGGATAAGTATTTTTTTTCTTGGTCAGGGGCTATCCTGTGCATCATAGGATGATTAGTAGCCTCTGTGACATCTACCCCCTACATTCCAGTAACACTCCTTCACCCTAAGCTGTGACAATAAAAATGTCTCTAGACAGTGCCAAATGTCCTGGGGGAGGGGAGTAGAACCACTGCTTTATGGTGAACTTGAAGACACTTTAGAGTTCTAGAACACCCTAGAACAATCTGGAGAAGTGAACCCATTCTCCAAGAACCTCCATGATCACAGTCACTGTGGGGTCCCAGTGATGGTTCATTTTTTCCTCTGTGCTCCATTGACCTTCTACCCTTCATTTCCACAGAAGCCCTCCCTAGAGGCATCAGTGCATACAGCAGGCACCAGTGAAGTAACATCCATCAAAAACGGGGCACAAAACAAAGATGAACTTCCAAGTTCTCAGACTCTTGGCTGTGACTCACATCAATTCCACCTTCATGTTAATCTTTTCCTTTTCTCAGTCTTCAGTGCCTACGACTAATAACTTGGGAAGCAAAGTTCCTTCCACTTTTTTACATAGAGCAGTTCACAGTCCCTGTCCCGCATCTCTGAGTTTGCATACCATAGACTGCCATTCAGAATTCTCCATACCTTAATTTTTTTTTCTTTAATAATAAAATCTTCTAGAGAAGTGGTTCTCAAAATTTTTTGTTCCTGGGACTCCTATATTCTCTTGAATTTTTCTGAAGTCTTCAATGAATATTTAGACATGTGGGTTAAATCCAATGTTTTGGTCAGAATTTAACAGCTGTTTCTCTGGGGGACAAAGCCCTGATTTGCGGCATTTGCCAATATCCAGGATATAAAAACTCTCAATCTACCAATGATGCTACTAATTGACTCACAAAATTTTTTATTTATTTTAAAATTTGTTCTAATTATATATGACAGCAGAATGCATTTTGACACATTGTACACAAATGGAGCATAACTTCTCATTCCTCTGACTGTACATGGTACAGAGTCACAGGGGTAGGGTATATAGGGTAATAATGTCTGTTGCATTCTACTGTCCGTCCTATCCCAATAGCCCTATCCCTCTCCTCACTCCACTCTGCACAAAGTTTATTCTTCCCTACTCCCCCTTACCCCCACTATGGATCAGCATCTGCTTATCAGAGAAAGCAACTGGCCTTTGGGTTTTTGGGAGTGGCTTATTTCATTTAGTATGATTTCTCTAGGTCCATCCATTTACCTACAAATGAAATAATTTCATTCTTTTTTAAGGCTGAGTAATATTCCATTGCATATATGTACCACAGTTTCTTTATCCATTCATCTGTTGATAGGCATCTAGGTTGGTTTCATAGTTTAGCTATTGTGAATTGAATTGCTATAAATATGGATGTGGCTTTGTAACTGTAAATGCCAATTTCAAGTCCTTTGGGTATAAACTGAGGAATAGGATAGCTGGGTCAAATGGTGGTTCCCTTCCAAATTTTCTGATGAGTCTCCACACTGCTTTCCAGAGTGGTTGCACCAATTTGTAGTCCCATCAGCAATGGATAAGTGTATCTTTTCCCCACATCCTCGCCAACACTTATTGTATTCTTGGTAATTGCCCTTCTAACTGGAGTGAGATGAAATCTTAGAGTAGTTCTGATTTGCATTTCTCTAGTTGCTAGAGATGACTATCATTTTTCATGTTTGTTGATTGTGTTTTTTTCTGTGAAATGTCTGTTCATTTCCTTGGGCTTTTTTTTTGTGTGTGTAGTGAAGTTTTTTGACTCACAAAATTTTTGAAAGTTCAAAACTGGTTCTTGCAAGGTGATTCCAGTAATTTCACTGGTTACATCTATCAATATTTACTGTATTAGATTTTTAAAAAATTACTAAATAATTTAAAGGAATATTAAGGAACATTTTAATGAAAACTATGTTTTCAAGACAAAAATAATTTAGTAAGAGGAGTGGTATTGTTTTGATCTTTGCAGATTTCTTTGATGGTTGAATTAATAACAAAAACAATTGGGTTATCATAGCTGTTTCAACATTCATTCTGTTGCTACCTGCTATTTTGGTTGAAGTAGTACATGAAAAAAAATTAGTCTTGCACAGATATGTAGTAGGGAAAGAGATGCATATTATAATAGTATTTTCAGATAACTGTGGATCTTCTTTGGTAAAGTATCAAAACTTGAAGTGATGGTTTCCTAAAGATTAGTTGTGGCTGGGCATAGTGGCACATGCCTGTCATCCCAGTGACTCAGGAGGCTGAGGCAGGAGGATCACAAGTTTGAGGCCAGCCTCAGCAATTTACCAAGGCCCTAAACAACTTAGGGAGACCCTGTCCTAAAATTTTTAAAAAGGGCTGGGGAGATAGCTCAGTGGTAAAGTACCTCTGGGTTTAATACCTGCTATGAAAAGAAATTAGTTGCAAAGAAGGATCTGAAACTACATCAGTAAACTCTTTTGTACTCTGTACTCCTTTACATTAAAATCCGTCAACTGATCTTGTGCTTTGAATGGATTTTTACACAGGCAGGAGTTTCAATGCCACAGAATCCTTGAAATAGACTTGGATTCCCAGAATTCCCTGACCTACACTTTGAGAAACCCCTCTTAGGGGAAGGGAGCAGAATAAAAATTCATTTCCCCACGGATATGCATCATGGCCCCCTTTCCCCATGTCTCTGCTTCTTAGGGGGAAAAAAATGGCTACGATGGGTTTGGGTTTCACTTATCTTTTCGGGGTGTGTTTTGTTCAACAGGAAAACCCTTCATGTCTGTCAATGCTACAGACTTGGATGACCCAGCCACTCCCAATGGCCAGCTTTTTTATCAAATTGTCATTCAGCTTCCCAATGTCAACAATGTCATGTACTTTCAGATCGACAACAAAACGGGAGCAATCTCACTTACCCCACAAGGTAAGTCAAGGGATGCTCTCACCAGACCTGAGTCGGAGAAAGGGGCTGTCACCTTCAGAGAGATTTCCTTCTCTCCCCTACTCTTCTCCCCTGTAGGGTCTCAGCAACTGGATCCTGTTAAGAATCCTTCCTACAATCTGGTGGTCTCCGTACAGGACATGGGAGGCCAGACTGAGAATTCCTTCAGTGATACTGCCTCTGTGGACATTAAGGTGAAGGAGAATATTTGGAAAGCACCAGAACCCGTGGAGGTTGAAGAAAACTCGACTGCTCCTCATCCCCTCAAAATCACTCAGGTAGAGCCCAGGGACACCCAGCGCCTCCTACATAAATATCCTTGCTTTGTAGAAACCTACGTACCCCCACGGTCTTCACGGATACACTTCTTAGAGATGTTTTTACAACACATAAAGCACATAGTTTCTGGTCCCAGGCCTCTGGAGTTTATCATCATGGGTAGAAAACTTGGATTCAAATACAAATTTGGACTTTCAGAGAGAACTTCATTCCCCCTCACTTAAAAAAAAAATACACTGGGGCTATTTATTCTTCCCTGTCATTAGTACAGAATATGGGGGCTGCCTTAGAGCAGGTCCCATGTGGTACACACATCATGCACATGCAGAGGGTTTGAATTTGGGATTGCAAATATTTTTAGACAGCTGGTGTTGAATCTTATGGGAAATTCTTTACCCAATAGCCTCATCAGAGGATGAGGGGCAGAGACGGGACTGGCCAAGGGTCAGAGTCATAGCAGGCAGTCTTTCTCCTAGGAGACTCCCTGTTCTGTCTCCTGTTGCTGCTTCTTTCTATTCAAATGCTCCATGGTCCTCCTTCCCACCTCCACGGAGGGGTGCTTACCCTGGGACCCTCCTATCTCAGTTCCTGGAAATCCAGTCTGGATCCCACCAATGTCTGATCTTTTCTGGAAGCCCAGGAGGTTCATGGCATGAGAGCCCTGGGAGAGCCCTGGAGTTGGAAGCAGGTGACTGAAACCAAGTTCTTGTTCCCTTAGTGACTAATCATGAACAAGTCGGGCTCTTCCAACCCCCAACTTCTCATCAATAAAATGGGGGTAATAACACCTCTTGGGGATATTGTAAAGATTCATTGAGGTAGTATTTATAAAAGTAAATGAAAGATGTCAATGTTATGAAGAAGTGCTCATCTGTACTTCCCTGAAGATTTTTTTAAAAATGAGACTATTGTTAAGGGGGTTGAAATAGGATAGCCCATCTCATCATTTCTATTATCTTCCCTAAAAGGGACTTTATTTATTGAATGTTGAATTAACTGTTGTTAACCTCAGAGGGCAAAAAACAAAAGGGATTCTACTTTGCCAACTTAAAAAGCTTGCCAGAACTTATTACCAAGAGGATTTCAGATTCGGGGCCTAAAGTCTGTTTATTATTTAAGTTATTCCCATGAGGATTCATAAATGCTAAAAAGAACTCATGTACTTAGTTGCTCTTGGGGCTTCCAAAGAAAAGAAATTCTGGAGGGCCACACTCTGTTTCCAGGCCCAGAAGAAGTGCTTTGAGTGTTCTGAACCCCATGAAGAAGAGTAGAGAGGCACAGCTCAAGGAAAAAAGTATAGGAAGAACTTTTAGGATATAAAAGGAACTCCCTTTAGAGCTAGGAATATAGTCTTTGGCACAGACCTTGGGTGGGGCTTAAGTAACTAACAAGAGATCAATTTGTCTCCTTGATGGTTTTCCAAGCTGGTCTGAGAGAAGAGTTTCATGTCGAAATTTGAACTGACTCTAAGACCCTGGGTGGGGGGGAAGGGAACAATCTTAATTTTTTTGCACACTAATTTCCTCATCTATAAATGAGGTGTATCAGTGGCCCCTGTTTCATAGGAATGTTTGAAGATTAAATGAGATATACATAAAAGTATTTAGAATTGTGCATGCTATGTGGTAAAGCCTTGATAATTATTAGTAGTAGCGGCAGAATATCTGAAGTGAGGCTCTTCTATAAGCAAGTAGACTGGTCTGTTTATTTTTTGTTAGGTTGTTTGCAGAACAACTGCCCCATCCCCACTTATTTTTAATTACAATTACAGTGGGCAGTTCACTCTAATCCTGAAGACTAAATAGTCAGGGGAGGAGTGTGCCTTTACATATCATTTGTCTTAACTAATTTCAAAGTGTCTCCTATTACTTATCTTCCTTGGTGAGTTTTAGAGGCTCATCATGGGTCATGGTGTGATTCTCAGATAACTACTACAAAGTTCATTTCTGTTTCTTAAACTGATGTTTCATGAAGGTGAAACCTCCATAGTCTAACTTCTAAAAGGAACCACCCACAAACTCTTTGGGGATTTATAACGAATTGCTTTAGAGAAGAAAAATTCTCGGGATTGCTTTTTTTTTTTTTATCCTATTTTAGGTTGAAAATGAAAAGATGGGTATTGGTTACTACAGGAAACTACTGATATACAAAGTTGTCAGAAATTGAGAACCAGAAATTTGTTTATATCCTTTCAAGTTCCCTTGGGTCCAGTGTGTCCTTCCTCACGATTCTCTTTGGGCCCTGTAGGTGCGGTGGAATGAGCCAGGTGCACACTATTCCTTATCTGACAGAGACAAGCTGCCAGTATTCCCATTCTCAATTGACCAAGAAGGAGACATTTATGTGACTCAACCCTTGGACAGAGAAAAAAAGGATTCAGTGAGTAAAATGGGAAGAGTTTCACAGATAAGACAGAGTCCAGCGTCCACTTACCCTTGGGAGCAAGATCCATTTTTCTTAAAAAAAAAAAAAAATAATCTGTGTCCTGGACATACTATTGGCTCTCAAGACATAATAACTTGACAAATTCCCTGCACATCTGACCCATTTTTTTTCCTCCTCTTCATTTCTAAATAAATTGAAAATAAGTGGGGGTGGGGCGGGATGGTCAATGAAATAGAAATGAAACAGCTATTTTCTCTCTTCTTAGAGGGGACAGTGAGGGAGTCTTGTCATAATTCTGACCTTCCTATTGTAGTATACTTTTTACGCCATTGCAAAGGATGAGAACGGAAAACCACTTGCATTCCCACTGGAAATTCATGTGAAAGTTAGAGATATTAATGACAATCCACCAACATGTCCATTTCCGGTGACTGTATTTGAGATCCAGGAGAATGAAGGACTGGGTAAGAGCTGCCCGCCCTGTGTTAACTCTGCCGTCTTTCTCCTCTGTCTGGTAAATGGTGGGTGGGGAGACTTATTTGGCGGTCAGCTGTGGCACAGCACAGAGGCTGAATGCACTGTGAGAGTCACATGGGCATAATAGTTTAGATCAAGCATTGTTCGGAGAGTATTCTTAAGTTGAAGCTTTTATGACTACCATCCCCACTAATGATTACTACCATCTACTATTACTGCTGCCTCCCTGTCGCCATTACCACCTTACCAGTGTCCTGTGTACATCCATAGGATGTGTCATTTGCAAGATTCTTCTACAAATTATCTTATTTGACCTCTAATCAATTAATTTAAAGGACCAAATCTCATCAAGTCTGCTAAAAACTTAAATACTTACACTCAAAGTCAGGTATCCTGAGATAAATGTAAATAATATCAATGGGAATCGGATTTGACTCTTGAGCCTCCTTCTCTAGGCAGCTGATAATTTGGGAGGCTGGCAGAGGGACTGTTAGGATTTCTGGGAGTCCTGGGACATACCTTGTTCATTCCTGCCGTTAGTGTTGATCCCATTGAGTAGGCAGATGTGTCTTGAATGTTCTGACCTGTTGTGCCATGGAAGCTTCAGAGGCTTAAAAGCCCTGTGGCCTCTTGTGACTCATTTCTGGGGCTCTGCTGCTCTGTGGGCAGAGGCTCATGTGCCTGCGGACATTCTCACCATTTCCTTTTGGTCTCTCCACTCCTGTCACCACACACCATTGCCCCAGAGGCTGCTTTCCTGGTGACTTGCTGGCTTCTCCCTCAGCACTCATTTTTGTTTAATTACAGAAGAAGAAAATTTAATTTCTTAAACAGCAATGAAAGATTTCAGCCTATGAGTTACCCTGAATCCAGGATGATTTCATCTCGATATCCTTAACTAGTTACATCAGCAATGACCCTATTTCTAAATAAGGTCCCGTACTGAGGTTTGGGGAGGACATTAATTTTGAGGGTGGAACACGATTACTGCTATCTTTCTGTACATCCTGAAGGGGATGTCTTGAAGAAATGGTGAGGGAGACTCAGAAGTCTGGGAGAGCCAGCAGTTGTCTCCCCAAATTCATATGGTAAAGTTCTAAGCCCAGTGCTTCAGAATGGGGTTATATTTGAAGATAGGTTCTTTTTTTAAAAATTATTATTTGAGGGGGATTAGGGAATGGACCCAAAGGTACTTTACCACTGAGCTACAGCCTTTTTTATTTTGAGACAGGCTCCTTAAGTTCCTGAGGGTCTTGCTAAGTTGCTGAGGCCGGGCTTGAACTTGTGATCCTCCTATCTCAGACTCCCCAGGCACTAGGATTATAGGCTTGTGCCACCACATTCAATCTTGGAGATAGAATATTTAAAGAGAATTAAGGTAAAAGGAGGTCCCTATGGTGGGCCCTAATCCACTAAGACTGGTGTTGTTATAGTAAGAAATTAGGACAGAGATGTTCAGAGGGAAGATGATATGAATGCATGGGGGAAGAGAAAAAAGCCATTTACAAGTCAAGGAGAGAGGAGGCTCAGAAGAAAGCAATCTTGTCAAATCCCTGAACTCAAACTTCCAGGAGTGAGAGAAAATAAATTTCTTTTAAGACATCTAGCCCATGGCAGTTAATGGCAGCCCTGGCTAACTGATAATTAAAGTGTTCAACACACTATACTATGGGAAGGGTTAAGGAACCAAAATAAACCTAAAATCCTTGTCTTTATACCAAAAATCATTTACAGTGTTTTCTAGGAACCTGCTTATCCTGCGAAACCATTTTTAAGTAGAATCCATGGAGTCAGTGTGAATGGATTTCTTCCTTCTCTTCTCCATAGGAAGCAGCATTGGGACCTTTACTGCCAATGACATGGATGAAAAGAACACTATCAATAGTATTTTAAAGTATAAAATTGTGGCACAAACCCCACAAATTCCCACAGATGGACTCTTCTTGGTTGAGGAATATACAGGAAAGCTCCAGTTAGCTAGACAGGCTTTGAAGAAGCAAGATACTCCTCAGTACAACCTAACAGTGGAGGTGTCCGACCCAGGTGAGTATCCATCTGCTGTCATGTGTACAAATACCTGCCTTCTTTCCAGTTCTGATTTGTTGGGTGGCTCCAGTGCCTGGGTATGTTACAGAAGGATGCCATTTAAGAATTCTTTGCTTCCTTTGTGAAATCGTGCAACACAGAGGCGGGTGTTTTCATAAAGGCCAGAGCTCTAGCTCAGGCAACATTGTTGTGTTGTTCTGCATCCTCCAAGAAGCAGACACCAAGATGGGGCTAAATGTACATCCTGAAGGGGATGCCTTTGAGAAGAAATAGAAAGGGAGACTCAGAAATCTGGGAAAGCCAGCAGATTGCAATATAAACCTGACTCTGAATGAAGGAGACAGGGGAGGAAGACTGGGAACACCCTGGGATTCCAAAGTACATTATCTCTAAAAATGAGCCCATCCTCATATCACTGCCTTGCTTAATAACTGGTGGGGCAGCCTGTAGGTAATGAGGCCTTGTTACAAATATAGTGTTGGATTTTGTAGCCTACCAGCGGGGTAATCGTCAATCAATATCCTAGTCATTGGAAGTTCTGTCAGGTACATTTTTACAGCCACCATGATAACAGGAAATTAATTGTATTTTCTAGTTCTTGCCTTCAGACTCCATGGGCTCTGGGATAAAAGTGAGAGGTACTATCTTCTCCTGCTAGCTTCTAGTTGGTCATTTGACAGTGTCAGGAGACTTTCTTCCCTGCTCTTTGTATACTTTCAAAACAAGTGGTTCTTAATACCTGGGTCACAAGGCCTTCTGAGGATCTGATGAAAACTGCATTCTCAAACAATTGTGTGCAAATGCAGAAATACTTATTCAGAGACTCATTTCTGGGATACTCAGACTTCTAGGAGGTTAAAAATCCTTCTTTGAGTTAATTAGCACTGAATTTTAGATTGCCAAGGAATTTAGTAATTATTATGCTGCTAGGCAGCACTGGTTATATAAATAAGGAGGGAAAAAAAAGAGCATTGTTCCACTCTGCACTTCACATCTCTCTCCTTTCCATGGAAGTTGATGTACTGGAAGAGATGTGTAGGTTCCCAGTGCAGAATGTTTGAAACCCAGTAAATTGGCAAGTACTGAAGGTCAAATATTTGTTTAGCACTATGTTAAGAAGTACAACAGAAATCAGTATAGTAAACCATCCGTCTCAATGAAGAAGTGACAATTTTACACTATTATTCATTCTTTCAGCAGTTATCATTTACCTTATTTGAGGTATTGGTCAAGGTATTGAGAGACACAGCTAAAGTAGATCCAGTGTCCTCAAGGAGGGCTCATTCTGGGAGAGAAGATGGATATATGAATCAATCAATCATAAGGAATATATAAGGCAGCTCACAGAGGAGTGACTAAGTGGAGGGAGAGAGCAGAACTTTTCTGCAAGAGTATTATTGAGCTAAGTTTTGAAGGATATGACAAGTTATAAAGATGTGTAAGACTTACCGAGGAGTGGGGATTCCACATGCAAAGACATCAGGTAGTTTGAGATTATTGGAGTATAAAGTAGAAATCAAGTTATAAATTTATTTGTGTGCATGAGTACATCTAGAGAAAACATGGACCAGATTATAATATATTTATATGTAAGTATGTGTATTGATGGAATTAATGCTCAATTGTGTACTATAGATAATTATCTGAGGCTATAATTAACATAGTTTTACATTGATCCAGCAGGGCCATTAAGTGGAAGACCCACTGCTGGCCCAAAGAAAGGTTTTGCAAAGTCAGTGGGCCAGCAAGTTCAGGGCCTTGGAGGGGCCAATGTTGGGGAACTGGCCCCAACTTTAATTGATATTGGTCGTCTTATGATTATTATTAAAGTACTCCTGGCATCCTGTTCCAGTGCATGGAGTGCAAACTCTAGAGTTAGACCACCTGTGTAGTTTAGTCAAGATCTGAGCAGAAAATGGATGGCCTTTTCAAAAGGAGTAACCAAACATTTTAAACAAGGATTATTTATAAAGGTCATGGACAGGGCTAAGGGAAACCAATAGGAGGTGGGAAGGAGGCTTTGACTGATTTGAAGCGTTAGGGGTGAAGGGAGGAAGCTTTCCCTAGGAGCGCAAGACCTTAGTTGGTAGCCAGGAAAGAGGGACACCTCAGTCACTTTCCTCCTGCCCCCTCCCCCCAGTCCTTTGGGGGCTCCCATTGGCAGAACCCAACTGTTACCCGTAGGGCAGTGACATCCACTGATGGTTGATAAGTCAGCCCTGGGGGCTCAGAGCAGGCAGTGCATGGGGAGGACAAAAGCAGCATGTGGATTTGAATCCTGGCCCCACCACTAGTTAGTTGTGTGGCCTTTGGAGGGTTTCCTCATTTCTATATCCCTTGGCTTCCTCCATTTTTAAATGAGAATGATCACAGCAACTCCATCATGAAGTTATTGTAAAGATGAAATGGGTAAAGCAGACACTTAACATGGTGCCTGGTACAGGGATGTCACTAACAATTTGTATTGTGACGAGAACCTCCATTCTGTGCTTATCCACCTTGGGTAGATAAGCTGAGGCACAGAGACACACCCACATTCAAACCTCTGATAAGTGGGATCACAGAACCAGAGGCTTAACCATTATCCAATATGGTATGCTGGGATTGCAGCCCCTAGGAAGAACTTGTCATTTTGCTTCTCCTTCTGGCTCCCTCCTTGGGTATCCCATCCCTACCTTCACTGCATGATGATTTTGGATCTAGGATCAACCTGCTGTCTGACTGGGTCTTTGGCTTGTCAGCTCCACCCCTCAAAGCCTGTGCCACAAGTTATCTCATAGCTTCCTTTGGATAATTGTACCACTTTCTCCCTGACTTGGAGGGGAGGGAGTTGGTGCCCTTGAATCTCCCATCCCAGGGGACAGAGCTGACGTAGCTCAGAACTGCTTCAAGAAGGCTTTCTGGAACGAGAGTTTTACACAGGACACTGAAGACGGCTTGTATTTCACTAGTCAGAAAAGGGAAGCTGCTCTTCCCAGAAAGAACCATCCTCCTCAGGGACAAGCCCTCCCTAGGGTGAGAGCAGGTGGAAGGCGATGGAGAACTTCTGTTTGGTCTTTCTTCAGCGCACACCTCCCATGCCTGCGGGTGCAGGTGGGGAACAGAGAGAGCATCCTCTTTCCACACAAATTGCATGTCAGTTGTGAAATTTTGGCTACGGTTGTCACGTCTCTTGCCAATTTTTCCTTATAGGTTTCTGATTTTAATGCATGATTTGCAATGAAAATTTCTGTGATACGACTGTTTTTCAGATTTCAAGACCTCCTGTTTTGTGCAAATCCATGTCATTGATATCAATGATCAGATTCCCATCTTTGAAAAGTCAGATGTGAGTAGTTGAGACCATTTGTTTTTTCTTTGCTTTGTTCATGTTACTAAATCCTGACTACTGGGATAGAAGCACAGATACTAGTTAAGGAACATATCAGACCTGACAGGTAGCCTTGGTCAATGAACCAGTAATAAACACAGGCACCATCTTTAGTGGAAATCTTCAGGGAACAATAACATTCATTGCTACAGGATCTGGGAACGAATGTTTATAAACTCCAGCCAACAGTTCATTGATTCATTGTTGCTTAAAAACTACAACCACAATCTTTGTCAAACTGATAGGAATTGAGTGGTTGTTTGCCGTTTATTGTTGTAGATTTTGTGTGTGCGCGCACTGGACAATTAGTAGATTATTGGAAGTTCTCAACCAAGCCAAAATTTTTGATTTTTGAGTCAAAAAATTTAATTTTTGGAATACTATTGACTTAACTCACTTTGCAATATTTGGGTAAGAGAAAAGAAGAATTGAATCTCTGGATTAAATGGAAGAAAAAGATGTGCTCGATATTTGCAAGAGTTAGGAGAATTGGGCATAAAGAAGAAAAGCTCAATATAGACATCAAGAAAAATGCAAATCACTGTTTCTTGTCATTAATACAGGCATGAGACTTGCTTTTGATTTTCCCACTGCTTCCCTTCAAAGGAATGTCTGTTTATTTTGAAGGATAGAGATGCCCATTTGGCTAGATTGTTATGTCATGTTTGAAGACAGTTATGAGGTGGCCCAGAGCCTTCTCATGATGTTCATAAATCAAAATGGGGACAAGGCTGTGGCAAAGAAGGGGACTGATGTGTGATGGGGGGTTGGAATGGTAAGAGATGTGACTGAACTCGTCTAAGAGGCAAGGTTAAGCAAGTATAAAATAAAGAACGGGTTTTTTTCTCAGGCTCCATTTTTTGAGCAATTTTTCCTTTCCCAATATTGTGATTTTTCTGCATTTCATGTAGACAATATTATTTAGATTGAAGGTAAAAATTCTGCTCTGGATGTCTCAGAAGCTTAGAAATGCAGATCTGGCTATGGGGAGAGAATATGCTTCCTTCATTGTGGTGGTCCTCCCAGTTACGTCTTTAAGATCAGGAGAGATGATCTGGGGAAGTTTCAGGGGACTTAGGAAATGGTTCACACCAGTGACTAACAGCATCGTCTTTGGAGTTGGAGGCACATGGGTTTGAATCCTGATTCTGGGACTCGCTAGCTGTGTGATCTTGGGTGGGTTTAACCTGTCCAATCCTTTGCTCCTCTGTCAAAGGGAGATAACGTAGCTACCTTTCTTACATTTATCAGGCCCTACTTATGTACCAGATATTCAGTGGCTTTAGATGCATTATTATCTTTCTTAATCCCTACAGCAAGCATGGCAGATTCTATTACTGTCCCCATGAAACTTATGATCAAATTGACACTCAAGGGAGGTAACTTGCTTCAGGTCATTCAGTTAACAAATGGCAAGTTTACCCAATGTCGACTCCTATGTTCAAGCTCTTAAGCTCTACTCCTTGATTAAGAACAAACAATGTATGAAATACATTAAAATAAATTAATGAACAAAATTAATAGATGCAGAGTGCCTGTCACATTGTAGGTACTCGATATTGTAGCCATTTATTATTGCTATTAAAATATCATGACAGTTATTCAACATATTGGGTATCAGAGTGAGATTCTGTCTGGGAATCCTGCCAGTGGGTCTCTGAAATGTACTCTGTACCATGGTTATTGGTTCATGAATATGACTGTTAAAATCAACCACAACATATTCATCAATAGGAAAAGCATGGTTGGTAAATGTCAGTACAAACTATGACTTGTGTCCATTCTGAAATCAGGGACAAGTTTGCCCTTGGGCAACTATGCTTGATGGCCAAGGACATTCTCATTATTTGTTTCTTCTACAGTATGGAAATCTGACTCTCCCTGAAGACACAGCGGTTGGGACCATCATTTTAATCATTCAAGCCACTGATGCTGATGAGCCCTTTACTGGAAGTTCTAAAATCCTGTATCGGATTATACAAGGAGACAGTGAAGGAAGACTGGGGGTTGACACAGACCCCCAAACCAATAGAGGATATGTCACAATCAAAAAGGTAAATGGCCATTTAATGCATTTGTCTTTTTGGTGTTAATTTACTTATGATTGTGTGAAGACATCAGCAAAGGGGACACATTTGCAGTGACCTCTCAGGCATGGTGGTGGACTCTTGGCAGAGTCATTCCTCTCCTCCTTAGTCTACGTGACGGGTTCACGAGATGACTCATTTGTCAGTAGCACTCTGTCATCCAGTATATTTAAGGCCTTCCTTGGGGAGACAGAGAATACTTATAATTAAAAAGGCCCAGAGGTAGAGCAATAGAGAATGTGCAAGAGTGGCTGGCTGGAGGCTGTAAAGGAAGGTTCTAGAGGACAGTTTTGAGCCAGAATAAAGGAAAACTGCAAGTTGAGGCTAATAATAAAGACTAAATGAAATAATTTCACAGAAAATGAACTGAAGCAAAGGGGGAAAAGTGCTAGTGCTGAATCGAGCCTGGGACTGCATCTCAGAATGCAGATGACATTGTTGTCATATGTCTCTCTTCTGACAAAGGCTGCACTGGGTTTCAGCGGAGAGGTCTGTGTTTGGATTAGTGGAAGTCAAGCATTCTGTGAAAGGCCGACATTGAAAAAGACGCCATTACGTTCTCTTCTTCTATTCATGGTTGTCTGTTTGGAGACAAAGAATCTCAGAAGGAAAGCAGAAGGCTGTGTCTGAGTGGGTGGCTAGGCAGCATGTTGGTGTGCCTCTTTTATACAGGACAAGGGCAACTTTTCTGCCCCAGGACCAGTGCTCTCTAGTGATCTAAGGAAAGATAGAGACCTACCCATCTCAACAAGAATGATTCCCACATTATCAGCATTTTTTAGGGTGCCTTATTGTGAACCAACCTAAGCTAATCTGGCTACTTTTGGTGAATGGGCAACTTCTAGGGAGAAGTTGATAACCTCAATTATTTGTGGTAGGTGAGAGCTTTGGTAGCCTCCCATGCAGCCTTGACATGAGCTGGTTTATTATAGTAGAGCAGGCCTCTGACCAAACATCCTTATTCTATATGTGGTTGTATTTCAAATGTTTAGAATATTGCCTGGCATATAGTGCAGTTCAATAAATTTTGCTTAACTGAAGGAGCAATTGAAATCTTTCCTGTATATAATTAACAGTCACATCACAAAACCTGTGGTTTGGGCTTCAGAAGTCCAGGCTTTCTGTCCTTTGGACACTGTGATAAAAGTACTCAGGCAGTAGGAGTTGTCTGACCATGCAAAGATGATGATCTTGAACACAAGTAGAGCCCTGGAACTCTGTTCAGCACAAGCTGCTGGGCCAGCCAAAGATGTATGCACTTGTTGGCAAAGATCAGAGAGAGGCAGTCTTTGAAAGTTTTTTGTTGCTGTTTTTAGCAGTGCCAGTGATCGAACCCAGGACCTCATATGTTAAGCACTTGCTCTACCATTGGGCTACAGCCCCAGTCCCAAGAGAGACTGTCTCTGTAACCAAACTCAGAATTTATTTTGGATTATTTTTATTCTTGTACTAGGGATTGAACCTATGGGTGATTACATCCTCAGTCCTTTTTTTTTTTTTTTTTTTTTAAACATAGGGCCTTACTACGTTGCTTAGGACTTCACTGAGTTGCTGAGGCTGGCCTTGAACTTGTGATCCTCCTGCCTCAGCCTCATGAGTTGCTAGGATTACAGGCATATGCTACCATGCTCAGCCAGACTAAGGATCTTTAATAGCAAAAGTATCACTAAGAAAATCTCTTGTAAGATCACTTTGCAAATTAACAAGACTTCCAGTGCTGATTGAGGTGGTGCTAGCTAGAGGACTGTAGTAGCTATCTCTGGGGTATGGACCTCAAATTAAGATGTTTCCAATGCTGAGTAAAAACTAATCCTCAGGTGTGGATTCTAGATCGGGAGATACCACATGTCAGCCCACAGAATGCAGAAAAAAATGACTAATACGGGTGTTCCTACTGTTTTTGCCAAAGTATTTTAAATTAAAGACTCCATAATGTGGTTTCTTAAGGAGGCCTTAAGTCTTATTTCTGTGTCCCTATGAAGCCATCAAGGCACTACGAACACACATGCTAGACAAACATTGTGTCACTGAGATGTTCTCAGAATTGTGATTAAGAAACCTATCAAGGCAGAATTCTATTATCTGAATTACAGATGGGCAGCTCACTATCTTCCCTTAATCCCTAGAGAACTCTATCCTGGGGGAGATTTTTCTTCTCTGAATTACAAGGAAATTTCACTGAGGAATTCATGCCTGACAACTTCCATCATTTTCCTTCATGAAGGATCCTGTCCCCTGTACTTCTCACACTGCCCCTTATGGAGGGAGGCAGGAGTAAGCCCTGTTGTATAGACAAGTTCACGGTAATATGATGTCAGGATTTCCCATAATGGCAGAGCTGGGAATTTGACCTTGGGCTTCTGAGTCCTCTCAGGAAACCATTCTGCAAGGCCTGGCATTGCCGTTTACTAGCTCTGACCTTGAAGGCCTCTAGTTTTCCATTCTAGTAAAATGGTAGCACCATCCTCATAAGGATATTGTAGAATGAAGTGTGAAAATACATAGAGAGCTTTTCACACAGCATCCTGCATGTAGCCAACTGTATAAATGTCTGGCACTACCTTAATTCTGATTGAATAGAGCTGGGAATCTGTTGACAGGTGTGCTTTCCCTCTTGCCTAAGGGGACCAAAGTTGCCTGATTTAAGAGTTGAAGGGCATGCCAGGGACTGCTGCTTCAGCCTCTCCAGGGAAAAGCCTGGAAACCAAGAGTATTGACAATGCGATTCTTCAGATTAAGCAAGTTGCAGAAATTCATGGCTCTGGGGCTAAGCAGGCGTTGATCAGGAAGGACATTTCTTTGAGCCCTGCCTGGGTCATCATACCTCTTCTGGGATCCCCTTCCTTGAAACTCAGGGTTTTGCTTTGAATTTTTAAAATGCAAATTTTGTTCCTGCTCCATTGTGGCTGGTACTTTTGAATTCTTGATTCATGACTATTTTTTTAACCAGTTCCAGTGTCACCTCATGTGCCCGCTTTCTCATCTCCCTCCTTGGGTGAAAATGTTAAATATCTCCCATCTTGGCTCTTCTTCCTCAGCCCTTTCTTTCCATGTTGCATCTAAATCACTGGCTTGACCCCTCAGGCACATTGTGACAGGAGCAGGTGTTTTAGTAGTTTACCCGATGGGTGCATCCCAAGAGGCTGTGATGGTCTCTTATTGTGACTTTGCCCCTGTCATCAAAGGCCATAGTGTGGCTTGATGAGACTGGGCCTTGATTTCGCTTTGCTGAATTATCATTTGCTAATTTAGTACCTTTCGTTTCTAATTCTTTCCCTGGCAGATTTGGTTGGGTGTTATTCAAGTGTGGAAGTAAAGCAGATGGAATACCCAGTGTCAGGCTGCTCCTTTGTCATTAGTTCCTCCCATTCCTTAAATGTGTAAGGGGCACTGATATTGTCTCCTGACTCTTCTCCATTCCCTGGTTTGAACCCAGCCCTCATGCATTGTTCCTGGAGCCATCTTTCTAAGACAGGAATCTGACCTTGACAATCAAAGGCCCAGCTCTTTGCCTTGATGTACACAGCCATCTCTGTCTCCTCTCAGTCTCACACATTCTATTCTGGTAACTGGCTGCTTCCCACTTGCAGAAATACTTTCCTCATTTCTTTATCCCTTTGCTTCTTGGACTATAGAGATGGTATGGAAAAGCCAGTCAGGAGATTCAAGATCCCTTGGGTGGTGAGGATGGACAGGCCTCCTCTGCCACCTGCCTGAGACTGGGCTTGACTGTACCCCTAAGGAACAAAGAGTGTCCTTAGCCCACATGGTAGTGGTTGATGAATTTCAAGTCCCATCTATTTTTGTCCTTTAGTCTTGACTTTGGGACCTTCCTTCTGGGTCTACCAGGGCTATATTTCAGTTGGATACCATTAGCATCATTCCCTGAGATGGGGAGATCATGGGCCTCTAAGTGAGGGCTCCACCGGATACGTGCAGTGATCCAGAGGTCACCAAGGGGCCATTCTTTGCAGATAGTAGGTGCTTATTTCTAGGAACAACCCCTTTCACACTCTGGATGGCTTATAGAATTTTATATCATTTAAAAAATGCCAGTGCTTTTTCTATCTCAAATGACTATGAGTTATATAATTCTTCCTCTTTCACAAGACAGTCTTCTCATTGCTCTAAACTAAGGCATAGTTGTGCATGGGGAGAAGGGTTTCTAGAAGGTGGGAATGGCCTCCAGAGTCTCCTCTCCATTGGAGCCCTCAAGGCCCAAACCTTTCTTCTCACTGCATCTCCTGACCGACATACTAAGGCTACTGCAAGTCAGGGACGAGGTGGGAAGTGAGAAGGAACATAATTCTTCCTCTTAGGGAACTGCTTAGTGTTTCTGGATCCTCACTAACCATTTGAGTCCTGGTTTAGGTACAGTTAAAGGGTAGGAATCGGGGAAGACATGAAGAGGACACCATTGAGCCAAACCCTGGTGGAGGGGAAGAATAGCTTCAGCTGTTTGGAAGGGCAGCTGGCCAATGCCATCCCACTTCAGTTTTTCTCTTCATGAAAAGATATTGCACGTGTTAAAAACTAAAAGTTAAAAATTAAGGTTTAAGGGTCAGTTCACCAAGAAATCTTGGAAAAGTGAATAGTGTAGTGCAGTTTCCATTACCCAAGATGGATCTGTTGGACATTGGTTCCTTCATACTTTGGGGTCCCTTTGAGAATCTGATAAAGTTCCTCCTCCCCCCAAAAGACACATATACATTACAGAAAAATATTTAGATTTTAGTTCCAAGGGGGTTCAACAACCTCAGCTGGAGTTGTCTATTCTTGGCAGGAGAATTCCCCTATAGGTTCTTGGAGATCCTGCTTTGAGAGAGACCATACAGGTCCCATAGAACTATCTGCTTATATGATAACTTTCTTTATTCTCTTCTGTGCTAACTGGCACATGTTGTTAAGCCTGTGCCTGGAAACTTCCAGAGCAGGGAACTTACCATTTGCAGCTCTTTTTACTGTTGGTAATCCTACCTGCTAAATTCTTCTTCCTCCTAAACTGAAACTGGTTTCTTGATTTCCGTTCCTGGTCGCATCCGGTATGGCCTGGAAAGACAGCAAATCATCTATCAATTTTATCTGCTCTCTTTTCCCATCCTCCCTGAGTTTAAAGTCTTTTATTTGGGAACTTGGGGCCTGAGGTCACCTGGAAAGATTTCTCCATACAAAGCAGGAATCTCTGTAGCATTTTACAAACCATCCTCTGAGAACTGTCTTTGAGAAAAATCAATAAGTTTCTGGTGAATGAATGAAGTCCCCCAGGGCCAAGTGCATTTGAGGAAAGTCACAATGCACATTAGCATATTGGAAACTCTGCAGGTAAGACTTTTTCATGGTTCTGCTATTCTGAGAGGCAGAACAACTGATGCTGGATTAAAGAACTACCACTCTGTATGAGATTTTTTAAAGGTTTAGAGGGAATGATCCTTTTAAGGTATGGAATATAACCCCTCTTTTTTCTCTCTCTACAGCCTCTTGATTTTGAAACGGCAGCCTTCTCCAACATTGTGTTCAAAGCAGAAAACCCTGAGCCTCTTGTATCTGGTGTGACGTACAACGCAAGCTCTTTTGCCTCGTTGAAGCTTATTTTAACAGATGTGAATGAAGCACCCGTATTTTCCCAGGATGTATTCCAAGCAAAAGTCAGAGAGGATGTTGCCATTAACACTAAAGTGGGCAACGTGACTGCCAGGGATCCTGAGGGTCTGCACATCAGGTACAAACTAGGGCTGGGTGTCCTTATGGCCTGGGGCAACCACAGCCAAAGGGGATGAGGGAGGGAGGGGAAGGTGCACTGGCTCCAGGGCTGTCTCCTGACCCAGCAGCCAGAGGCAGGTCTGTGGCCTTGACTAGGCAACAACAGGTCTGGCTCCAGCCAAGGGCTGGTGAGTGGAAGGCGTGGACTTCACCTCCTACACACTGGGTGAGCCAGAGCCAGGCCCTGTGTCTAAGCCAGTCATAGAGGCTGGGAAGAGGTTCCAGCGCCAAATAGGAAGCGCCACTGTAAGTAGTTAAGAGAATCTTCTGGTTGTAGGATGGTTACATTCTTAGACTTTCCAGAGACCTTGTCTAGGCAGCAAGACTCATTCCACACCCTACCCATGGAGGAGCCAATGCTCAAGGTGAGGTGGCTAAACAAAATGTATTACAATTTCCATCTTAGTAATGCTCAGTCATTTTTTTAAAGTGGAATAGGACTTGTATGGATTTGTCTTAAAAATGTGCAATGATCATTTGCTCAAGATATGTACGTATATCCATAACTAAATGGTACAGTCTTTAATATCGTACAGTTAAGCTTATGGATAGGTCTTGAACTTGGATCTTCTGCTTCTATTGTATGACATTTTCTGTATCTAGGGCATAATAAGTGTTTGTTTTGCCACTAGTGTGACTTAATATGCATGTGGTTATAAAATGACAATTTCCCATGTTTCTCTAAACTTCTGAGGGTAATCATTCATTCCACTGAGTTGTCCTTTAGGTATTTAGAATGAATTTTGATATCTTTTTGGATTATCAGTCATGGCATATATTAGTTCATTTTTTATTACCAGAACCAAATACCTGAGGCAGGCTAACTTCATGGATGATATCACATCACAGGAGCCTGTGCGAGGGGAAGACATCATATTGCCTGGTAGGAAGCTGGATAGATGGGGTTCCACAATCCCTTCTGAGGGCACTCGCCAGTTGACCCCAGGATCTCTCACTCTGCCCCACTTACCAAAGTCCCTACCTCCCAATACATGAACCCTTGGGGGACAAACTCAAACCAAAGCTAGGAGAAAAGTTAGCATCTGCCGTTTTACTCTCTACTTCTCCAGTTTTGTAAAGGGAAAAAGAAACAGGTTCTACTAGATACTGTGCTTTATATCAGTCACAGATTATGCTGGGGAGAAAAATTTATAAATTATACAGCCATGTATTGTCTAACAAATGCTTCTACCTCCTTCCTGAAAATGCTATAAAAATCGTTGGTCCAAAACGAGTGAACAAAAATTTTAGTTTTTAAGGGGGGAAAAATGAAAACAACTAAGAACATTTCTTTGATGGATCAGGGAAAGCATCTACATACCAGGAAGTTGTAGTTGAGGTCAGTGAGGGAAACGGGGCAAGACATGGTCCTGAAGGACAAATGAAAAGAGTATCTTAGGAATGATCAGTCAGTTCAGATGCAAGTAATAAGTTAGTAGAGAATGAGGGATGCCTCAAGTTTTTGCTTGGATAATTTAATTCTCCAGCTCCATACATTTTAGAATCCATCAGCAAATGTAATAGATTCTTTTGTTGAAATATACCCAGAATCCTAATGATTCTCACTCCCTCTGACATGTACCAAGCCACTTACCTCTCAGCTCTGAAGCCACCCTTGCTCCTACCATACTGCTCTGTACTGTACTGAGGCAATTAACTATTCTGTAGTCACAGTGAGCTTTTAAAGAAAGCAAGCCATTCCAAGTTTTCTGGAGAGTCTCTATACTGATTTCCATAGTGGTTGTACCAATTTTCAGTTCTACCAGCAGAATAAGTTTTGACATTTTATATATATAATATCATGCATAACTAATATGTTTTAAAAAGCAAGCCAAATCACCCAACTCCTCTTTCCAAGCCCTCAGAAAAGTTCTCACTTCTTTCACAGTGAAATCCAAATACAGAGGATTTCTTGTTCAGCACCCATGTAACTGTGGTTGGCCTATACAGTATACTTAAAAGGGAAAAATTTAAGCAGAATTTTGATCATTATTTAATTCCTGGACAAGTTGGCCGTTTTCTGCATTTTTCATCATAGAAAATATCTTGAATATATGTGAGCATTTAATTTTTTAACTTCTATCATATGTTTAGGTAAATGTTCCAGGAGAGAGAGAGTATTTGGTCTAAATATATGCACATCTCTATGGATTTGATGTGTTGTACTCATTGGTCTTCCTGTGATTCGGGGCTTGTCTCGCAAATTCGTCTTTCATACCTCTCCCAATGGGTTCCATTTCCACTTACCACCATAGGATGGTCGCCCTCCCCTCCCTCTGGGACAACCTTCAAATCTGTGACCTCATCTCTTTCCATCCCCTGCTTCAGTGTGTATTCCAGCACTGCTGTTGTGTCTCTCACAGCAAGCTATCCTTGGCCTCTCTGCTCTAGCTTGTGCAACCTGTCCTGCTTGAAGCACCCTTCTTGCCCGTCTTAATATCACCTTCAGAGAAGACTTCTCAGATTGCCATAAATTTTCCTGAGATGCCAGTGGACCCCTTCTATTGTATTTACCACACTTTTTGGTAATTATCTGTTTCTGTGTCAGCCTCCTCCACTGGCATAAACCCTCTATTGGTGTGCTGCCTGATGGTAAGCTCTCAACTGATGATTCTTGAATGAGGGATTCATGGTGTCAACAGCAGTCTATGATTATCTACCCATCTTACCCAATGTCTCCATCACTGGGTGCTCGGGTTTCCTTAGAGGGGGCAATTTGCTGAGAGATTTTAAAATATGCTTCTAGATTGCTTTAATTTGTGTTCTTTGATTACCAGGAATGTATAAAATGTTTTTATCACACTTGCAACTAGACCTTTCCTAAAAAGCAAACGCCACTTTGCAAGGATGAGCAAATCCTTTGAAAGATGTGATATTGCAATTGAAAAGATAACGAGTCTTTTAATGGTGTAAATATACTAGTGATAATGTAGACATAGTGTGGCAGTGTGCAAACTTTCTTTTCACGCATAGTCATGCGGCTTTCTGCTCTGTTCATTTTATGAAGATATTCACTGAGCGGCGACACAAGAGGTTGGCTTAAAATTGACCCCGTCACTGGTGAGATCTTTAGTGTGGCTCCGCTGGACAGGGAAGCAGAAAGTGTGTATCAGGTACAAGTCGTGGCCACTGAAGTAGGTAAGCAAAATAAATCAGGTGGGGGGGGGGATGGGATGCATCAATAGAAATAAGTAATAAAACTGAAGAGAGTGAAAAACTCAAGGTCAAACCACCATACTGGAACAACTAGAAGGGGACAAAGCGTAGGAGCACTCCCCCTTGTTTGGTTTTGTTAAAGGCAGAAACAAGCTGTGTCCCTGACAGCTGGCCGGGCTTCAGGGATGTTGCTTTCTCTTTGGGGGCTCCTGGCTGCCTCCTCCAAAGAAGTAGTTGTAGATGTCTCCTGGGAGCCAAGTCAGACCAGTAGTCCTCTGACTTGTCCTTGAGGCTCACACTGTAGCTCCTCAGGTTTTACCCTTTGTGAAATTCTGCTTCTAATGTTTTCTGGAATTCTTTCTGCTTTGGTATGCATCAGAATTACCAGGCAAGCTTGGCAATGGAGAGCCAGGAGTCCACCTTTGGAGATTCTGCTTCAGTAGGTTGGGGGAGGCCAGGGTATCTGTTGTGATGAAACAGGGTGAACTTTTGAGAGAAGACTTTGCACAGATATGCTCAGGATGCTTGAGCCATCTCTACATGATCTTTGCATCCATTTAATTCAGTTGTGGTTGATAGGTGTCACCCACTGGTTCTGAATGTTGAATTCTAGGGGATTTTTCAAGAGTAAGATGAAAGTAAACAGAAATAGTATACTTGTGACTAAAATTGGAGTTTCTGTGCATTTAAATGAATTTTTCCAATGTACAGTAGGAATTATGCAGATCAGATGCTGTAATTAACTAGTAGAGATATCAATGTGGCTTCCCAAAAAAAGAATTGAACAAATTACTACTAAATATAGCTTTAGACCGTAAATACATTTTAAAAAATGTGAAGCTTGAGTTTGGAGGCTGGAATGGGGAACAGAGAAGGGAATCATAGAAATGGACCACATAGGTGAAAAGATTAAGAAAAAAATCACAGCAATCAAGTTAAACTGAAGCAGGCAGAGATGCAGAACTGAGGGCCAACTTTGGAACCAACGTGCGAGTGGACGGGCCCTGTCGGTCGCCTCGGGTTGAGCGCATTCCACTATCACATTGTATACATTTAACTCTTGATTTAAAAGCTCCCCGTTAATCAGCAGGAAGTTTCTGGCGGAGCTCCTCTGCCTCATGCTCCCCTACGTCATGCCCTGGGGATCAACACTTCACTTCTATGTGTCCGAAGGGCTTCTCACATTTTATAAGTCTCAGGATTCAAGACCACAGTCCAAAACCCCGTTCCATTTTCAGTTGTTGGCACTGAAACAAAGTAAACAGACAAAATGACTTCAAGAACACCAGGGGATTTTTCTCTGGTGCAGAGCAGCCAGGGTGTAGAAGACAGTCGAGAAGCTAGAAAACAGGCTTTCCTGGAATCGGAGAAGGGGCAAGAAAACAGGGCTTACTGGAACTGAAGCAGAGGGAAACTGTGGAATCTTGTTTGATGGCAGGGAAAAGATGGTCGATGTTTACATTGCACCCATTGTCCCTTTCCACGCACTTAGCATAACAACTTACTCCTCATGTGACACATTGGAAGGTTCTACAGGGGACCACGTTTCATGGCCAAGGAGACCAATGCACTGAGAAATCAAAAAGCTTAACCAAGATCACACAGCTACCCACTGGCCCTGCAGCAGAGGACATGTTTTTCATCTCTATAGCATGATAAATATTTGTGTAGACTTTACTATGTTCTAGAACATTCACGCACACGTGAGATTCTCACAAAGCTACATGGTTCTCAGTGGAAGAATTGAGGCTTAGAAAACTGGACTTTTATGCCTAAAGTAGTGCTAAGGAGTCAAAGGCTGTGGGCATTAGACTCCTGGATCGGAAGCCTTTCTACCACTCATGAGCTGTGGGTAAGCCACACAACTTCTGAGCCTCAGTCTTCTCACCTGTAAATGTACAGTTTTTTTTTTAAATATATTTTGAAATGTGACATTCAGCACAGAACTTTTAGAATCAAAAGCTTGGTTTTATTACTACTTAAAGTTTCTTTCTACACCTCATTAGACATTAAAAAATGCCTTTAAAAAATATTCTTTGTTACTGAGAAGAAAATGAGCACGCTGATACCATATTCCACTCATTCAATTTCTCAGGCGGGTCATCTTTGAAGTCCACATCGAATTTCCACCTGACTCTCATGGACGTGAATGACAACCCCCCACGGCTCGCCAAGGACTACACGGGCCTGTTTATCTGCCATCCTCTCACTGCACCTGGAAGTGTCATTTTTGAGGCCACTGATGATGACCAGCAGTCATTTCGGGGTCCCCAGTTTACATTTGCCCTTGGCAGTGAAAACTTAAAAAATGACTGGGAAGTTTCCAAAATCAACGGTGAGTTGTCAAAACTCTATTGAGGAAAACACTGATAGATGATGAAATGAAGTTTTATTTGCCTCAACACAGATCTGCTTCCATGTTCTAGAAAGAAACATTTATGCACAAGTATTTTATTAGGGATATGTCCTTTCATTTTTTTTTCTTGGTTAAATAGCAAGGAATGGAATGGCTAAGTCAGTTGAGAAATTGTCAAACTGTGTCCCAAATTAACATTTTTTATTCCCATTGATGTATGGGCGTGATCCAGAGTTCTCCCTAACACTTGCTATGCTCAGTTTAATTTTAGCCATTCTAATGAGTGTAGAGTAGCATCTTAAAAGATTTTAATTTATATTTCCCTTATGACTAATGAGTAAAGCATCTTTTTGTGAGCTGATTTAACTGTGGTGGTGAAGTTTATGGTCAGATATTGCTTCCATTTTTGAATTGTAGGCATTTAAAAATACATGTAGTAGATGCATGTGCTTTGTCAGATATTTAAAATTGTGAGTCGCTCTCCACTTCCAGAAGTTACTATTTGAAAAAAAATTTATATATAAAACTTATTGGTGCCTTATAATTATACACAGTAGTGGGATTCATTGTTATATATTCATACATGCATACAGTATAATGTAATTAATATAATTTCATTTTCCAGCACAGATCTTTTATAAATATTTTCTCCCAGGAAATGGCATTTTCTTCTTACAGCAGTGTTTTAAGATTTTAAAGCTTTTTAAATGATTTATTAATTTAGTTGGTATAATTTTTCTAAAGTTAAATTTTGCCAATTCCAAGGTCACTAAAATTTTTCACTGTCTTCCCTTGAATTTTATAGTTTTAGCTTTCATGCATCTCTATAATTCATCTGTTTTTATATAGGATATGTGGTAAAGATCAAGGCATATTTTTATTAGAGCTAACACCATTTAAAAACTGTACTTTTCCCACACTGGACTATGTTGGCAACTTTGGCAAAAATTGAGTGGGCGTATATACATGGATCTGTTTCAGAACTTTCCTTTATTTCATTGATCTGTGTCTATCTTGATTACCATGGCTCTATAAGACTTGAGATTAGGTAGAATTTTGCCATTATCCTTTTTCAAAATTGTGTAATCTCGTCTAGCTGGTTTGCATTTCTATGTAGACGTCAGGATGTAGTGTGTCTATTTCTACTGAGAGAAGCCTGCAGAGATTGTGATTGGACTGTACTGAATCTATGGGACTTGGGCCAGTCTTCTAGTTTGGGACAAGGCATATGTTGCCATGTTATTTAGTTCTCCATTAATTTCTCTTAGCAAGTTTTAGATTTCAGTGTATAGTTCTTGAAAAATTTCCCCTATTTCATATTTTTGATGCTCTTTTAAGTGGTATTTTAATATTCATATTTCTAAAATATAGGAATAAAATTGATTTTTGGATTTTGATTTTATATCCTATGGATCCTGAAAAATAAATCAGCAAAGTTATAGATCTTTCTACCTAGAAAGTTTTGTTGTCTGGAACCAACACTTTTTCTTCCTGTCCACATTTTTTTTTTAAACTGGGATTAAACCCAGGGGTTCTTAACCACTGATTCATATTGGTATTAGTTTTTCCTTAAAACTTGAGAGGACTTAACTAGTGAAGAAGACATTGGAACTGGGTTTGTGTGTATGAAATTTTAATGACAAATTCAATTTTTTTGGATGAGCTTTTTTACATCTTTCAAATAATGTATTTTGTTTGATTTGTCTAATGGGTTGGTATACAGTTATTCATATTTTATTATCTTAGTATCTGCAGATATGTAGTGATGTCATTCATTCTGACATTAGAAATTTTTTTCCTGATAAATCTAGTTAGAAATTTAATTTTATTGGCATTTTCAAAGAACCAGCTTTTGATTTCATCAGTTTTATATTTGATTGTTTAGGTCTTATTTCTTCTTATATTGTGCTTAATTTTGTTCTTATTGTATTAATGTAGAAGCTGCAACAATTAGAAAATTTTTTTCAGACATTTTGTGCTATAAATTTATCTGCTATAAATTTATTTTAGCTGCATTCTGCAAAGTTTTATATACTCTGTATTCATTTTCATTAGTTCAAAAGAGTTTTTCTTTAGACTTCTTCTGTGACCTGTGTTTAGTTTCCAAATATTTAGAGAATATTTTATACATCTTTCTGGTTCTCATCTAATTCTATCATGACTGGAGAACATATGGTTGAGCTACTTTAAAAATTTTTGAGACCGTTTTCCTTTAAAGCAACTTGATTACCCGCAATGGTGTAATTTTTTTTATTTTTCTTGTTCCTGAGGTTTACTGATTTTCTGGAAGAAGGGCTTAGAGTTTTCATTAGAATTGGAAAAATATTACTCATTATTTATTTTTTGCTTTCTTCCTCTTCAGAAATGCAGTCAATACATGTATTTAAGCCACTTGAAGTCCATCATTGCTCACTGATACCCTGTTAAGTTTTTGGTTTGTCTCCATTGTTAATAGCTTATGCAACTTTAAATTCATTGATTTTTTTTTCCCCCCAATTTGATGTTAATCTCATCTTTTTTCAGAAAATCTCAAACTGTTTAGTTTTTAATCTCTAATTTGGGTCTTCATATCTATATATAACATTCTCAACCTTTCTTCTAGCTTCCTAAACAGAATATGACCACAGTAACTTGTCCTTGCTCACCGTTCTCATGATGTGTCATTTCTGGGTCGGTTTTGACATCTTGCTTTCTCATTTTTCTGTTCTTGGATGTCTCAATTTTTTTATTAAGTTATTTGGATGCTGAATGTTTTTATATTCCCATAAATATTCTTGAGCTTCAGTTACTTGGAAAGTGTTTTAAAACAACATGAAAGCATCAGTTTTAAACAATTTTGTTTGGTTAGGCAGGACAAGGGCAATGTTTTATTTTAGAGCTAATTTTTCCAAATGTCTGAAGCAAAACCCTTCTGTGAACTCTACCTGATGCCCCTTGAATTATGAGGTTTTTGGTTCTTGGGAGTTCACAAAGATTGTTCTAATTATTCTATTGGGGGTTCTTTCCCCAGTCTTATGGAGCTACTTTATGTATATATATTCTGACCAATACTTGGTTAAGGACTTTAGTACGTACACAGGTGCCGTCTCCCAGGTACTTGCTTCTGTGAACTCCAGTGGCCTTAATATCCATCTCCTTATTCAGCTCCATTGCCTCAATTCAGGGTCACGCCTGGACATTTTAAAGTAGTAAGTTAGAGGCAATGGTAGGACTTACATCATCTATTTTTCAGGGATGGTTGTCCTTTGTTGTCTAAAAGCCAATGTCTTTATGGTTTCATAATTTGTTCTTTTGCCATCTACCAAAAATGGCTAAATCTGATCCCAGTTATTCCATCTTTTCTAGAAATGAAAGTGTATGCCAAAATAATTTTGAAATCTAAAAATCTTTCACCAAACTCTGGAAAATTTCTAGGCATGTATATGAATAGGGAGTTGCAACAAGATGAAAACTGTCTCTAGAAATGTGAGTTTTATAGAAAATTAAGAATGCAAAGTAACTAAAATGGGAAAGGGAAGTACTCTGAACGTCAGACTAATATCCCCTTATTTCAGGACTTGAAGAGATTCTCAGGGCTACTGATGTTGTGACTCACCAGTGTCAGAGCTTAGGAGGAGCAGGTTATAAACTCGGGATCAGTTCTACAGATGTTCTCTCCTATGTACTCCCTACACACCATGCTGTAGACATCAATTCTCATTACTTATAGGTTATATATTTACAAATCATTGTCTAGCTAAGATTTATAACCCCCAAAACCAATACTTAATAAAGGCTTTGCATTCACGGACCCCTGCAGAGTGTACAATGCATGCTCCCAGCTGAGGATGAACAAGGTGATACTTGGCCTCTGGATTTTGCTCACGCTCTTGGCAAATGTTCTTTAGCAACCGACTTAGAGCCTTGTTTGGGGAATGTTTCTGCTTTTCCTTGGGGGTTTTGTTATTTAAAAATGGCTCTAAAGCAGAGTGAAGTGCCAACTAGTGTTCCAAGTGAAAGAAGGCTGTGATGTACCTTAGAGAGAAGGGACACATGATAGATAAGCTGCCTTCAGGTGGGGGGTGTGACACTGCTGGCTGTGAGCTCAATGAGTCAACAATATGTTAAATAAGATATAAGCCAGAAACAGGCAGGAAACACACTAATATGTTCATCACTTGATTAAAATGCTGTGACTGAAAGCTCACAGGAATCTAACCCCGTGTGTCACTTAATATTTGCTACTTGAGTGTTTAGGGCAACACTTATAGAGCCAACTACTGGAAAGAATCGTATTTGTTTCTACCTAGAAATCATGAATTGAGAACTTAAAGGATGCTTTAACCATTCAGCATTATGAGACAACTCACTCAAAGGATGTAGGTGATGGCTTTGGGTAATTTAACTTATCTCTAACCACTTCCCAACTTTGTCTACAATACAAAGCTGAGTTCTCTTCCTGGTGAGCCAGGGCTCTAGAAGTTGTGTTTTCATGTCATTCATTTGCTTTTCCCCTATTTTGACAGGCACTCATGCCAGACTCTCCACCAAGCACACAAACTTTGAAGAAAGACTTTATAAAATCGCCATCCGCATTAATGACGGGGGTCGGCCACCTTTGGAAGGGACTGTCTTTTTACCAGGTGGGTATTTTACTGCAGGCAACTTAGGATTTTTGACTTTGTAGAATTTTGCACCATGTACTTGAAATTTAATCCTACCAAATACTGTTCTGTTTTTTCAGTTACTTTCTGCCCATGCGTGGAAGGAAGTTGTTTCCGACCAGTAGATACACAGGAAGGGAGGCCCACTGTGGCTATGGCAGTTGGTATACTCCTGACAACCCTTCTAGTCATTGGTGAGTACAGCTTCTCTAGGCTCCAGAAACACAAGTTCTTCTCAGTGACTGCCTTGGTGGATTGCTTGGGTGGATGCTCACATGGCAAGCCAGGCACAAACTTTATTGGTTTGGAGAGATTGCTTTAAGTAACCCTATACATATATTCCCAAACCAAAAAGGCAATGATAAGAGGCTTTGTGTCAGCTTAACAATACTGTCTCAAATCCTGGAGATGATAACTTAAGATTTATTTGGTTCAGAGGTTCCAATCCATAATTGATTGACCTCTTGCTTTTGAGTCCATGGCGAGGGAACATGTGGTGGCAGAAGTGTGTGGCAGAGCCAAGCTGTTCACTTCATAGCAGGGGACAAATGAGAGAGGAGGAAATGGCTGGGGTTCCATGGTCCTCTTTGAGGGCATTCCCTGAATAATTGGAAGACCTTTCTTCCACAAGACCCCAACTCAAAGATCTCACCACCATCTCATAGCACCATGAACCCCTGAGGGACATAAAGCTCCAAACCCTATCTAGCTTTAAAGCATAAATTATTATATTCTAAGGCTAGTTACCCAGCTTTCAGGATGAAAGAAAAAGTAATGTCATTGCAGTGCCCAGCTATGGGTGGCGCAGCATGCTTGGGCCAGGGTTGGGGAGACGCAGAGGTAGAGTCTCTGCCATTACTGGAATAGGTAGACATTAGCTTTCCACTGGAGGTGCTGACATGCCTGGAATGCGACAGAACTGCCCTCTGTATATTTTCACGACTGGACCCTGATTCTTTATGACCCAAAATAGCTCCACTGCATCATTGCCTTGACTCTGCCAACAACTCAGCTCCTACTACTGTAATTACCCTTTTCAGTTGTTAACCCCTTCAGTCACGTGCACGTATGGTGAGGGTAACAGTTTCACATACTTTCCCTAATAAAGAGGGGAATGGGGATTATTGTATTTTTACTTTTTTTGGGGGGGGGTACCAGGCATTGAACTCAGAGCCACATCTCCAGCCCTTTTTTTGTATTTTACTTAGAGACAGGTCTCACCGAGTTATTTAGCATCTCAAATTTGCTGAGGCTGGTTTTGAACTCACAATCCTCCTGCCTCAGCCTCCCGAAATGCTGGAATTACAGGCGTGTGCCACCATGCCTGGCTGTTCTGAGTGTTCTTTACCTCTTGTTTTTTGTCTCCTGACCCAAACGATCATGGTAGACTATGATTCATGGGCCTAAAAAGGATTTCTTTATACCCTTCAGTGCAAACTCCTTACGACATGGTTGCAGCCCACCCTAACATGCACAGTGACTGTGCTTCCCTGAGGACCACTGCCCGCCACACACCTTTCACGCTAATGAAACTGGCTCTTGTAGGCCCCATTCACTTACCAAGCTCCCTTCCAACTCTATTATTTTGCCCACTTACCTTGAAAGGGTTTTTTAGTTTATATACCAGATAGCAGTTTTCTTACACACTTATTTAATCCTGTAATCCCACAACTAGTTAATGAACGGATGAAGTTGGGGGTACATATATATGGGTAGAACTAATGGGATCTTACAATTTCATACTTCTTTTATTCTGCTTAGTTATATATGACAGCAGAATGCATTTCAATTCAGTGTACATAAATGGAGCACAATTTTTCAATTCTATATTGTTATATACAATATAGTCACACCATTCATGTAATCATACATGTACCTAAGGTAATGATGACTGTCTCATTCTACCATCTTTCCTGCCTCATACTGTTATTCTTTTTGAAAGAAGGTTGGGGTTATTACAAGATTCTTAATGGGCTTCTGAGCATCGAGTCTTTTCTGCTATGATTTGTCTTGTAAATGTACTGAGATTAATTTCCTTTAAAGTCCCTTTTTTGGGACTAGGGTTGTGGCTCAGGGGTAGAGCACTCGCCTAAAACGTTTGACGCACCACATAAAAATAAAGATTGTGACCATTTACACCTAAAGTATTCTTTTAAAAAAATCCCCTTTTCATAGTAGCAACATTTGTGCTAAGGTGTACAATGTAATTTTGTAGGAGTTCAGAGATGGGAGAAACCAGGAAGCTTAGGCAGTCTACTTAAGGTCCCTTAATAACCTAGGCTGGAACCACAAGAAGGGTGTCAAAATTTATATTTTGTGTAGACAATGAAAGTAGGCTGTAAGTGGGTGAGTAGCTCAGAACAGCTCTCTGGTTGTTCTGATGGGACTGTTCTCCAAGGGAGGAGGACTATCTGAATATGTACAAAGTTCAGGAATGCTGTCAGAAGCTTATCCACGCAGGAGTGTAGTGGGCCAGCAGGTTAGATATGACTGGGAACTTGATAAACACTAATATCAAGTGATTCCTTACCCAAGAAAGCCAATGTCTAGAGTCCCTTGTTCACTAGGACAACGAAACATTGTTGAACTACAAACAAATGAAGCTGTGTGAGTCACTTTTTCCTAAGAAGATTCTACTTTTCATCTGAAGATTCCATCTATTTGACCCTGGGTTTTCTCTTTTAGGTATAATTTTAGCAGTTGTGTTTATCCGCATGAAGAATGATAAAGGCAAAGATAATGTTGAAAATGCTCAGACAACTGAAGTCCAGCCTCTGAGAAGCTGAATTTGAAAAGGAATGTTCGAGTTTATATACCAAGTGCTCTTACAATGACTATTGTTCAATCTTACTTTTCATCCACATGTGCACTATATATATTTTACAGATATTCCCTCTTGCCCTTTAATATTTTACTACTTAGATATTTCATGTGCTATATAGACCTTAGAGATTTTTTCCATTTCCCATGACATTTTTTTCCCCTCTTCCAAAAAACATCTACTTAACCCAAACCAAAAATGTTTTCCCCTTAGGAAAAGATGATTAGATATTCTGTACATTTTTGCGTCATTAAGGAGATTATCAGCTGTCTTCCACAGAACTTTCTGGATTCCATTTAAGCTTTCTCTGATTCCATCTTGTGCCCCCTTTGTCCGTAGCTCCTGGGGTATAGTACTGAATTGAAAACATTTGTCAAACAAAAGAACAAAGAGGACCCAAGAAAAAAAATAAGAGCATCCCTGGCTCTTGTTATGAACTGTTACTAACCACCTTGAACCCACTGTGGCTGATTCTACTCTTTGATGGACAACCTCCAGCTTAGGAATGGCATAGAACCTCAGAAGGTACCCAACACAGTTGCCCTGTTTCTATAAGGGCCAATTTCATAAACCTGGGTACAGGAACCACAACTACCCAGGTTTACTCATTTCCTAACATGCTGCGCATGTTTTTTTTTTTTTTTGGGGGGGGGGGAGTGGGGTACTGGGGATTGAACTTAAGGGCATTCAACCACTGAGCTACATCCCCAGTCCTATTTTTTGTATTTTGAGACAGGGTCTCACTGAGTTGCTTAGCGCCTCGCTGTTACTGAGGCTGGCTTTGAACTTGCAATCCTCCCATCTCAGTCTCCCAAGCCACTGGGATTATAGGCATGTGGCCAGCACTGCACACATTTTATTTGTATATTAATAGTTTGTTATTATATATTTAATATGTGGAGAAAATACCAAAGCATGGAACTGGTGACAAATCAAGAATAAACGGTGTGTGGCTGGTTGTTTTCCCAATCTCTTGGCTTATTTCTTTATTTGTTGAAGCCTGGATAACAAATAGCTGTTTACTTCTACATAGGAGGCAATTTCAATAATCTAAGAGCAAGTGTCTTTGGGATAATAAAAGCAACTGAGTCCCTCCTGCTCATATGGTCAGGGTGGAGGTGTTCCTGGAAAGTACACTAGAACTTTAGAATTTTAAATGAGAACTTTGTTGAGCATTTCTAGGTCTGGAGCAGTTGTGTGGCTCTTGGTGTAAACCCTGGGAGCATTCAACATTGTTCCACCTCCGAGAATTGTTATCCAAGAAGAACTCAACTGTGCTCCTATGACAGTTGGGGAAGAAGACCAAGGACTAATTTGTCACAAATTATCTTCTTTGTGATCTATTAGTTTTTTAAAGGCACAGAAGTGAAATGAAATACCTAAGCTGTTTTTGAAACCTCAGTCCCAAATATATCTTTCTTATATAAGATACATGGTGCCTCTCAAATGAGTTATCTGTCTTCACATGGGGATCATTGATAGTTCTCATGATGGGTAATGTTCTCTCTTGGCCCACTTCACAGTAAAAGGCAAAACAAAAATCTAAGAACATCAAAAGAAAATCATCTTTGTGAATTGTATCCCAAGTTGAACAATCCAACTTTCTTAGCAGCTCTATAGGCTCTTAAAAAATAGGCATGGGGTATCAGGCTGGTCCAGAACTTCTGGACTCAAGTGCCTCAGCCTACCAAGTATCTGGGACTATAAGCATGTACCTCTCTGCCCAATGTTTGCCTATCTTTAACCAAGGAGTAACTAATGGGACATTTAGGTCACTTAATATTGTATTGCTTTTCTTATTTTAGGAAATTCTATTAGCATTACTAGAAGAACAAGGTATGGCTGTTGAGTGGATTGAGTCCCTCCTGCCTCAACACTGTGTGGTCCTCCCAGGAATTATTGGTATCTCCTGATAACAGGCTGATCACACAGAACTTTCTCATCTAAAATAATTGGTTATTCAATATGTTTGTGTCTTTTCTTGGGTGGGTTCCCTCTCTGAACCTTCATACTGTCCCCATCTTAAGGTCCAGTGTAAACACTGGTCCCTCTGGGAAGCCATCTCTGCCTTCTTCCAGGAGACCAGGCCACTGCCTTATCTAAACTGCCACTCTGTGGTGAGAAAAATGCTCTCCCCAGCCAGGACCCATTACTCTCTTCTTTTAGGAGCCATTGGGTTTCCCAAAGGGAAACATCTCCTCCAGTTACCACCCAGTTTATATAGTAAGGTAGAGCTAATCCTTAGATTGGCTTACCCCCAGATCTGGAGTTGGGTACTTGATCTCAGATTTACTTTGACAAGATTTTCTACCAAAATTGTCAAAGGACTCTGTTCATGTGTAATTTACTAAAATAGTAAGAAGCAAACAGTAAGCTTAATACATTCCAGTTACCATAAGAGGTGGGCTTTCCCCTAGAAGGAGGATCGCAGAGAAGGATGAGGGGGAAAATTCTGAAGATGCTGAGTAACTGGATCCCACTGTGTCTGAAAGCACCTGCCCTTGGCTTTTCTAGCCTATGAGCCAATATTTTTCCTTTGACTCTAAAGCACAATTGATTTTCTACCCCTTGCAACCAACAGAATAGATATTTGTGTATGGCCCTTCTCCTGTTCTGCCATTAGTGCCCATTTGATTTCCCCAACTAGTGTGGGACCTCTCAGAAACCTCAGTGCCACTGTGTGAGCAGAAGTGCTGGCTCATGGTAGCTTCTTCATACTTTATTAAAGGGTACATGAAATAGCTGACTCATCTTGTCCATTTAAATGGCACTGGTTCAACAATCTGAACTAAAGAAATGGTATAACTTTTCTTTTGTATTTATTTGCTCAGAGTATCCTCAAAGACCCCTCAAACTCTTTCCCACTCCACTCTCCTTTTGTCTGTACACAAACCCTGATGCTCCATTCAAATATTCTCAGAGCAGGTCACAGTGCTGAACGAGACCTATAAATTACAAAGGTCCTCAGTTTCTGAATGTTGAAGAAATAGCAGTGAGATCAAGAGGATTTCAGGGGTGGGTTGGGGAAGATAAGCTCTCAAAAGAACCTATCTCAGGGGCTTCTACAGAGCAGGAAGAGTAGGGCTACCAAGGTATTTTGATATAGAAAAGGCACAAGCAAAAAAGGGAGATTACCTGTACAGTGTCTAGTGGAAGGAAATGATTTGCTTCCAAGATTCTGTACAATGCAACACTCATCATGGTAACTTGGCAAACTTGGAAACTCAAGTGATCAGAAAGAGTATTTCTTACAATATCACTTAAACCTCACCAAGTGTACAGCTCTGTAGCATTAAATATAGTCATACAACCATCACCACCACCACCAGCCATCTCCAGAACCTTTTCACTCTCCCAAATGGAACTCTGGACCCTTTAAACAACCCCCCATTCTATTGCCCCAGGCTTTGGTATTATGGGATCCTGATCTCTTCCTCTTTTTCGCTTCCTGGCCATAGGTGGTCAGCTTTGCCTGACTCTGCCTGTCTCTCCCTCTCTTCCCCTTCCCCCCTCTCCTCCCTCCCCTCATATACAGACATACCCACACAAAGAAGGCCACATGAGGATACAGTGAGGAAGAAAAAGAGGAAGCATCTCCAAATCGGAAAGAACGACTTTGAAAACAAACTCTTCTGGACCTTGATCTGAGATTTCCAGCCTCTAGAACTGTGATAAACTGTGTGTTCTCTTAGTCCTCCAGTCGATGGTGTTGGTTATGGCAGCCCGAGCAGACGAATACAAAACCTGAGTCAGGATCCTTCTTCAGAACACCCCCACTCCAGTTCCCTTCTCAATCCCCTCAACTTCCTGGGCATCTTTAACCCTAACCAGGTCCATACAGACCTTCCCCCACAAGTCCATAGACGATTACCTGGAACTCAAGGAAGACAGGAGGTGCCACTATCGGGAAAGCCATCCAAAGATCCACAGAGACCCCTCTACTAAGAACAGCCTGGGTCACTCTGCAAACTCCCCTGCCCAAGCCAAGAAGGATACAGCTGGTTCTCGCCTGCAGGAGGCAGCCCCTTCTATAGGCCAGAGCCAAGCAGGGAGCAGTAAAGTCTCTCTCCACCGTATGCAGCTCTCAGAAGTGACCCTCTTGTGCATTTGCTTAGAGAAATGGTGATATAAATGCATACCATTGGCAATGTAAAGAACAAAGAATAGTTTTGTAAAACAACGACTTCCTGTTTTATTGATTTTCCATATCCCTATGTTTACGGACCAGCATTAGCCCAAGTTTTATTCGATATTTCAAAGTGATTTTCTGAGTATCTGCTCTATGTTCTAAGTCACTTGTAAGACATTTGGGCTCTGAATGAGGATGTCCTCCTGGGGTGGTAGGCAATTCTGGAGGGTGAGGGGTGCCTGGAGTCCAGGAGTAGTAAATGTTGATGGCTAAAGTCTAAGTTTTACTGAGACCTCCATTTGTTGTTTGTCTTCAAATCGTCATTGGTTTATTTGCAGAGAAACCAAAGCTCCCTTCCCCCTCTGTGTTTCTCATCCTGGGCAAGCCGTCTGAGAGGACAGTGAGGCAGGAAGGTCAAGGAAGAGGCGGCTACTGAAGCAATTGTTCATCTGATTGAGGGAGAGCATTTTCATTTTTTCCATTGCAACATCAAGCTGATGTGTGACTCTAGAATCCGGAGGCTACATTTGGAAGGAGGAGGATGTGCGCATGGGAGGTGGGAATAAAAATAGCCCATGTGTTTACCCATTACTCTCTTGAATTAAGCATAGGACTGGGAGGAAACATTTTTGGTAGAAAATGACAAAACTAGGCCTCTTTGGCTACTGGCCAAGAACAGATTCCAAAGACAGAATTTCCTGGGACTTTGCTTAGGCATGACGAAAGTCAGCCATAGCCTTGATCCATGGGATGCAACGGACCAGGGAAAAGGTCTCAAAGTGACCAGGTCAGCTGTAGGGCAGGATGGGGAGGCCCTGGCTGAAGTTCTGCCTTTTGCAGTGGATCTCAGGCAGCCTCTTGAAGCCCATGAGAGGAGAGGGCAGAGGTTTCCATGTAAACAAATATGGCCTGGTAGACACTCACTGAAGCCCTGGCCCAGATCGTGTTGAACATTTGTACTTGGGTTAAGCCTCCCTAGGGTTTAAGCTCTTTCTGGCTATTCCTCCATCTTCTCAGTCAGCTTCTCTGGTAGGATCAGTCTAGAAACTGGAAAAATGCTGCCTGGGTCCAAACAGGCCCAAGTGTGTTTCCTGGGACTAATAGGTCAGTTTTGACTTCCAAGAAGCAAAGGCCATGACATAATTAGACAGGCAAGAGATTTATTGTGGGGAGAGAAGGCCTCAAAAGACTAAGCAAAGGGAACAGAAGAGGTGAGGAAAGTTCCAGATCATGGAGAAAATTTGCTTTTAAAGAAGGGAGGGGAGGAAGAAGGTTTGATAGGCTGTCTTGGGCCATCACACAGCCCTGAGAAAGTCTGAGCTGGAATGATGTAGAGCCCCACAGCAATGATACTGTGCTGGAGGACCCTCTTTTGGGAAGAAACCATCTGGCTCCAGGACCCACCATGATCCTTTGCTTCTGGGAGTGTGATCCTGTGATCTTAAAGGTATAGTAGCTGGAGGCCACCTGCCAGCCCACTCCCCCAGCAGGGTCCTCTTGAGGGAAGAGCTGAGCATGTGTTCCCATCAATGTCACACACAGTGTGCTTTTTAATTTATACATCAGATATCTATTAAGCCCCTTTATGGCCAGGTACTAGATCAGTATCACACACCATAACAACTAATAAATATACAGCATTTATAACATGCCAGGCTCGGTTGTAAATGCTTCCCCATACGTGAAATCACTGAATCCTCACAAAAACTGTACGGAGCAGAGATACTTGGTGTGCCCATTTTTCAGATGAGAAACTGCCACGGAGGAAGGTTAACTATGTCACTTACTCAAGGTCACATATTTAATAAGTGATCCCAGCAGTGTTAGTCTAAAGCCTATGCCTGAAGCTACCATATTTCATCTAATTGAAGATACAATTATAAGATGTGACATGAAGAACATTGCCAATGAATTTTGATGTGCCATTAAAATACATTCTCAATTTCAGAGAGTTTAAAATGTGAACAAGTGTGAACTGATAGTTATTACACAAAGGGGCTGTGCCTGTTCTCAGGGCACAACTGAGCATGGGAGAGAGGCCTAAATAACTGCCAAGTACCAAGTACCACCGAGAGAAGCTTATGAATCACTGTGTGCAGAGAGGATCCTGGAAACCATCACTTCTGCCTGAGGTCGTCTGGGAACCCTTTGCAGAGGAAGTGGCACCCAGTGGAGCCCCAGGGTGTCTCCAAATAGAGGGGAAGAATGGAATTCGGAAATCTTGAGTATGTTTAGGGGTCACAGTCGATAACACTGACACTAAAAATAGTAGCTAATGATGGCCAATAACTTGTTGAGCACTTACTGCTGTGATAAGCTCATTTTATGCACCATCCCATCTAATTCCGAGAAAGCCCTCTTATTAGTCCTACTTTATAGGAGAGGAACCCAAGGCTCAGGAGGTTAACCGATTTATCCCACAGCACATAGCGAATGGATAACAGAGGATAAGGATCTCCAGCAGCTCTCAAGTTTCAGATGTCTGGCATGCTGCTGGCCCACCTCTTGGAAGTGGGTTAGTGACCAAAATCAGTCTTCTCCATGGAACTCTCCATTCCTTAGGAGAAGACTGAGTGATAGCTGGACATGGCGGAACATAGCACTGAGAGAAGATTTTAGGATCCTCAGCTTAGGCTGAAGTCGGGCTTGGGATGACTGATGGGCAGGGAGAGGTTCTGGAAGTATTGGCACATGACTGAGACCTCTGAGTCATTTCAACTGTCCAGTATTTGCTGAAGTTTCACTTTGAGCTAAAGTCTTGGAGGCACCAGAAGGACTACTGAAGTCCTAGGCTAAACCCCAAATGGTGAATGAAGTATCTGTAGGGTCCCTTCCCAGGTTGGCCAGATCTGGCTCCTCCTTCCCAGATCATCTCCTGCCTCCTCATTGCTCACCATGCTTCAGTCACCCTGGCCATCTGCCACTTCCTTGAGGTCCAGCTCCTTCCATTGCTGTTCTTTTAATATGCCTCTGCCTAGCTGTATTCCTTCCCTCGGTCCATTTTGTATGACTGGCCTTTTCTTTTGTTTTTAGGGCTCAGTGTAAAGATCGCCTCCTCTGAGATCTTCTTCCTGTTATTTTCCATCACAGCACCTTATTAATCTCCTTCCTAAGACCTTTCACAATGTGTGATTAGGTCCTTTATTAGTTTGCATCTTTGGGGGCAGAGGCCTGGCTGACTGTAGCCTCTAGCAGTGAGCATTTTTGCCTGTCCTATGGGAAAAGCTCCAATTTTGAATGAACAAATAGCTTAGTTTAGAATCTGATTACAGAGTCAAGGCGCACATCTGACATAGAAAATAATGAAGTGCTGAACTGCTTAGAAGAGTTGGAGAGATTGACGTGTGCTGAAACTGTCAAGGAGATGTCAGAGTTGAACAGAGGGGGCAGGATTCAGAGTTAGGGATGGCGAGGGAAGAAAACCAGCCTACGAGAGGACCAAAGATGAATTTTCCCTGTAGGATTAAAGCACATTCATTTCTAGTATCTGGATCCTACTAGCTTCTCCGACTTCCTGGGCCCCATCTGCTGCTTATAGAAATACAGGACGAAGACAATAGTGACCAGTTGTCTTGTGGGCTCTGTTGGGGCACCAAATGGAGTCTTAATACTGCACTCACATATGGCTCCTCATAGTAAGGATGTTTTGAAAAATTATGGGTGTTGTCCTTTTTCACTTTGTATCAGGGACAATGTGACTCCCAGGGTCTAATAAGGCTCTTACATGGATGTATTTTGGAATTCCTTCAAGGATTTTAGAAATAGGAGACAGACCTCACCCATTACAGTATGTTCTGACCCCGCTATTTCTTTTCTGATATTTTTCACACAGAGATAGACATACGTAATTCAGTGAGGGAATCAAACACTATCAATTTGAATTTCATGGATTGTCTATACCATGTAGTCAGTAAAGGTCAAGGCTCATTACCATTTGATACATGACCTGGTGATGTTTAGTAGGCAATTATTTATCTTAACCTCATCACTGAGTACAAGCCTTTTGCTTTGTTCTTTGTTCACATGCCTACCTGCCCTCCCTCGAGCACACACTCGGCTCATTGAGGGCAGGGGATCATGCCTTATCATCATTGCTACTCTCCAACAGAATCTTCAGAAAGATCTTTAATAAGATAGCTGCTGGAAAATATTGAAGAAAATGGAGGAATTTCAAGACCTTACAGAAGTTCATTTCTCTGCGCTTTTTGGCAATATAAATTGCCCCTGTCCACTTGATCCTTGTTAACTCTATGTTATAGTTTGGATCTGAAGTGCCCCCCAAAGGCCCATGTGTTGAAGCCCTGTTTCCCAGCCCTGGGCACTGTTAAGTAGTGGTAGAACTTTCAGAAGGTAGGCCTAGTGAAAGAAGTTAGGTCACTGGGAGGACATAGCACCTTTCCTCCACTTGCTTTTTGGTCTCCAGGTGGCGAGTAGCTTCGTCCCACCACACACTCTATGCCATGATTTGCTGCCTGGCTACAGGGACTTAAAGTTCTGAAACCATGAGTCAGAAAAAAACTTTCCCTTTCCAAAGTTGATTTTCTCAGGTATTTTGTCACAATAATGGAAATCTGAAAAAAACACCCCATAAACCAAAATGTGTGTTCCTTGTCGGATTTTTTAGCCTTAACTGAACAGGGTCTTAGTTTGGAAAGCTTCTCCTTATGCCAAACTAGACATGATTGAACAGGAATAAAAAAAAAAGTGAACTAAAAATAACTTTGTGCTATAGAACAATTTTAAAATATAAACAAAACCCTCTGACAAATCCCAACAGTTTTTAGAAGCTTCTATCTATTTTAGAGTCTGAAGGGAATATTAATCACCACATTTTGGCCAAGGACAGCATCATGTGATGGAGCTAGGAATGAAGTCATCTGGGTATGTGTTTTCTGGAACCCTGCCCCGAATGGTTTTCTCTTTGACATATGCCCAGCTCCTTAATACAGCTTAACATCAATAATACTCAGCCTTTTTTAAAAAAATCATGTTTAGAATATAAAAGAAGCATGGTAAAATGCTCAGGGTGAGGGAAAGGAGAGAGAAAAGAAAGTCTGTGTTGAGGGCTGGTGTATGGAAATACCTGCTCTGTCCATGAGAGCCCTCCAGATAAGTTATGTCCACGGATGGCATGATATTTGCTCCCCGAGTTAGGGTACTCTGCACTAACTACAAATCGCCTTCTTCAGATTCATACATTATCACTTTTCCCACAAAATACTAATCATGATTTTGCTATCCCTAAGAAATAGTTAGAAAGTATCAATAACAACCACAAACTTTTGTTCTTGAAATTTCCTTTCCATGAATCCTCTAGCTCAACTGAGCTCTCAGGTCTTTAGAAGGAATTTTGGATGATCCCAGACTTCAGGTTCAAGGATTCTTCTACCACATGAAGAGTGCTAACTATAATGTTTGCCCATCTTGGACCATTCTTGTCTCTGGTATGTTACCAGAGTCAGAACCTGATCCTAAGATCAACTGGAAAATATTTTAAGGAAAAGCAAAGCATGAAAACCCACCTCTGTGAGAGGCCAGATCTGCGGAGACCCAGAGGACTCAGCAAAAGCTCCCCAGCAGCTGGGAACAGTCAGTCCAGTGCTGCAGAATTCATAAACCATGTTAAGAGTTTTGGTGCCTTGGAAAAAAGCTCCAAAATGTTCCAATCATTAAATTACTCAACTTAAATCACTTTCAGATGAACAAATTCAGGACAAACATTACCAGCTTTTAAAACTACATCATATGTTCCAAAAGCAAAATGGAAAACAATAAAACTGAATGATCTGTTCTTACCCCACCTGTGTATGCAGGTGATCTCACATCTATAAGCAGAGTCAAAAGACATCTCCAGTACTTCTGCCTTTGGAACCAATAAGATGCCTATAAAGAAACCTTGGACCACTGATTCAAAAGCAATTTTTGAATGGTTAAAGTGGTTTACATCAGGGCCTCTAAACCATGACAGAGGCTCAGTAAATGCTCATTTGATTCATATAAGAATATATGGCATCTGATGAAGAAAATAAGAATAAAGTACTTTGAAAACTCAGAGTTTGTCAGAGTGAAATGGCCCACGCCAAAGAATAGAATCACTGAACCAAAAAAAAAACGCAAAACCTGTGGACTGAAGTGTTGACAAAAATTAGGGGGGGGGGTGGGGAGGAACAAGTGATTGGCAAGGTATAATGTAGAAAAACAGAACTGATAGGTGGCAAGGAAATTTAATAACTGAATGGTAATCAGGGTGACACTAGTGGCAGTCTGAATGAAGGATTAATTCAATCGACAGCCTCTAAGATTGCCCCAATACTTGGTATTTATGCCTTTCTGTAATCTCCTGCCATGGGTGTGGGCTGGATTTAGTGTTGTAATCCTAGTGAAAGTCTAGCAGAAGGGATAGCATTTCTGATACCAATAAGCCTTCATTTGGGGCTTCCCTGTCTTGCTCTCTCACTTGCTTGTTCTAGGGGAAGCCAGCTGCCATATTATGAGCTACCCTAAGGAAAGGCTCACATGGACAAAAAACCAAACCAAACAAAAACCGGATGTTCTTGGTCAAGAGTCAGCGAGAACCTGGGGCCTGCCAACAGCCATGTGCATCCAAGTACATTCCTGCAGTCATTTACTATGTTAGGAATATGTGTTCACAGGCATGGATTCCTTTCCTGCATCTCCAACATTGTAATGTTCCTGCTGAACCTAACAGCAATGAGTGCTGGTCCTGTGGCCTTGAGGAGGGGAAGAGCCATTGCCTCAAGGACTGGGCCAACATGGATATCTTCAACTCAGCTTACTATTTGGTCTCTTAATTCATGCCTATACTTCAAGGTCTGTTTAGTCAAAATTGGATTGGAGTTGTCTAAAGAGACAAAATAGATGACCAATGGTCCAAACCAAATATACTTCAAACTGATATATATATATTTTTAAATGGAGTTTGATTTCAATTTGTGGTTTTAAAATGACATACCTGAACAGAAACATTTTAACAAGATTTAATAAAGCCATTTGGATATGGTTATTTTGATTTAGAGATTATTTTGATGCACCTGTTTTGATCCTATTGTTTTGATATTTTTCAAAATAAAAAATTACTGTTAGTTCTTTTAAATTACCAAGTGAGGTATCCAAAAGATTTCTCAATCTCTTTATCCCTGGATCCTCTGTGCCTCCTAGACCATCCTGAGTGTAAATTCCAGGTAGGAATTGTCATGTGACAAAATTTAGGGATGTGGTAAAGATGCCAACCTTGAAGTATTACATTTATTGTAGTTATTTTTAAAATGTAAAATTTTTTTAGTGGGATGAATTTTTTTGGCACAGTAAGATAATCTAATTATCAATACAGTCATTTCAAAATGTCAAGGAATTGGAGGCATGCAAATTTTACTAATATCTCTTTGCTTTTGTTCATGCTCAGCAGTCTGCACTAATATAACTCCATGCAAATGTGGTTTTCAGCTCTGAAGGTAGATGAACTGCAGATGTGTGATCTGTGTGCCATTCATGCTGGAATGCATCACAATAGAACGGTTGAGAGCACAGGACCTTGTGTTAGAAGCCAACTACTAACAATGACATTGCCATCTCTGAACTGCACATTTTTCTTTTATGAGATGGACCTCAATAGTATTTGTGTACAGTAAATGAAATGTCAAATCCCTTAGCAGATGGCCTGCATACTAAGCTATATATTGATATCAGAAATGCTTATTTAAATTGGACCTGGAAAGGTGATTACATTAATAATATTGTAACATTGATAAAATCTGAATAAGAGTACCAGTGTTATTAGTGGTTCCCAAACATGACTGCATATAAAAAAAAATTCACATGAAAAACCTTTACCTTCCTATGATGGAGGAAAGGGGTCTAGATTTAACCTTCGACCAAGAGAAAAACAAGACTCAAAACCCAAACAAAACAAAAAACACAAACTAGAAAACTAGACAAAAATACTTGCAACTACCATTTTCAGACTTGACACTACAGGCAGCACATGATTGATACTTGAGAGGAAACAGACAAAAATATGCCTTGTGAACGCTCAGCTCACTGCTCAAAGGCAATTCACAGACCACTGAGACAAAAAGAAGGAGTCCAAAGAGGGAAGCAGACCGAGTTAGCAAGCTGGAGAAGAGTGTTTGGGGAGGTCAAGATAGCCAAAATTGTTAGAGTGGAAGAAAAAGGGAATAATCTAAGAAAAAGAACTAAGTCATTGCTGAGTACTATGCTGTACGTGCATAAAGTGTAGATTTCCACCAGTCCTGGCCTAGAATGATCAGAGGGTTACACGCTGAAAAATTGCCAGAGTTCCTATAGGGAGGGGAGAAGTTTTGGCTCTGACCAGTCATACCAAGGAAAGGTGTTTTATTTGTCTTTTTTTTTATTTTTTAAGTACTTGGAAATTGAACCCAGGGCCTCACCCATGCTAGGCAAGTGCTCTACCACGAAACTCTATTCCCAGCCCTTTGTAAACTTCTATTTTGGACAGGGGCTTGCTAAGACCACCCAGGCTGGCTTTGAACTTGTGATCCTCCTGCTTAAAGCCCCTGAGTATCTAGGATTATAGGTGTGTGCCACTATGCCTAGCTCATACTGATGAGTTCTATTTGATTATACATCATTCAGTGAAGAACGAAGAGGAATCACATCATGTTAATAGGGCTGTATGCATGCTTGAAGTGAAAAATACTCTAGACCCCTCATAGAAAAGCTTAAAAACTGGTGTCAAAGGGACAAAATAGATTAGCACATAACTGATTGCAAACTAAAGACTGACATTCTTTAAAGTACTATAGTAAAATACAGATGCTCAACAGGATAACTCAGTGTCCAACATTCAATCACAAAGTGCTAGGCATGCTAAGAAGAAAAAATTGACATATAAAGATTAGGAGGGGAGAGAAAAAAAGAAGGGAAGAGAAGGGAGGAGATATAAATTGCCAGTATCAGAAACAAAAGAAGGGACATCACTACCAATATGACAAACATTTAAAACAAGGGAATACTATGGACTTTGTGCCAATAAATTTGTAAACTTGGATGAAATAGAAAAATTCTTTAAAAATTCTAAAAATTCCCAAAATTGACTTAGGAATAGGTAGGTGATTCTTATGCAGCCAACAAAGCACTGATCCATTGAATGTGACTACAACACCATTGACTTAGTTCTGATTTTAATCATGTCAGTAAATCAAAATCATAAAATTTTATCAAAATTAGACTGTCCAAATAAATCCAACAAAGCTAAACAACCCATTAAATAATAAAATATACAATCACAGTTGATCAATACATCACCAAAGAAATCTCAAAATATTTTTTTTCACTACCAAAAGCAATATATAGACTCAATGCAATCCCCATCTTGATTTAGAAACTTTAGTTTTGGGGGAATTATATAATAAGAATCAGAAGTGAAGGCATAAAAACAAAAACTAGGAATAAGTATAACTAAGGAGGTGAACTACCTCTACTATGAAAACCATAGAACACTGAAAAAAGAAATTGAAGAATGTTGGGAGTTACCCTGGCTCCAAAGACTAACTTCCCCATCCCCCGAGAAGAGCCATCCAATGGTGAGCCCTGCTGGCTCACATGATCCTTACCCACCAATCAGACTAGCCCTGCTGGCTCACATGATCCTTACCCACCACCAATCAGACTAGCCCTGCTGACTCACATGATCCTTACTCACCAATCAGAAAGCACCCCATGCCAACTGTCAAACTGTTCAACCATTAAACTGTCATAACTGTCAAACCACCCCCGGCTCTATAAATATGCAGAGCTGCTCCTCAATAAACGGGCATTTTCTCTGATGACGAGCCTTGTTCGTTCTTTCAAAGAAGACCTCAGAAGATACATAAACCTCCCATTTTTTCAAGAATAGGCAGAATTAATATTGTTAAAATGGCTATACTACTAAAAGCAATATATAGACTCAATGCAATCCCCATCAAAATACCAATGACATTCTTCACAGAACTAGAAAAAACAGTCCTAAAATTAATTTGGAGGAATAAAAGACCCAGAATACCCAAAGCAATTTTAAGCCAAAAAGAGCAATGCTGGAGTCATCACAATACCTGACTTTGAATTATACTACAGAGCTATAGTAACAAAAACTGCATGGTACAGGCATAAAAACAGACACACAGACCAATGGTACAGAACAGAAGACACAGACAAACACATCTATAATCATCTGATCCTTGATGAAAGTGTCAAAAACATACATTGGAGAAAAGAAAGCCTTTTAATAAAATGGTTATCTATACATAGAAGAATAAAACTAGATCCTTATCTCTCAAACACAAAACTCAAAATGGATCAGACCTAGAAATTAGACCATAAACTATGCAATTCCTAGAAGGAAATATAAGGTCAACACTCCAGCTAATGGGCACAAGCAATGACTTTCTCAGTAGGATCCTTAAATCTTAGGAAATAATAACAGTTAATAAATTGGATGACATAAAATTAAAAAGCTTCTGTACATCAAAGGAAACAATTAGGAATGTGAAAAGAGAACCTATAGAATGGGAGAAAATCTTGGCTAGCAACTCTTCTGACACAAGATTAATATCTACAATATATTAAAAAATTCAAACTTTACACCAAAATCCAACTCAATAAATGGGCAAATGAATTAAACAGACACTTCTCAAAAGAAGAAATGCAAATGGCCAAACACTGAAGGAAAAGGTGTTCAGCAGCAGCAGCAATTTGAAATGCAAATCAAAACTCCACTGAGGTTTCATGTCACACTAGTCAGAATGGCAGTCATTAAGAATACACATGATAAAATGCTGGAGAATATGTAAAAAAAAAAAAAAGGAATATTTAACACTGTGGGATTGTAAATGAGTATAACCACTATGGAAATCAGCACAGCAATTCCTCAAAAGACTACCACTCCTTGGTATTTATCCTCAAGAATTAAAGTCACCATAAGTCACCATACTACAGTGTTACATGCATACCCATGTTTATAGCAGCATAATTCACAATAGCCAAACTATGGAACCAAACTATGGAACCAGCCCAGGTATCCATCAACAGATGAATGGATAAAGAAAATGTGTTTATATATACAATGGAGTTTTGTTTATCCATACAGAAAAATGAAATTATGTCATTTGTAGGAAAATGGATGTAACCAAAGACCATAATGTTAAGTGAAATAAGTAAAACTCAGAAGATCCATGGGGTCATATGTTTTCTCTCATATGTGGACGCTAGAGAAGAGAAAGGAAAAGAAAGGTGGGGCTGGAGCTCATGAAAATCAAAGGGAGATCCCTAGAGGAAAGAGACCAAGGGGTGGGAAGGAAGGAAAGATTGGGGAAGTGCTTGGGAGTGATATTGAGCAAATTGTCATAGTGTGCAAATACAGAATAACAAATCCCATGTTAGGCACAATTATGATGCACCAATAAAAATTAAGTGGGTACTTCTTAAGCACCCACCTCCAATTTTTTTCTTCCTTGCTTTCTATCTGAATCTTTCTTGTGGCCAGATAAGGGTGGCCATATACTGCCATTCTGGCAAATGAGTGTACTCACATGCCTGTTAATGGTGGGGGATATACCTTGATAAAAGGGGACAAGTGTTCAAATGTTCAGCAGTCATTTACAAATGAGAAAATGAGACCATGGTCCTGACATTGAGCTGCTGAATCAATAGTATCCCCCTCTTGATTTTCTGTGGTTATGTGAAAAATTATATATTTTATATATATATAATGTGTGTGTGTGTGTGTGTGTCTTTAAACATTTATTAAGTTGGGTTTTTGTTTAATTGCAGCCATCCATAATCTTGAAAGAATATGACACATTTATATGCCCCATAACAAAAAAAGCGTGGGGGGCATCAATTTAGCTCCTCTTTGGCTATAAAATCTTTGCACTCCCCCTTATCATCATGACCAGAGTGTTGACATCAAAGGGTAATGATAACAACTATCTGGTGAAAACAGGACTGAAAGGAACAAAGCAGAGGCTTCAGAATCTCTTGACCACTGCAAAGATAGCATGCTGATACTGGGAATGTGTGTCCATCAGAATGTTCAAGTCTAGGCTGGGATTTTCCATGTGGCATAACAGAGCTTCACCGAGCTCCAGTTTTAGCATAGATGTGAAAAGTCTTGAAATTTCAGCGGTGCATACACCAAAACAGAGCCAACTCCTAAGAGGATCAGGAAAAATAAATGAGGCACATTCAATGTTTTTCCAACAGAAACCTCTAACAACATTTCATATGAAGGAATCTTTGTCTCCGATTCATTTTGCAAATTCCATGACCCATGTTCTTTTCACATGATAAACCATCAGGGCTCTGAGAAAAAAAAAAAAAAACAACACAACTCCCTGTTGAGCAAATACTTGTGGTCAAGGTTTACAGAAGATTTTTGCCCATAAATGGCTTATGCTGTAGTCAGTTTTAAAGTATGGGTGCTGACAGAATTTCACAGGACAGCTAACACCCAGGAGAAACCACACAAGCTAGCTGAACATAAATAAATGGAGCAAGATGCTGTCAATCACCACTTGCACTTGAAAAAGAGAGGATGGTGGGACTGGAATCCATGTCACCACGGTGCCTTCACTTTTCTTTCCTGAAGTGTGGAGCTGTTAGTTCATCATCCTAATTGGTTATTTTATATATTTTTTTATTTTTAATAAAAGACTCTGGCATCACTGGCTCTACCCACTTTCTAGGTGGCAATGTCGACATTAGGGAAGTAATTTAAACATGCAATTTCCCCACATATAAAATAAAGATAATAATGGCCCCTTACCTAATGTCAAAATAATAAACATTTATTGAGCTTACTGAATACTTTTTTAAGCACTTAAAGTGACTTAAACTCATTTAATCTTTACAACTCTATGACAGACTCATTATTATTATCATCATTATTCCATTTTAAAATGCAGCAACTGAAGAAAAGGGAGGAAGCTGTCCTAAGGTTTTACAGCCGGAGAGTGGCAGTAGTTTGACAGAGGTTGTTGTCAGGATTGAATGAGATGGTGTATTTAGAGCCATGCCTAGCACATAGTAGGCATGTGCCACAATTCATGCTTCTTGTCACTAGTTGATGTCACCTTAGAAACAATTACTGAAATCTCCTGGAGGTCATGAGTGGTAAAATTGTCACAAATTAAGTCACTAAATATTCTATTGAGAACAAATTTAGTGGAGTCATAAATACTAGGGTAACAAGAAAATAGATGCTTCCTAAGAACCCACTGAGGAGAACCAGCTGGTGCTAGCCAGATCTGGAGCTTGTGTTAGTGTGTTAGTGGAGAACTCAAGTCAGGTCCAGCAGAGGAGCAGAAGCCGAATTCTCTCCCTGACGGGGGCGAGCTGGGATGCACTGGGAAGGGGGTAACCACAACAGATCTTTCCCAAACCTTCTTAAAATAATTTACAGTGGTCTAATCCTTTTGTTTTTCTGTTTCATAATGAAGAGAGTCATTGCTATTTTCTGTCTGACAGATAAACCCACTCTATTAACATGGGCTTTTAGAACATTTTTCTCCATCTCCAGAGAAATGCTTCATGCTAAGCCCACCCTTAGTTTCCTCGTGGGCCAAACTGAATTTTGTGCATCTTTACTTGCATGGCCTCCAACCCCCTTTAAAACTTTTCACCAAGTTCCCATTTTCTCAAAAGATGTTTCCTGCAATCAAAAAGATTTAGATGAACTTCCATCGAAATTGTTTTTTGTTTGTTTGTTTTGTGTGTGTGTGTGTGTGTGTGTGTGTGTTTTTAAGAAATGGGAATTTAAAGCCAGTCTTGGTATTTGTGATGTCTTCTGAGAGATGCTTCCTTCCTTTCTTGGAGGCTTCCCTGCTCCAGCCAAAGTTCCAACCCTCGGGACCCTCCTCTCCTTCCTCTTAGGTCTGCTCTTCCTGTTCCTTTCCAGCATCAACCATTTCTCCCTGTCCTACATCCCCTTTCCCTACAATTTCAGATTATCTCTTCTTATCTTGCTGGTCTCTGTTTTCTTCCTCTTTTACTTCCTGCCAATCGGTCCTCTCCAATAAGGGGCATTGCTTGTCTGTGTAGCTTTGCCACTGCTCAGTCCTGTTCTCTAGAATGCCCACTTCTTGATGACCCGTTATCTCCTATTTGCCAAAGTCAACAGGCTTCCCCTGGATTTTCCTCCATCTGAGCAGCATTTGGTGCTACTGACCCTGCTCTCCCTTCCTGAAATTCTCCTGCAGAAACAAACAAACAAAAAAGGTGCTTCTTTTAGGCAGCCAATCCAGATTCCTTCCAGCAAGATGTGGCTCCCTCCTCCCGAAAATTGTGTCTGTCAAACCTGTCCTTGAAGATTATAGCTTCTTTGTGGACATGTTTTTCACGGCATCTTACTCCACTGGACTAGAAGACTGATCTGCTATGGCTGTGGGAAGACTGGCCACACTGACAGCGGTGTGGGTGACAGGGAGCAGAAAAAGAGAACAAATACACACCACAACAGACTAGTAGGTGCTCTTGAGGCACCTTTCAAGGCTTCCAGGAGCAAATCAGTGGTACTTTTCTTATTTCCCACCTTTATACAGATGGGCCTATCTAGTCACTAGGCATAAATTCCTAGGTATTTGTACCTACACATTTTTCCAATGGAATGCTAACTTCAACAGAGGCCTAAGTAACAGTGATTTAAATGAATAATTGACTTTTTCTCAGGGACACAATGCCGAATGCTATGGCAGCTCCATAATCATCAGGGCCCAGGTTCATTCATTCTTGCTGCCCTGCTGTCCTCAATACGTGACCTCTAACTCATGGTTCTAGATGATACCTCTAGCTCCTGCCATCAAGTCTGAAGCAACAGAAAGGAAAAGGGGAAAGGGTGGAGGACATTGCTTATTTTTAAAGGCACAACTGATAAATTGCACAGATCATTTTCTCTTATATCCCATTGTCCAGAACTTTACTATAACTATGAAGCATGCTGAGAAGTTCGGGGGTTAGCTTGTCACTCATCACTTTCAAAGACAGGGAAATGTTCATTTTGAGCTGGAAGTTTCTTCCCCATCTGTCTCCTTTAGACTGGAAGCTCATAGAGGACCAAGCCTCTGGCCAACCTGATTCTACCATATATTAACATATGCATGCATAGTTTGGTGGTCCATAAACCAGTAGTGCCTTGACATCCTGCTCTTGTCACCCCGTCACAATGGGTGGGTCACAGTGGGTAGCACTAACACCTGCCAACAGAAGTTGACCCTCACAAAATAGTGTCTTCTCTACTACTTATTCATTGTGGGTCTTTTGCCAAGTCAGCTGGGACATAAAACTCTGGAACTCCCATAGGAATGATAACACCTGCTGCCATAGGTTATGAGGATTAAAGGTTTGTTTAGTACTTTGTACTCAGCATTCGAATTAATGTTCTTAAAAACCAGACCATCTCAAGGCAACACCAGGGGCTACATGCCCAATTCCAGTCTCTTGGCAATATATACAACCTTTGGTATGGACAGAGTAGTTCTGGATGAGTGTGTGCTTGCTTGAGGCAAGTGAGTTTATAATCTTTGGAAACAATCAAGAAGAAACCTCAGCAAGTAGCTTTAAGAAACCAATAGACTGAATTCCTCCATGATTTTATGACAAAAGTTTTCTCAGCAAGGATACGTTGCCAGGTGACAGTGGAAAGCATCTTCTCCTGTCTAGTGAACTAGTCAAGAGCAAAGAGCTTTTCAATGAAAGGTTCTCTGTCCTGCAAAATTCTCCAATCCTACCTGAGGTTTGGCCAAAAGGCTCACTGCCCAAGGCTTTCCAGCCTGTGCTAAAGGGACTCTCCTATTACTAGACCATCAGGATTCTTGGCTCCAGGGCTGCACACTGGTTGAGAACTCCAAATACACTTAGGTCCTTCTAGAAGGGTGAGACTTTAAACCACCTTCTAAATTGCTTAGAGTTATAGCATCAACCATGCAAATCACCATTGCCCAAGTTGTTGCTCAAAATTTTAAAGTTTATGTCCTTGAGCTTGTCACCCACAGGAATAAGAATCACATTGACAACACAGTGGGGCATGGGAAGAGCAGGGGAGTTAGAACCAGACAGACATCAAACCAAGTCCCAGCTCCGACACTTAGCTGAGAGACTTGGGACAAGCCCTATAACTTCACAGGGCCTCAGTTTTCTCATCTGTAAAGTGGAGGCTAGTTCATAATCTCAATAGAATTATTCAAAGAATCAGAACTAAACTCATATCAAAAAGCACCTTGTACACAGAAAAGTTCTGTGAAAGTGTTGTTACTTTTAATGCTATAAAAGAGCTCGAGGACCCCTTAGTTCTTCCAAAGAAACCCATGGGGTCCTTTCCAAATGCTACCCCTCCGGCATCCAAAGGCCAGGATGTTGCATCACCCTGGCTGCTTGGGTGCTTTCTCATATTCCAGCCCCAGGAACATCTGAATCTGTGGTTCCATGGTTTTTATCCCTTAGATGCTGGCCCATTCTTACATTCATCAGCAGGTTAGGGCTTGGCATTAGTCAGAGACATGACCTTGAACTCTACTCTGACTCACTTGGTGGAAGCTTTGAGCAAGTTACTCACTTGACTGACTCTGGATTTCTAAGTGAAGAAAATAATAGCAGAGTGTCAATTAGGATGCCTTTGGCTGCAAGTAGCACAATAATTCAACTCAAATTAGATTAAGCAGTAAGGGCATTGCTTCTCTTAGGCATTCGGACATCTGGAAGACTCTTAACTCAATGGCTCACCTGTGCCACTGAGGAAGCTCTGCCATCTTTGTGCCAACTCTGCCTAAATAGTCAGTTGGACTGCTGCCACCACTCAGGCATCAGAGATTACGCCATTCAGGTGTCAGAGATTAAGGAAATTTTTCTGATATTCCCCAGGAGCATCCTCCTCTAATCTCACTTTCCAGAGAAGAGGTGCACATATGCATTCCCAAATGGCCCTGGGATGGAGACAGGATTACCTTCAGGTGAACTGAGCCCTCCCTGGAGCATGGATGCCTTTGGTCAAGGTTATATTGGGGAAGAAGGAAACTGGGGTTCAATTAGAAGTGTGAAATTCCACAATCAGAGACCATTAGTGTGAGGCTGTCTCCATACTGAGTTCCAACATAATGAACCTCAACCAAACTTAGTACAGAAACAAACCAAAACCTAATTTAAGAGTGTATTTTGTAACAAACCACAATGTTTAAGGCAATCACAAACAGCCCACTGATCAGAGTGTACCCCAATAAGGCAAGCACCTAGCTGTGGCCAATCTTTGCTCCTGTGTCCAGACTATAAAAGCTCCTTGCTCACTGGGCGGGGTAGGGTTCTCCGAATCTCCTCTGGCTCAGAGTGCTGAATCATTCTTTGTTCACATAAACTGTTGGAGTTAATTGGTCTAAAGTTTTTAACAGAATGAGCAAAATGGATGCTGGGTAGCAGTTTCCTTTGCCAATGCTCCATGAGGGTGATGTGAAGGATAAAGGAAATAAGATTAGTGTTAGGTTGGGCATGGTGGTGACACCTGTAATCCCAGCAGCTCAGGAGGCCGAGACAGGAAGATCCCGAGTTCAAAGTCATCAGGCGCTAAGCAACCCAGTGAGACCCCGTCTCTAAATAAAATACAAAATAGGGCTGGGCATGTGGCTCAGTGGTTGAGTGCCCCCGAGTTCAATCCCTGGTACCAAAAAACAAAAAATGTGAGTGATGGTTAATGGTACTTATCAATACTTTTTTTTTTCTTCTTCTTCTTCTCAAGCTCTGTCCTGGCTCCAGTTACCTTAAGACTCAGATGTGTGATCATGGGGCTCTTTCAAAAAAAAAAAAAAAAAGTGGCAGTTTCTAATATCAAGAACCTTGGGACAAGACTTTTAAACAAAGGGAAACAAAAAACCTCCTTCAAATAGTAACCATATAGCACTTCCATGAGGCCCAGCATGGGTCACCCGTGTCCTCCGGGCAGCTCAGGGGCCTCACTGTGGTTGCCACTGTAGGGAAGGAGAGGTCGTGGCACATGTTCTCAGAGGTTGTTCTACAGCTGGCGCCTGCAAGGGCTCCCTTTATACCCATCCCCCAAGGCCTCACTGCTTTTCATTTGCTCTTTCCAGCAAGTGAAACCATGTGCATAAGGGCCTCAGTATCCTTGTAGGCAGAGTTATTTTTAGCAGCGTTATGAGTACAAAAGGGATACTATTGTGAGAAAATTAATCTGATACAGTTTTCATTGAATCCTTGAATCATAAGTCTGGGTGTTAGGCTTATTACTCAGAGAAAGAGGGTGGTTGCTTCTAAAAATAGCAAAGATACCGTTTTTTTCATAGACCATTCTTGGATATTGGTTTCCACATTAGAACATTCCAAAGTATAGAATGTGTTATTTATTTATTTATTTTAACAAGACCATATGGGCTCAAATGCCTTGCACTTAAGATGACAGACACATTCTTCATGTATCAGTTGGGGGTCAAAGAGAACATCATCATGGAGTCAACCCCCTAATGAAGGCCCCTCCTCTACCCATACTAGATCCTTCACTCTTTTCCCTTATCTCCTTTGTTCTTATACTCTTCTCTCTGCTGGGCTTTACTTAAAAAAAAAAAAAAATGTCAGGCAAAGAGACTTTAAGACCAAGCTCAAGCCTCTCTGAGGTTTCAAACATCCACTGGGGGGTCTTAGAACATAGCCTCTGTAAATAAATTGGGCTTCTGTACTTGGAAACAGCTTTTGCAGATGTAATTAGCTAAGTTAAGATGACATCATATAAGATTAGGGTGGGCCTGACATCCAATGGCAGGTGTCCTGATCAGGAGGCCATGTGAAGACAGAGTCACAGGGGGATTTAGAAGGCATGTGAGGATGGAGGCAGGGATGAGGTTGGCACAGCTACAAGCCAACAACTGCAGGGTTTCCTGGAAACCGCTAGAGCCTAGGAAGAGGCAAGGAAGGATTCTTAGAGCCTTCAGAAAGTAGCCCTGCTGCCATTTTGACCAGAATTGTGATTTTAAATTTCTAGATCTTACGTCACCTGGTTTATGATAATGCTACAGAAATTCTAGAAAATAGAGATGGTTTTATGGAGAACCCAACATCTCCAGAAATGGCACAGGGTCAGCTAAGAATTCTTAAAAGCACCATGTGGTGCGTGGACCTGGATGTCCCAGTGGCGACGGCAATGCTGGAGGAATGCTGGGGACGTGATATTCCTTTTTGGTTAGACTGAATCTGATGGGCCGAAGAGGAGAAAACTGTTGCTATTTCATGATCTGTTGACCTTCTAAGGATGAGGTCAAACAAGATTTCTGGGTTCCATGGACTCTGAGGAGATGATCACTACTTCTGAAGATCTGCTTCATTTGCCTCAACGTAGAATGAAAATCTATCAAGAAAAGATCATAGCTCTGTGCCTGTCACAAAGGAGGAAGTCAATAAATATTGTTCAATGAGCTTTGTAATATAGGAATATCTTCAATTGTCAATGAGAGACACCAATCCAGACGTGTGTGTGTGTGTGTGTGTGTGTGTGTGTGTGTGTGTACGTACATACTAGGAATTGAATCCAGGATGCTTTGCCATGAAGCTACATCCTCCACCATTTTTATTTATTTATTTTTTAAATTTTGAGACGGATTCTAGCTAAATTGTTGAGCCTGGCCTCAAAATTGCAATCCTTCTGCCTCAGCCTCTTGTGTTGTTGGGATTATAAGCATGTGGCACTGTGCCCAATCAGACTTTTATTGGCTCCCTCTCATAGCTGTGGAGCAGGACACAGATGGCTGCTAGCAGGGCTGGTCTGTGGGGCTCATAAGGAGTATTCAGGTGACCATTTCCCCACCTCTTAGCTCCATTTTGACTTCATTCTTAGGAATATTTTCCCCACCACTCCTTGTAAAGGCAGATAACTACAAGCAGCTTTTGATTTATATAATCCTCACAGTTAATTTTAAAGTGAAGAAAGGAGTTCTTAAGAGTTCCTGAGAAAGTCCAATGTGTGGTTGTGATGTACCCTGCTGGACCACTCGGTTCACATGAAGACTGAACCACAGGATGAAGAAGGAAAGGCATGTTTCTCCCATGAGACAAAAGAACAAGAAACAAAAAACCCCCATATCCATCACTTGCCTAAGGGGTCATTTGGAGTGGGTTGCCACAGCTGGCAATTGCTCATCTCTTTTTTTTATAGCTTCTCCTGGTCATCTCTAGAAGTTTCATTATTATACCATTTGGCAGCCTGAAGAAAGCAGATCAGCAGCAACAGTCCTTTTCTGGCACAAACTTCCTGGGCTAACTATCTAAAATCTAGTTGGATGCAACTACTGGATCTCAAGAGGAGTGAAGACACTGTGGATAAAAATACTGAGATTGAACCTCCAGGGGGTCCCAGAACACAAAACACCCATCTCAAGATCAGCAGAGCAAAGAAGCATTGCAAAGACTACCCAAACTTCCAAACCATGAAGGAGATCAAGTAGGGTAATCAGAGTGAAAGCAGTAAGGAATCTAAGCCTGGGAATCAAATTAAGCATTATTTCACAACTAAGAACTTTGACTCTCCATGAGACAAGAATTAATCTAAACTTCTTATTTATTCAAAATAGCCAAAATTTGGAATTATGGACAAGTTACGTTAAAAAGTAGGAAAAATAGTTACAAAGTACTATTAGCTCGAGTCTATTATGACATACCCAGGCACTATGCTAAATATATAAAATATTTAATCCTAATTTCAGTATAAAATAGATATTCAAACCACATCCAAGATAGTACTAGGTATTTCCTATCAACAGTTCACAAGTTTTTTTTAACATTAAAATTTTTAAAATTTGCATTTCTATGGTATTTGAGTACAGAATGAGAAACATTTTAATGTTAAAAATTTTAACATTAAAATTTTTAAAATTTGCATTTCTATGGTATTTGAGTACAGAATGAGAAACAAAAACAAAAAAGAAACAAAAAACAAAAAAAAACATGGATCACAGGAGGATGAACCCAGTGACATATGTGAGGAGAGGCACTCTGCAGGCCTGACTGGGCAGTCAGGGTGTTCAGGCCACTCGATGCCCTTTGGTTTCTGCTCCCTGGTCCTGGTGCACTTCCCTCTCCACATCTGTTGCTCTGGGCTTGTAGAAAACTCAAACACAATGAGATGGAGCAGCCACAGAAAAGCAGAACCAGACGAAAAAGACACATATACTTTCTGAGGGCAAGTCCTGGAGTCCAGGGACTGTTGGCTCCAGACAGGGACAGAAACAGATCTAGCTGCTGGCTGCTAAACGTCCTCCTGTGCCATCTTGATGACATTTCTCAGAGTGAACAACACTTCATATCTGACTTATCTCAGAACATAGGCTCTCTTTCTCAAATGCTTCTCAGAGGTGCTGGAGCCAATTACAAAAAGTATTCCCGCTGTATTCCAGAAGTAATTTTTGCATGACTAAATGCCCTTACTTATTAAGACTTGGTTTGTAAAGCAACCCTGGACTATGTCACAACTCTAGAAAATTCTATTGCAGAGGCCCTTTCCCTGGTGCTGTCACTCATTATTAAAAAAAATGCTTTAACTTTGTAAAAAGATATAGGTTTATTTCATAAAAATTAGACAAAAAAAATACCTAAGTAAAAGAAAGTAAGAATCATAATTCCACGTACACAATTAACACACTAATTCATACATTTTTGGGGTCTCTCCCCCAAAAGGATATTTACAATGCATGTTATTTTAATATTCAAGTGAAGGCTTTCCCACATCCACAAATACATGACCCTCTAAATAACAACATAGTAAAGTGGCACCCCCTTTCTTCACAGAAAAGTCTTAACTGGGCTTCTCCAGAAATCTTCACCATGGCTGATTTTAGGATTGTCAGCAAAACAGTCTCTGCAAAAGAGTTCAATGTAGATAAACTTCCTATTTTCTTGTTGCCCTGTTTTACTTGGCCACTGGCAGAGAAGATACCAGCACTCCAGGTGCTGGACACCCCCTTACTAGTTTTTCACAAATGTATCTAGTATAGTAGTTTGTAGAAATGTGTAAACAAGGCCTCTGGCCTTGAGCTGGGCTTCACAGAGATGCCTACATTTTTAAGATAAGTTACCAACTGGGCTCCATGGTAACAACTGGCAGGGGGAGGTAAGAAAGTGGAGAAGCTCTCCCCTCCTCAGATGTTGTCCTTGAAGGGTTAACTTGCCCAGAACAATGAAAGAAAAAGCTGCTTTTATGTGAACTTCTTCAGACTGTGAACTTCTGAGCCCCTCCCCTTACATTCTGGGTATAAAACTCTGAAATTACCTGAACTAGAGGTTCAGGGGATTGATTACAGCAAAAGCTGTGCCCTCTGAACCTGGCTGCAGCCAAATAAAACTATTTCCTGCTATCTTTGGTGCCTTGCCCGTTTGTCTCTACAACAATAGTATTTCACTGTATGGGAACAGCCATTTTTTCATATCAATAAGTGTGAATTTGGTAGGTGTCATAGGTTCTGAGAATGCCATACTAAAGCAGACACAAACAGATTGGAAGAATTTTAAAATGTTTTCAATAGGGTATCAAAATGGTACATCAAAATGTTGGTTTGGTTCCCTTCCTTCTTCAGACTAATGTCTTTTTTTCTCACAGCATTAGTCTAATTGGTCAGCAGCTCTGAGCACTGTGTATAAAGCTTAGATGTCCCTGGAAAGCTAAATTAAAATATGAGAAAAACACCTGACGTGGAGTTGGCACTGTCTGCTTCGCTCCTTCTTGGCCCTGTTGACTGGCCCATCCACGATGTGGCATCATTAGACAGAGTGGAGGGCACATAGCCCTCCAATGATGGCATTTTCCCCTTGAACAGACTGTCCTGCTATCGAAATGATTTTTTTATCATCTGTAAGGAGACCTCCCGGAAGTAATATTTACAGGGTACCCTTCTTCCTTTTCCTTCTGTATTTTAACGTGGAAGGCAATGGTCTTCTGATTGTCACAATATTCTGAAGCTATTGAGAGGAAACGGAAGCATTTACTAGATCCTGTGGCACCTTTAGGCCAGCAGGATGACCATCTTCCCTTTAACGAGACTCAGAATGGCTGTGCTACCCCAGGTCACCCCCTGTAGCACACAGCAGCAGAACCCATCACCCCAACGTGTGGCAATACTCAGGGAAGTACTCTCTGGGCTCCTCCTGCCATTTGCTCACAGGTGGGCAGGAGGTTTTTACTCCCTGGTTTTTCAAGTCTACATATTTCTAGAAAGAAACAGCAAAGCCCCAGTTTCCCCTAACTTTGACCCCAAAGACAAGAAGGTCTTGATCTATGTTGGTGTCCAACCCTCTGGCTGGTGCTGCCTCCATTTCAGATCAGCTAAAGAGCTTTTCATCCCCAAGTCCTTAGACTTCTTGTCCTGAAATAGATGAGTCAGCAGTAGGCACAGAGCCTACTGCCAGAAAACTGACAAATGGATAAACTTAGAATGACGTGATGTGAAGGGCTGGGCTTGCTCTTGGAGCTACCTCTCTGGGAGACCACTGTCCTGAGATGTCCTGAGATCAGAGGCAGGGACAGGAGGTACCACCAGCTCTGACCTGGATGCCACTCTGGCTGATGGGTTGCATCTTCTCCCCACATATCTAATCTCCATCCTCAGCTCAAGGGCTCTTGCTTCGACTCTATCATCTCCCGAGTTGAATGATATTTCAGCAATGGTCCTTGACTCTTGTGTTTCAACTGTGCCATGCTCGTCTTCGTCAGTGCCACCTTTCCTGACCTTATCATGTCACTGTTGGCTGCAAGATCCTCCGGAGTGGTGGCCCCTTCTCTTCCTTCTAGTTGGCTACATAGACACTCAACCTGCTGCTGCCCCCTAGCCACCCAAAACTGCATTGCAGCACCTGAATGCAGAATTAACTCCAGAGGGCTGGATGTCCTTTGAATGTCTGAGAGAAGATCCACATTCCCTATGCTGGCTCAACAGCTTCCCATGAGGGTTGGGGCCCTCCTGAACAGGTGCTCCCAAAGCCCTGGGTAAGGCTTCATTACCCCACAAACTCTAGTCCTTTTAAAATGTTTACTTCTGTATATATGAAATAAACGAGTAGCTTTGGCAACATAGCAAGAACTCATCTCAAAAAGGGGAAAAAAAGAGTAGGATCAATTGAAAAATCATGGAGGGATAATCTCTGAAAAATAGAAATCCACTGGATTATGTCTGGCCTCCTTTTCCTGTATTGGCTTTTGTCCTATGGGAGACCATTATACAGAAGTGAGAGGAACTTGATTGGTTTATTATTTTTGCTGTTTGGGGTCAATTAATGAGTAATGGTACATTTATTAAGTGGACAATTTACAAACTATTGTAGCAACCTCATCTCAAGTGATCCAGACTGTTCCATGGGAAATCATGCTTTGAGATGCATTTTCATATATAGCACAATTCCCACACCAAAGTCCAGCAGTTCTCAAACTTCACTGGGCACTAAAGTCTCCTGGAGGAACTGTTAAAACAGAATCCTGGGCCCCACTCACAAAGACTCTGATTCAGTAGATGTGGGGGGTGGGAGCCCTCCTCCTGTTCCCCATTCCTCTCTTGGAGAAATGTGGCAGAGATTAGCATTTATTCCAAAGGAAGACAAAGAAGGTCAACTCTTCAATGTGATGCAAAATACAATTACACAATGACAGTAATCCTACAAGTTAGGCTATTGTTTTGAGAAATAATTATCCATATCTGGAAATTTATCCTTTTAGCATATTAAAAAATCAAACTTGAAGCAATTAGCAGATAGGACTGTCTACAGAATAGAGGGAACTAACTGTCCTTCCCACTACTAAAATTTAGATAGAGGGCTGGGGTTGTGGCTCAGCGGTAGAGTGCTTGCCTAGCATGTGTGAGGCCCTGGGTTTGATTCTCAGCATCACATACAATAAAATGAAAGTATTATGTCCACCTACAACTAAAATAATATTTTATAAAAACTTAGATAGAATCAGAGTGAGGAGACTAGGACAAGGAAGCTTGCCTATTTCCAGACCCAATGTTGGTAGGAAAATGAAAACAAAGAGTTGTGTGCTCCTGAGTTCCAGCCTAGGGAGATCCCAAGTAGAGGGGATGGAGAAGTTGAAGGAGATCCCAAGGCAGAGAATACTGCTTCTGTGGAATCCTGGAAAGAGCCCACTTGTTGGGACCCTCCCTGAACATTCTAGAAAGCAGCCACATCAACTTAGTAGCACACATATCTGTTGTGGCAAAAATAGGATTTAGACCTATCTGGAGATACTGGACACGATAGAGTCAAGTAGTTCTTGAGAGAATACCACTGAGCAAACCCACAGGAAGGCCCTCTCTGGGACTGAAGACAGCTAAAGATCTAAGATCTCAGAGATCTTAAAAAGCTGAGGGAGGCTGATCCAGTCAGGAAGTGCTACTGGATCCTAGCAAGCTGTGGGAGGCCAATCAAGACTAGTCAGTCTCCACCCAGGCTTCCACTGCAAGGGCCAGGCAGGCAGGAAGTAGATCACTAAGGAACACCCTGCAGGGCACTAGAGGTGAGGAACATTGTGCCCAGAGATATAAAGTGTCTTTATGTACATTAGAATAAGGCAAAAGGGTACCTGTTTTAGTCAGCATTTTTGTTGCTGTGACCCAAAGACCTGACAAGAACAATTAGAGGAGGAAACATTTATTTTGACCCAGTTTCATGGGTCTCAGTCCATTGAGGGCCAACTCCATAGCTCTGGACCCAAAGTGTAGCAGAACATCAGGGGAGAGAAAAGCAGCTCAAGACATGGCAACAGGAAGCAGAGCCCTGCTCACTGGAGACAAAATATAAACCCCAAAGGCATGCCCCCAGTGACCTGCCTCCTCCAGCCACTCACTACCCATCTACAGTTACCACCCAGTTAATCCATATATCAGTGGATTAATGCACTGATTAGGTTAAGACTACCCAAACCCAATCATTCACTTCTGAATGTTCTTGCATTGTCTCATATGTGAGCTTTAGGGGGATACCTCATATCTGAACTATAACAGTACCCATCTGGGATGATCAGTTGGAAAAAGATGTCCCTTCATTTGATACAGCTACAGTTGGATCATGACATGGCACACAGGGCATGGTCTAGAACGAACGCTACTCCAAATACAACATGGCCAGTTCAAGACACAAATGGACCAACCATACACAGAAACTGGGCCAGACTCTCCTCTACCATATTCCTACCCCCAGACACCATCTTAGCCAATTAGGACTAAAGCCAATTTTATTTCAGAGAGACTCCCTCTATCTAAGTGGACTATTTAAATGATCAAATATACTACTTTAAGCTGAGAGAACCATGTGATTAAAATTTACTTTTTTTTTTTTTTTGCTTGCTTGGGGAATAGGATTGTGGGAGAAAATTCTGATTGATGATATACCACACTTTTTTGGTAATTGTTTGCAAAGCTGGCTGCAATGATTCCTCCTACTTATCTGTGCACAGCCTGCAGCAATAGAACTTGATGCTCTGCTCCTCCTGTGGATGAGTGTGTTTCTCCTTCCCTGGAATCTGGGCTTAACCATCTGACTTTCTTTGGCAACTGAGATGTTATTACACATGAAGCAAGTAGAGACTTCAACATATGGGGCTTGCCTTCTCCGTCACTTGTGATGAGCCTGTTGGAAGATGAGCTTCCATGTGCAGAGGTCTGAGAACTGCAAAATCACCAGAGCTTGGAGACATCTGACCAAACTCTAGCATGGTTTCTAACAACTTTGTTTGTCCGACCGACTTTGTCTGGACAAACTCAAGGCTGCCCAAAGAATTTACAGTGCATTCCAGATAATGCCTGCAGACAGGGCCCTAACCTTTCTTTAAGCATTTAGTCAAAACAAAACAAAAACTGCTTGCAATCATAAATCCTTCCTGTGTCTTTATGAGATGTATATGTGTCTCCTGCAGCCAAGAGTGTCTTTTTGCAGAATCTGAAGTCCATTCCTTTGAAAGGTGACCTTTAGGGAGGACAGGATCTTGCCACCCAGTCTCTGGGGGAGATGGGTGCCTAAACCTGATAAGGCCAGTTAGCAGACACCCTTGGCCTAATCGCATGAACATTGGCCAGCATTCTCACAGGCTTTTTGTAATTCTTCACTTCTCTGACTCTGGGTGTCTGCAAAGCTATCATTCTCCCTTTAAACGACCCAGTCTATGCTTTGCAAATTGGGATAGAGCTCAGCTCTTTCTGGCTGCTGTTTTTATAGAATAATCTCTGTTTTTAAATTCTGCCCCCCTCCCCCACCCAATAGGGGGCATTGAATCTAGAGGCATTCTACCACAAAGCTACATCCCCACCCTTCCAGCCCTTTTTATTTTGTATTTTGAAAGAGGGTCTCACTAAATTGCCCAGGCTGGCCTCAAACATGTGCTCCTCCTGCCTCAGTCTCCTGAGTAGCTGAGATTACAGGCAGGTGCCACCATGCCTGGCTTTGTTTTCGTTGCTTTTAATGTCTAGATTTGTTTATCCTTGATAGGTCCCAGCTGCCCAAGAAATCTTTTACCAGTCAAGATCCCAAAACACCTGAGTGTAGTTAAGCTTAGGCCAACAACTCCCATTAAGCCAGCCCAGAAGTACCACTCAATCCACACTAAATGTTTGAGAAATAATGACATTTTGTTGTTGGAATCTACTAAACTTTGGGCTGATCTATTACAAAGTAAGAGCTGGATTTTAGAAGTATGTTTTATTTCCTGCAAAGTCACGTTATACAGAAAGTTAAATATGAGGCTCCATTTTATTCGTTTTGAAGGTCTCAAGAACCCGACTAAAAGTGTGCTAACTAAAATCAACTGGGGAGGTGGATTGCAAAACAGAATGCAAGGCAAATGGATTACTTAAAAACCATTCATTTAAACTACATTCCGTGAGAAAACTGTCACGTTTACTAGGAGAAATGAATAGTCACCCACCAGGTAAAATAGAACTGGCCACAGACTAAGCACCGCACATGCCTGTCTGAGTCTGGCAGCTGTAACGAAATACTGTACACTGGTAGTTTATAAACAAAAGAAATGCATTACTCACAGTTCTGGAGACTGGAAAGTCCAAGGACAAGGTTCCAGTAGACTCTATGTCTGGTGTGAGCTCTTGGTGTGGCTTCTTGCTGTGCTGTCACTTGGTGGAAGAGGAAGAAGGGCTCTCTGGGGCCTCTTTTAATCCCATGCAGGACCTTTCCACGCTTGCTCGTAGCCCAATCATCTCCCAAAAGGCCCCACCTCCTAATTACCAATACTCTGGAGGTTAGGATTCCAACATGAATTCTGGGGGACACAAATATTCAGTCCACAATAGTGCCTATCTATGATACACTTTTCTTGAGGATTCTTACAGAGTTATAACATTATTTTGTGGCAACCAAGTGCAAAATGGTTATTGCTACTATATGCTAATTTGACCAATGACTGACTTAAAAACAAAGTAGCCTCCAGGTTCTCCCAGTCCAGTGGCTCTTGTAACTCCTTTACATTGGGAATTACTTTCAGGGGTGGCTGAGAAAGATGGAGCTGCAGAGACAGTACCAGGACTTGCACATTGCTGCATAGGAATTATTGGTTTCATGTCACATGAGGAAAGAACAAAGATTAAGAACTTTAGTCGGGTGTGATTGATTGCCATGTCTACCAACAATGAGGAAAGAAGCATAGCTTTGGTGCTCCCTGGCTCTGCTGATCAATGCCTGTGCATGTTTGTCATTTTTTACTAGACTGCGTGAATCTTATTCCTCACAACATCCACATTATGCCATAGCTGAGAATCTCTTAATCATTTAGTTTTTAGCAAAATTTACTTTTTTTTTTTTTTTTTTTAACAGTGCTAGGGATGGAGCCCAGGACCTCGTGCATGCTAAACAAGCACTCTCACGGAGCCACCCGCTCAGCCAAATTTACAAATGTAATAATTCAATCAGATGCATCTTAAGTTCCATAGATTTTTTAAGATGTATGCTCATAATATTCGTTCAGCTAAAAGTATGACACAGGACATGAAAACAAATTGGAAGTCAGAGAAAGTGGGTGCATGGAAATATCTTGCCTGCTTTCAGGTGCTTTGTAGACTTCCATGAGGGAAACACCTTTATTGAAGACTAGGAAAATCAGCACCCCGGTGTAATTTATAAAATCAAGCAAGTTTGGCAAACTTAGTGGCCCAGATGAAATGATTCCACTGACATCGAAGATGTAAGAATCCTGGACAAAAAAACAAAAATTATTTTCCACTTCAGAAAAGATGTGAACCAAACTCTGGAAAGCACACTGATCTGAAATGCTGACTCTGTTGATGGGAAAACCCCCAGAAATTGGCAAAGGCAGGGGAATGTTAATAAATGTATGTACTGGCATAAAATACACAATTTGAAAACCACTTGCTTTTTGCTTAAAGATTCTTTATAACATTATAGAATGTTTACCACATTCAAAATGAAAAGCTGATTTGTCATTTTCCTTGATTATGCTGCTATGCATCACATTGGCTGTTAACTTAGCACACATTTGTTGAGCACCTGCTATTTTCCAGCTCCCGTGCTGGGAGGTAGAGCAATTGGAAACAGGTAATTGTGATGCATGTAACAAGTGCTGTCATGGAAATAGGTAGAAGCTTCTGTGAGAGGAAAAAAAAATGCTTTTGTATTCATTCTATCCTTAATTTCTATCAGGCACTTGTGTCCTACTTACTAAATGCTTGGGCCTGACATTCACTTTCTCACTTAATAGTCACAGGAATGCCCAAGGTTGAGAGAGATTCATTAATTCAATATTGAGCACCTTTTGTTTCCTAGGTTCTAGAAATATAAAGATGGAGAAGATGCAGTCCCTGACTTCAAAGAATTTTTAACCTAATTTACAAACTACTTGCACAAGGCACTGGAGCTAGTGCAGCCAATGCTGAGATTAGTCCTGCTGCTGGAGCTAGTACTTGAGCCCACTTATGATGGTTAACACACAGTCCTTGGGGCACTCACTCACTGCTGTGCTGTGTCAGGCTCTGGGCCAGGTCTGATCCAGCTCTCCTATTCCAGTGCATGTTTTTCCTCCCACATCAAGGCAGCCCTTGTGATCCCTAGTGGGGCATGCTCCATGGGGAAAGCCAGTGTGTGTGATGGGGTGCACCTGTGATTCACCTTACTCTAGGGACCACCATGAAATGGGTAGCTTCTCCCTAGTCTGAAAGCCCTTACCCCCTCCCTACTACTGAAGAAGGACACCTGCTTCATCCCTTACCCTTTGCTTTTCCTTTCAGGGCTGCTCAGGACTCTGGGGACTCAGTGTCAGCTTTTCCTGTTTATTCTTATCTCCTTGAGGTTCTGCTTCTGGGTACTTTCCAGTTTCCAAAGTGCTGAAAGATATATTGAGTCCCCTCCTCCACCAGGCAGCTTATTGCAGAGATTCAGGAAAAAAGAAAAGCAGATGTAGTATGCACTTTAATTTAGAGTTTGTCCCTGTTACACTGTTAAAACCATCAGTCTTGACCTCTTGGGTTTGCTTGGACTAATGAAGGTTGCAGCAAACATGATTTTTACATTTTCAGAAGGAGTTTTGGGACTGTTCAAACACAGATTAAACTCATTAAATTGAATAAGCATTTTAAGGTCTATTGAAGTGTAATCACCAATAATGGAACTTTCCAGGTTAGAGGCTGGATGACAGAGATGAAGGAGGCAATCCATGCCCTCAGGGAGCCTCTGATTTAATCAGAAAGGAAGTTGTTTTGTGTGGTGACTGGGAGCAGGGGTTGGCAAACTTCTTCTGAAGAGGGTCAGATAAGTAAATGGCTTTGTGGGCCATATGGTCACTGTCACACTACGTAACTCTGCCTTTGCATGAGAGCAGCCAGAGACCATAGTGAACAAAGCTACATTCCAATAAAACTTTATTTGCAAAAACAAGGCTAGATTCACCTGTGGGCCACAGTTTGCTGACCCCTGATTTGTCTCTACCACCAGACTGCGCGCTTGACCACTCTCGCTCTGTCTCTGTGGGACTTTGGTCAGTCCACTAATCCCTCCATGTCTCAGATATCTTATTTGTAGGGTAGGAATATGAATAATGTTTGCTTTGTGAGCTTGTTCTAAGATTCTGTGAGATGGGCTCACTCTGGGCAGTGACTAGCTCCTGGTAAGAACACAAATGTTAACTATCACTACTAAGCCAGGAGCCCAATCAGGGTAGAGGGGACTACAGTAGGATGAAAGCTATAGAAGCACAGAAAGGGGATCTTAAACCATAAAGCTTTGAAAACAAATTATCTTCCAAGTAGGAACTTTAGCAAGGCCTCCTGAGGTTTTCTCTGACCTCCCCAAACATAACTGGGTTTTACTCTGTTCCCATCAGGCCTTGTGCAAACCTCCATTAGGTTCTTTGGAGGCACCCCCGCCACCCCCAAGTAATTGATAGTCAATGTCCCCATTCCATTGTGAGCTGCTCCAGAATAATAATGGTATTCTCCTCTTCTGGGATCCAAGGATCTGCAGCAGGGCTGGACCATGTGAGAGGATTACTCAGTATTGTTGAATACTTTTCAGTGTTTAAGATTCAATATAGGTCCAGCTCTGCAAAGTCAGTCCAGTTTAGAGGAAGTTTTGGAAGCACTGTTCAAAACCACTACTAAAAACCTTCTCCTTTTTGCTATAGTTCCTAAATTGGATTTTTATCATTCTGAGTGTCTGTTGCCTTTCTTTCTGAGGGTCAAGGACAAATTCCTGTAATGCTTACAGGACATTCTTGAATAACCAATTGCCCTCTGATTATTAAACAAATAATCTCATACTCATAGAACTGAAAAATCCCAAAGTTGGACACACTGAGCTTGGCCATTTTGTGGTGGGTGGAGGCTTTGCCACTGTGCAGAGACCCAGATAAACAAAGTGAGAGCAAGCCAGACAGCCAGCTCTCCATCACCCATGCAATAGGCATTCTCCAAGGCCTTTCTGGCAGAGTGCAGAGGGGTAGTGCCAAATGGGGACACAGCTGACATCCACCTCAATTCTAACAGACACAGATCAATGGGCCTGGCACCTGGTTCGTCTCTTATTTGAATTGCTTTTGAGAGGCCAGGGTAGGGAAAGCCGACAAGCCCTGCAACACAATGTGCTACTGGCTTTGGCCAAATGCACTTCAGCTGTCTGCCTCTCCATTATGGTGAGTCACTCTAGTCCAGGTCGGAGGGAGCAGGGAGAGAGGCCTCTTTATGAAGACTGCAGTGGGGAGATCAGCAGAGAGGGGCTATGCAGAGGGAGAAGGGAGGGTAAGGGGAAATACAAAGGAATGATATTGGCCAAATTATATTGTTATACTGTGTGCATGTATGACTATGTAATAACAAATCCCACCATTGTGTATAGCTGTAACGCATCAATTAAAAAATATTAAAAAACAGTCACGAAAAGTGCAGATGAACGAGGCGGGGGGGGGGGAGGGGGGTGTTGCTGCATCCCAGTTCTCTGTGCAACCTGGGCATTGTTTTTCACTTCTGGCTGTGCCAAAGAGTCAGAGATATAGCAGAAGTGAAGAATAAGGATCTGGAAGAGGAAGAACAAAATGAACATGTACCAGTGCATGGGCAAACAGTGTGCTAGACAGAGATACACACGATCACATCAAATCCCCTGTTTGAAGCCCAGGTCCTTCCTGTCAGAGCATTACTCTGCCCTAAATCCTGGATGCAGTGGCAATTAACAAGCTCTGATCAACCTCCATGGACCTCCAAGTGGTTCTGTCATTGGCTTATGCTGTCCTGCAGCCCAGCTTGCTATGTTGGCTTTCCTCAAATTCAATGTTCTCTCTTCTGCCACAGGAACTTTGCACGTTAACTCTGCTATCTAGAATTCTCTTGCTTCCCTGACTTCCTCTCTCTAGCCTTTTATCTAAATAAAGTCAAATCTGGGTCTCTGTTAAGTTTCCTTCCATCAGGAACGTCTGACCTTAACCCTGCAGCATAGGTTAAGCATTTAGCTACAAGCGTTTTTCTTCTATTTAGCCTTTTTACCTTCATTTGCAATTATGCGTTTATTAAAGGTAAGGAAATAGTTCATGTAGTGAGTGTTTCATCCCCATCCTTCCTCTAAAGCCAGACTACAAGGATTTTAATTCTATCACCAACACCTACCAGATTTAGGTAAATCACTACCTTAATCTAAGCCTCAGTTTTTGCAACTATAATGTAGGAATCAGAATAATGTCAACCTAGAGTTGGTGGCAGGGTGAGGTGTATGAACACATATGAAACCTAGAATGATACCTGGCTCCATAAATGCCAGCTACTATTACTATGGAAAACATTTTGACCCTTGCATTTCTGCTAGAACAGATGTACTTGAGATCTCTATTTTAATCACTCCTGACTTCTTGGTCTTGACCAACCAGTTTTGCTGTCAGATTGATTTATTTCTGTCTGTTTCTTGTCTTCAATCCCAGACCCTGTTTACAGTCCCAAAGCTAAACTGGAAATCACTAGCCTTTGGCTCTGGTCTGCTGCAGGAGAGAAGCAAAACCCATGAGCAAAACAGGACCCAACTAGCGCTGGCCTGGGGACAGCGCCATCTACAGGTTGGAAGTGAGTGGAGGGCAGAGAGCTGACAGGCAGGTGAACACTCCAAAATGCTCCTCAAATCTGCTCTTATAATATTTCCTCATTGCTTCCTCTCTCACTCTCCTCCCAGTTGGATGACATTCCGTAAAAGCTTACCTACGCACCCACGACTTGAGACTTTTAGTCCTGAAAAAAGACTCTAAGAAGATTTATGTTGATGGAGTGTTTCCCAATATAATCATTCCTTTAATATTTATATTTATTTAGGTACATGTACTTTGGCAGAGGTGGGGGGGAGGTTATTGGGGATTTAACACTGGGGAACTTCCACTGAGCTACATTCCCCAGCCCTTTTTTAAATTTTGAGACAGGGTCTCATTAAGTTGCTTAGGGCCTCACTAAATTGCCCAGGCTGGCTTTGAACTTGTGATCCTTCTGCCTTAGTCTCTTGAATTCCTGGGATTATAGAGATGTGTCACCACACCCAGGTAGGATTACATTTTTGACATGGTTAGATTTTTACTTTATTTTAAATTAGTTTTTAATTATAGAAGCAATATACATACACATGGTTTAAAGTTCGTACTCATTAGAAGGTTAGAAAACTTATTAAAAAGCTCGATTCTAGTTTATACATGCTTGTACATCCCCTTGTAGAAAAATGTTTGCAAATATGGATTTTGTGCAAACAATATGCATTATGTACCCATTTATTTTCCAAAATTGATGTATTATACAGATCATCCTCACAAGGGCATTATTTTTAACAAAGTTTGTCTTAGTTTAAAAGATGAATGGTGACTGAAGGAGAAACAAAAACGTTCAAAATGCCACTTGTCAACCTGTGCCAATTCTTCTAGCACTATTGATCTATGACTCACCCTTCCCAACACAATCAAATTCTGTTATTTCAGGAAAGGCCATTATTTCAAAACCAAAGGAAAATGTTGGTCTTAAATAGGGCGTTGACTGTACCTGTACCTAGTAGTCTCTGACTAAATGTTAGCTGCTGTTATTGCTACCATCCTCATTATCTCTATCACCATATTCTAGAAGGACCAGCTGACTCTTCCTGTCTGTGCCACCACTGTCTTTGTTCTAGATTTGCGGGGAGAGGGGTGGTGGTGGTGGTTCATATGTGTTTTCTTCTGAATTTTACTTCTCTTCAAGGCCCTCAGATTCTCTTGTCCTAGGGATATAATAGGAGAGCAGCCTTCTCACTGGCAACCTCCTTGTAAGCACAAAACTTCGACCCTTAAAGATAAATAAGCAGCCAATAGTCAGCAGACTGGAGGAAAGCTCAGACATAGGATCCAGGAAATAGGAAACCCAGCACAGGAAAGAAATGATGAAAATAAGCAGGATGAGGAAAGTAAGTTCCATGAGAATAGCTCTGTAGTAGGTCAACAAAGAAAGCAGAGAAGATGGTACAAGTGGGCAGAGGATGTCTCCAGGGAAAATGTGTGACTAATCGGCTACCTGATATGCTTGATCACACTTTTAAATAAGTAAATCTGGCTACAAATAAATGATATATGCATTTTGAAAATGTAAGGGCATCAAAAATAAACAAAATCAACTCTAGGAAAAACAAAACACTCTACAGGAAAGGAAATTTAATAACAACGCCTGTAGAGTCATAGAAATGTAGACACAGAATAGTAATTTAACCAAAACTTGGAATGTAAATAAACGTGGAAGACAGTAGAATGAGGAAATTGAGATGGCAGAGACCTATAATAAATATCTTTATCTTCCAGAGTATGGGAAGATCATCTTCTAAAAAATAAAATTGGAAAAAATCAAGAAATATCTGTAATAGCATATTGCTTAGTATGACAGTTTCTCAAAAAATTAAAAATAGAATCACCATATGATCCAGTAACCCCACTTCTACATGTTTATCCTAAAGAATTGAAGTGAGATCTTGAAGACATATTTCCAATTTCTTGTTCACTGCAGCAAATCTACAATAGTCAAGAGGTGAAATCAGCCGGAATGGCCATCAACAAATGTATGACAAAGAAAATCTAATCTATACACCTAAAAGAATATTGTGCAGCCTTAAAAAAAGATGCAAACCCTGTCACATGCCACAAATGTAGATGAAATTTAAGACATTATAGTAAGTAAAATAAGCCAGTCACAAAAAGACAACTACTATATGATTCCCCCTATATGAAGTATATAAAATGGCCAAACTCGTGGAAATATAAAGGAGAGTTATGGTTTCCAGGAACTGGGGGAAAGAGATATGGAGAGTTGTTCGTTGGTATAGTATTTAAGTTTTGCAAAATGAAAAAGTTCTAGAGATCTGTTACCCAATAATGTGAACAATACTGAACTACATGCTTAAAAATAGTTGAGGGTAAGTTTTATGTTCTATATTTTTTACCACAATTTAAAAAATTAACAAGCTGGACAGTTAAGACATGTTCAATTTCTTGTTTGTAAATGATATCTTAATACATTTGAAAAGGGAGAGGAAAAAAATACATTACTTAGAGAAAACCACCAGAAGAAACAGCTCTCTCAAGGAATCATCTCTGGAGAAGAGAAAGGATGAGATTCAAATCTTTGTGTTACCAAGAAAAAAAAATAAACATTAAATTTTAAAAGTTCATTCAAAGATATGAGAAAATATTAAAATTTCAATGGAAAAGTGGGTCAAAGTTACAATTCAAGAAAGAAATACAAAGGGCTAATGAAAGTAAGAAAGCACTGCTCAAACTTATTAGTCATCAAAGAAACTGAATGACACCACTTTCTTTAATGAAAGGCGGGCTCATGGTAATCAAACCAATATCATTCAATGATGGCATGGATTGAATGGAATACACTTTCTTACACGGTGATGCAAATCTCTCATAGGGCAATTGGGGAATGTATATTATGATCCTTATAGTTGTTTACACCTTTTCACTCCACGGTTCTATTTTGGCAATTCATTAAACATGAAATTGAAGTATGAGATTTGAAAAGTCATGTATAAGAGGACCCATCACTTCCCTATTATTTCCAATGTTTTATTATGGAAATTTTCAAATACACATAAAAGTCAAAAGTTACAATGAACTCTCATATACCATCTGCCTAGATTCCACTATTGATAACATTCTGCCCCAACATCTTCCATGCCAATGCTAGTCATTCATAAGAGCAAAGCTTTTCCATCCAACACAACTGCTTTCAAAAAATTGCTCTTCCGATGACCAAGTTCAGGAGCTGCTGACTCCTCCCCCAAGCTTTTCCCCTGCACGAACAACATCTCTGAATTTGATTAACACGTGACTTTCCAAGGGTGGCGGTATTGAGTACCATCTCATCTTTTGCCCCACCCCATCCCTCACCCGCAAGCGGAGACAGACCTAACATGCGTGAGCCCATCTCCCTGACAAGTGCAAATCTTTGCTAAGAGCAAAGAACCGACGGGACTGCAGAAATTTTGGGATCCTGTGCACTAGTTGGCTGTGCGCTTGCGCGACCCTGCTCCATTTGTCTATTGCTCCTACACCATTTCCCTGATGCTCCAGGTTAAGACCCAGTCAAGCCTTCCTTCAACGGTACTGCTTGCTTGCTTCTTCGTGATTTTTATCTGAATTGAGCATAAAATTCCAAGGCTGAGCTGTTAATCTTAAAAGCTGGCAAGATGAGTGACATTGGGATAACGCGCACGCACACACTTAACTTTTTAATACAAATGACCAAAATTCCTAATTAACATTTTAGTTTAAACAAAATTTCCAGAGAATTGAAGTGGTTTGTTCATCAGCAATATCATCTAATGGGTTCTTCCCTACAATATGATTGCCATTTTGCACCACCCCTGCTAGTACCATCCCTGAGATCAAAACACAGGGTTGCAGGTGTTTGGGCTTAAGGAGTTCCTCTAGCCTTTCCTTGACTGATGGCCTTAGAGAGAAAGAAGTGTGTAGGCTGAATATTATTTACCAGAATTAAGAGGGAGCTCCTATCTGGATCAATCCAAGACTGTGTTTATAACTATCTTCCAACTTCCGATGGCCCTGGAAGTTATCCTGAATTCCAACCCGTTGACTTTCCTCTCCACCCAATCACTCCTGCTCTTACCTGTGTAACACCTACTTGGATTCTAACGAATAGCTCACGCCCTCTTTAAGGGCCCTTGCCTGAGTCCCTGGTACCTAATACCTGAGAACAAGCAAGATTCCCCACTCACCTCCGGCTCCCTCAGCACTGTGCATGCTCCCTCCTAAAGAGGCGCTGTCACCTAATCTCCTTCCCTGCCTCCTACATCAAACTCTTAGCTCTTGAGGACAGGATCTGCCTGACCTTGGTGTCCCCAGGAGTGGGTTGGCCACCAGGACTCTGAATGGACATGTTATTTAAAGGGCCATTCTCCCCCCCCCCAAAACTCTGTAAAATGATTCTAGAATGTCCCTTGACTTGTTGGGGGTTCCTAAACTGTACTCAAGGAAATGCCTGAAAAAAGGTGTGAATTCTCATGCAACCACAAAGTAGAAGCTCAGAATTTCACTCCTGCCCTGGCCATGTGCTTCAGTCGGGTGATTATCTCCTTCAGAGGGGACAAAGTTGAGAATGACACAGATCCTTTGGTGCCAACACTGGGCTGAATCTGTGGCCAGATCAACATCCTCTCTGGGCTTGTTTATCGAGTCTCTTCACTCAGTGTGTTGTAGGCAGCAGCATCCCAGCCTGAGTCCCTGATGGTGGTAGAGAGGATACCCAGAATGTCTGAGCACAGTCTCTCATTGTTTTGTGGTGTCTCTGGGTGCTTCATGAGCTTAAGCTTATCTCATTTTGCAGACCGAGTTCAAGTTCCCTATTGCAGGGATGGCAGGTGTTTCCTGCAGCCCAGATATGCCATTCCGCATACATATCTGCTTCATGAACAAGGCTCATATACCGGTGGCTCTATCAGCTAGAAGCTCCTGCGCTCTAGCCTTGGCCCTGGGGCCCACCTAACTTAAAGGCCACTCGTTGCAAGTGATAGGCTTGCTTCACTTGAATGGCAGGCCAGTCTGGGGTCTGGTGCTTCAAATCTTATTCAAAAATAGGAAATGAATATTAGTTTCAAACCCGCGTACATCCTTTGTGTCTCACAGTGTCTTCACAAATGAGCAGATGTAAATTTGGGCAGGAAGATAGGACATCATTTAGAAGAGAGCCGATTTACACAAGGTCTCTCGTAATTAATCTATTTTGAAACACTGAGACTGCTGCAGAGTTTGAGAGCATGTTGGGTTGGAATGATCATTTCCTGTGACAAAATGGGATAAATAATTACTGTGCAGCTAGCTTCCCAGCCGACAGTACTATGGAAACCAAACCAGTGACCTACCTCAGATAACCTGTGACTAATGTGAACTGAATTTGAAAAGGCATAATTTTGCAAAAAGAAAAAAAAAAGGCAGAACAATAATAAAATAAAATTTATAAACGTTTTCATGAAGATTTTCTCCCCAAATACATAATGTAATTTTTCTTTGCTTAAATCCAGGGCACACAGACAGGATCCCAACTGTTCTAGATTAAATATCTTAAACTCTTGAATACTACTGATTGTGACAAAACAGAGAGTCGAACAAAAGTAAAACTTCTAGCTTCATATGGCAGTGAAAGCCAGGACAAAAAAAAAAAAACAAAATACCATGTCCTACAAATACCTTTTATTTTAATCGGCTTGTCTGGCTGTTCTCGGTCCCGGACTGGCCTTCCACACCTGGCAAAAGTGGGGGTGCCCTAGAAGTGGCCAGCCTCACACCGTGGGAGAGAGTTCTGCTCCTAATTGGAGCATTGGAACTATCTTCCACACTCTCATTGCCTTTGACCTCTAGAGTAATTTGAAATCAGATGATGTTTTGCTATGGAAAGTTCTGTTCTTGGAAATATGCCTAAGCTTTTGATATGGGAAAATTTTGCGTCTATTGCTTAATAAGTCCCACCACACATCATAAAACCTCCACAATCTGGGCACTTTAGTTCACCCCACCAAAAATAAATAAATTCATTAAAAACAACAAAGGAAGTTTATTTCCCACAGTAAATTGAGAGGGAGAGAAACCCGCAGAGCTTTGGTTCTCGGGGCCGGACAGAAGCCTGGACTCCTCTCATTCCTGTCAGTGAAATCTTTCCTCTCACTCCCTCCCTTCCTTACTTCTTACATGCTGCAGGTCTGGTTGCTCAGATACTAGGACATGGACTTTGGATCACATTCACCAGGGGACAATGGCACTGGAATTCATGCCCTCTTTTGTGCGTGTCACTGAGGCAGTACAGACCTGCTGCTGTGGCATGAATATTCCCACAAGACTTAATTTGAAATTTAGTCCCATTGTGAGGTGTTTTGAGGCTGTTTCCAGGTTTTCATCCATTCATGGATTGACAGATTAATGGCCCGATGGGCTACTTTAAGAGTGGGTCTATTATAAAAGCCAGTTTGGCTCTGTCTCTTCTATTGCAATTCTTTTGCCAGGTGATTTCCCATGTCACTTGACCTTTGCAGAAATTCCCCACCAGCAAGAAGGCTTTCACCAGATGTGACTTCTTGACCTTGGATCTCCCAGCCTCCAGAATCATAAGCTGGGTAAACCTATATTCTTTATAAATTACCCAGTCTGTGGTATTGAGTTATAGCAACTGGAAATAGATTAAGATACCCACCTACCTTCCTTTCTCTTCTCAGTGGCAAAGGAGTTGATCTTGGCTGGTTCCAGAGGGAACCTAGGAGTCTGTCTCTTTCCTCCTGTATGAACCATGTGAGTTCCTTTCTATGGTTTTCTGCCAACTAGAGAGTGACTGAAGTCTGAATTCTAGACTTAGATTTAGGAAGCAACAAGGGCTCCTTTATATCTCAGGCCTCAGCCACTTGTTCCAATCCTTTTAACTGTCATTTTGTGCAGAGCAGTAGTTTTCTAAATTTAATGAGCATCAGAATCACCAAAAGGGCTTATTAAAGCACAGACCACTGGGCCTCACAGATTGTCGGGTGCAGGAGGTCAGGGGTAGGACCTAAGAATTGGCATCTCTAGCACCCACCGTTGCTGCTTATCCAGGGACCACACCTGAACAACACCAGCCTAGGATTCCAGACTTGACCTATGATAAAGTAATCTATTAATTTCTTTTACAAATTGGTTATTTCTGAGATCTTAACTGAATGCCTTTAAGACTCAAAAAAATGCCTTTAAATCCTCAAAACGATGACAAAATTGCTAAATTATCACAGAAACAGGTAATGCTTTTTTATGAGGTAACAATTAGGAATTCAAAGTTTCTAATCTGCAGAAGAGACCAAAGAATCTCAAGGAGGAAGCTGACCATGTGTCCTCCACAGATGTTAAACTAGGCTTAAAGGGCAGTGAGAGGACTCCACAGACAACCTGCAAGGTCAATTAAGTATGCATGCTAAGGAGGTTGTGGAAATCCTATCCCCAGGGACCTTTAAAGGCAGAATCAATGACCATCTTACTTGCTCAGCTTGAACCTGGATGAAAATACACAAATCAGGAACCGTCACAATTAATTTGACTCTAATGCTCTTCTGGAAGCTCTACTAAACACTATGCTATCAACCTTTGGCATCTGTGGGCAATTGGTTCCAGGACCCCTCATGGATACCCAAATCTGTGGTATCATGCTGGTCTCATTAATACTATATTAGTTCCTTATGAAGAATGGTGTACTGTTTGCATATAACATATCCATACCTGCCTATTTACTTTAAGCCATCCCTAGATTGCTTATAACATCAAATGCAATGTAAACACTATGTGGCTATACTATACTATGCCAGTATACTGGCATACTATAAAATTGATAGACTATATTGTCTAGAAATAATGCCCAAAAAAAGAGTCTGTACATGTTCGGTACAGACACAATTTTTTTCATGTTTTTGATCCATTGTTTAGTTGAATCCACAGATGTGGGATGTGTGGATATGGAGGGCCAACTGTATTTTAGTTTGTTATTCTTATAACTATTGTAAAAGTTGGTGCTGATATTAGGCCCACCTTACACATCCCCCAGTGAGGATCTAGGGGACAATATCCTGGACATCCCTGAGGAACACATTATACTAAAGAAGGTGGGAGAAAGAGAACAGAGCCCATAATTTGTCAATTTCACAATTTTTTTTGGGCTAGATCTTCTATTACTAAGATCATATTGAGTGGAACAGATATTAAAAAAAACCACAAATTCAATAATGGCTCAACCAATATAGAAGCTTATTTCTGTTTTATGCTAAATTCTAAGCTGAAAGGGCAATTTTCCCTGGTGAAGGTGTCAGGAGCCCAGGATCCTTCCACCTCCTTGCTCTGCCATCCTCAATATGTGACTTGTGACCTGTGTTATAGACACTCTCCAGTGTCATGGTCATATTCCAGCTACCAGGACAGACTCAGAAGTTCCACTTTACTTTCTAACGTACAGAGTTCTATACCTTTGCCTGGAGCTTAGTCCTGTGGCCACATCTAGCTTCAAGGAAGGAAATGTGATTTTTAGGTCCCCTACCTGCTGAGTAACCATGAGCCTACCAAAAAATAAAGGTTCTATTATTATGGGAAAGGGAAACTAGATATTGGGAGACATTTAATAGTCACAACATTAGTATATCCTTTCAAAGTAGTTTAGGATCCCTTCACTTAGGTTAAAAAGAGAATACCATATATACAAAATTCATTTCAAAACCAGTTTCTTCTCCTTTATTCCCCATCACAACAAAAACACTGCCAACTACCCAGTTACCTGAGCAGAAAGCCCAGGGGTCACCTTTGCCTTCTTCTTGCTCCCATGGTGTACCTTGACAGTGGCCTCCTCTTTTCCTGGCCTCCTGATTTTCCTGTGGGACCTCCCTATAGTTGCTATGATATGAGATACTTGGAGACCCACTCAGTGCCCACATCTGAGCATTCCAGAACGGAGAGGTCATAACATCTTTGGGGGAAATATTGACTTCTGGGAGACTAGAGAAGATGGATAAAGTCTTTCCCCTCCCTGCACCTGTCCCCAGAAGTAATTAATTAGGAAGCCTCTTGAAGGGTGGGTGGTCCAGTAAGAGGAAGCATGCTGGTCTCATTAATACTATATTAGTTTGTTGTTATAAAAAAGTGTCATGGTGGGTGGCTTAAACACAAAAACCTCTCTTACAGTTAAGGAGGCCAGAAACCAGAGATCAAGGTGTTCAGCAGGTTGTTTCTTCTGAGGCTTCTCTCAGCTTGTAGATGACTGTCTTCTCCTTCCTGGGTCTTCACCTGGTTTTTCCTCTGTGCAGGTCTGTGACCTTCTTCTCTTCTTATAAGAACACTAGTCATATTGGATTAGGGCCCCTCCTAGCAACCCTAGTTTAACTTAATTATCTCTTTAAAGACAGTATCTCCAAATACTGTCACATTCTGAGGCACCGCAGGTTAGCACTTCAACACAGGAATTTTGGGAAGTAGAATTCAACTCGTCTGATACCAGCAGGTGGACAGCTCCGTCATGCATCCTCCTAGGGACTTCCCCTCCTTTCCTGCTCCACTTCCCTTTTCCCTTGCATCCCCCATACCCTCGAATTGTACCTCCTGATAAAGTGGTTGATCAAAAGCTTCGGTTTGAGGTTCAACCTTTTGCAGCCTAGATGGAGATACCAGGAAACTCTTTTCATTATTTTATTGGCTAAATTAAGGAAGACAATTTAATTTAAGCCATGTTCAGCCAGTGTAGTTTGGGGGATGTTAGAGAAGTCACCTTAGAGATGGATTTCTTTTTTTTTCTGGGGGGTGGGGTGGCATGGGGATTGAACCCAGTAGCACTTTACCACTAAGCTACAACCCAGGCATTTTTATCTTTTTTATTTTTAGACAGAGTCTTAAATATGGAATCCCCTGCATCAGCCTCCTGAGTCACTGGGATTATGAATTTGTCTCACTATGCCTGGCTAGAAAATTATTTTTAAAGGTAGAAAATTTAATAATTGTTTCATCACAATTTCTGAGGATATATCTTCACAATACCAAGTACTAGATGTCATTGAAAATTGGATTTTTGAACATCACTTTAAAAAGCAATAGTAATAGAGCTAATTTGTAGATATCACAAATACACATTTAGAGAATGAATTGAAAACACTGCTAAGTCTTATGCAAATGGATGTTTTGGGCTTAGGAAAAATTTTCATTATCAGCATATTGTATGACTGTATCTGAAAGCAACTCAGCTGAAAGAGAAACCACTGTGCTTTGGGATCCTGTTTTGAGTGACTCAAAGTGACTTTAGTTCTGACAAAGACCATGATATGAAAGGGGACCATGAAGAGTTTGTGTAAGATTGTTTCATGAAATGTGAGATTGAGGACGTTAAGAAGAAATATTTCTAAATTACCAAATTTGTAATAATATACATCTGGGCAAACACATCAACAAATATAAAAGTTAGACATTCATCTGTTTGATCTGTTTTTTAAAGGTTATATATTTTTTATTTGTTCTTTTTAGATATACATGACTATAGACTGTATTTTGACATACTATACATACATACATGAAGTATAACTTCCCATTCTTGAGGTTGTACATGATGTGGAATTACTCTAGTCATGTATTCATATATGAACGTAGGAAAGTTTTGTCCAATTCGTTCAACTGTCTTTCTTATTCTCATCCCACTCCCTTCCCTTCATTCCCCTTTGTCTAATCCAGTGAACTTCTATTTTTTCCTCTCCCTGCCCTTATTGTGTGTTAGCATTCACATATCAGAAAGAACATTTGGCCTTGGGTTTTTGGGGATTGGCTTATTTCACTTAGCATGATAGTCTTCAGTTCCATCCATATACCAGCAAATGCCATAATTTCATTTTTCTTTACGGCTGAGTAATATTCCTTTGTATATATGTACCACATTTTCTTTATCCATTCATCTTTTGAAGGGCACCCTAGTTTGGTTCCACAGCTTAGCTATTGTTAATTGATTTGCTATAAGCATCCATGTGGCCGTGTCACTATAATATGCTGATTTTAAGTCCTTTTGGTATATGCCGAGGAGTAGGATCACTGGGTCAAATGATGGTTCCATTCCCACTTTTCTGAGGAATCTCTGTACTGCTTTTCATACTGGTTGCACCAATTTTCAGTCCTACCAGCAATGTATGAGTGTATCCTTTTTCCCCACAATCATGCCAACATTTATTGTTACTTGTATTCATGATAATTGCCATTCTAGCTGGAGTGAGATGGAATCTCAGTGTAGTTTTAATTTGCATTTCTTTAATGGCTAAACATGTTAAATGTTTTCTCTGATATAACAAGGCTGACTCATAGTGGGGTAGGGAGAGGGAGCATGGGAGGAATAGATGAATTCTAGACAGGGAAGAGAGGTGGGAGGGAAAGGAAGGAGGCAGGGGGTTAGCAATGATGGTGGAATATGATGGACATCATTATCCAAAGTACATATATGAAGACATGAATTGGGTGTCAACATACTTTATATACAAACAGAGATATGAAAAATTGTGGTATATGTGTTTAATAAGAATTATAATGCAAAAAAACACAAAGTACATGTATTAAGACATGAATTGGCGTGAACATACTTTATATACAAAGATATGAAAAATTGTGCTCTATATGTGTAATAAGATTTGTAATGCATTCCACTGTCATGTATTTAAAAAAATAAAATCAATTCAAATGTATCAATATCCAAAGAATAAAAAAAGATGTTAAACATTTTTTCATATATTTGTGAATTGTTTGTATTTCTTCGGTGAAGTCCTTGTTCAGCTCCTTTGCCCATTTATCACTTGGGTTATTTTTTTTCTTGAATTAGAAAAATGGAGACCTCTGTGCTGCATATTTAGATGCTCCTGGTACCTAAGGGTCTGGCATAAAGGAGGGAATCAACAACTGATAGCTCCTTTGCTTTACCCCTTCCTAATGGGTGTCAATTCTCCCTGCTCCTTGCTGTTTCCACCAAGAGTTTTTTTTTTTTTTTTTTTTGCTTTGCTTCCCCTTGTTTCTCTAACCCAGGAGTCAGCAGGGGCATAGGTATGCACCTTGCTCTTTTCACCCCTGGAATGTCCTGCCTGTCCTTTCACCATGCCACTGATGCTTCTTTGGCTATGAAAGCTATGCAGCTGGTAGGGTAGGCTGGTTAAATTGGGATGATCAAGTTAATGCAGATGATTACTTTAGCCCAAGAGACCACGATCTTGAGGAGACCAAGCTCTGCTTACCTTGAAGCAGCAGGACACCTGCCAGTTATAGGTCAGAGTCACACAGAGAAAGGGCACAGCCTGCAGCAACTGAGAAGGCAATGGGACTCTGGTGGCTAAAACCAACTGGACACTTATGTGGCTACTTTGGGTAAATAGAGTCACTTATCTTTGCCCTTCCTAATGAGAAATGGATCCTAACTAGGCAATAAGTTGCCTCATTATCATTATCTTTACTCCAACTTCCACTTCCAGACTCCTATATGCAGCTCCTCAGCAGGCTTGTCAGGGTAGACAGGATGCATTCATGGATACTGCGGTGCTATCAAGAGCCGCCAGGCAGAAGAGTTACCACTTGAGTATCTCCTACAGCTGGAGGAGGCAGTTGACAAGTGTGAGCGCTGGGGTTAAGTTCATGTGTGGTGACTGAGTCTCTGATTTCTCAGCAGGTGACCCTAGAACAAGACTCTGAAGCCAACTCCAAAAGGGAATGGGGGAAAAAAATGGCTACTTCTAAGGGAGGTGGAGTGGGAACAGGAAAGACAGTGGAATGAATCGGACATTACTTTCCTCTGTTCGTATATGAATACACGACTCGTGTAACTCCTTTTCACGTAAAACCACAAGAATGCAAAGTTGTACTCCGTGTATGTATATTATGTCCAAAATACATTCTACTGTTATGCATAACTAAAAAGAACAAATTTTTAAAATGGCTGCTTCTTATAGTTATCCAGAAAGAGCAGAATGGTAAAGGGCTCAGGTTTGGGGGTTAGGCTGAGCAGGTTTGAACTTGAGCTCCCCCACTAACTATGTAATCTCAGGTGTATTCATTAACTTTTTTGGTTTCCATATTTCTGGATCAAAATAATAATACCCATGCCCACCCTCCCCATAAAATAGTTGTGAGGGTTAAAAGATCCATCTTTAGATAAACTAAACATGGAAAATGTTTAAGGCACATTAAACTAAACATGGAAAATGTTTAAGGCACATTGTCTGCATTTGACCATATACTGCTAATGCATTTCTGATGCAGGTCCTCTGCATTGTTTGAATACATCCCTGCACTGAGTATACTGAGCACATCACAGAAAATCTCTGACAAATCTCTCCCACCCATCACTGCCTCTGAACAATAAGAAAAATAAACATTAAGTCAGAATTAAGTACCAAATACTTCACCGGGGCTTAGGGAATGAATTAATCAATAGCGAGAAGTTGGTAAGAAATTAAATGAGGAGCTCTTGAGAGAAAAACAAAGAATTCTGCAAAAACAAGCAGAGTTGTTTATGAATGTGGTGTTGCTGTTTTGTGATCCTGGTGCTAAGGAAACACTCATGGAAGGAGAAAAGCAGTTCACATTCTTAGATAAGCAGAACACTTGTCTTCATTATACTCAGCAAAGCTTATATCATTACTGAGACTGTAGCAATAAAGCATTGTTCTATAATCTCAGAGAGAAGCACTAAAATGAAATGATATCCTAAAGGACAGCAAAAGAGAGTGTCATTATCCTTCACTGGAATCCTGTCCTGCAGTCACCCAGTTCCTCTCTCTAGAAGCAGTTTTATGAATTTCTTATGAATGTATTCAGATACATTCTGTATATTATAAAGCAAAAAATCTTTCCCTTCTTTTTATACAAATAACAGCATACCAACTGCATTGTTCTGCATGGTTAGTTCATTTAATCTTAACAACCATTGTAATAATATATAAGTGTGTCCTCGTTCCTTATATGATTTCAGGGTTTCCTATCGTATGCATAAACCACAATCTGTTTCATAAATCCCCTATTGATGGACATTTAGGTTATTCCCATTCCCTTCTATGGCAAAGAGTACTATAATAAATAACATATTCATCACATTTCTTACCTATAGAGATAGCATCTTAAAATGTGTATCAGAGTTTCTAAATCTTTTGAGGGTGAGAGTCACAGATACTCTGAGAATCTTGTAGAAGTGATGCCGTACAATGGATGCTATTAATGCCCTGCTCAGGTCCCCTTTACCAGGCAGAAATATGCACTCTCCCTGCTGCTGTATTGCTGCTAATGGCTCCCAGATGCCTCCTCCTCCAGAGCACTTTCTTACCTAGGAGGGTGGTTAACCACTTCCTCAGCAACTCTTACTGACACGGGGGTGCACACTGGCACCAACAATATAGAATAACACACTCAAGAGTGTCCCAAGGAATCCTCTGAGACCACATCCTGTCTTGGCTCACTCTCCTGCTCTTTCCTGCCCTCTTTAATCCCAATTTTTCCTGAGAGGACTCCCAGACATCCAAATCCCTTACTTAGGCTCTGCTTGGAGTGTCTGACCTCACATAGATTTTTTTTCCCTCTCAGAAAAATGTATTTGCAGATACCCAGGAGAATTGTACAGAAAATTTCAGAGTGTTTGACAACCTTCTGAATTCCAGATTTTAAAATTTTGTGTGTGTGTGTATGTGCGGAAGAACACAGCTCTACAACAAAACACCCTAAAACATCCCTGGCCCCACAATGTAAATGCCACCTCACATATGAGATGACATTATATTCAACTATTTCTTCTGTACTTAAACTTTTCTATTTCTTCTTTCAGTAGATGTTGTCAACTTGATTAATTTCCTTTCAAGCTTTAAGTATCTTAATCAATAGTTGGACTGTTTACAACCCGTGGATAAGAAGTGGAAATTTTTACTTCAAAATAGCTCCTGTTCTCCGATGCAGTTGCACAGGGCCAAGTGTTTTTAGCTCTGGGGAAGATGGTGCAACTGAGAAATTTTTCCAAGGTGCAGCACTATCCTGAGATCTTTTTGAGGAAAAATGTGGGGAATATTTTCTGACATTTTGGGTTGGATGCCCCAATTTCCTTAGAAGTTCTTCAAAATTGGGGGAACACATTCTATGAAAATTTGTCAATTAATGTTTCCCACTTTTCAAAAATTGAACCCTTCAACTGGAAATCCATATGCAACAAAATGAAATTAAACCCCTATCTCTCACCATGCACAAAACTCAATTCAAAATGGATCAAGGACTTAGGAATACAACCAGAGACCCTGAGTATAATAGAAAAAAAAAAGTAGGCCTTAATCTCTACCATGTGAGATTAGGCCCCAACTTCCTTAATAAGATTCCTATAGTGCAAGAATTAAAACCAAGAATCAGTAAATGGGATGGACTTAAACTTAAAAGTTTCTTCCCAGCAAAAGAAACAATCTGTGAGGTGAATAGAGACCCTACATCTTGGGAGCAAATCTTTACCCCTCACACATCAGATAGAGCACTAATCACTAGGGTATATAAACAACTCAAAAAAACTAGACACCAAAAAAATAACCTAATCAATAAATGGGTCAAGGACCTGAAGAGACAGATGATGTACAATCAATCAACAAACACATGAAAAATGTTCATCATCTCTAGCAATTAGAGAAATGCAAATCAAAACCACTCTGAGATTTCATCTCACTCCAGTCAGAATGGCAGCTATTATGAAGACAAACAACAATAAGCATTGGCAAGGATGTGGGGGAAAAGGCATACTCATACACTGCTGGTGGGACTGCAAATTGGTGTAGCCAAAATGGAAAGCAGTATGGAGATTTCTTAGAAAATTGGGAATGGAACCACCATTTAACCCAGCAATCCCTCTCCTCAGTCTATACCCAAAGGACTTCAAAACAACATACCACAGGGACACAGCCACATCAATGTTTATAGCAGCACAATTCACAATAGCCAAACTGTGGAACCAACCTAGATGTCCTTCAACAGATGAATGGATAAAAAAAAATGTGGCATATATACACAATGGAATATTACTCAGCAATAAGAGAATAAAATCATGGCATTTGCAGGTAAATGGATAGAATTAGAGAAGATAATGCTAAGTGAAGTCAGCTAATCTCAAAAAACCAAATGCTGACTGTTTTCTTTGATATAAGGAAGCTGATTCATAGTGGGATAAGGACAGTGAGTATGGGAGCAACAGATGAACTCTAGATAGGGCAGAGGGGTGGGAGGGGAAGGGAGGGGGCATGGGGTAATTAATGATGGTAGAATGTGACAATCATTATTATCCAAAGTACATGTATGAGGACATGAATTGGTGAGTGTACTATGTATACAACCAGAGATGTGAAATATTAAGCTCTATATGTGTAATAAGAGTTGTAATGCATTCCGCTGTTATGTATAAATAAAAAATTGAACTCTTTTTTAGTGTATTACTCATTTTTATTTATTTATTTTTTATTTATTCTTCTTAGTCATACATGACAGTAGAATCTATTTTGGAAAATTATACATACAGAGAGTATAACTTATTCTATTTAGGATCCCATTCTTTTGATTATAGATAGAAAATGGAAAATCCCTTTCTTAATAAACTGAAATGCTACAGATTCTGCAACTGAGTTTAATGAAACAAATAGGTCATGAAGAATAATTTTATTTTTACTAACTATGGTAGAATAATTGTTATTTTGTCCACAGTTCCTGTCACAGGTCCTCAAATCCTTCCAATTTCTTGACAGTTTCTTGTTGAGGACACATGAAAGAAATAATTGATAAGCTGGATGTTATAAAAATTAATTTTTTTGCAAAAGACACTGCTAAAAGACTAAGAAGACAAGCCACAGACTGGGAGAAAATATTTGCAAAAGACATATCTTATAAACTCAACATTATGAAAAAAATCAAAAAAAAGGGAAAAAAACCTTCAGCAAAGAAGATACACAGATGGCAAATAAGCATCTGAAAATGATACTCCACATTGTATGTTATTAGGGAAACAAATGAAAACAACAATGAGATACCACTATAAACCTATCAGAATACCCCAAATCTGAAACACTGACAACTCCAAATGCTGGTAAAGATACAGAGAATAGGAACTCTCATTCACTGCTGGTGGGAATGTAAAATGGTACAGCCACTTTGGAAGATGGAAATTTTTTACAAAACCAAATATGCTCTATGATCATACAGTCTAGCAGTTATTCTCACTGGTATTTACCCCAATAAATTGATATTTTATGTTCAGATGAAAATCTGCTCAAGATGTTTATAGCAGCTTTATTCATAATTACCAACTTGGAAGCAACTAAGATGTCCTTCTGTAGGTGACTGGTATAGAAATAAAAGGAAACCTAGAATTATACACACACACACGTATACACACACACGTATATGTATTATATGTATGTATGATGTATGTATATTGTATATATTACTTATTTATATTTTTATATATATGCTTTTTATTCTGAACTAGTTATAGCATAGAAGTTGCCATTATCACTTGCATTTTGGACACTGAAAGGTAGAAAGATGAGTGGGAAACCTTTCTGATGGACAAAAGGGAATATTTCAGTTGTGGCCTGACTGGAGACTATTGCTATAGGGAAGCTGTAGTGGGACATCCTATTATATGATGGGTTAGGGGTACATTTTGGGCTTTCTCTGATTGGTACCAAATTGGAAGCAGGAACAAAAATTAGAAAAGCTGTCAGTTATTAATAAAGTCCTGGCCACTTTGGGCTGATGGTTATAGAAGTCATTATTTAGCTTCCTGGATAGTCACTAGAGATAGTAATCTACTTTTCTGACCTATATTAAGCTGGCTTTCTGGGATATTTACTATAGATAAGATTTTGTTTCCAGAGTAGATTGCTGCAGATCGTGGGCTGAAGCTCTATTTTTATATACTGTCTGGCCATTGGTTTGAATATTCAGTTTTTCAATGAATAAACTATGGTACATTAGACAATGGAATATTTTTCATTGCTAAAAAGAAATGAGCTAGCAAGCCATGAAAAGACATGGAGGAAAGTTAAATGCCTATTTAAAAAGCCATGGGAAGTTAAATGCCTATTACTAAATGAAAGAAGCCAGTCTGAAAAGGCTGTGCGCTATATGATTCTAACAAAATGACATTCTGGAAAAGGCAAAATTATGCAGAGAGTTAAAAGATCAGTGGTTGCCAGGAGTTGGGGTAAGGAGGGATGGATAGGCAAATCACAGAGGATTTTAAAAATAGGACAGTGAAACTGCTTTGTATGATTCTATTAGGTGGATCCATGTCATTGTACATTGGTTCAGACCCATAGAATGTGAACCCTAATGTAAACTGTGAACTCTGGTAATGACATGCCACAGTAGGTTTACTGATTATAGCAAATATACCATCATGTCCTCTTGTTCTATATATAGGACACCTAGGAGAAACTTAAATCCAGCAATAAATATACTTACGGTCACTTTGAAACAAACGTTATGTTTTAAGAGTTCTATTCTTTTGAGAAAAGTAATGAAAAAATGATTAGAGCATTTGAAAACATATGCATGTTTCATATATATGAAAACCTATGTAAAGGATATAGAAGTTCTGGATTATGATTTCCAACCTATCTAATGCACCTGTGTCAGTTTCAGTGAATTATTTGCAGAATTGAAAGCCTGAGATTTAATGGGTTAAAAGGGGGAAAATTTAGAATAAGACAGTGGAGATGGCTGCACTTCAGCCATGTTAAGAACGCACGGAATGCTACTGGATCACAGGCTGTAACATGGTTAATTTTATATCATGTAAACTCTGCTTCAGCTTTTTAAATGGACACATAGTAAAAGCAACATGAAACACAGTGAGCATCCTCACTTGTGCCTCAGCTGGTTTGTTGCAGGAACCCAGCCATGTCCAGGCCTGCTTGAGGGACTGAGGTCCTGCCTGGAAGGAGGAGGAAGGCAGGCAACTTGGTCCAGTAGGTCATGGGGAGGACAATGGAATTTTTATTTGACCTCCATGTTTTCCTGGTGTAAATGTGCATGTCTTTGACCTCTAGACCTCTCAATCATGGCACCTCGACAACAGGACATTCTGTAGAATCCTTGAAGTGCTGGCTATCCAAGAAGCATGCTGCTCCTACATCTGGGTGGGACTCTTTTTTTTTTTTTTTTTTGTGGTGCTGGGGATTGAACCAGGGCCTTATGCATGCAAGGCAAGCACTCTACCAACTGAGCTATATCCCCAGCCCCCAAAATCTTGCTCTGGCTTTTGTTCACACCTTCTCTGGCCAGTTCAGTACCTCGCCATGCCAGCTTCATTCCAACATGTGTGCACAAAGGGTTTATTGCTGAAGAATTTGGAGGGAATGGAATCACCCCATTGGACAAGGAACACAGCTGAGCATTGGCCTCCCCTGCCTAAAGTCCTGGGTCAAATCCACCTGAACCAGTTTCCCAGCAGAAGCTACCTAGGGAGCCTCGCCCATCACCATACCATTGGACCTGTTTTAGAACAGAGCCCATTTCCCAATTTTCTCTTTTCCTGAACTCTAGAAACACTTGTTGGCCTTTTTCTTTTTTTCTTCCACTGGCCCAAAGAAAACTAAATCAGAGGTCAGCAAAGTCAGGATAGGCTAACCATAGAAATACGATAGCATTTCAGAGAAGGAGGAGATATCAAAAAAACAAAACAAAGCCTCCCAAAAGAGCTCCATCTCTCTAGCAATCAGAGAAATACCAAATATAACTTCCATCTTCTGCCCAACCAAATGGCAAAAACAAGAACATCTAATAATACCATCTGTCAGCAAAGTTTCGAGAATTAAATGAAATTAACAGGGGTGAAGTGTCCAGCATAGAGCTGGCTGGCCTCAATGCCCCTCCACTCCATTTACATAATAAAGCAGAACAGCTTAATTCCTCTTTGCAGCAACAGGAGCCTTTCAGGCCCAGACCTACCCTCACCTTCATGTAATCTCTTTGCCAAAGCAAAGCCTCCTTAGGATGGATCTGCCCTTGCTCCTTTGAACACAGGGCCCCGGAGCTCTTGCTGCCTCTGCTCCAGTTGGTGGCTCCAGATGCTCCTTCTGTGGGTCAGCATCATCAAATAGACAATATTTCCAACCCCCCTCCCCCGCCCGCTACAGAGTTACCTCCATGCACCTGAGAACCAACACCAGGCATCTGCTGAGCATAGCAGGGTCACTGATGAAGACCAAAAGTTTCCTGATGCTCCAACATCAAAGGGTCACCAGCATCAGCAGGGAGACAGGCAGTAGCCTGTGTCCTGACATTGTGATGGTCTTCAGGTGGCTCTCAGGGCTGAATGTAAGCTGGGCATCCTTCAAGTGGCAGACATCTCAGGTAGATGGGGGCATCCTTCCATGGTCTTTGGGAAAATTGGGAAAAGGGCCTGAGACAGAGGGAAATGCATTTGATGCCTCATTTTATACCATGGTGGCATGGCATGGGGCTAGTTCTGCAGAATTCACACATAGCAGTGCTTCTCAAAGGCCTTCAAACAATCAGCACTATCTGGAAATTTCTTTACAGATGCTCAGATCATTCCTGAGAACTACTCAATCAGAACCAATAAGGTGGGTGCATCTGAACCAGCATTTTAACAATTTCCTCAGGAGGAACATGCTTCTCCCCATTCAGGGATGCAGAGGCATCTCTGTAGCCCACCAGTCATGACCTGTGCAGATGTGGGGGCTCAGCTGTCTCAGTTCTGTTCCCTGCCCTCCTCTTCACAGCCTCCTCACTGATGTGCGGAGAGCCCCGCCATCAAAGGGGCCCCAGAATTGTTTTCCCGGCACATTCCCTGTCTAAACACAAGCTCCTTGTCAAAAATCCGTTTTAAGAAGCTTTGCTTTGTAGAATATCTTTGAACAGTCCTTCTAGGAAAAGTATGCCTCCCTAAAGAGATGTCATCACCATTTTTTTTGTTGTTGTTGTAATTGCAATTTGGGGAAACATGAGATTTGGGATGCATCCTAACACAGTTTAGTCTGTCACATCCCAGGGGCCACTCCTATGACTTGTCCTCTTAGAATATATATCACAGAAGGGAGGGAAGAGGCAGGGGAGGCCGTGTGCAAAGCTGCAGGCTCCTCACCTCTTGCCTTGTCCTGCAGATGCAGCTCTCCTAGACAGGGCTCCAGGTCACCTTGGCCTCCAGACTTCACCTGAACTTTTCCACAGTCATCCTCTGTATCTTTTCCTTCCTTTGTGTTCCTCCTCCAGCTCTTACTATAAAGTCTTATAAGGTAATAATGCAAAAAGAGTGACTAAAAACAGGATTTTACACATTGGCTTGGATCTCCTGTTACCAGTGGTTTGGAATGGTTACCTAGTTACCAAAAGAGTCTGGCTTGGGCTCCAAGAAAGTTAGTTTGACACTAAAAACTTAAAAATGCCAGATGTACTCCAAATGTTTAAACAGGTCTGGCAGATGAAACATCCCAGAGTTGGAAAATGATACAAGCATGAAACCCACTCAGAATCCACAGACCTCTGCGTTTACACTCCCCCGGCCTACATTTTATCTCCCCCAAGTCAACGGCCTACCAGTGGGCAACAAACCTGCATCTGCCAAACATTCCTCTCGCTATCACTAATGACAAATCTTGTCTTTCCCAGTGGCACTTCTACAGTTCTCCAAAACTAGGAAATGAAAAACCATGCTCTGCTCTTGAAAAGGATAAAGGAGTAATCGAGAAATCGGATCCCATTTTTTTTCCATGTATAGGAAATCCCAGAGTATTGCAATTGTAAACATGTATTTATTTGTGGGTCCTCCTGCTAAACCTGCATTATGACATCACAGATCAAAGCTAGACTCAAGAGCAGGGCCTGAAAATGTTCATTTCTCATGAGGTTCGTTTCTCATGAGCCTCTCAGGTGAGGCTGCAATTCAGGGACTCAATTTGAGAACCACTTGTCAAAGCAATGATTCTCTCAGCCCAGGCTGCACACATTAGGAGCATCAATAACTACCAAAAATCACATTGGCACATTTGAATCACTCTCGGTCTTTGATACTGAACCTCAGCTGCACATTTGATCACCTGGGGAATTTTGGAAATCCTAATGGCCAGTCTTATCCCTACCTCAGACCTTTGCCAGGCATCCATAGTTTTCAAATATCTCCAGATGATTCAAATACAATCTCTCTTTGTATAATCAAGTTCAACAACTGCAGAATCACTGACAATGGATTGAAAATATTCTAAAACCAATATTGTGTCTGTACTGAACACATGCAGACCTTCTACCTTCTCATTATTCCCTAAACAATACAGCATAACAAGTATTTACATAACATTTGCCTTATATTACATATTATAAGTAATCTGGAAATGTGTGCAGAAGTATGTAAGTTTGATACAGATACTATATTCTTTTTCTTTTTTCTCCATTATTATTATTTTATTATTATTATTAGTAGTAGTAGTACCAGAGATTGAACCCGGGGTGCTTGAACTCTGAGCCACATCCTTAAGCCCTTTTTATTTTTTGTTAAGAGACAGGGTCTCAGTAAGTTGCTGAGGCTGGCTTTGAACTCACGATCCTCCTGCCTTAGCTTCCCAAGTGGCTGGGATTATAGGCATGTGCCACCACACTTGGCTCTTTCTCTTTTTGTAGTTATTTTTTAAAAATATTTTCTTTAGTTGTCTATTTCTATTAGTTGACTTTGTTTATTTTTATGTGGTGCTGAGCATCGAACCCAGTGCCTCACAGATGCTAGGTGAGTGCTCTACCACTGACCCACAAACCCAGCCCTGATTTCAATCCCTATTTCTCCCACTTTCACTCCCCTCTTCCATCCCCCCATTCTCCTTTCTCTACTGATCCTACTGATCTTCTTTGTGCTCTTTTATTATTTATTTTTAATTGGTACTTTCTGCATATACATAAAGGTAAAATTCCTCTGTGGTATATTCATATATGCATATAATATGATTTTGTTAAATTCATTCCCTAATTCCTTCCTTTCGTGTTCTTCCTCCTCCCTCACTCTCGATCTCCTACTCCACTGATCTTCCCTATATCTTTGGCCTCAAACTTGTGATCCTTCTGTCTCAGCCTCCCAAATAGTGCGATTATAGGCATGTGCATCACACACAGCTCTATGAGATTTTCTATACGAGACTTTGGTGTCCATGGAGAGTCCTGGACCCACTCTCCTGTGGATACTGTGGACTTATTCTATGCAGCTGGTAGCACTGAGAATTCCTGGAATTCAGAGGCTTAATTACTGAAGAGACACACCACTCTGCATGGGGCATGTGTGGACTTTAGTCCTAACAACCTGTTAAGTGAGTTTTGAAGTGGAGGCTGTAGACCTGCTTATGTTAATAATGTAGGGTGTGGGTGGCCTTTTAATATTCTTGGAAACAAAGAGGATCACTACAGATCCTTCAAGGTAGGGGAGGCAGCCACTATGAAGGGGAAACCCAGCTGACTCTCATTTGCTCTTACCTTCCTTTGGTAGTGGGAACAGAGTTGGCCTTTTCAATAGGTAGAGTGTATAGCTTCATTGGGAAGGTGACATTTGAGGGACACTGGACAAGAGGCCAAAGGGGCCTGCTGGTATAAGTAATCTGAGGTTTAAACTGGTGCCACCCAGCATGTCAGTGAGCTGGAAGAGGAGAACCAACCCAAGGAACATCAGAAGAAATGGAACTAGGAAGAAAGTCTGGTGGTATTTATCCAGAAGAATTAAAGTCGTCATATTATCTACAGTGATACATGCATATCCATGTGATAGCAGCACAATTCACAATAGCCCAACTTTGAAACTAGCCTAGGTGTCCATCAATGGATGCATAGATAAAGAAAATGTGATATGCATACACAACTAAGTTTTATTGAGCCATAAAGAATGAAATTATGTTATTTTCAGGAATATTGATGGAACTAGAGACATTATGTTGAAATAAGTCAAACTCAGAAAGTCCATGGTGGTATGTTTTCTCTCATATGTGGAAGCTAAAGAGGAAAAAGGGAAAAAAAGATGGAGGGGCAGGGATCTCATGACAATTGAAGGGACCAAGGAGTGAGAGGCAAGAGGGAGGGGAGAGGTGCTGGAGAATGATATTAAACAAATTATATTGTTATATTGTGTGCATGTATGAATATGTAACAATAAATCCCATCATCACAGGCAACTATGATGCACCAATTAAAAAATGTGGGGGGGGGGAAAGAAATGGAAACCCATGCAACTCCTATCAAAGGAAACCATTTGTGTCTTTAGCAGACTTTGCACCTTTTGGAGCAAACTTTTCCAAGATTAGTATGGGCCTTACTGGGGGTACATTGGAGCCCACATTATGGTGCTCTGAAGTGTTAAGCTTTCCTGCTAACCTGAGGCTGATGGCCTTGAATGTGAAGCTGTAGTCACTACAAAATCCTTCATTTAATCAGAGGGAATAACACTAGATTTTGTAAATGAACGTGTAAAAAGTCCCAAGGTTCCCCTTGATTTAAGGGGGGGTGGCTCATGCTTCTACCACTGACATAAATTTATTGGTGTTCCATGTAAATTTTGGCTTCAAAACAAGGACATCGTGCATAGGGGGAGAAAAGTCTGAAATCAGAATATTGAGTCTCTGCAGTTCAATTTATATCTGAGAAAACTCAGCCCAAGAAGCTAAGACTTTTCGGACGTGGTTATAGAGTTCATCCTTTACAGAAGAAGAATAAACTTGTTGTTTTCTGTGAAGCAGTTTATACAAAAAAAAGAATGGACCTACAAATTCCTTCTAGAATGACATTCAGGTCCTAGACCCACAACTTGTGTCCTTGGGCACCTCTTTGACTGGCTCTCTTTCTTTTGAGATGGACGGAAAGTGAGCATTGCTAAGATTTAATGTTATTATTCCCAGGTACGTAGAGAGCAGAACCCTTCCAGTTTCAACCCTTCTCCCTGCTAGGCGGTTTCAAGGCCTTTGCTGAGGATGTCTGTATCCAACAGACAAAAGCTGATCCTCTGGAATGTAGCCCTTGTTCTTTTAAGACTCTGGGGGCAGTTTGTTTAAGATAAGGAGATGACAAATAGGCTGATTTTGGAGTTACTAAAGGAAAGACTGAAAAAAACAACTGCACAGTCGATACCTGGGTCGGCACAGATGACATCATCCCAGCAGAGGGGCCCCGGGGGCAGGAAGTCCTCTGCCTCCTGACAGCCCTGGTTACTGCCATTCTGAAGAGAAATAGCCCTTAACTTGTTTTCATTTTTCCTCTAGCAATGTCCCTATATGGCTAACCTTTCCTCCAGGCCGCTGTGGGATGAGCAGAGTGCTTGGTCAAGGCTCATACTCTCAGTCAAAAGCCTCCTCTGGCCCTTACTGTCCCTGTGGTCTTAAACCTTCATTTTCTTATCCTTCCATGGGGTGAGAACAACACCTCCCTCATACCACGACGGTGCTAATTAAAAGAGATAATATGATATTTGGGGGAGAGGGTGTTCCAAACTCTGTGTCAACCTTTTCATCTCACTGTGTCTCTTCCTCAATCCTCTTCAGTTGGTTTTCTGTCCCCAACTGTCCCAGATGCCTTTGCTATTGTCCAGATCACCAATGATCCAGCAGCTGGGTCTCTCATGGTCTTGCTCGGCACATGGGCAGTGCTACGCTTGGCTGTCTCCCTCACTCAGGGAACCCCCTCCAGACGCCAAACCCTCCAGATGCTAAACCCCCTCCAGACACCAAACCCCTCCAGATGTCAAACCCCTGTGATAGCATCTTGCCCTCTGTCCTCTTCCTCCCTGCCCTCTCCTTCTCAGCTGCATTTCATGACTACTTCTGCTCCTCCCTTAGGGATGGGCCCTACCTTTCCTTCTCCACAGTCTCCCTCAAAGTGATTCCATCCAGTCACGGGGCTTCTGGAGCCACCTGGACACCATGACGCCCAAATCTACATCACCAGGCTGGATCTCCAGGAATGCCACACTGTCTTGTTGAACATTGCGGTGTCGGTGTCTAAGGGTCGTTCCATATTTCATATAGCCCGAACAAGACTCTTACTTCTTGCTCCCCACCCCAAAGAGCCTGCTTCCCAATCTTGCTTCTAGGAATTCTCTTTGGTTCTCTTTCTTTCGCAAGCCCCCTTCTATCACCCCCCTTCCACCACCATCTAATCCTTTGGCCTGTTCTGTCAACTGCATCTCAAACACTCACCTCCAAATTCACTCTGCCCCTCCATCTGAACTCATAAAACCAACTCGAGCCCCTTTATCCTGTCCTGGGCTACTGCCATCATCTCCTTCCCACCTCTCCCTGCTTGTGTTCCCATGCTCACCCTTTAGCCATGCTCTCTACCCTGGCAGAATCCTGCCTTGTCACCCGACAGCCTCCCCTGTCCATTCTCTCCCTCATCTGTTCCACTCGGGCTGTACTGCCCCTCTCTCTGTTTCTCACACCCGCTAAACTCACTCTCACTTTAGAGTGCTTGAGAGGTTGACCTCCTCCAAAAATGCCACACCAAGGTATCTAATTTGGTGGGTTAGGTCAGGTACACTCTGCTCTTACAGACTTGGCTGGTCAGCCCTGCCAGCAGAAAATACCCTGCAGTGACCCTGTTTGATTTGACTTGGGCCCAGTGCTGAACTCTAAACCACTCATGTGACAAATGGGATGGGCAGGAACAGCAGGTCCTGACTTCCATGTAATAGATACTCCCCAGGGAAGATGGGCTATGCTACCATATAAAGGGGAAAGACTGGTGCACAAAAAGGTACCTACCCTGATTACTGAAAGATGGAGCTACAACTGCTTGGGAGACTCCCCGCAGAGGTATTCTTTTTTTAAAAAAAATTGATTTTATTATTTTTAAAAAATACACAACATTGGAACTTTCACATTCATTCATCCTTAGCATCCCCCTTGGTCACCTAAAATGTTTCTGAATTCTTTCCTGTGACCACTTAAATTTCCCTAAAGGCTCCTCCTAAAATCCTTTTAGTATTGGAAAGGCAAGCATGATTTAGGAATTCTCATGCCTACTCCCACTCAATATTTGAAAGCAAGGGGCACTCAAATTTTTAAATCACTTGCTACTTTATCCACACCTTGACTGCATTTCTCCATCTGGGTTGATGGGAGCTAGATAGAGTCTCTGTTAAGAGAGAAGCAGGTACTCTGGCAAACACCTTTCCTATTAATTAGGTCATGTGATCCAGAAGGGAGGAATTCTGTGAGGGTACGTGGTCTGTGATTCACAGTGACTCACACCACACCTTGAGTTGGGCACAAATCCCTTCCTGATGCCAGTGGGAGATTTCCATGGATAATTGAATCAATTGGGCCACGTTCCCATGTTCCCATCACAACAGTTCTTGCTGTGTCTTAGCACAGGTTCCTAAATTTAAACTCTTAAATGGACAGGTGACAACATCTTGAATATAGATGTTGAAAGAAAAAAGAATGAAAAGGTCATATAAGGGCTGAATTCAATTTTCTTCTCCGAAATGAGTCACAGGAAATGGCACGGAGGAACCACTTTCCCAGCAAGCCACTTGTTCTTCCCCAAAGAGCCTCGATCCACACCCCATCCTACCAGCATGATGTGTGGAGCTGAGGGGAGTTGCAAATGCCTTGCTCACCGTGAGACCTCTCTGTGGTCTGTCAGTGACTTTTGAAGCTCCCTTTCCTGGGGTCCTGGAGTACAAAGTTGTATTCAAGGTTGGGTTCCCAGCAGCCAGGAGGCTGCTCAACAAGTTGGGCATTTTTAGATATCTGCATGTCAGCCCTGAAAAAAAATAAGAGATAGTGGCAAAGAACATTCCTCCACTCCTGGCAGGCTGTGTGCCCAGAACATTCCCCAGCCCAGGGAAGGCCAGACACCAACAAAGAATACAGAATGCTTTGACAGAGACACGTGACCTCCCAATTAGCCAAGACATTCTGAGAATGCTCATTCCCCTAATAGTTGAGCATTGGCCACCCGTGTTACCTTTGCTGACAGTCAGGGGCAAAGTCTGTTTGGGTGGTAAAAGACACACTGCTCCAAAGCAGGATCTTATGAAAGGAAGCTCAAGTTCTAAAACAAACCCGAGGAATAACCCCAAGGAATTACCTCTGCTTGGAGTCTCCCAAGCAGTTGTAGCTCAAAAAAAAAAAATTAAATTTTTTTTTTCCAGGAATGATTTTAATTTGAGCAAAACACATATGTTCATGCTGTACTCAGCATAGGTACAGATCTGGATTGTGTTTACTCTGAGAAGCTCCAAAATGTGAAGATTTACATTTTAGTTTTGAATTTTTCTGAAGAACAGAAGCAACACAGGAAAGCTGCTGGTTAGAGTAAAGAGACCAATTCCCACAAGATTTTTAGTCTTACAGTTTGGCATTGTCTTCTTGGCTCTGCGGGATCCAGGACACTGCTATGTGACAGCGACTTAGATTTGGGGTATGAGGGGGGTGGCTGGGGTTATGGCTCAATGGTAGAGCCCTTGCCTAGCACGTGCGAGGCCCTGGGTTTGATCCTCAGCATAACATAACAATAAATAAATAAATAAAATAAAGGTATTGTGTCCAACTACAACTAACAAATAAATTTTTTTTAAAAAAAGATTTGGGTATGAGGATTGAAGGGGAGACTGTCAAGTTCATCAACCTTCCCAGCATCATATCAGTTCTTCCTTTGCTTCTGTCCTTCTCAGTTAAAAACTCATTCTCCAGCTGTCTGGATTTTCCTTCCCATGTCCTCAGGATCTCCTCATCCAGTATCAACAACAAAAGTTACAGCTTCTCTGTGGTCTCTAAAGGTTGGGTTCAGTGCTAAACACATTACAGGTGCTCCTTGATTTAGTCTAGTAAACCCATCGTAAGTGGAAAACAGCCTATATCAAAAATTCATTTAATACACCTAACCGACAAACATCACAGCTTAGCCTCACCACCGTACAGGTTCTCAGAACACTTACGTTAGCCTACAGCTGGGCACAATCATCTAACACAAAGCCCATTTTAGGATAAAGTGCTGAATAGCTCACGGAAATCATCGAGTACCGTAATGAGAGTGAGAAACTGGGGTTGTAAGGGTATGATTTTGTGCCATGATAAAGTTGAAAACAATCATCAGCTGAACCATCATAAGTCTGGGACCATCTGTTATACACATTTTTTTCACCTAAATGCTAGCTCTCCAAACTACTCCACTGAGACTGGTGGCATTATACCCATTTAAGGGAGCAAAGTAGGCACATGAGAGTGAAGTAATTCTCTTTAGGTCGCGGCTACATGGAGAGGGTATCTGCCTAACCCCCAAGTCTCTGTTCCCTGCAGTTATTCCCACATCCACCTGGGTTGGTAGTGGGAAAATGTCTTGCCATTTCTAGAAGATATTTTTTTCCCAGTTGTGTGAGAGGTTGCCAAAGCCAGGAAAGACCCCCCATGAGGGTCACATGTTAGACAGTATTCAAGTCTGATGGCACAGGCCTGGGTTATGACCCAAGGTTCCCCACACAGGGCAAAAGGCCACCTGAGCCCACCTTGAAGGATTGGGGGCTCCCTCTGGAGTCTGTCCTCATGTCATCCATCCTCCCTAGCCTCCCTCTTGCACAGCGTTTGTGCTCACATTCTCTCTTATATTCCATCCGCAGCACTCTGCAATGCTCCAATCTAACCTTCCCATGCATATTAATTGATTTTCCTTCAGTTTTTCACTGTTTAAAATTCTCCATAACAGCAGAACAAGACCTATCAGGTGGAAAAGCACAATGTTGAACGAGAGTGAGCTGCAGCATGATGAACGAGCACGAGTCTGTGCATACCCTAGCTGGATTCCTGTGCCGCCTCCACCACTCATTGGCTGTGTGACCTTGGACAAGTCCCCGAACCTCTATGAGCCTCGGTATCCTTGTCTATAAAGTAGGTCATTAGAATGATGATGATGATGGTGGTGTCAGTAGTACATTTAGTCCTGTGCTCAATAAATCATCATCATTATCATTGTCATTTCCTATTCAGTAAACAAAGAACTTTGTCAAAAGTGGGCAGCAGGAAGAAGCATATTGACGTCCACATATTGATCTTGAGGGACTGGTTCTGGTAAAAAGGAATTAACTGTGACATGCTTCTAAAAACATACTCCTAATTACTTAAAAGAAGCATTTCATAGAAGCTCTGTGGAGAGGACCATAGGCACTCCAGCTCAATCTTCACCTGCAAGTTAAACCAGTGGGGTCCCTCTGACCTTGTTCCCAACACTGGACCGTCCGTTGCTTGCTTTGCCTTCCTCAGGGGCAGGTCACTGGTGGATACAGTGGGAAAAGCTTAGGTCAAAGAAGAGAGATCACCTCGTGGAGGGAGCTCAGCCCCAGTAAGAAAGGAAATGCTGATGGTGTCACTTTTACTCTAATTTGCTGGAGGAAAGTCAAGGACTGCTGAATTCCACTGTGACCCTGAGCTGTGGCATTGGGGGAGTGGTTCCAAGGTCCTCATCACGGGGCCCTCCAGACTGAGCGGCCTGGTCACAGCCTGCATACAGGAGGAGCTTGTACCATTCGTGTGAACTCAAGGGGTCTTCCAGGGCATGTGAGGACACCTGTCCCTTCCAGGCCATCTGGTCCTTTATGAATTTATTCAAAATGGCTCAGCCCATTTAGGCCAAGAATTCGTCTTTGGATAATATGGATTCTGAAGAATACCTTCATTTCCCTAACCACAAAGTCTGTATTTCTACCTAAAGCTCCATCAAATCTTACAAGCCTTTGATCACGCTTGGCAAGCTTTGTTAAAAATCACGAAGAGAGAGTCGTCAGGCTTCTAGAAATCTCAGCGTGAAGAATTGAAGGGAGAGTCAGCTCTCGGTCACATGGGAAAATACACTGGAGCTTCCAAATTTAAGCATTTGAAAGGCTCTAAAGACATCAAGTGTCAAACGGCTCATAAGTCAGAATTTAGCAAATTTTCACCTTCCACATATACATGTGAAGTAAGAGCTCTATCACTGAGAACCACTGAAAATATTTTCAATAAGTTTTGAGCTATTTTTGAAAAATGTCTGATATAAAGTAATGCAGAGATATATGGATTAAAGAATGCCAAGAACATCCTCCGGATGTGAGAAAAGTGGAGCACATCCCCCACCCTCCGAGCAGCCCCTCAGGCCGAGTGGGTTCTTTACTAGAATATCAGGCTTGTGTGATTAAGCAAGGATGATATCTGAGCCAAGCAGACACAGAAGGCCAAGGTCTGCACTTTCTAATTCTGTCTCTGCCGTTAACCCTCAGCAGAACTATGTGCATTATCTCATAGGAAAACCTTTTAAAAGGTTTAACTGAGCTAATTACAAAGTGGTTTAAAATAATATAAATATTTGTTTTGGAGAGATAATATTCACATGTATATCTCCCTATATGGAGTGATTTCAAAAGAGACTTGAGTTCAATCCTCTTAACTGATGAAGAAATGGAGGCACAGAAAGGTCAAATGATTTACCCAAGGTCACACACGAAATTAGTACAGATTGGGGGAAATGCAGGGAACAATATATTTTTTTAAATTTCTTTCTCTGATAAAGATTGAAAAGTGGGGAAATTGGTCTAGATTTTAAAGTTTAAGGGATGGTGAAACAGACACGAAGCACCTTGTTAGCAATAACAGACGTTGGGAAGCTACAGTGCAGATCAAATGGCAGACGCTGTGCTTGGAACCTCCACTTTATCTTATGACACCCCCTGTGAGATTGAGGCTATTCATATCACATATCAGCAAAACTGAGTTGTATGAAAATATTCCAATTAAATGGCCTAAGGTGTGGATTGTTGGATGAGCTCAATATTGAAGCCTCACTTTAGTGGACATTAGCAGGTGGAGCCCCTTCCAAGGATAGAAGCCAAAGAAGTCAAAACCTGTCACTGAAGAGAAGAGTGGAAGGACTCCTTTTTAATGTTCCTTGATTAAGTTAAACACATGCATAAACTCACTTAATTCCTTCAGCAACTTTAAGACCTAGTTACTAAGTTTCCTTTGGTTTCATTTTGCAATTGTAGGAACTGAGCAAAGAGAGAGCAAGCAGCTGGATGGAGTGGAGCCAGGATGGATCCCAGGCCTGTTTACTTCAGAGTCTGTGCTGTCGACCACCAGTCTCTATTTCCTCCTAACTCTCGACCTGTCATCTGCGGAATAAGGGTTAGAACAACAATCGTGATTTGGGAGAGGACAATGCTGCCAGGTAAATGAAGGCATGTTATTAACTATTAAATTCTACATGCTTCCTTGCACAAGGTTTTCTCCCTGTATGTGCATCATAAAAATATGCATGAAATTCCAAGAGGTAAATTCAGCTTTCTTAGGGGAAGCCATCACCGGTTAAAACACTATGCAAGATTGATAAAGAAGAGAGTTAAAAAATCAAAATAGCAAGCTGACTCCCAAAGGGTTGTTCCTGTTCACCTTGGGATTCTGGAAGAAAATTAAAGCAAGGTCCGTATAAGCTTCCCACCAAGATCTATGGACAGGAACATAAATATCTCAGCCATTCCACCTCTGATTAATTGCTCCATTGCCAGTGACCTCCATGATGGAAAATTTGAGTCAGAGGCAGCTAGGGTGGGCTGTGGGTGCTCATTTGCAGCAGCTGGGAGAGGAGGGGAAAAACCTTGCTCTTGCAGAGGCCCTTGGATACTGCTGCACTCGCCCAGTGGTAAATGCTCGTAAGTTGAATTACAAGGTCAAGGCGGGAGAGAAAGAGACCTGAGTATCCACAGATGTATTTTTAACACATTAGATGCTCCTGTGTACATCCCTTTAAATGAGTAGTTTTGGTCTCAATCTTGACCATGGGTTCTTCCTGCTAACATATATACTCAGGCACTTAATGCTTAACTTTCCCAAAATAGAACAGTTTGCTGAACGAGAACTCTGGAACATTTGTTGTTTAAAACATCATGTATTTCTTAGAATGAATGCTAATCAAAGCCAGCCATGACTTAATGTCTTAAAACTGCCACAGTAAAACATTTCCAGATCCAGTCCACCGGGCATACAAACCGTTGATGCAGCCTCCACTCTAACAGTTCAGGTGGTACGCTGAACTCAGAGTTGACCTTAAGCTTGGTGAGTGTTGAATCCTTTTTATTTTCCCCTGTTTTTCTATGTTTAAGGAATTTGTTGTAGATAATGCTTACATGGTAACTAATATAAACAAACCAGTTGCACAGCTGAAGGACTTCCCACGGGGGAATATGAAAAGAAGGACACAGGGACACTGCGTGCTTACCCTTTAGAAAAAGTTTCATGGAGGTACCTAAATCTGTGTACCATCATCCCTTGGGACTCATGGGGTGTTGGTTCCAGGATGCTCCACAAATGCCCCCATTCCTGGATGCTCCAATCCCTTACATAAAAGGGCATGGCATTTACATATACCCTATGCACATCCTCCCATTTACTTTAAACCATCTCTAGATTACTTGTAGTACATAATGCAATGTAAACGCTAGGTGAACAGTTGCTACACTGTGTTGTTTAGGGAATAATGACAATTAAAAAGTGTGTATGTAAAAAAGAAGTGTGTATGTATTCCTTTATGTGTGTGATTTTTGTTTCCAAATATTTTCCATCCATGTTTGGATGAATCTGCAGATGCAGAACCCGCAGATACAGAGAGCCAACTGTATGAGATCAGGCATCCAACACTCAGTGCTCACCTGCAGCTGGATTCACCAAGAACAAGATCTTTATTGTGCAGAAAAAGGAAACACAGGAAGTGCTCCAGTTCACTTCCTCTCACTTCTCCTTCAGAAGCCAACTTCTTCAGCCTTGGCAAAGTGGTATGTGTTCAGGTGGTAATCTTAACTCTTTTCACAGATCTTTACTTTAAAGGGGATTGTTGATTTTATCTGGAAGCCAATTGACAGAGTCACTGGAGCTTGAACAGGCACATTGGTAAAAGGAGAAAACATAAAAAATGGATAGTCAGCAATTCTAACTCTAGCTACACACCCAAAAGAATTTGAATAAAGGCCAAACATATACCTGTATACAAATGCTCACCGCATCACTATTCATACTAGCCAAAAGGCAGAAACAACCAAATGTCCATTAACTATGGAGAAACAAAATGTGGTATGTCTATAAAATAGAATATTATTTAGCCTTAAAAAGGAATGGCATTCTGATACAGGCTACAACAGGAACGAACCTGAAAAACATATTTACTGAAATAAGCCAGACACCAAAGATCATAAATAGTGTGATTCTATTTGTATGAAACATCCATAAGAGGTCAATCTGTTGAGACAGTAAGGACATTGGTGGTTGCTAAGAGCTAACAAAGAGGTGGAGAACAGTTATCAACTGCATAATAGGTAGAAGATCTCTTCTCAAGGTGATAATGTGTTTTGGAACTGGACAGAGGTGGCAGATGCACAACACTGTGAATGTCCTAAGTGCCACCAAAGTGCATACTTTAAGATAATTAATTTTACATTAGGTGATTTCACCTCAAAAAAAAAGGAAGGGGAAAAATGGCCTGGGAATGAGATATAGACATATAATCTAAGTGAAGAAGAAATGGGCCTGTAGCCCCAGCACCTTCTCTACCCCTTCTCACCAAAGACCTCACTTATTAGGGTTGTTATAGTGCTATGTGGAGGTTGAGAAATCTCATCACCCAAACCTTCAGCCCAGCAATTAGCATCACTTGGCATCTCCCTTCAAGCCTCTGTTATTTATTGAGCAACTCTTTGTGCTGGACAGTATTCTAGGAGCTGAGACATGACAGTGAACAAGACCATGGCATGCTTGCTCTCAAGAAGCTCATATCCTGGTGGGCAAAGAAGACAAAATATGAAATAAAATGTCAGATGGGAGTAAGTACAGGAACCTGAACTAGGCTGATGTGAGGGGGACTGAGTGGCAACAGCTTATCTATTTCCTTGAAAGATTAGCCAGGTGGGTGGCTTGACTTCTGGTTCCTGTGCCTGTGACTCAGCCACATTTTCTTTGTAATCACTTCAATTGCTCAGTCAGACGCAACCGAATTATAAGGTGTGACATTTTTAAAGCCTGGTCATGATTCATATGATCAAGTGATGCATACTAACCTCAAAGGAGCCTTGGGCAAAATGTGACAGTCATTCTTAATTTGTTTTTCTCCTTTGTCTGCCAAAGATGCTCGTGTACAGAAATGCATACTGTGCTGTGTCCTTGTCAATTCTACTTCCTGCGGTTTCCCAGGTCCAGTCTCCCCTTCAGAATCCACTCCATCCTTACAGCGTGTGTGGTCCCAGACTTCACCCCATCTTGTCCAGGCTCTGTCAGTGCCTCCTGACCGACTGCCTGGATCTGCTTTGCTCTACAGTCTCTAATGTTCTGGTATCTAGAGAAAACTTCCTCTTTGTAATTTCCATCCCCAAGTCCTGGTTCTATCATCTGGAGACTCAATAAAATCCAGATTACCTACTGCACAACGGCCCTCCTAAAGACTGGATAGGAGAACACTGCCCCGGTCTCCCCTCCAGCCTGCATCTCCCTGGTTCCTTGTTCATGCATCCTGGGCCCCAGACCCTTCTTCATCCTGGTAATCCCATCTGAGTTGACTGAAGTTTTAAAAATGTATTCAAAACTGAACATGGTATTTCAAGTGTGTTTTGAGCAAAACATAGTGATTCTGTAGGGACAGATGAGGCAAGGCACTGAAGATAGCAGGAAACAGTTTTATTTGGCTGCAGCTAGGTTCAGAGGGCACCGCTTTTGCTATAATCAATTAATCCCCTGAACCCCGAGTTCAGGTAGTTTCAGAGTTTTATACCCAGCATGTAAGGGGAGGGGCTCAGAAGTTCACAGTCTGCAGAAGTTCACATAAAAGCAGTTTTTTCTCTCACTGTTCTGGGAAAGTTAACCCTTCAAGGACAACACCTGAGAAGGGGAGAGCTTCTTCTCCCCTCTCTTTCCTCCCCCTGCCATCTGTTACCATGGAACCCAATTGGTAACTTCTCTTATCTTAAAAATGTAGACATCTCTGTGAAGCCCATCTCAAGGCCAGAGGCCTTGTTTGTGCATTTCTACAAACTGCTATACTAGATGTTTGTGAAAAACTAGTAAGGGGGTGTCCAGCACCTGGAGTGCTGATTTCTTCTGGCTAGTGGCCAAGTAAAACAGGGCAACATGAAAATAGGAAGTTTATCTGCATTGAACTCTTTTGTAGAGACTCTTTTGCTCAAAGTCCTAAAATCAGCCATGGTGAAGATTTCTGGAGAAGCCCAGTTAAGACTTTTCTGTGGAGAAAGGGGGTGCCACTTCAATTCTATTTCTTCTTCCTTGAATGAACTAACCTTTTAAAAATAGACTTGAAGAACCCAGTACTATGAGTTTTGAAAACAAACCTGTGTAATCACCAACCCAATCAAAATACAGAACGTTTCCGTTACTCCAGAAAGGTTCCTCACTCCTCCCCAGCCCAAGCCCCATCAATAGCAGCCAGTGTTTTGATTTCTGTGTCTGCAGTTTAGTCTTGCCAAATTCCAGATTCTCACACAGACAGAATCATGGGACCTGTACTCTTTTGTGCCTGGCTCCTTTTACTCAACATACTTTTGAGGTTCATCCATGTTGTTGCAGATTGTATTAAGCATTTGTTCTTTTCTGTGGCTGAATCATAGTCCATCACCTACAAACCACAGTTGGTTTACATATCCTCTGTCAAAGTGTACCTTGGGTTGTTTTCAGTTTGGGGCTGTTATTAATAAGGCTGCTAAAACAAGTAGCTTTATAGATTTTTGCTATCATTTCTCTTGAATAAATATCTAGAAGAGGAATTTCTTGGTTTCATAACTAAGAAAATATTCAACTACATAAGAAATTGATAGAAATTTTTTTCCATAATGGCTGTATCAATACTTTAGGAAACTTCCTGTAACTCCACATTCCTAAACATGAGTGCTGTTTTTTAATTTCAGCCATTCTCATGGGTGTGAAGTTGCGTTTCATTGGGTTTTTAAGCTGCCATCATTCAATAGAGTTGAACATCCGTCACGTGTGTGTTGGCTTTTTACATACCTTTTGCGAAATATCAGCTCTAGTCTTTGCCACTTTTTCCCCATAGGGTTGTTGGTCTTCTTCTTATTGAATTGTAGAAGTCCTTTGTATTATCTAGATAAAAGTCCTTCATCAAATACATGCATAGTGAATATTTAATTCAGGTGGAGTTTCTCTTTTCACTTTCTTGATGATGTCATTTGATCCACGTGAATACTTAATTTTGATTACATTGATTTCTTTCTCTTTTTCACCAGTTGCTTCCCTCTGTTCTGTTTTTTTTAAAATATTTATTTTTTTAGAAGTAGTTGGACACAATACCTTCATTTTGTTTATTTATTTCTATGTGGTGCTGAGGATCGAACCCAGGGCTTTGCGTGTGTTATCCGAGCACTCTACCACTGAGCCACAATCCCAGCCCTGCTCCCTGTTTTTTAACCCTAAATATTCTTTGCCTAAAATCAGTCATAAAAGTTTTCTAGTCCTAGGTTTTCTTCTAGAAGCTTTAGGTTTGCAGCTTCTATGTTCTTGACTATGAGACATCTTGAACTAGTTTTTGTTCATGGAGTGAGATAAAGGTGAAGATTTGTTGTTTTGTGGGTTTTATTTTTTCCCATAAGTTATTTTAACACTATTTGTTGAAAAGACTTTCTCCCCCACCAGGTTATTTTGTTTATAATATTTTTCTAGCACCACTGGTTGGAGAACTTCTTCAGACCCATGTCTCCCAAATTATCATTTAAAAACAAGTTTCATATATATCATTTCAGTTTGTGGACCCATTAGCCTTCACTGACTGAATGCTCTGTGTTAGGCATGAACTGAACGCTGGTACAGATAACTCTCATCCTGGAAAAGTCTCTGTCTGTTGAAGGACACCAACGTGGGAGCTACTGATGACCACAGAATGTCTCATAGGGGTTTGTAGGAAGACAGAAAGCACGTGGCAGGAGGGCAGCATACAGTAGTGATCAGAGACCATCGCTTTGAGATTGGCTTTGGGTCTAGGCAGATCTTGTTCAGAATTCAGGCTCCCACATATCCTAGTTGCTAGGGCGACCTTGAATAGGCTGTTTGACCTTTTAGAGCCTCATTTCTTGGGCATTACTGAAGTATTAGGAGACACGGTCACAGAATGCCTGTTATGTCTGTTCTGGTACTCAGCTAAGTGCTCAACACATGCTTGCTATTTTCATCCTCAGAAATCAGAGAACTCATCCTGGAGGAGGTGACTCCTCAACTGAGCTTTGAGGAATGTCAAAGTTGGCCAGATGAAGAAAGGAAGGTGGAACATTTCAGGTCAAAGACTTGGGAAAACAAAAATAGAGAGGCCTATATTCAAGTAGGAAGAGGTGAGTGGCCCAAGAGGTGAGGTGGGGTCAGGACCCGGAGGGCTTTATTAGCCATGCTCAGGAGCTCTGGTGGTGTTTTTCGGTCAAGCCATCCATGGGCAATCAGGAGCGGCATCAGCCATCTCCTTTTCCCCTCAGGCTCTACGGCATCCCTTGGATATTGCATCCAACCACAGCCCTACTAGAAGCTTAAAGGTGAGATTCACCCTGAGAAGCAGGCGATGCATAATAGAGTCCCCATAGACCAACCCAGGGTGATCCACTCCAGTGCAAAGCTTTGGGTACCTTCTTATGCTTGGTGAGAACCACAGGTCTCCCAGGATACCCAGATGATGCCTGGTACACAGTCCTCCTTCTGTCCAGAAGTATGGTCGTCTTTAGAGCAGACCCGCCCCCCCTCACTGAGAATCATCCAAGTTGGACTGGAATTTATTGGTACCCTCCCTCAAATGGAAAGGCTACCTACCCCTTCTCTCCATCTGTTCTCTTATTGTACTAGTCAGGATTTTCTAGGGAAAACCAGAACCATAGAATTTGTGATTATAAAAAGGGAACTTATTAGATTGGCTTACATAACCAGAAGCTGGATATCCCACAATGGCCATCTGCAAGCTGGAAGGCTGGAGGAACCAGTAGCTGCCCAGTGCAAGATGCTGAAGTCTCAGAACAAGAGAAATCAATGATGCTACCCGAGTCCCAGATGGAAGGTTTCTGGAAACTTCTTGGAGAATCACTGGCAGAGTCCTTTTTGGAAAAATGAAGGAGCGAGAGCCTGATGTCCTCAAGCAATTGCAGCAGCAATCACGGACCCATTCAAGAAGAATTGAGCCAATATCTGCTGTTGCTTCCTTGTTCTTCCAACTTTTATTCCATTTAAGCCTCCAACCTATGGTACAGTGCTGCCCATGCTTAGGGAAGGTCTCCACGTCAGTTTGCTATCCCACATGCCAATCATCCAAGTCACCAACCTATTTGATGGTGCTGCTCATGCTTCGGGAGAGTCTCCACTTCACTATCCCTCATGCCTAGACACACCTTCATTGACACACGCCTCTTAATCCAATCAAGATGACAATTCAAATTAACCATCACACTTATTGAAGGGATCCTACCAGACATGGACAGATCTCCCTTTCTGACGCTGGCCTTCAGTTACTTGCTTCCTTGAAGCTACCATTTTAAGCCTTTGCTACATACTAGGCCTCTTACCAAAAAGTGTTTGACGTGCATTGACTGAAAGACTTTAAACCTCCCAGCAAACCCGGAAGGGATTTTATTGTTTCAATTCACGGACAAAGAATTCTCAAAAATATCACCTGATTTGCATACCATCACACAGATAATGAATGGCGGGTCCAAAATGTGAGCCATTATCTGAACACCTGTGCATGGTTGTCTCTTGATGATTTTGTAGGCACTGAGGAAGGGCTCTCCCTGCTCCCTGGCCCCACAGCCTGATGGGGCACCTCAGTTTGGGTCATTCTGTGCTTCTCAGGCACATCTGAAGCTGCTCTTCTGGGACCTTCCTTCTTAGCTGAGAGGCCTTGGTAGCATCCAGGTTGCATCTTTACCTGGCAGTGCTATCATATCTGCTATGATTTGAAAATTGCATGAATGTATCCCCCTGAAGTTTATGTGTTGCAAAGCTGTTCCTCAATGTGGTGATGTTTAGAAGTGGTGGGACCTTTAAGAGGTTTGGCCTAGTGGGAGGTGGCTAGGTCATTGGGGGTGCTGCCTTTGTAAGGGATTAAGGTAGCTCTTAGGGGGCTCTGGTTAGTTCTTGAGAGAGCTATGAAAGAGTAAGGCTGTTTCCTCTGCACTCTCTCGGGCTTCCTGTCTCACCATCTGAACTCTCCCTGTCACACATGTTTTTACCATGATGTCATCTGCTATAGGGTCCTCACTAACAGCTGAGCTGATGTGGCCATCTGATCTTGGACTTTCAGCAAAATACACCTTTTTTTCTTTATAAAGTACCCAGCTTCAGATAATTTGTTATGGCAATAAAAATAAGACTAACACACTAGCTTACCTTCAGCCTGAATTTAATACTTTATCAGCCTCATTTCACAAGTTAAATTACCCAGGTTCAAAAAGAACATACAACAGTAAATCACAGCATCAAGTCTCAAATCTGGATCCTCTGCCTCCAAAAATAGCAAAATCACACATATTCTGTGGCCTTTCTGGATTGTAAGTCACCTGTCCAGGAAGCAGTCCAATAGAAGTGAGAGGGCAGTTGGAGAGAAAAGTTGTACAAGTCCCTTCAAACATTGCAAATTTATTTATTTATTTATTTTTAAAGAGAGAGTGAGAGAGAGAGGGGGACAGAGAGAGAAAAAGAATTTTAATATTTATTTATTTTTTCTTAGTTCTCGGCGGACACAACATCTTCGTTTGTATGTGGTGCTGAGGATCGAACCCGGGCCGCACGCACGCCAGGCGAGCGCAATACCGCTTGAGCCACATCCCCAGCCCCAAAACATTGCAAATTTATAATTCTGCTACTAACTGAGAATATAAGAGTAAATTGGAAAAAAAGAGAGAAAAAAATAAAGTAAGAAAAAAACCATCACTAACATCATAATTCACAGTCTATATACACTGTTCAGTATTATCACAAAAAGAGCAGGGGAGGGATGAATAGCCAAATTGTGAATTCATTATCAAATCACCCAAAACACAGATCAAAGTAAAGAAAACACAGGGTGCTGATTCATTCTCTCACAGGAAGGAAGCATGCTGCCAAGTCAGCATCTATTCCCTCATCTGGTCAGGATTAAGGGCATTTCAAAAAAAAGATCTTAAAAAAGAAGTAGGATGAGGTGAGGCAGTGAGGAATCAGAAAACCCTGGGTTACCAGGAATGAACCAGCATTTTGCTTTTGAGCCCAATTTGATGAATTTATATAGCAAAAAATAAAATCAAGCCTTTCTTCCATCTCTTTCTGTTTCTGTGAGTCTACACACCTCCAGCTTCTGGGTGACAGGTTTCAAGCCACATTCTGCTGTTTGGCAACTTTTCATTGGAAAGCTAAGGGGCTATGTAGTGGGTTGGTCTTTGCACATTTTCAACATGATGAGGCATTTACATGTTGGAAGCGCTGCCAGGGTCCAATGTTTCCGGGAATGATGTGTGTAACCCAGAGGCTGGTACAAAGGTATGTCATGGATTTTAGCTGCTCCTTCCTTTAGCTGGAGATTGCAGGGATTCTTATGAGTTGACCCACAAGTCCTGAGTCATGAGCCTCAAGCCATTAAAAAGCCAAATGGAGACCTTCATCCAAATTGACAGATTCTATAAAATTGTCTCCATCAGTTTCAGAAGGTAGTTTTATAGAAGGCACTCAAAGATGGTTTGTGAAACTCATTAGGATTCACATGTAGAAGAGACACATCCCTAGTACTTCCTACCTTACCCACATTTGCATAATAGCAAAGAAGGATGGAAATAACTGCAAACATAGAAATACAGCTGATGAAATAAAAGCCCTTAACTTCTACTCATTCACTTCCCAATTGTTTCTTGATTCCCTTCCATGTGCCAAGCACTCTCACTTGCTGAAGCCATAGGAATAAGAAACACACTCCTTTCTTCAAGGGAGCTCATATTTAATAGGAGAAATAAGCAGGTGCAAATAGTTGTGACCGAGTCGTGTCTCTGCAGAAGGAACTGTGGGAGCACAAGGAAGAATGGATCTGTAGGGAGCAGGGGGGTGGGCATCACGGCTGCATTTGTACTGAGTCTTCAGGGGCATGTAGGAGTTTGCCAGACAGAACGGTTAGGCTGGGATTCAGGGCAGAGGAATTCCACATGTAAAGGCAAGGACTGATGAGAAGAATGGTGAGATTCAAAAGGACAAGTCATTTAGCATACTCCAGTACTTAAACTCTGAACCATTGCGGCAAGACAAGCTGAAAACTCTCTGCAAATCATATACATATGTTCTAACACCAAAACTACCAGTCTACAGTGTGTCTAGGTAGAGCAGGATGAAACAAGGACATAGGGACAGACAGCACAGGACCAAAAATAATGAGAGGGTCTGAGTTCAAATACCATGATACTCAATTTCAGTCTCTCTGGACCAAGGGTTTCCCCTAAATCCTGGTGCAAAATGATTGCATATTGTTACTGCAATCGCACTATATACCATGTGTAAATAAGTAAATTGCTAGCTGCATATATTAATTCCAAAACATGGGCTCAGTTATTCTCAGTAAATCCTTTTGTTATGCTTATAATGTCTGAAGTGAGTCAGAAAGGGATAAGAAATGGGTGGAACCTACTGATATTTTCCCAAAGAATAGAATAGAGAGGTCCTTCTAAAATAGTGTTCACAAAAGTGCTGAAACATACTCAATAGTGACCAAGGGTCATTCAAAAAACTAAGAGAAATGGGGACATACCAAATGAAAATCGACAGGGCAACCCAGGAAAGCAGTAGGCTGAAGCTCGACTATCTGCAGTTTTGAGTATGTCAGTGAAGAAAAACTGAAAATCAAGCTCTATGTATGTGCACATTCGAGGCCAAATTTATACTATCTGTGTGGTACCAGAACCCCAAGTAGAAATTCAATAAAAATTAGCACAGGAACACTAAAAACCCTGGGGTTTCCATAGATGCAAATGTCAGACTGCCCTGAAGAGACTATTCACAAACACCAGGTTCCTAGGGCCTCCTTGGGAATAAAAGCTTTATTAAAGATGATCTCATAATCAAAAATGGCAAACCATATGAAGAAACAAACTACCAAATGGGAGAATTGAGAGACACGGGAGCTGGAAATAAGAGAAAGGTCTAAAAATAGGATTTGAAGACAATGCACACAAATACTGCTAAAACTTTTACCACCACAGTAAATTTAATTGAAAACTGTTAAGAATGATTAAAAATAGTTTAATTTGGATTTTTTTGGTTGGTTGGTTTTTGGTGTTGGAGGGGGATGAAGTGGGGCCTCTCCAGCATGCTGCCAAGCTCCTCCCCCAGTCCAGGTAGCAAAATACAACAGTCATTAATATGGTATTATGTAAAAATGTGGATGTGTAAGCAATGTGATTCTGCAACTTGTATTTGGGGTAAAAAATGGGAGTTCATAACCCACTTGAATCAAATGTATGGAAGATGATATGTCATGAGCTTTGTAATGTTTTGAACAACCAATAAAAAAATGCAAATTCTTTTTTTTTCAAATCTTTTTAAAAAATTCTAATTTGTTATATATGACATCAGAATGCAATTCAATTCATATTACACATACAGAGCACAGTTTTTCATGTCTCTGGTTGTACACAGAGTAGAGTCACACCATTTGTGTCTTCATGCTTGTACTTAGGGTAATGATGTCTATCTCATTCCACCGTCTTTCCTACCTCCATGCCCCCTCCTTTCCATTCCCTTCCCCTCCTTCCCCTTTTCCCTACCTAAAGTTTCTACATTCCTCCCATGCTACCACCACATCCCCATTATGAATCCTTATAGAATCCTTATATCATCCTTATATCAGAAAAGACATTCTGCATGTGGTTTTGGGGGATTGGTTTACTTCACTTAGCATTATATTCTCCAACTCCATCTGTTACCTGCAAATGCCATGATTTTATTCTCTTTTAATGCTGAGTAGTATTCCATTGTATATGTATACCACATTTTCTTTATCCATTCATCTACTGAAGGGCATCTATGTTGGTTCCACAGTTTAACCATTGTGAACTGTGCTGCTATAAACATTGATCTGGCTGGGTCCCTTGTCATGTGTTGCTTTTTAGCCCTTTGGGTTCCATGGAGTAGAATAGCTGGGTCAAATGATGGTTCCATCCCCAGTTTTCCAAGGAATCTCCATATTGCTTTCCATATTAGCTGCACCAGTTTGCAGCCCCACCAGCAATGTATGAGTGTGCCTTTTTCCCCACATCCTCGTCTTCACTTATTATTGTTTGTATTCTTAATACCTACCATTCTGACTGGAGTGAGACGAAATCTTAGAGTAGTTTTTGTTTGCATTTCTATGCTTGTTAGAGATGTTGAACATTTTTTTTCATATATTTGTTGATTGATTGTATATCATCTTTGGAGAAATGTCTGTTCAGTTCCTTGGCCCATTTATTGAGTTATTTGGTTTTTTTAGTGTTAAGATTTTTTAGTTCTCTATATATCCTAGAGATTGGTGCTCTATCTGATGTGTGGAGTGGTAAAAATTTGCTCCCAAAATGCAGGCTCTCTATTCACCTCACTGATTGTTTCTTTTGCGGAAAAGAAGCTTTTTACTTTGAATCCATCCAATTTGTTGATTCTTGATTTTAATTCTTGTGCTATAGGAGTCTTAATAAGGAAATTGGGGCCTATTTTGACATAATAGAGATTTGGGCCTACTTTTCCTTCTATTAGTGTGCAGTGTCTCTGGCTTAATTCCTAGGTCCTTGATCCACTTTGAGTTGAGTTTTGTGCATGGTGAGAGATAGGGGCTTAATTTCATTTTGTTGCATATGGATTTCCAGTTTTCACAGCACCAATTCTCGAAGAGGCTATCCTTTCTCCAGTATATGTTTTTGATGCCTTTGTCTAATCCAAGATAACTCTGTTTATGTGAGTTTGTCTCTGTGTCCTCTATTCTGTACCATTGGTCTACCAGTTTATTTTGTTGGGGATACCATGCTGTTTTTGTTCCTATTGCTCTGTAGAATAGTTTAAGGTCTAGTATAGTGATGTTACCTGCTTCATTCTTCTTGCTAAGGATTGCTTTAGCTATTCAAGGTCTCTTATTTTTCCAGATGTATTTCATGGCTGCTTTTTCTATTTCTATCAGGAATGCCATTAATATTTTGATTGGAATTGTATTAAATCTGTATAGTGCTTTTGGTAGTATGGTCATTTTGACAATATTAATTCTGCCTATCGAAGAACAAGAAAGATCTTTCCATCTTCTAAGGTCTTCTTTAATTTCTTTTTTAGCATTCTGTAGTTTTCATTGTAGAGGTCTTTCACCTCTTTAAGTTGATTAAATGTAATTCATCACATCAATAGACTTAAAATAAGAATCATATGATCATCTCAATAAATGCAGAAAAAGCATTTGACAAAATATAACACCCCATTCATGTTCAATACACTAGAAAAACTAGGAATGACAGGAGCATATCTCAATATTGTAAAAGCTATCTATGCTAAGCCCCAGGCCAACATCATTCTAAATGGAGAAAAATTGAAATCATTCCCTCTAAAAACTGGAACAAAGATTCCCTCTTTCACCACTTTTATTTAACATAGTTCTTGAAATACTAGCCAGAGCAATTAGACAGATGAAAAAAATTAAAGGGATACGGATAGGGAAAAAAGAACTCAAATTAGCACTATTTGCTGACAATATGAAGGCCCAAAAAATTCCACCAGAAAACTTCTAGAACTAATAAATGAATTTAGCAAAGTAGCAGGATATAAAATCAACACCCATAAATCAAAGGCATTTCTGTATATCAGTGACAAATCCTATGAAAGAGAAATGAGGAAAACTACCCCATTTAAAATAGCCTCAAAAAATAAAATAAAATATTTGTCAATCTGCAAGTTCTTAATGGCTTCTTTAATATTTCCGTCTTGATTTGTGAACTGACTCACGTATCCAAGTAGAAATACAAGTTGATACCGATCTCACCAAATCCTACCCAATCTGGTCAAAAACAGTGCTTTCAAAGTTATCTTGGAAAAGGCAGAGAGAATGGAAAATGACAAAGCAGCTGAGTTAAAACAGGCATCTCATTTTGCCCAGTTGATTAAACCAGCTGTGAAACTGTCATAAACAATGTTATCTATTCATATTTCAGCTGGTGCTTTTATTTTGTTTAAGGGTAGACTTCATATCCATCTGCTTTGTTAGTAAGAGATGTCAAAACCCCAGCAAAAACTCAAAAAACAAAAATTTTGTATTTCTATTTCATAAGAACAGTCCAAAAAGCCCTTCCACAGCTTATCTTTGATTATAAAAATTTTGAACTCTTTCTATAACTACCAAACTAGTGGGTTCAAGGACCAGATAATGGCACTAAAGCAGGGCCTCTAAATTCCTGTGTATGCATCTGGAGCTCTCCAAGAGAGTAGTCCCTGAATTTGAGGGTTTGTGGATAAATAAAATCAAATATATATATATGTAGAGTTATATAGAATTGCCATCTAATTATCATCTAGGTAAGGAGATTCACAATAAATAGCTACAGTTGACATAATCTTATTTTTAAGAAAACATTTTGGCACAAAAATCTAAACAAAGAACATAATCTTTAAAAAAAAGGTTGTCCCCCTGGTATGTAAGTATTTTGAGGCACCCTTGTTTTCCACCTTGGTCAAAGTTTCTGACTCAGTGCTCCACAGCTTGGGAATGCAGGACACAGGACCTCTTAGCTCTGATTCTTAAGCAGGGGCTGCAGAATTCTAGACCCCATATTCATTTAGATACTTACCCCCTCCCCCTTACCCTGGGCAGACTCTATGCCTCCAGACCTGCCATAATACCTAGACCATCTATTAAACTTGGAATGTTGAGGCTTCCTTGCGGTTTCCATAAGCATTTACATACATATTCTCTCATTTCATCTAAAAACAAAACCAAAAATAAAACAAAAACTCTATAGTAAGTAGAGTTTGTTCTATTTGCTTTTATCTTGCAGACGAAGAAACTGAAATTCAGGGCAGTCATTCATTTATTCACATTCAATAAATATTAATTCAGTGTTTCTGGGCCCTGAGGCACTGTGCTAACCTCCAGTAATGATAAAATGAATAAAAAAAATCATCCATATTCTTGACTTACTCAAGATTGTATGGGGAGTTAATGGCAGAGTGGGAACTGGAGCTTAGGTATTTTGACCACAAATACTGTGCTTCTCTAAAAGTTATGCAGCCCACTTTATCTCTTTCTCCATTGTGAATAGTTCTCTCTACCACACACAGCCCTCCTACTCCCTTACAATGGTCTGAGCTTCTCTCTTTGGCTAGACAGAGACAAATGGAACTCCAGATGGATTCTCATATTCAAACCAACATTCTTTTTTTTTGGTGAGTGTGTGGAGGCCTATTGGGAATTGAACTCAGGGGCACTCGACCACTGAGCCACATCCCCAGCCCTGTTTTTGTATTTGATTTAGAGACAGGGTCTCACTGAGTTGCTCAGTGCCTTGCTTTCGCTGAGGCTGGCTTTGAACTTGTGATCCTCTTGTCTCAGCCTCCTGAGGCACTGGAATTACAGGTGTGTTCCGCTGTGCCTGGCCTCAATCCAACCATCTTTACACATTTGTTCAACATACATTTAGGCTGAGTCCTAGTGTTGAAGGTGTGTGATGGGAAAAGCAGAAGAGGACCACTAGAGGCAGCATCCCAGCCAGTAAAACTAAAGCCTGAAGCAAACCAGGAAGTTCAAAGACAAAATATTAATATCTAAACATGATGGTGCTTATAGGTACTTAACCTAAGTCTTCCCACCAGTCTAAGAAGCTTATCGAAATAGTTCTTCCAAGCATTTGTAGTTCTTCCCTTGAGAGGAGATTCGGGTACAATTTTCACCAATTCCCTTCTATTTCAGTAATGCCTTAGTTTAACACTCTGGCTCTCCATCCCTTCATCTTCATCTGCACTTGCTTCTTGTTTGAAACAACTTTTGTTCAGCACTTCTCCAAAATATACTCTCATTATGCACCACCCAATTCAAAGCCTGTTTTTCTCAGCAGCTCTCAGCCCTTGGTGTTTATATATTCAAGGTTACACCTAGACCACACCTACCAGTACGTGAGTGATTAGACTGACGGGTGTTCCAGTTGGCTGTTATAATTTTGAGTATCAATCTTACATATATTGCTATGCAGTCATTTGCATTTAACAAAATCTTAGTAGATATTCTTGTTTCATATGTCTGCCAGACAGAGGTAATTTACAAATAGATAGATATTTTTTATTCAGCTAAATGCAATGCCAAGTGTTGGATTATTGTATTTTTGTTTATGACAGTTTTAGTGTTAAAAGAACGGATAAAAACTAGCTTTAACTCTTCATTTAACTCCACTATATTCTCTGTTTAATGGGCAGTTCAAGCTCTTCTATTTTCTCTGAAAAAGGAAAATAATTCTTATCAATAAGAATACATTAATGGAAAGATATTGGATCCACCTTGAAAGGTACCAGTTTAAAAGAAAACATTAGTGTAAAAGGTCTGGCGAAACGTCGGAGGGAGAGACCACCCAAGAGACTGACTCCATGCAATTGGCAAAAGGGGATATTTATTGGGGATCCATTCCAGCGCGCTGGGACTCTGTGCTCACTCAAGAAGGGAGAGCAGCCCAGAGCCCAGAGCAGAGTTCAAGCGGAGCTTAAGTACACTTTTTGGAGAGGGTGGGGGGCTTTGCATACAACAGAACAAATCATCATGAGGCGCGGGAAAATTGAACAACAACCCTAAGTCAGGATTAGTGCATACATTGGCGGGAACAATCAGGGCAGGAGTGATTGGTGCTCCTAGGTGGGGTACACATTCAAACTGATTGGTTTAGGTCCTGCAATGCCTACGTGCCAAGCAACTCGGAACCCTTAGCTATTAAACAACCAGAAAGTCAGTGGAAATATTTACTGGGCAGTTCCAGTATTGTCCTAACAGCTACAGGGATTACAGGTTTTGGGGGTAGCAGAGGGACTCTAACAATACCCAGTCTTTTACTTTTTAACCCAATCCCTGCACTTTGGAAACTTTAGGATGCCTGATCTTTTATACTTTAACTCAGGCTCTGCAGCTTAGAATCAGCTTGGAAATTTTACCTTTACATTAGGAAATCTGTTGTCAACTTCACGCAGGAGGAAATTATATATATATATTCAAAATCATGTGATAGGTGAACACTGTTCTAAGATACATTTGACCCTCTTTCAGTGGCATGCCAGGCTTTCTGTACAGAATGCTTTCACAATTCATTGCACTGTGTCCTCTTCAACTTTATCAGAGGCAATCCTCTCCTGATCCATTACAAGGCAGAAGGTTAAATTCTACAAGATACCAAGATATATTGACTTGGAAATCAAGTCCACGTGACTCTAGGTGATGTGAGCTCCCAAGTAGGTTCTTAGATTTCACCTTAATGGACATTGAATAGGTATACCCTCAAGGTAGCCAAGCAAAATCTGCAGTTGTCATCTTCAAAACTGCTTTGTACAAACTGAACAATCAACAGATATTTGTTGAAAAAATGCTGAAGAATTAAATGAATGAAATTTATTTAATTTAATTGACACATCACAGTCCTGCCAACCTCATATGCATATGTTAAATTTAAACGACAATTAGTTAGATGAGAATTAAACTTTCTAATACTAGCACTGATCCTGGAGGGAAAGACTCATGGCACAGGCTTGGGTCCTGTGGATTGTCAATAACCAGTGCTTCTCTTGAAGCCTTTCTACTTGGCTTATTTCAAAATAGAATAAAAGCCTATCAGTATAAGAATTCCAGTAAGCAGATTAATTTAGAGAAAAACAGCCACTCTGAAAAGAACATCTCAACTCAGATTCTTGAGTGAAAGTCATATTTAATTGCTTTTTCAATCCTTCCATCCTCTGCTAACTCCTGTTCTCTTTCTTATTAGAATAATAATAAGTAGAAGGCAAGATGTCAAATCCCCTCTATCCCCACCAAGATAATAGGAACCCTGAATCATAGCACTTTAAGATCCTCAAACTAAAGCTGGTTCCTTTTCCATTTTCAAAGGAAGGAAGTAGCTGCTCCCTGCAAGGAGAGTGGTTGGAAGAGATTGAGGGATCCTAGATGAAACCGAGTCTCCCTGTAAGTCTTCTAGGCCAGCTAAAATCAGGCACAGAAGCAACTAGCATCAGATAGCTCCAGCTGCATTTTAGGAACATGCATTTTTGTAGCCTGGATGGATAGGAAAGAGATGTGGATGAAGTGCACAGAAGGGTGGGTAAAAGGACCCCAGAACTGAATCTGACCTTCCTTGCTCCAAAGGATGAGAAAACCCTAATATTGAAGAGATTTATTTGCACTAACAAGCTCTTATTTCAAAATGCAATTACCCATGGGATGATTAAGCTGACAGTAGTGGAGACTGCATTAAACTCAATTAAATCTTCTGCAACCAGAGTCATTATTTTGGGACGGAGGGGGAAAAAAAGTTACATATTCTAGTTAAAAAGGGATGAAAAACAAAATGATGTTGGACAGTGTTTCCCAAGTCTGCTGCCTAAGGATCATCAAACCAGCTTGTAAAAAGCACAGACTCCCTAATCCTTCTTGCCATCTCATCCCCACTCTGATTCAGTAAAGTCTGGAGTGGGGACCAGGATTTGGTATTTTCAAAAGCCTCCTGGATCATTTAGTACTGCCAGCTCAGCAAAGAGCTTTGAAAATGTACAGGTCTTGGAGGCTGGTTTGTTGCCCTTGACTGAGCTTCACAGTCTGATCATTTTGACGAACACTGAGCTTGATTCTGATCAAACAGTTGATCGGGGCTGATCTGCTTATAAAGTTTGCAGAAAACTTATATACAAACCAGAATTTCAGCTCACTAATGACAAGGAGGGGCACGCCTGCCCGGCTGAGAACCCTGATGACCATATTTTAAATCAGAGGTTGCCTGCAGCCCAGTGTGAAACCAGATCAAAGGGATGCTCTCAAGGGCGCTTCCTTTCAGGCTGAAGGCAAGTTCAGGGAATGATCTTCCTTCTGTTTGCCTGAGACCGGATCTCCTAATCTTGGCCAGAGCTGAAAGAAACGCTGCCAAATTATTGTCCTCAGATAGTTTTTTTCTAGATTCTATGCAGATATGTAGATAGCCTTTCTCTCTCTTTTAAGGTGTTTTTATCTCTCTCTCTCTTCAAATAAGATACAATACATTTTACTAAATTTTCATTTTCTTAGTTAAAATCACATCCATTCAGGCACCTCTGGCCACCTATACTGCACTCAATGTAAGCACATCCCCACCAATATCTTGGGTGACTCTTTAGATGGTTAAGCACATTCTCTCTCCCTCTCTCCTGGTTGATGATCAACCTCATGGAACTCACATTCCAGATAAGTAAATATATCTTAACTATTATAAACAATAAGAAAGTATGAGTGCTTTCAGAAATTTAAGGGGTAAAAAGTGACTTGGGCTAAGAGCTAGGAGTCATGCCATCATGTTTTCAAAGCATATTTCTTTCCAAGGTTATTCAGGGTTCTGTATATCCATCATATATCCTGGTATTGTCTAACTACAGGCGTCAGCACATGTAGGCTTTGTTATGAATAATTACTGGGCAAAATACTCACATAGATATTTTGAAAACTCTTCCGCTGCTAAGCACAAGGAATACTGGATAAAATATAATTAAAATTTATAAATGTACTCTCTTTAATGAGATATAGTTTTTACATGAAAAGACAAGCTCATGGTAAAATAAGAAAAGTCCCCAAACAGCAAGGAATAATGAGAGAAATAAAAAAAGGGGGAGACTGAAATGAGAGCTGGAAAAAACGGCAGGGAAGGGATCCGAGTACTAATCGCTGCATGGGAATGGGAGATAAAGTCTTAGGCCCTAAAGACAGGAAATTGGAACTGAAACCACAACATGAAGCCGGACTAAAGCAGTGCAGAATTCAAAACAAACAAATGAACAACAACCACCAAAAAAAACCCACCCATCAGCTTTGGGGAAGGGTGTAAAAATATTCTTTGACTATTTATAGTCATGAAGCTCTTTGGTGTTCAGATGCATGCCACGGGCAGAATGTAGGAAACATTAAGTTGGGATGATCACATAAAATGTGGTGCTGGCTCCTGAGACTTCTAGAATTCTGCATAAAAGCAAATGCAAAACCTCTCTTGCAGAGCATCTCCTTAACGTGGTCTCTGTAGGGATTTCCAAAGATTATGACCAGCAAAGGCAGGCAGATAATCTCAAATTATAAAATAATACTATGAGGAAATAATACTATGAAAGAGGAACAGCAAATTATACACAAGGCAGAATGAAACTGGAAATACTGTAATTCTTGAAATAGAACTAATTTTTTGAAAGGATTTAAGGGATTTAATGCATGAAAGAAGGACTTAAGAAAAAAATTCAAGAGTCTCTGGAAAAAAGATCAGACAGACTTAGAAATGGAGCCAAATGGAATTTTTAGAAATGAAAACTAAATAAAAGCTAAAAATCAATGGAGGAGAAAATATTTGCAAGTCATGTATCTGACAAGGGAGTTGTATCCAGAATATATAAAGAGTTCTCTAAATGAACTGTCTTTCGAAACAACCTGATTAGAAAAATAGTAAAAAGACTTAAGTAGACACTTTTCCAAAGAAGATAGACGGATGGCAAATACACACATGAAAAGATGTTCAACATCACTAGCCGTTAGAGTACTGAAAATTAAAAGCACTATGAAGTAACACCATAGTTATTACAATGGCTAAAATAAAAAACACTGATAATGCAAAATGTTCACAAGAGTGCAGAGATACTAGGTCTCTCATACATTATTGGTAAGAATGTAAAATGATACAACCACACTCTAAATCAGTCAGTTAAAAAAAAAAAAAAGAACAACAACAAAAACCATTAAATATACAATTGCCACACAGCCCAGCATTCACACTCCCAGGGAATTTATTCTACAGAAATGAAAACTATTCATACAAAAACCTGAACCAAGATGTTTGTGCAGCTTTATATAGTAGACAAAGCTAGAAACAAACTAAATATGCTTCAGTGGATGAATGATTAAGCAATCTCTGGGGCATCCAAACAGTGGAACGCTGTCTAGCAAGGAAAAGAAATAAGCTATTGATACACACAACTCAGATGGATCTTGAAATCTTGCTGAGGGAAAGAAGTCATCTCAAAGGGCTGCATACACTGTACATTCCATTTATATAAAATTCTCAAAATTACACTTTAGAGATGGAAAACATATCAGTGGTTGTCCAGTGGTAAAAGAAAGGGAAAGAAGGTCTAACTTATAGAGAGGCAGATGAGGGAATTCTTTTGTGAACAAAAGAACAATTCAGCATTTTAATCATGGTGGTGGTTATGAAACTATAGTTGTGCTAAATGTCATCACAAGCATACACAGAATGCTAATATATATATAATATATATATAATATATATATATATATAAAATGCAAAAAACTTGTGAAATTTGAAGTTTTGTGAATGGTACTGTACAGCAATTTCTTGGCTTTAATAATGCATTATAGTTATTTAATAGGTCACCATTGAGGACCTGGGATTATGAATATATAGGAACCCTCATTCCTGTTTTTCAATTTACTGTGATTATATAATTATCTTTAAATAAAATTAATTTAAAAATTTAAAAACATAGAACACATATATATATTTTAAACTCAATGGACAAGTTAAGAGAAAAAAAGTACATAGAAAAAAAAGAAAATTATTGAATTGGAAGATTAATCTGAGGAAATTATTCAAAGTCAGCCCAGGAAAATGAAGAGTCAAAAAATATAAACATATAGAGCATGGAGGACAAAATGAAATGTTCCACATATATCTCATGGGATTCTCAAAAAGAAATAGAGAAAATGGAGGAAGGAGAATATTTTAATAGATAATGCCTGAGAAATTTATAAAACTGATGGAAGATATGAATTTGAAGATTTAGAAAGCATAACCATTTGCAAACAGGATAAATAAAAATAAACCTAACTCAGAGAAATAGTCTAGTGACTAACGAATATCAAAGAAAAAGAACTCAGAACAACTATTGTGGCTAGTTTTGTCTGCTGCTAATCAGAATGCATAATTTTCTTTTCAACAACAACAACAACAAAAAAAAAAAAATTGTCTGGTGTTTCTCCTGTAATTGCACTTGAAATCTTCCATCCAAATGCACTTGAACCTATAATATCTAGAGTTTGTTACTTTGGGGGCGGGGGGGAATTAAAAACACTCTGTCCTGTCAAAACTCTGGTGCAATCTTAGCAATAAGAACTGGCAAATATGACAGGCACATGACTCTAGCTGGGCGAGAACTCAACAAACTATGTCTGTCTTTGTTTCACTCAACTTGTTTCTGCTGCTATAAACAGTGAGTACATCAAACCCACCAACCCAGTCTGTGGTACCTGTTCTCCTCTGGTGACAGCTCAGGGCAAACACCCTTCAGTTCATTTGCTGAGTGTCTGAGGGTACAGGTTTAGCCCCTGCCACTTGGCCACCAGGCAGGGCTTTGAATTGGGAAAACTGGAGGAACACAGGGAAAGATAACTGAATTCCTTTCTGTTCTTTGTTGCCCTCTTACACCTAGTGGGCATAACTTTTCAGTATATCTGGCAATTTTGGTCAAAATGTCAAGCCTGAGATGATTGACAATATAAATAAATGGGCAGGGGGTGGGAAGCTCTGTTTCTGACTCCTCTGGAAATCTCTTATCTCTGAATTTCATTTTTACTCATCTCTGAAACAGCATGAAAATAAAATCCTAGCACATTTCTTATTTCAGAAAAAATACAGTGTTACAGCCTTATGCTTCAAAAACACAATTTTTTTTATCACCTTCTGTGCCCACCCACCCCCCAATTAAAACTATAGAGAGAATGGAAACCCATTTGTTCCTTTATTTTCTATAAATGTTTATTAGGAGTTATTACTTGTCAAATTAAAAAATAAACAATCCTTGAGGACTAATCATGATGATGTGGAAGGATCATCCAACTCTGTCTGAAATCTTGGTGAATATGTACATCAGGTGAAGGGTCATTTCCTTCAGAGTACAAAAGCAGAGACACACACATGCATAATAGCTTCTTCAAGAACAGGAGTGTGTAGCAAATCTCCTAAGATGATGTCTGACCACCTGGGATTTCCATGATTCTCCCACTTGGAAACCATCGCATCTTCCATATCATCTGGGCTATTAGCAACTCTGATAAAAATACAAGCAGTTGTAAGAAAGGGGCAGATTATTAACTTTTCAGTTCTAGAAGTATGAATAACCCGATGGAACTACACAGGGAAGAAGGTTACATTGTCTCTTTCCATGTCAAGATCCTTCTATGCACATGGATAGAAAAGGTTCCCAGGTGGCAGTCTTGGATCTGGAATCGAGGTTCTTCTCTGTTCCAAGGATCTGCAGAAGTGGGTCATGTTGATGTCATTTGTTACAAAGATGACTCAGATTCTGGACAGAGGTTATTTTATTTATTTATTTATTTGCATGTCTGGTGATTGAACCCAGAGCATCATGCCTGCTAGGCAAGCACTCTACCATGGTGCTACCTTCAGCCCAACAGAGGTCATCTTGATGCCTTCTTGGGTGAATTTTTAATAAGAAAAGATTTGACATAAAATTCACAACAGAGACACATGTAAGATTTTTCATTTCAACGTTACACTGACTGGCCCTTTATTATACTGCTTTCTCGTCTTTTAACCATTTATGTACACTTTTCTCTCTCTCCTTCCCTCTCTCTCCACCCATCCCTGCCCTTTGTTTTCCCCGCCCCTCTCTCACCATTTACTCAAAGTGCTAAAATCCTTTCAAAACTTACTGTTATATAAAAACAATGAGGAAATGGAAAAATCACTCCTCTACCTAGGTAGGAGATGATTGACATTCTATCAGATAAATATACATAAGTTTTACCATTAGTATACATCATACCAATAGACCACAGCTGACGTCACACCTATTTTGAAAAGTAAACATTACGACAATAAATGTTTCAAAATGACATGAAAATATTTCCATTTCCCAAGTTTCCTATACAGATGATATGCATAGAGTTGATATTTCGGTTGTCCCAGGTAATAAATCACTCTGCCAGGTTACATCCTTCCTTTACACAAACCTCCAGGCTCTGTTTGTTTCCATGCTCCCTGCAGCTGTTAGTTAGGTTTTTGCTACATAATTACTGTTTATTCAAAATCTCTCACTTGTTAGGGGATTTGCCCACAGAGCTCTCATATTCAGCTTTCAAAAACGAGATGACTCTTATGTTTTGTTCTTTGTGCTAAATGTTGGAGGCAGCTTTTTAGTCCTCACCAAAATATTTGCAGGATGATAATTACATTTCCATGGACCATCAAAATAAAGTCTGTAGAAGAATAAACGAAAAATGTGCATCAAATGTCATAATTTCAATTCCAAATCATTCAGAACAAAGGATTTTGAGACTGGAGCAAGCACAAATACAGGCATCATCCTGCTTAGGAACAGGAATAGTAAAAACTGCAAACAGTGTTGAGTGCTCACTATGGCCCAGGCCTGCTCTGGGTGCATTCCTCATTTAATCCACAGATGACCAAATGACATAGGTAGTACTAGCAGCCTGTTTTACAAATGAGAAAACCAAAGCATAAAGAGGAGAAGTCACATGCCCAGGACCCCACAGCTAGAATGTAAATCAGCCTGAATCAGCCTGAATTTAAACCCAGGAATTCTGGCTCCAGAGTCTGCATTTGAACCACTCCACCACATTCTTAAGAAAGCTCTTCTGCACATTGGTATATTTTTAGAAGCTGAACATCCTATGTACAAGATACAGAAAGAAATAAGCCTTCTTCCCCTGCCCTAATCCTAGTCCTCCTTTCAAATAACTGACCCCTCATTCTACCTCCACCATCACACTAAACAGAGGTCCTCAAGGAGCACTCAACTCTGTAACAAATGTTTTTCCTGCTAATGGTAATTTGAAAGGTCTGGTCTTTGTCTTCTAGAAGCTTACAATCCAAAACAGAAAATGATGCAAAAAGGCATATAAAAAGAACATATAGGCATGTGGGGAAAAGATGGAAAATAGACAAAGTTTGTACCAAGTTTGACAGTAAATCAATGACATTTAAAGCATGTAAAGTGACAGACTCTGAAGGCAATTCCAAAGCCAAGTTCCAACAGGGTTTCGGCTTCTTGCCCTGACAGTTGGGAAATGGTAGCTCGCATTTAGAATGTTTATGTAAAAGTATCTCCTTCTTTTATACATGCACCTTGAATATCAAGTAACTTTTGCCTCTGCCAGTGACTTTCTTGGGTGCTCCTTATTTCCTTTCATCTCCCCTTCTTCATCATGTTTGTTTTCATGTCTTTGGTCCAAACATTCATTTAGCAGCTTCCAGTGGACCTCATGTCCTAGAGACTCTGTCCTAGGCACTCTGAGGGCTGCCCTATCGAAAGGTAGAATCCTCTTCTTGAAAAGGTGACCTGCCACAAGATCAGCTTCTAAAAATGCAAATCTAGTCCCATCCATCACATTTTAAACCCTGCAAAACTTTCCGTTGCTCTTGGGATAAAGACTAAAACCCACAAAGCAACGTCTCCAAAGCCCTGCACCAACAGGCAACTTTGCCTCCTTTCCTCTGAATCACTTGTGTGTCCTTCTCGCTGAGCATCTCCAGCCTTTGTCAATGCCTGGAATGTGCCAGACCAGGCTCGAAGTTTTCTGTCCTGATAGCATCCTCTTTCCATTAGAGCCCTTATCATAGATTCCTAGATGCATGCTCATGTGGTGATTATTGGTGTTGATTTCCCCCTCTGGACTGTAAATCATGGAAGTGTAGGAAGATTAGAGGGTCCCCCAGAGATAAGGTATGTCAGCTGAAGTCAGTTCGTGTAGAGTGGTTGTCATGCCAGACTGGTACTTTTGGAGTCACGGATGGTTTTTGAACAGGGAGATGAGGTGATCAGAGCGGGTTTTAGGAACATAGTTTACTAGCAACAAGTGGGATGAGCTGAAGGAAGGTAGAGCAGGGGACCCCTTAGGAGGCCATGGTTATATTCTAAGTAAGAGATATGAGCAGTTGCACAAAGATAATGGGAAAGAGAAGGAAAGGACGAATTTGGGAGATTTGGTCAAATCAACGATATTTGATAATTTGATAAGGGACAAGGAGAGTCCCAAGAGATTCCAAGTTTACCAATCAGGTTGTCTGAGAGCTTAAAAGACTTAATGAATAGAACTAGAAAAGGAAGATAAGGACATTTTTAGAAAAAAATGGTAGAATAAGCATGAGCTGAAAGGAAAAAACACAGTGGAGATGCCTGCCTGATGTCAGACATGTGGGCTGGAGGGGCAGGAGGAAGTTCATGGTTGGTATAGACAAAGTGGGTTCCATGTGCACTGGTATGGTATTCATGAAGAAGATAAAAAGAAAGAGCGAGAAAGAGGAGCAGAAGAAGCAGAAAGCAGGGAGACTAACCAGAATGACGAAAGGAATAGGAAAATCAAGGGATGGAGGGCCTCCCTCTAAGTAGGGGGCCTTAATCCATAACGTAAAGGTTTCTGCCAGGAGTTGGAAGAAGATGGCGTCTGAGAATAGCCAGCTGGGATCACTAGTTAGTGAGGTACAAGAGAGAAGACTGAGCAGGGTTTTGAGGCTAAAAGTCAAAATGTGGGGATTTTAACATGATAGAATTCACCCTGGATTCTACTGCCCTCTGCTGCTGGATTTGATTTGATTAAATAGGGTAAATCTTAGGAGTATTTCCTGAGTACTTGCCATAAACCAGGTGCTTTATGGTATTTTAGTCATCTTCATGACAGTCTTGTAAAGAAGGTCTCTTCATTTTTTTTAGTATTGATTATTATACAGTTTTTAGTTAAAAATGAAGCTGAAGTAAGGAATGTAACTTGCCTAAGAACATAGTGGAGTAATATCCACAAAGGCAGGAATCACAAGTTTTATTCACCATCATCGATGTCTAGATCATAACATTTGGCTCATGAGATGATTGGTAGGATGCATGATGGAGTGGATGAATGGAGTCCAGTATCATGCTAAGGTCTGTGTGATTCCAGAGTCCATAAACCTTCCAGATATGCACTGCTGCTTCTCACACAAACTAATTCCAAGAAAAAGGATCATCCTATTGTCAATTTCTTTAAAACTCTCTTCAGAAACAAGAATAAAGTTGTTGCCTTTGTAAGAGATACTGTTTCTGAATAAATATATTCATAAAATTACAACTTCACTTTGCAAATTACCTAACTGATAAGTCAAATCAACTGATATAATCAATCAGAGTGAATTAATCTTTAGGGCAACTGTTTTCTAGATCATGTGTCTCTCAAGCCTCATAAGCATGTGTAAATATGTATGAAATTTAAGAAACGTATTTTAAGAAGAAGGCAATGCTCATCCATCCCAAGAATCAATAGTTGGCCAAACCATCTCAGATTATAGGAGACAATTTTTTTATATATATTTTTCCTGGATAAAATTATTTTCCTAAGATGACATTCCTTCATATATAGTTCAGAAAAACAAACTCATGGGAAATAGCGGTCACATATTTTAAGTTAATTATTAGAATTTGAAATTATACTCAAATTTAACTTCTATAGGGTATAAGTTTTGAGTTGTGTGTTTTTTTAATATAAAACATCAGGAAGAGACTTTTTCCTAATAAGGGAAATTTGAGCCACAACAGTCAGTTTTTATTATGGGACTCTGATATTATATTGATTGTCAGTTAACATTTAATCTAAATTCAGGGAGGCTGGAGGGTCTATGAAAAGCACTGGAGATGGAAACAAATTACAGGTCTGCCTCCAGTTGAATGCAAGGTTGGATAATGAACTAGACTTTCAAATGTCAGTTTTCATATCTGTAAAATGGGACTAAAAGTGCTTGATTCTCTAATTTACAGAAATTGTGTTAAAAATAAAATCAGACAATATACATATTATATTATTTGGAAAGAAATGTAATAATTATTACTGCTTCATTCTGAAGATATTTCTAATCCATCCCCATCCAGAAAAAAAAGAGAAATCTTCACATAGTCCTAGCTGCTATTGAGTTTTCTTTGTCTCATTATCCTAATGAATCACAGAATTGAATGGCTCTCGGGGAATCCCCCAGGCAAGGCTGCCTTGAGGAGCCAGTTGTCTTCTTGATGGTTTGAGCCCCGAAGATGCCGTCTCTCCTGTTGTCAGGAGCCAAATCTCCAGCCTTGGGCCAGTTGTGATAAGGGCCTTCCCTAGCAGGACATCCTTGAATGGTTCTGAGTACAATGTTTAGACAGAGTGTAGGAGAGGGCAGGTAGAGCTCGGATAGCCCCTGTGAAGGTCTTGGACAAGTCCATGGTGGTAGGTCCCAGGTTCACATTTGAGGATTACTGGGAAGAAGGTAATGGTTGGCAGTGGCAATGTTAGTGCCAAAAAAAGGAGTTACTATCTACAATTATCCCCTTTTATATAAAGGGAATATGTTTTAAGATCCCTAGATGATACCTGAAACCCTAGATAATCCTGAACTATAAAAGTACGTGTACATACACACACACACACACACACACACACACACACACACACACACAGTATTTTACTCTTACCAAGCTTTTAGCAATTTTAGCTTATGTTTTTTTTTTTTCCTGTCCTTATTGAGAACTTTCATCTTTTCTCTTAAAGGAAGCACTTAGCTCTTCACAGTTTCTCTTTGGCATATCTGAATTACAGCATCTCTACACTTGTAGTTTGGAGTCATTATTAAGTAAAATAAGGGTTACTTAAGCACAAGCAGTGAGATACTATGAGAGTCCATGTAATAACCCAATGACTATTAAATGACTAATGGAGAGTAGCATACACACTGGGGATACACTGGACAAAGGAATGATTCACATCCTGGGTGGGATGGAGTGGAATGACATGAGATTTCATCATGCTACTCAGAATACCACACAATTTATAATTTATTTATTTCTGGAATTTTCCCCTTAATGTTTTCACATCACAGTTGTTCAGGGATAACTGAAATCATGGAAAATGAAACTATGGATAATGGGGGACTACTGTATGTATTTGGCATTTCTTAGGTGCAGGAACCTTAAATACTTAATCTTATTTACTCCTCACAGCAGTCAGCCCTTCTAGTTATATGATATTTTTTTTCTTACAAGTAAATTAACTGAGGCCTAAGAGTCTTATTTACTCAAAATACTTACTGAGCACCTATTATTGTTCAGACACTGAGAATAGTGATAAGCACGACACAGACACTGTCTCAAATCACTTGCACAATACACTTGTCATTGACAAGGTTTAAGAGTCATAATTTAGAAATCTGCTTAGCTTGAAGTCTTGGCCCTCATTCATTTACTGCAGCAAAGCATCAATATCTACTATGTGCTAGGTACTTTGCATCAATACCTACTATGTGCTGAGCACTTTGCTAGGGATAGAGGATAAAAGGAGTCAGACCTAGTACAATTTGTTCCTGCCCTTGTGGAACTGAAACCCTCTTGTACTGTCACATAGACTCCTCACCAGGAAAGAGTGGCTGTCCTCCCCCTCCCAAGGAGCTACTTCCTACCTCCGGTTTTAGGCTGGTTCTCTAAATTCCAAGTCCATTCTAGTTATGTCCCACACCACACTGGTGACATTGCTACCTGATTTTTCTTTCCCTTTAGAGACAAAAAAAAAAAATTTGTTGGAGAACATGCCAATTCTGGAGAGATGAAATTTCTTATAAATGGAACCAATGTAAGCAGGCACAATAAAAAAAAGGGACAAATTTCCTGTAAGCAGGTACACTTAAGTGTCTGGCCTCTGGGTCTGCATGACACAGATCGTCACGATCTGAAGGTTGAAAAAAGGTTGATCCTGCCCTGGGCTGCGTCAGAGCCTCCCCAGGATCCACACACATCACGGTGCGTCAGCTGCCCACGCATGACTTAGGCCCAGGACGTACTTCTCTGACCTCGTTTACAGAACTGTGTGCCGTGTGTTTATATTTGATTAGTGGGTTACTTATGGCATTGATTCCTGCGCCAGCAGGAAGCCAAGTGCTCTGCAAAGAGGCCCTGCTCCCTGCAGAAATCAAAGGGGTTAGCAGCCCCCCAGCTCCATCTGTTGACTACTTCAGGCAACTGTCATCCCCTCTCCCAGAGCCCTCTTCTGCTTCCAGAGGATCTGCTTCTTTTTGTTCCATTTTCCTCTAGCTTTTTGACCGCAGGGTTAAATTTAGGATTAAGTTTTGTGTGACTAACCCTTGCATTGCAGACTGATGTCATTCCATCCAGGTTTGTCCTTCCTATTCGTAAAGGAAAGGGTCGGTGCCATTATTTCCTATTCATATCAAAGAGATTGACTGATGTTTGTGGCTTTGGCTCCTCATAGGGAAACTATTACTATTAGTGACCTCTCTTAGCTGCTCCTTTTAGAATCTGTTCCTGTCCTCCCTCCAGCTTTACTCACCTTTCTGGTGTCCCCCCAAAGCCCCTTTATCTCCCATCCCCCATGGGAGCTGGATATCCCCATTTTCTGGGGTGTGCCTCCTCACAGTAGTGAAATACTGGTTTTGCTGTGTACTCAGCTCTTTTCTATAGTTCTCTCAGAGCAATAGCCTAGTTTTTATTCTTCATTTCACATCTCAAAGCCAGTCAAATGTTTTGATGCTTGGATGAATGCATATCTATCCACCTCATCCACTGCTATTCCACAACAAACAGGTACCAGTGATAAAGGGGAAATTTTTCTTAAGTTGCATGCAGGTCCAATTTCATCTCAGTAGAATGGATTGCCAGATTTAAGTTTGATAGCATAGGGGGAAATTCTATATCCTGACACATAACAAAATTTTAATAAATGCTATTTCTTTCTTCCTTGGAATAAATCATTCAGCCTAATCTATCTTAGAAAGAGTCTGTTCTTGGGTATGAGTGAGCCCATACCCAAGATTAGAGGAATCAGAACTGTGCTCATATGCATGACCAAAGAGCAGTTCAGACAACCCAATGTGGCAGAGTTTGTGAGATAATAGAACCTTGAGCTAAAACAGCCCTTGGAGATTATTTCCTTTGTCTCTCAGGCAATTTTACAGGCTTTAAATATATGAGTAAATTTTAAAATAACCAGATAAGATAATGGTAGGTGCCAGAAAAGTAAATATTGATTTTTTTCTTGAGCACAGTCTCCAATAAACTAAGTTTGTTCATTTACTACCTCTTCCAAGAAGTGATACCCCCCCTCCGTATATCTGCTCTGATGTATCTGTTGCTTAAAAAGCACAGCCACTCATTATGACAGCTAAGTGAATATATACTTAAAAGGAGGTTGCTTGACCTTGAGAAAAGAGCACAGGATTTCAAGTCAAGTGCATCTGATTTTGAATTCTGAGGCATTTTTTAGTTGTGGGGCCCAGAGCCAGGGAAGTCAATAACAATTTTGGCCCTTGTTTTACTCAACTGCTAAATGGGAAAATTAAGACAAATCACTGGCAATTGCTGGGAAAGTTAAATGATTTTAGGAATTCAAAGTACCTTGAGCACCCAGTACCATTCATTTATATTTGTTGTTGCACATTTAAAATCGCTATATCAAACAGGCTCAAAAGATGTGCCACTGACTATGCATCATGCTATTGAGAATGTGAAAGGATCCAGGTTTTTCTGACCACACTTAAACTATAACTTTATAGTATGTGTGAGCCTCTCAAATGAGACATTTTTATGTACCAGTCACAGGTTCATGATTAATCATACATGAGCTGTGAGTTCCTTTTCCATGAAAAAGTTTAGAAGTACTCCACAAATATTTCTTGGATGTAAGAATCTCCTCCTTCATCAGACTTTACCTGTAATCAGCAAAATGTCTTTGTGTTAATAGCTAGTAAGATCTGTAGATGGAATTTTCCCTATGGGCAAAGACCTTACATTAATTTTTGTGAAACTAACCATGTACAATAAGGTCTGAAAACCCATGTGACACTCAGTAGGTATCCTGTATGTTCTTTCCTTTCTTATGAGCCTTGTCTAGTCTGGCCCTTTTCTACCTCCCCAGTCTCCATGCTCACTACTATCCCCTGGTTCCCTATATCCTGGTCCTACTGGGCTTCTAGTTCTTGAAGATACTATACTTTGGGTCTTCACATACTGCTCCATCTGCCTATAACACCTGCTCCTTCTCAAAGAGTTAAATCTTTTCAAACTTCCAAGTCTGATTGAATAGAACCTCCTCCAGAAACCTCCCTGGCCCTCTGTCTCAGTTATCTATTTCTGTGTAACAAACCTCTCAAAACTTAGTGGCTTAAAACCATCACCATTCACCTGCCTGTGAATCTGCATTGGAGTTGAGCTTGGTTGGGAATAGCTCATTTCTGCTTCACATAGCACTGGACCAGCTTGGCTGAGGCTGGTCACTTACATGTCTGGCACTTCAGCTGGGATAGCATGCTGGGTCGCACTCTCTCCCTGTGAGATTTCTCCAGCTGGACCTCTTTGTATGGTGGTTGGTTTCCAAGAGAGTGAAAGCTAAAGTTATCAAGCATCTTAATGACAATGCCTGGAAGGTATGCAGTATCTCGTTTCACATCCTACTGATGAAAGCAAAGCCAAGGGTCAATCCAGACTTAAAGGGATGAAAAAAGAGGTTCCATCTCTTGAAGTGGCAAGTGCTTAGAATGTTGGGAGGGAAAGCTGGTGGCCATCTTTCATCTTTATAGTAATCTCCCACATGCTCTTAGGCTAGGTTAATTCCATTATGCACCACCCTTTTCTCTATAAAATTAAGCACAGTCATAAGTACTTATTCAATGTCTGTCAACATTCTCTCATCACTCCCCACACTATCCAATAATCCTATCTACAAGAACAAGAATCCTGTTATGTTCATTGCTAATTATACGTATGGAGAGGATGAATGAATAATGAATAGAGATGAGCAAGCTGTCTTCCAGGCACACAATACAAAGACATCAGAGTCGTGTAATGCATATAATTTTCTTTTCCTGGTGATCATAAGCTTGATATTTATTCATCTGGCTCTTCCTCTCCTCTGAAAATATTGACAAACATCTCCTGAGGATTGAAATTTAATAATCTCTAAGGACACAGAAAAGCCTAACGCTTTTTAAAAGTGCTTGGAAAATTCTATCTCCTCAGGAGGAAAAGTCAATGATTGTATTGTCAGCAATTCTGTCCTAAAGTTATTGCAACATGCCTTGTTTTCTGGTCTTTACTGCAATATTAGAATAACTTGTCTTGCTGATGTTTGTCCATTAGTGGATGCTTTAGAAATACATTGGAAAATCCCTTCCCATGTCTCCATTTGTCTTTTTTTTTTTTTTAATTAACCAAAAACAGAAGGGGATTTTTTTGAGAACTCCAAAACCAAGCATGGCTAAGTAGCATTCATGGGAGTTTGTTTTAGAAGCTCACATTTCAAACACTAAATTAACTACAGGCTTATGAGAATGAGAAACAGAAAAAATCTTAAAACCAGGGAAAAAAAAGAGTAAATCGGGGAAATCCATCAATGTGCATTTCTTTTGATGTTCTTTTCCATGAAAACAGAACAGGATGTGAGGCACAGGGAAATTGGGACTTTTTCAGCCAGACCAGGGCTTGAAAAATCTGATTTTGACCTATGAGTCATTTGATACACAGATGCCAAATGTGGAGCTGGTACTGGTTGCTGCCCATCTTCTTGGCCTTCATCTGTCTGACCAGATGAGCTGTGCCAAGGAGGATGACAAGCAGAAGTTGTATTATCAGACACTCTGGCATTGCGCCTCCTATATTCCTCTGTATATTCATCATGCTTAGGTGCCAGGAGTGTCTGTAAGCACTCCTAAGATTAAAGAAAGCCTGTTGGCAATAAAAAATTGTTCACTGTGGTTTTTAAAAAACAGCTTAGTAAGGAAGAACTCTGAATAGTGTCAACTGACCTGTAAATATATAAATATAAATATCTATATTATACACATGTACACATATCTTTATATACATATATATATATACACATATATATATACACATAGAGAGAAAGAAGAAATACACATATGTGTATGTATGTATATATGTATGTACACAAATGTGTATATGTATAAAACTTTCTTATTCAACAGGTTGAAAAGACAGTGTTGAACTAGAAGAGTGCTGGCCACATCTCAGAGCTGAGAGTAGCATGTTTTTCATTTGGATTTCTAGGCCTGAGTTCAGCATTTATTCCTTTGTAAATACATATAAACAATGTCTCCAGGCAACCATCATTAACCAAAAGCAACAAGTTCTGGAAAGCAGAATAATGACTTTCAGTTTTGTCTTAGTTGCTTAGAAAATCTCTCCCACTCTCAGGCCACTCCCACCAGCTGCCCAGACACATTCCTCAGTGAGAGCAACTGTGGTGTGTAGGTCTGTCCTTCACCAAAGAGGGAAATATTTCTTGAGCTTCAATGTATTGAAAATCAGAAGCAAAAGCCTTCACAAAATTCCATCAGATAGCATCCCAAATTGGCTGGTCTTTCCAACTAAAGATCAGAGTGTGGCATTTTCATTGGCTTCCAGTATCATCTGCCCCAACACAGGTTACTTTCATTGCTGCATGGTTACCTAGCAACCTGCTACCAGTCAGCCCCACTCCCAGCTTGTTTCCTTACACCCATCTCTCAAGGTTCTTTTTTCTGCTTGTGTGCCCTGCAGTAGCAGGATCTGAACATCCCACACCTGCAAGGGTGACTTAGAAGTGCCTTAGAAGATCATGCCTACCTTTGAAGGCCAAGATGGGGAGTCTCTCCCTAATTTGGAAGGTGATAGAAAGCCAGAATTATTTTGAAGCAGGATTATGACAAGATCAGAGCTGGCTCCTGCTTAGGAAGTCGTGAGGTAACAGTGCAACGTTGACCATGAGAACAAGACAGAAGGCAGAGGATAGGCTTCTGAATGCAGTAAAGTATCACCAGGCTTAGGTGGCCCTGGGGACACTTAAGATGCAGGCATGCTTCAAGCCTAGGGTGGAGCAGCAAGTCAGAAGAGAACTGAAAGTGTCACACTGGGCATACTCAGTCTGAAGTACTGAAAGAACCAAAAGACCAAAATGCCTACCTTATCCCCAAGCACCCAGAGGAAGGTTGTCCCCAGAGAACATCCCAGGAGCAAGTGCCTTATTATGTAACTTCCTGCAAATCACAAAAATCCCATAAGGCAGTGGATACATTGGGATGGCTTATAATGACTTCCCTGAAGACCAGCTGTGCTGCCACCCATCCACACTGTTGTTTCATGACCCTGAGGCAAATGTAGTACCTCCTACCACCAACTTCATGGTTGTTCTAAGGGGCAAGGGTCCTACGCTACAGAGTCAGAGCAATTCCCTGGAAAGCTCTGCAAATGTGTTCCCTGTCATTGAATACTGCCATTACCAGCAGGAAAAGATGAAACTACTTTTCAGAGATAATCAAAGGTGAGAATCTGGTCTGGTGGTGATCCAGCCAACTCTGTAGTCAGGCATTTCCCTGGCTGGGTTACATTCCTATTTTGGAATTAAGCAAGTTGGGCTTCTATCACTTGCAACTTAGGGAGCCCTATGTAGTACTGTATTGCCATCTGGATTTTACAGACAAGGGAACCAAGCCTTAGAGGTTAACTAAATCCCTATCATACAAAAACACGTTATAATGCAAGGTTTTCAGCCTGGGATTGTCTGGAGTCCAATGCCAGTGTTCTTTTCTCTATACCACTTTGCCTTCTAACTGGTAGTCCTAATTGTAGTCCCATGATTGTTGGTTTCAAGAGAAGTTACAAATAAGCAGATGTGTTTGGATCTCAGCACATTGCCCATAGAATTCTAGTGAAGCCATCTGTGATACTGTTTCATGCCTGGTGCCATAGAAAACAGGAGATCTGCTCATTTTACAAATGTTCTCCCTCTTCTCCAAACAGTAACTCTTCTGTCTGCTCCAGTTTTATAAGCAAAGCACCTACTTTCAGCTTGGGACCAATCAGAGGATAGGCTATTTGCAGACTGCCACTTGCAGGGAACAGTAGAGAACTCTGAGCTTCAAGGCACAAATCCTGATTAAGGATCAAGGCTAGAGATGGGGAAAGGTGTGCTAACAGAGGCAAGTACAAACGCTCCCCACCCCCCAAATTCCAGAAAGTGTGGCTGGAATGTGGCTGTTGCATAAACTCACAACAACTTCTTTCCAGATTGTTCCTAGTAGCATGACTCAGCTCCAGCAACAGGCAACCTCTGAGCCTATTTGTCCTAAGCTTCAGATTCACAGGGGACCAATACCGCACAGCATGGATCAAGGGCTAACTCTAAATTAACCCTACAGTGAAAACTAAGGTGACATAGTCAACTAGGATCATGAAGGCCACAGGATGATGGATGAGTGGAGTGAGTCAAGCAAATTTTATATGCTGCAACACAAAGGAGGCTCTGGAGGCTGTTTCAAGGTACTATTAGATATTATGCAGGCAAGGCCATATAGCTCATGGCAGTGAGAGATCATGCTCAATCATAGGCAAATATAAAACAAAACTTGGGGATGCAGCAAAAATTAGTAGTAATAATCAGTGACTCAGCTCTCATGTGCATAGCCACGTCCTAAGCCCTTACACTCACTAACTCATTTAATCCTGCAACCCCCCACCAATAGGCACTATTACATTATTCAAATGAGTAAACCAAGCAGAGAGATTGAGCAATTTTCCCAAGGTCATATAGAGGAGAGCTGGTTCTGTGCTTCAAACCCAGACACTGTGATCCAGAGGAACTACACCTACCAGTATTTTAACTTGGCAATTGAGGTAATGAAGTGGGGTTAGTACTTTTATGGCCCTATCTGCAGTCCAGATGACAGTTAAGGCTACTGGGGCCATTGGTTTGTGGTTTGTTCTTGCTTCAGATCAGCCTCATTTACCACTTGACACAACACATTCAAGGAGTAGTTTAAACAGAATGACTTAGAAATCCTCACTCTTCAGGCTCCACATATGTCCTTAAGTATGAAACTACTCATATTCTCATGACAATAATAGGCTTTCTTTATTATAATCTCATCCCAATGATCTCAAGCATGTCCATTACATGCAAACAACCCATTCTATGTGTAAATAATCAACTGTGTTTGGGGGCATGGGGCTTGTCCAAAGAGCATCAAAGTCTGGATGTGTGTATTCATGTTACCATGATGTCCCTGTTAGAGGATGCATGGTGCATGTCTGTTAGGGTTTCATAATCGTTGAGAAGTTGCTTCTGGTCTTCCTCTGGCTTCTTCTCATCAGTCCAGATGACATTTACTTTTGAACCAGACCTTAGGCCATGCTCATATACATCTGCTGGGGGCATTTCTAAGCCAACAAGGGTAGATTTTTATATATGCACACCGAATTGGGAATGGGGCTGGGGATGGTGGGGAAGCAGCTGGTAATGGCAGGTTTTTTTTTTTTTTTTCAAACAAGTCAACCCTAGAGTGAGCTAAAGAGGAATGTCTTCAGGGAATGGAATATTAAAAATCCCACATGAAGTTAATTAATAAGGAATATGGTCTGGGGCTGCATGCCTGTCATGAAGAAGATTTGCCATCTACTTCCTGCATGTTTAGCTAATTATATTTTCTTAGCTCCCCTTAATTATACAGACCAGATGCTTTATGACTAGAAATAAACACAAGAGAAGAAAGAACATCTAAGACAAATTGTCTATGACGAAGAGTCATAAATTGGAAGAAACCAACAAATTAAGCAGTCTAGTCACTGTCACACTTCACTCACTGCACTCCATCTTCTCTGTCCAGTTAGCTTTAGTGCTGGGTGCAATGGTAACCAAAGTATTTTGGTTGTTTTAATGCTTTCCTTTCTTGCTTCTTCTTTTTTTGGAATACACAGTAAAGGAAAACATCAATGTTAATTTCCACATCCTTTCATGGAAAAACTTCATTGGCTAGAGAATGTGGTACAGAAAAATCCCTTGGCAGGGCTCATTTTTAAAATTAATTGTTCATTATACAAGTGATACATAAATGCCTTCTTCTTCTAAAGAAAAGAAATTGTACTGGTTCAAGTCCCTTTTGAACAACACCCCCGGTACCCTCAGCACTCTCCATCTCCCCAGGGATAATTGTGATTTCCTCAGTGTTTTCTTCCAGAGTTTTCTCAGTTATTTACATAGGTTGGTGATGCTCCATTTGAAGGAGAGGCTCCCCTCTCTCCCTTCAGAACAGCCAAGTTTTTGGAAGGTCTTGAGAGGGAGTAGAAGAAGCACTGGACTTGGTTTGGAAGCTTGTATCTGAATTCCAACTCTGTTTCTTGTTACAAGGCTCACTTTGGGTAAACCACAAAACGGCTCTGCAAATGGAGTTAGCAGAACCTATCTCAGGCCTTTGCTTATTCATTTATTTTACAAATATTCACTGAATTCCTTCAACCTACCAACAATCTGGAAAGAAATAATCAGTCAAAGTACAGCATGATAAGGAGCACACCGTGGATGTGCAGGCTTCCTGGAGGAGGTTATGACTAAACTTCTGAGAGATGAGAGGGAATCAGTCAGAGAAGAGTTTGAGGTGAGAGTCATTGTGTGGAGGTAGAGACTAGGGGTAGAAGCCATTTTCCAGGTGGGGGTGGGAGGGGTCAGTGGGAAGGTTGGGTGAAGAGGGCAGATATTGTCATCTTTTCCAATACTATGCCCCAAAATTCACTATTTAAAAAATATAACTTACGAATTTTTTTTTTGAAGTTCAACAAGATTCAATATAGTTGAAATAGAATCAGCAGGGGACAGAGAGATGAGGCAGGAGAACTGGGCAAGAGCTATAACATACAAAGTAACGAAGAGGAACTAGATCTGTTAAGGGGAGCCACTAAATCTAACCACGTACATGCTGGGCTCAGATTTGCCCTGGAAATGGTACATGCTATTATATTAGCTACTATGAATATATTATTTCCTTTAGCCAACATAACCAGCAGCACCATCTACAGTGATCATTATTTAAGAACCAACTCTGAGCAGAAAAAGAGAAACCTCACTGCGGTGAGTAGGTTGACAGTGGTCAACCGTCCTTTGGAATCAGTACCCTTTCACCCCAAACACTCTGTCCCAGAAGTACCTTCATAGTCCAACTGTGTCTTTCATCTTTTTTCTTCCCTACAACCAGAGACCTGAGAAATAAGTAAAGGGGAAAAGACAAGGAAATTGCAGGGATGCAGGATCCAGAGACTCAGGGACTCTAGGCCATCTTCAATACTGTAATATTGTACAATTTTATGCTGCCCAACTAAAACCCCAACAGCCTTATGAGTGGGAACATTCAGCTAGAGAAGCTGGCTCTATTCAGTTTGTTCCCCAAGATGCCGGAAGCCCTGCTGTTCTCATTGGATATATCTCAGCACAGGTACAGGAAATTAAAGAGGAGCAAAAGGCTGGCAATGTGTGCTGTGTGTCCTTGACCAGGCCATTCCTCATCTCTCTTCATTACTTGCTCCATATTTCAAGTCTTCACAGTGGAATTAATAGTGAGGTGGAAGGAGTCAGTGGGAAGAAGGGTCAGTGAAGAGAGTGGACATTATCATCTTTTCCAACTCAAACATTCAGTTATTCCTAGATTTGGTGAGACTGCCTAAAACCAGTTCAGGAGGGTCCAGTGTCTCTTGGTTTCCCTTTGGGAAAATCACTCTATCTACTCTGGCTGGAATGTGTACTGTGTTGGGCCAGATGTTGATCTGGGAACAAAGGCACAAGAACAACCAACAGAGAGCAGAGGTAAAGGGTCATGGGACCTTTTGAAGTAGTAATTGAGGCATTTTCCCTTTTCCTCATTAAAATCAAACCAGACTTTCTAGGGAGGGGAAAACACAAAGGAACCCCATGAGAACAGTTGGCTTTGAGATTCAAAAGAGTCTTGAGGTCATGGCTTCCAATTGTAAGAACCAAGGATTAGGGTTGCAGACGGGGAGAAGTAGATTTCTTTGGATAGAAAAGGCTTGATTTGAAATATCTGGTACCAAATCTAGAGGATTCAGGGTCCACAACAGTTTTCAGCAAACTTTTTTTTTTTTATAATAAAGGGCCAAAGAGTAAATATTCTGGATTTCCTAGACCATACAACCCTTCTCTCAATTGCTCAACTCTAGAAGACAACTCTGACAAGGAAACAAACGGGACAGACTGCATTCCAATTAAAGTTCATTTACCAAAACACACTGTAGCCAGATTTGGCACACAAAACACAGTTTGCCAACCCTTGTCTCAAGTGTATTTTAGAAACAAGAGAGCAAGGAAGAATAAAATCCTTTTGTGGGTTGGGGGAAAAAAGTTTTGGAAGGAACTAGAAGAGGAAAACTAGAAAGTTTAAATACTAGTGCGGCATGCATCTCTCTGTTCATCTTAGTGTTAAAACTCAGTGGAAGAGTGAGTTGGTAATAAACATCATAGATATGCTTGCAGATTTAGCAACAGGGGGCCCTTGTGCCCAGGACATCCTGCCTGAGACTGTGGCAGGAGTCAGTATCCAAAGAACAGCCATGAACAGAGGATGGCAAGGGAGAGCCCAGCAGGCAGTATAGTGAGTTTGGCAGGGAAAGTCTGAGTCAGGCCTTCCACAACTCCCTCTGTGGATCCCACAGGACAAAGAGGAAACCTGAACTTCCTACATAACCAAGCAGGGCCATGGGAGGTGGCTCTGGAGAGTTCTGAGCTGGCCCAGAGGATGGTGAGGGGTGAGGTGAGCAGATCCCAGGATGGAGCCAGAAAGTAGACTGCACAGATGGAAATCACCCTGGCTAGAGCCAAGTAGGTTCTGGTCAGCAAAGCAAGCCCAACCTGCTGTGAGAGCAGGATGGCCCTGCCAAGAGAAAGGGACATTAGGGACATTTTTATCACATTGTATGTGATATCAGAGGACCTAAGCCTCTCTGATATCACATATAATGACATCTGATGACACCCAAAGCTCTTCAAGCTTTGACAACTGCTGGATGAGAGGGAAGAAACGAAAAGAGATTGATTGATATTACACCCAGAGACACATAGGATCAAACCAGAAAAACCCTGAACTGACAAGATTAGCTTTTCTACCACAGCCTAGGAAGAAGGGGGTCTCTGAGAACTAAGCTAGAGGGCTGGGGGAGGAAGTGGCTCTGAGTACCTGCCCGGAGTTCAATTCCCAGCACTACAGAAAGTATTACAGAAAGAGAAAGAGGAAGGGAGGGAGGGAGGGAGAGAGGGAACACAAACTAAGCTATGTCAACTACAGGAAAATAGAGATGTTTGGGAGCACTAGACTATGACTATGAAATTGAACTCAGGTACTTCTCTGTTTTTATGGCTCCAAATGTATGTAAATAGATTCAATGTAAAGTGAATTCTGAAGTGGTCAATCCCTGTCTCCTGAGAGAGCTGCGGGAGCCTAGGGAGATGAAGTGGCTGCTTTCCTCTGCCGGCCGCATCTGCTGCCTGTCCCAGCTCTGCACCACAAGCCTGTTCGAATACCTGGGCATCTTCCGTGGAATATTTGAAATAGATAGAATACTTACAGCATTTTAAACTGCTTTTGCGTTTTCATTCTTTCTCAGTTTATTTTCCCAAAGGGACTCTCAGAATTTGAGTTGGGAATTGGTATGGAGCTTTACATAGAATATGCGCAACGAACAAGGAGTGGTTGGGAGTAGGTGACTTGCTCCATCAACGGAAAGAGGAATTGACTTTCCTGCTCACAGAGAAGAAACTACAAACCCTGTAAAAACCAGAGTGTTTTCTACATTACAAGGCAAGACCTATGTTAAATTAAAGACAGAACACCCAAAAGGAAACAGCAGCAGCAAAGTGGGCATAGAAAAAGACAAAAACTCAACTTCTACCATAAGTTATGACAGCTTTTATTGACAACAAAGCAGGGACCTATTTCCAGCATCAGAGAACAATTTCCACTAATGGTAATAGTTAGTTGTAGAGCAGACAGTAAACAAATTGATGGCCTGCCAGTATTTGTTTTCTACTGTTGTTATTACAAATAACTACAAATTTAGTGGCTTAAAACAAGGCAAATTTGTTACATCACAGTCCTCAAAGTCAGAAGCCCTGCGATCAAGCTGTTGGCAGTTTCATTCCCTCTGGAGGCTCTAGGGGAGAATCGTTTCCTCACCTTTTGCAGCTTCTAGAGGTCACCTGCAGGAGAGAGGCTGGGGGGGGGGCTTTCTTGCATTACTCCAACCTGTTTCTGTCATCACATCTTCTCCTCTGATTCTTACCTTCTGCCTCCCTCTGATAATGACCCTTGTGAATACACTGAAATCGTTAGAATAACTCTCCACGCAACATTATGAACTTAATCACAACAGCAAGTCTCTTTTTCCAAGTATGGTAGCATACGCACAGTTCTTAGGGATCAGGACATGGATATCTTTGGGACGCCAATATCCAGACTAACCCTGGATGAGAAACTCACAAATCGGAACCAATTAGAAAGTGGGCATCTATACCACTTTTCCTCCTTTCCTCTTCCCTTGACCCAACTTGTTCTACATACTATCAGAGATTGGCAAAATACATTTAGAAAAGAAACGAAATTGAAGTGGAGGGACAGAGGCACATCACATACAGGAAAGTACAGTTCCTGCAAATAAAATAAAACACTTTAGATAGGTCTTCACTAGCCCTAGAGGAGCACTAGAGAAGTGTGTTCTGGGAGTTGTTATCTGTCATGCCTAGTTATGTCAGAGCATCGGAGAGCCAAGTGATGGAGACAGGAATACAGCCTTCCTTAGCCTGAGAGAACAGCCAGGGATAAATGAAAGCTAGACAGGTATTATGCATGTCCCCCTGCCATCCATCCAAGGAGCTAAAAAGGGCTCTGTGCTTTCCTTCTGGTTTGGCTTCTTCAATCTGGGTGTCCATATGTACAATTCAGTGAGATCTTTTCATATATGAACAATACCCAAGAGCTGAATCCAAGTTCTATCCTTTGCCATTCTTTAAGCTGAGACTCTGTAGATCACAGCATCTGAATAAGGTGAACTGGGAGAAAAGGTTATGGGGACCTGCAGCCCTATTTCACCATACTTACATGGCTAAGAGAAACTCAGGGATTGAATTTAGATTAAGGGAGTCATGGATTCAAAATACAACAATTTCCCTTTATCCATAGTTTTGCTTTGTTGCAGTTTTAGTTACCTGTAATTAGCCATGGTCTGAAAATATTGAACAGAAAATTTCAGAAATAAACAACTCATAAATTTTAAATTGCATGCCAGGAATCTGATGGAATCCTGCACCGTTTCCTTCCATCCCACTCCATCCCACCCAGGACAAAGTCATTCTTTTGTTCAGTGTATCTACTTCATATACACCACCTGACTGTTAGTCATGACTGGCAGTCATGGTTACCAGACTCAGTGTCCCAGTATCATGGTAGCTATGTTCACATAACCTTTATTTTATGTAATAATGGCCTCAAAGCACAAGGGTAATGATGCAAAGGAGGCATGAGGAGAAATTGGCCTGACACTATGCAGAGCACATGAGAAACATAGTATATATAGGATTTGGTGCCATTAAGAATTTCAGGCATCTACTGGGGATTTTGGAATACATGCCCCAACAATAAGGGCATATGCTATATGTCTAGACCCAGCAAAAATAAATGAAAATGTTCTCAGCATGAACATGTTCCCATCCTAGTCCTCATGTTAATAATACAAATGACTTTTCCAACTCTTTGCAAAAACATAGTAAAAGACAACCAAGCACACTTAGAAACCAGATGCTGCAAATGAAAAGGAGCAGAAATACCAAACAACAGAAATACATACACAAAACCTAACTATCAGGATTATTATGTACAACGAATATAACATCTATGATTACTCTATTAGTATAAATAAAACATAGGCTTAAGAGTTTTAGCAAGGATGTATAATATATGTATTAAAAATTAACATGGCAGAATTGAAAAGGAAACCAATAGGAATTCTGTCATTTAAAAATATAACAGGTGGGATGGGGATGCAGCACAGTGGTAGAATGTGTGCTTAGCCTGCTTGAGGTCCTGGGTTGAAGCCTCAGCAGCCTCCTCAAATGGAACAAGCAAACAAATCAATAGCTCAATAGACCAACAGTAAATTATAAATGGCTGAAGAGAGAATTGGCAAACTGGAAGATGGAAGAGAAGAAACTGTTAGAATGCATCACAGAGAAACAAAGAGATGGAAAATACAAAAGAGAGTAGAGACCACAAGGATACAATGAGAAGGTCTAAGAGGTTTTCTGAAATCTCAGAAGAAATGTGGAGGGATGGGGCAGGGGTAATATTTGAAGAGATCCCTGGGATATGGCTGGCATCAGGATCATCAATATTCGTATTCCCTCAACTATGTTCCCAAGACATTCCAAGAGTTCGGCAGCCTGTTGGCCCAAAGCACACAAAGATCCTCTAGGGGGCAATGCTGTCTAGCGCCAGATGCCAGTCTGAGTATTTGAGACCCGGAAAAAAAACCCCAAACTGATGAAAGACTAGGTAGTGAGCCCGACTGAGAGGAGAAAGTGTTCCAACCTGAGGAATCCTTCTATGCAGAGACTGGAAGGCAGAAGAGGAAGAGACAAAGACTGACAGTGAGAGAGAAATGGAATGATTTCTATATACAGAAACAGGTTGCATTTGTCTGTGGCATAGAGAAGGAGGAGAAGGTGACTAAGAAGACTCCAAAAAATAGGTAGAACTGGGACACCAAGGACTTTTTGAGGGGCTGGGGATGTAGCCCAGTGAGGGAATACTTATATAGCATGCACGAGCCCCTGGTTTTGATCCCCAGTAGCAAGTACACACACACACACACACACACACACACACACACACACACACACAGAATTTCTTGAATTATAAGGATTCTGAGGGCCTGTTCTATGATTATGAAAGCTATTGGGGTTTTTACTTATTTAGTTTTTTTTAAACCAGTGATTGAATTCAGGGGCACTTAACCACTGGACCATATTCCCAGACCTTTTTATAATTTATTTAGAGACAGGGTCTTGCTGAGTTGCTTAGGGCCTCATTAAATTGCTGAGGTTGGCTTTGAACTCTGTTCTCCTGTCTCAGCCTCCCGAGCCACTGGGATTATAGGCATGCACCACCAGGCCCAGCAAAACTATTGAGTTTTAAGCAGAGCAGTGATATGATAAGAATCACAAGTTAGAAGAATCAGTCTGGGTAGACCATGAAGAATTGACTGGAGTAGGAACAGGGCATCATTAGAAGGTTATTCTAAGTTACCCAGGTGACAGCCAAGGATAACTAGCTTTAGGTAAGAAATGGCAATTCCTGATGTTGGCAAGGGTGATGAAAACAGGCATTCTCAAACAAAGTTGTTGAAAGAGTTAACTGATGCACCTTTTCAGAAAGCAATTTAGATATATGTAACAAACATTTAAAGATGGATATGCTCCTTGATTAATTCTGCTTCTAGAGTTTACCCTAAATAAATAATCAAGAATGTGCAGCTCATCTTGGTATTAATTATGAGAGAAATATTAAAAACAATCTAAAATGTCTAACATTGGGGAATAAATGCAAATTGATATTTTTGAGTATTAAAAATCATCACAAAAGATTTACTTTTTTGGGCTTTTATATTTTACATTTTTCTGTAATTCACATGAATTGCTTTCATAATAGAAAAAAATCAACGAAAAATGTTAAGAATTTATGAAAACATTTACAAAAATTCACAGAAGAACGCAGGGAAGGAGTTTCTAAAATAAAAGTCATGCAAGGCACCTGCTTTTTCCACTAAATAAAATCTAAAAGTAATATAGCATGTATAAGTGTTCCATCCAGGAAAGATGCAGGTAATACTACATTTCATTTATTCCTTAAGTTAATTAGAACAGATTTGCATCCCTACATTGCAGACTGGTAGGAAGCCATGGACTCCATTCTTGGGCCTCCCCCTTATCCACTGCAGTCCCTGACAATCACCCAAGGACATCATTTCAGGCAGCTCAAGAAGAAAAACAAACAGGCTTTTATTCTTAACCAGAGAAGAATGTGGTTTCTTTTAGCTGCTGCTGCCTTTTCATACTTGCTCTTCACTATCCTAGCAAGGCACTTTTGCCAGCTTGGATCCTCTATCTGTCTTCCATTACTTGTCCCTGTTGTCCTAAAATCATGCCCCAACAGTTAAGGTCCTTCAGAGGAGAGCAATGTCATGAGCAAACCCATCCCCCCTACACACACACAGGAAGCTCACTTTCCCCTGCTAGGAGCTCAGGAGCGTGGCTCTTGGCATCTGGATCTATCATCCAAAGCTCTTTTTCTCCTACCACTTTGGGGATGTTTTTGAAAAACAGAATCCCATCATTCTGTCTCCCTAAAACCAGTCTCTGTCCCCAGGCTTGGAGACCAGGCAAGGGCTGAAATGCTTTCCTTTTTCACCCACCATCACACATTCTTCCACCCTCCTCCTGCAATTAATCACATTTGTTTCTTCACAAGTGGCCTGGATTGTCCATTGTCAAGTGCATATTTTAGAGATCACCTCTCTGCCCCAAGTGGGGTGAGTGGGGAGAGACAGTGTTAGTTCTTTCCTGATGAGTGACAATTCTTCAAGGACAAATCAAAAGACCTTCCACTAGAAGAGGGGGGTTCAAAAGCACAACAATCATCTGAACTATAAAAATAACAAAAATTTAAAAGAAAGAATCTTGGACAATTGGAAAAAAATCTCTTACATAACTCTTGGGGCGAGATGGGCTAAACCATAACTTACAATAATAAAACACTCATTCGAAATTTATGGAATGGCATTGAAACTGTGGTCAGAGTCAAATACATGGGCTTAAATATTGTTGTTTTTAAACAAGAAAAAGATAGAATCAATCAGTTCAATTCAAAAATTAGAAATCTAACCTAGAAAACCTAAGAAAGGATAGTTAATGAATTAGAAAACAGAAACTGTAAATTGGTCCAAGGTCTGTTTCCTTAATGAGAAAAAATAGCACAAACAGCAGGTACAACAGAAACCTCTAATAAGCCTAATTAGTAAAAGAAAGGAAAAGAAGCAGAAAGCATTTAAAATGGAAAATAAAGGAAGAGATATACTTAAAATGTCAGTGGAATAGATTATATTAAAGGAAAATGTAAAATATGAATATTTATTTGAGATAATCAAAGTGGAACATGTTATACAGTAAATGACCTTGGATATGAACATTGGCATTTTGTGAGCAGCACGGGCTTTCTTTTACCCAAGTGACTTTGAGGAATGCAGACCGGGATTCTGGGAGCCAAAGAAGAAAAATGGAAAGACACTGGATTGGCTACCATTGGGAATACTCTGATTGAGAAACTCAAATGAGCTCTTCCTTTTGGACTCCCAGAAATGATTGTGGTACACTACAAGGACACTAATTTCTAGAACTTTGGGGTGGTAGGAAACAGCCACACTGATTCTAAAATGCATATGGCAGAACACAGGTTCAAGAATAGCTAAAGCAATATGAAAGTCAAAGAACAAGTGCTAAAGATTTGAATTTCCAAACACCAAGACATATAAAGCTATAGCAATTGAGACAGTGTGGTATTTCCACAAATATGAACAAATAACAACATCCTTTGGAGAAAGGATGATCACTTTTGATGAATGGCAGTGAGTCAGTCAGCTGGATATCTAATGGGAAGAAAGGTGTCTTGACCCCTCCCCACAACATCAATAAAGATGAGTTCCAGAGGAATTGAGATCTAAGTGTGAATAGTAAAATTAAAAGCTTTAAGAAGATACCATAGAACATCTTCATTACCCTAGAGTCCACAAGAATTTCATCCTTTCTCCTTGCAAAGAATGCAGCTCTGTCCCCTCTGTCATAAGCTAATTCTCTGGTCACATGTGGGTCTGCTTCTGAACTTCATTCTTGCCCACTGATCTACTGTTCATCCTCCTGGCAATATCACACTCTCTTAACTACTGTGGTTTTATATGTCTTGGTGTTTGGGAATTCAAATCTTTTCCATAAAAGAAAAAAAATTGAAAATTTGGGCTATGTTAAATAAGAACTTGGGCTGGGGATGTGGCTCAAGCGGTAGCGCGCTCGCTTAGCGTGCGTGCGGCCCGGGTTCGATCCTCAGCACCACGTACAAACGAAGATGTTGTGTCCGCCGAGAACTAAGAAAAAATAAATAAATGTTAAAATTCTCTCTCTCTCTCTGTCCCCCCCCTCTCTAAAAAAAAGAACTTTTGTTCATTAAATGATGCCATTAATGGAAAGAAAAAGTCATCGGAAAGAAGATATGTACAAACCCTAGATCCAACAAGGACTTACATACACATTCATAAAGAATCATGAAAATCAATTAAAAACATAGATAATCGAATAAAAAGCCAACAAAGGTTTTAACAGATACTTCATAAAAGAGAATATACAAATACTTAATAAATATATGATAATGTGCATGCTTTCCTTAGCCTTCAAAGAAATATACTTTAAAATCACCAGAGATGCCACTATACATCTATCAGAATGACAAAAATAACAGTGGAAATACCAAGTACTGAGGAGAACAGGGAACAACCATAATTCCTGAGATTACTTTTGGATATACAAATCGATTATCAACCACTTTGGAAAACTGTTTGGCAGTATCTATCAGAAATTAACACATGACCCCCTAATTTCTACTCCCATGAGTACAATCAACAGATATGCAAGGATATGTTCACAAAAGACATGTACTAGAGTTTTTATAACCATGCTGTTAAAGAGCAAAATCACACAAAAAATTCTCTATATGCTCATTATCCAAGAATGGATAAATAAATGATGGAGTATTCACACAGTAGAATATTATAAAGCAATGAAAATGAATGATCTATTCCACATTATAGATAAACTTTATAATGTTGAGTGAAAGGAGCTAGGTAAAATCATACTATTGAATGCTTCCATTTGCTGGGGGTTGTGCATGCCTCAGTGGCTTCGGAAGCGGAGGCAGGAGGACAGCGAGTTCAAAGCCAGCCTCAGCAAAAGCAAAGCACAAAGCAACTCAGTGAGACCCTGTCTCTAAATAAAATACAAAATAGGGCTGGGGATGTGGCTTAGTGATTGAGTGCCCCTGAGTTCAATCCCCAGTACCCCTCCCCAGAAAAGAATGCTTCCATTTATATCAAGTACAACTTCAGAATACAGGTATAACTTATCTACGCTGATAGAAGTTAGGATAATGGTAGCAGAGAGGAGTTAGGATAATGGTAGCACAGAGTAGGTAGGAACAAGAGAGAAAACCTAGAAGGTTGAAACCTTATATTTCTTGGTCTGGGTGCTGGTTTTATGAGTGTGTTCAGTTTTATTTTATATATATATATATATCACACATATATTTTATATATTAAATATATATAAACCATTTTGAGGATGTATATTATACTTCAATATATTTTTTAAAATAAAATACATGTGACATTTTGTAGTCACAACAGTCCAGTAGAGCTACTATTATGTCCACTATGCAGATAAATGGCTCAGAAAAATGAATTCAAGGTCCAGTCCATGGCAGAGCCTTGAAACCCTAGATCATGCCCTGCCATTTCTTAGTTTCTATTTGACCCTTCCCAATAATATTCAGATTTCTCTGTCTTTTCTCTACCTGACATCCTACCCAGAGTGTACATATCTTTCTACTTTACCAGGAAAATTCCCATCTATTTTCAAGGACTAGCTTCATTCCCTTCCTCTGTGAAGCCTTCCCCGCAAGCCTTTGTCACCTTTCCCCATCACTAGCTGTTTGCAGTAGTGATCCTAAATTCCAATTGCCTGCAAGGACACAGCAGATATCGTCAATGTGGGAAGCAGCTGAGTGCAATAGAGAGAAGTGAGGACTGTGACAAAATGCAGAAGGGAAACCTGGTCTGGTCTGCGGGGAAGATCAGCTCTGCAATGCCACCCAACTGTGACGACTCAGGGATGCAGTATCCAGAAGCCAGACATCTGGATTTGTATATGAAGTCTTCCTTTTTCATGTTGCTTTTAAAAAAATTAAATCAAAAAACATTGTATCAGCCAAACACAGCATGTCTCAGGGCCAGATTTAGCTCATGGGTCCCAAATTGGCAACCTCTGCTTACAGCTTGGCAGAGTCACACCAAGTCCAGCATTAAAAGCTCACCAGCCTCTTCCCTGTGGGGCTGCCCTCCGTCTCTTGGAGCTGTTCTTTAGATATGGCAAGCAGAGGTCACACACTGAACTTCCAAGTTTCCATTCTTATCTCTACTTATGCCCCCAAAACCTGAGGTATGGGCAAAATATTGCCAATCTCTCAAAGCCATCCCTGGTACACTCTGATGTACTCAGAAACTATTCTTCATTAGAGAGTTGGTTTTTCAGAGAAAAAATAAGGCAGCATTTAAAAGAGTGCAATCAGCCACATTGGGGCAGCATAACTACATCCTCCTGGCAGTTGTCAATAACCTGGGCTTCCAAGGTCCCAACCCTAAAACCCTAAGGAGGATCCCTAGGTGGTGAATAGAGCAGGCAAGGAGGGAGAGGCTAATAAAGAACAAAGTATAAATTTGGGACACTGTGTTCCCTCATTTAGAACAAAAGACCAACTTGAAAATAGCTAGATCCATATGATGAGAAAGGATTGGGAGGGAGATTAGAGAATGGAGGAAAAGACATCTTCTAAAATATTATTAGTGCTTTTCCTTAGGGATTGCAAAATGGGTAGTTTTCCTTTTATGAGTTAGCCAGGTACACATCTTATCACTGACTCTATTGTGCTTTGGGAACAATCTAAGTGGAATCTTCTTTTATTAGCAACAAAACTCACATTTCTTTTTTTCTATTCAATTGAACAGACCGGAGCTGCCCCAAAAGGTCATCTCCAAAAGTGCTATTAGGCCGACTCTGTGGAAGTCCAAGTGCATGCTTACACAGAACCAAAGTGATGTTTAAGAATTAGGTTTTCACAAGCAGGTCCAAAAGAACGTAGTTAATTCATCGTGAAACCAAAATATTAACTCGTAACTAAGAGTAGAAAATAACACTGTTCAAAGAATAACTAAGAACAACTAAAGAATAACTAAAGCCAGGTGCAGTTGCTGCATGCCTGTAATCCCAGTGACTCGGGAGACTGAAGCAGGAGGATCACGAATTCAAAGCCAGCCTCAGCAATTTAGTGAGACATTCAGCAATTCACTGAGACCCTGTCTTTAAATAAGTAAAATACAAAAAGGGGCTGGTAATGTGGCTCCATGGTTAAGTGCCCCTGGTTCAATCCCCAGTACCAAAAAAAAAAAAAAAAAAAAAAGAATAAGCAAATGAACTAAATAAATCAGTGATCATTTATTAAATATTTGCTGTACAAATTGCAGCTGATTTGGGTTTGGGCTTAGATCAGCAGTGGCCTGTAGGGGTGAGAGGAACAGCAGCATGATTAAAGTGGGTGAAGTAGGAACAGGAGGAGACACCGAAGAGCTAAGGGAGACTGGGAAAAGACAAGCGCTATCATGATAGCAGGAAGAGGATTCGGGACCAAGGGGCTCAAGCTAAGGGAGCTCGTTTAGTGTGCTTTTAGGATGCTGGAAAGAAACAAAATAGAAGGAGCAGCAGAAACACAGGTGAAAGAGGCATACTCAATGGGTCTCTGTCCTCATGGCCAACACAATCAATTGCACTCTGCCACCTGATCTCTGCCTTCTTCCTCGGTAAGAGAACACTAATTTAATAAAATTACTGATGCACGAGCTGTAACACTACATTTCCCCAGCCTCCCTTGCAGCTAGGAGTGGCCTTATAACTATGTTCCTGCCAATAGGTTCAAGCTGAAAATTTAAGTGGGATATTTAGGGAAATTGTTAACTCACCTAGAAGAAAGCCCTTTTGTCCTTCCTACGATCAAAATATAAACATTGGATGCTAATTCATAATAAGGAGGGGTTAAGGAAGAAGAGTTACTTTGGATTAGGTAAAGGGGAGTGAAAGGAGGGGAAGGGTATGGGGGTAGGAAGGATAGAAGAATGAATCTGACATTATTACCCTATGTGCATATATGATTACACGATCAGTGTGATTCTACATTATTTATGACCAGAAGAAAGAGAAATTATACTCCATTTATGTATGATATGTCAGAGTGCATTCTACTGTCATGTATAACTAATTAGAACAAATAAAAACCATTTTTAAAAGTATAGAATAAAAAAATACCAATGTTAAAAATGTAATTTTCATACATTATTTGGGGAAAAAATTGAAAAAATGTAATTGACACATTAATAAGAGGAAACAAGAAGATGGCAAAGCTGGTCCAATTAAAATAAAACAAAACAATAATATCCAAATAACTCCTGAAATCACAATGCTGTTAGATACATGTGTTAGGCACATGCTCTTCAAGGTTATAAAGCCATCTCTCCCGAGAAAAATTCATTTGCATCTTATCAGTTGTCCTTAGAGTCTAAACCCGAATGGAGAGTAACTAACATGTAGGTAGGTCCCTTTCCCAAGAGTGAGTTACCCTTGGGAGTATGTGGATAGTGTTCTAGGATGACATTGGCAGGACATGCAGTCATCCTTTGCTTTATTTTCAAGCTTTGCATACTTCTTCTGAATACCACCCTTTCTGTCCTGTGACTGGAACACAAATGAAGTGGCCAGAGCTTCAATAGCCCTAAGGATGGAATCCTTGAACTAGAATAGTGCAACAGAAGGGGAGAAGGAGCCTGGGTCCCTGATGACCATAGAGCCACCAAAGCAACCCGGTACCACCTACTTCTTGAGTTGTATAAGAGAAAGAGAAACTTCTCTCTTACTTAAGCCACTACTATTTTGGGTTTCTCTTATGTGCAGCCAAGTCTAATCTTCTAATGGAGTGGGAGGAAGACAGAGAAAGAAAGAGAAAAACAACTATTTAAATAATACTGGAAATACTGGAACTATTGTATTCAAAGAGGTTGCCCATAGGCAGGGATTCAGGCAGAGAGACCTCTTAATGAAAGCTTCCAAAGGAGGTATGGATGACTAAGGGGTTTCTGGGCCACAGAAAAGTGAAATTCACTGTTCACGCTGGTGGGTAGTGATGGCTTTACTGTTCATGAAGATGAAGCTGAAGAACTAAAGACTACAGAGAAACAGAAGTTGTCTACAACTTTTGTATGATGATACCAAATTGGAAATCAGAATACTTATAAATTAAGTGTTCCAAGAAGCTTAATTATTTTCTTAATATACCCTCTTTGGAATTGCCTGCTATACATCATATATGCCTTATATAGTCTATATTTTTTATAGTGTATATATCTCTATATATCTTATATGTATATATTGCTATCTATTTGATACACTCACAACTACATATTACTTTGCAGGATTGTAGTCCCAACATTTGTCCCACTGTTTTAGGTGATTTAAGAAATCTTCTAGACTGCTTGTAACTGTCTGTGACTTCTGCCTGTGGACTGACAAGTATCTAACCTCCTTCAACTCTAGAGGAGCTGAAAGGTGATTTGATCAACAAGGCTGGTAGGGAGAGAAGCCTCAGAGTCAGAAAGGAGGAGAGAGGTGGAGAAGCAGATCAATGTGTTGGCTAGGAAGTAGAAGCAACTTCTTAGCGGATGGCCTCAATGATCTCTGTGTGAGGCAAGCCATCTGCTGAGAGGCGGTGGGCAATGAGAGAGGAAGGCTTGGAAAGTAATGTGCTTTATGAAAGCAGCTCTAGGAGACAGGTTTGGGAATTGACCTTGTAAGATGATAAGCAGAAGGACAGGCCTAAACCTCATTCATGACTCAGCTCCCAAGTGGCACCCTCTTCCTCCCTCCCTATTCCCAGTCTCTGCCCGGGAATGAGGGAGAAAAGATCAAGCAGTTATCTATTAAGCCTTGTCCACTCAGAGTAAATACACTCCAATTGGTAAATAAGAAAACATCCAGCAAGGTGTGCAATTTAATTGTATTTGTCTGAGAGCTGAAGTTTTTAGTCACTTGTTTTAAATTTAGGATTAAACTCTATTCCTTGTGCATAGTGGGCACTTAATAAATGTTAAATGATGAGCCAGAGACACGTAATTGAGTGTTTTGTAACTGTCCAAGTTCTGCAGAAGACCTTGTCTGGAAAAATAATCTGTCAAGAAATGAGCCTTAAATAGCAACGGATTTGACCTGTACCCCACCTCTGAGTCGGAGGTCTCCATTGCTGTGGTTTCTTCTCCTCTCTGAAGGCATACCTTCCCTTTTCTTGGCTAATACTTCTTTTTAAGCCAAAAAGAACCAGGGAAAGGAGTCCTGAGTGAAAAAGAACAGAGCATGAATGTTAGAACCTTACATAACAGATATTTTTATATCACAATTTAAACCTAATACTGTTTTCCTTTAGTGGCTATATTTATTTTTGAGAGCACAGTACTTCAAAATAGCACGCTGTGCTAAACTGCTCCTCACTGTCTAGTCTACCCTGGGACTTTCTGATATCATCAAATGATTGGCCATGTTTGTGTGTCTGGCAGTCTCGGTGCTAATGAAGCAAAGCAGTCTTTTATAGATACAGTGGGAAGCACCCTTTGCCTCCTTCTGAATTTTAGACACAATCAAATCAAAAAGAAGGCAAGAGGCAGAATCTGGTAGCAACCTCCTAGCCTTGACCACCTCTTCTCATGAATCTAGATCTCAATTTCATGGTAGTTAAGGAAAGTTAAGCTCAGTTTGCCATGAAAGGAAATTAATCAATTCTTTCTGCAGAAAGTAAATGTCTCAGTTACCCAAAGGAAGTTAGTTGAGCCAATATAGTGGAAAACTTCCTCCTCAGGACACGGGCAAAACAGACCCTGACTGGAAAACAGTTTGGATTTAGAACAGAGATGGCAGACTCATTGAACTTAGTCTGAACTGTCTCCCAAAGTGACCAAACATGAACTTTGCACCCAACTTGTATGATGCCGGCAGCTTTCCCTGACATTACCTTCTGAGCCCTTCTATGAAAGCTTTTGACTCAACAAAGAGAGGCTGCTGTTTTGTCTCTGAGATACAAATGCAGAGTCAGATCATCCTTGCCATCTTCCTGCTATGTTCGTGACTCAGACGAACAAATAAAGAAGAAAGCAGAGTTCCATTTTTCAAAGCTGCTTATCTCAAGAGAGACCTATGATGAGGCAGGAAGCAGCTGCCCCTTTGCCTCTCATGAAGGTCTGTCTTCTCCTGCCCATAGCCAGATTGAAAAGCTGGAAGTGGAGGTGAGGGGCCTGCCTCTTCTTCAGAAAGGGAAGTCCTATCAATGAATGTGATAGAGCTGGGGGTGTGGCTCTAGGTGGAGCACTTGCCTAGCATGCAGGAGGCTCAGGGTTAGCTCTCCAGGACCAAAATAAGAAGGTGATAGAAAAATACCCATAATGCAAAGACGATCAAACTCACACAGGATGATGAGTACAGAATAGATTAAGGGCAGTGGCAAGGAAAACACAAGGTGCTAAAGAACAATAGCACACTTTAAAAAGAATTCTTTTACAAACCCTGGTCTTTAAAGACACACACAAGCACTAAGCTAAATCCCCAATCTACAGAAGTTTAATGTGACTGACAGGCAATTGAACGAGAATCATTTGGGTGTATGTAGTCCTACTGGCTTCCTCTCTGCTGCCACTGCCAACTCTAGAAGCAGAAGTGAGAAGGAAGGGAGGGGTGGGTGTTAGACTCACAAGAGAGGGATGGCCAAAACCAGGGACCGGGAGCAACCTGGAAGTGGGGTGGGGGACAGAGAGTGTGAGGAGCCTGACACTTACAGGGTGTTACAGAAGCAAAGAAGGCAAAGAGATTAACGATTAACTATGAGTTATTACTTAGATGCTTGCAGATTTTTAGAGATCAAAAAAAGACTGAAATACCTGTTTAAGCAGTGCTCCTTCAAATAGAAATCCACTCTGAGACTGCAAAGTATATAAATGACCCTTGGGTATTATTCAAAGCAGAGAGGCCACCTTATTGCCCATCCTCAAGCAGGTTAAATCATGCAGAATAGAACTGTTCTCTTTGACTATTTAACATACTTTCTTTGCCACTCCAGACCAATCATGTGTCAACTTCTACATAATCCTCCTATTATGACAGAATAATCCTACTTTTATTATGCATTTGAAATCAAGCATTTTTATGCAAGGCAGTTTTCCAAGAATATAGAGAGTGTAAAGCTCTATCACAAGGGCTTAATTTCAGAAGAATTTTTTAAAGCAGTAGTCGAAAGAGATACAGACCACATACAAATAAACCAGGTGTAGCATATGTTCATATTCTCTTAAAAAGGCTGCAGTTAATATGCAGAGATTAATATCATCAAATTCAACACACACAAAAACACATCAAACAACACAGGATCTTGTAACTTGTCTTCAGGAAACTATTCTGACACAGTACAGAATTTGTTGAAAAGGCTTCATGGCATAGGGGTTTTTGAGTGCACCAAGAGGAAGAATCAGAAACTAATTAGCATGTTGTTTCTGTCATATCAGTAGCACGGAGAGAAAGACATAATTCACAAGGTAGATATTGCAGGGAAAGAAAGCATCCATGGAGAAGAAATAAAAGTTTCATTTTCTAAATATTTAGATATCTACTCAGGAAATGGAGGTAGTTTTGAAGACAGGGATGTACATTCTGTATCTTTTCAGTTCTAGACAGTTTCCACTGTCTATACTTTCTCTGTAAGATAGGTGATTTTGGAAAAAAAAAGTGCACACACACACACACACACACTCACACACACGATAAAGAACAAATACATATTATGTATAATATGTCCATATGTATGTATATATAAACAGATGTATTGAAATAACATCTAAAGTGTATAATGTGATTTTAAAAAATCTATTCACAGGGTCATACAAACATCTGCTTTAGAATATTTTCATCATTTACTTCTACCTCCACAAAATTATACATACACACACGAATGGTGTGTGTGTGTGTGTGTGTGTGTGTGTATGTGTATAAAATGAAGCCCATCTTCTTTGGTAGGCAGCCCCACCACCTCAGTTTCTTCCAGCCATCTTCCCAGACCCAGGCAACCATTATCTACTATTTCTATTGACTTGTCTCTTTTGGGAATTCCATATAAATAGAATCACACTATATGGCTTTTGGTTTATAGCTTCTTTTACTTAGCATGTTTTCAAGGTTTATTCACATTGTAGCATGTTTCAGTACTTTGCTTTGACAAAAATATTTAATTAAATGAATATACCATATTTGATTTATCCATTCATCAGCTGGTGGACATTCAGTTGCCCTACTTTTTGACTATTTATGAATAGTGCTATTATGAATGTTATGAACATTTGTGCACAAGTTCTTGTGTGGGCATGTGTTTTTGTTAAATATTTTTTTAGTTATAGATGGACACAATATCTTTATTTTTATGTGCTGCTGAGGATCGAACCCAGTGCTTCACATATGCAAGGCAAGTGCTGTATCACTGAGCTACAACCCCAGCCCTGGAAGTGTTTTTATTTCTCTTTGAGTATATACTTATAAATATAATTACTGGGTCATATGGTAACTATATATTTAACATTTTGAGGAATTGCCAGATAGTTTTCCATTGTGGCTGGGCTAGTTTATATTCCCAGGGGGAATGCTTGAGAGTTTTCATTTTTTCCCAATCTTGCCAACATAATTTGTCTTTTTTGTTATAACCTACAGAGTTTGATGTATATAATGTTATATCTCATTTTGATCTTTATTTGCTTTTCTCTGATGCAAACATGTTGCAAATCTCTTTATGTTTATTGTCCACACTATTTATTTATTTCCTTTGGAGGAAAGTTTATTCAAAACCTTTGCCCATGTTAAAATATGGTTGTCATTTTTCACTGAGTTAGTTACATATGTTTAAATATATATTCCAAATACAAGTCCCTTGTCAGATATATTATTTACAAGTATTTTCTTCCATTCTGTGGATCATCCGATGGTGTCCATTAAAGTCCAAAAGTTAATAATGATGCAGTCCAATTTATTTTTTTGTCATTTGTGCTTCTGGGTCATACCTAAAAAGGTGCAACTTCATAAAAGTTCACAAAGATTGACTTCTATGAGCTTTATAGTTTTAACTCTTAAATTTTGACCTATAATCTACATTGAACTAATTTTTGTGTACAATATGAGAAAGGCAACCAACTTCAACATATTGCATGTGGTTATTCAGATATACCAACACTATTTGTTGAAAAATGCTATTCTTTCTCCCATTGAATTATCTTGGCATGCTTACTCTAAACCAATGGACCATAAATGTGAGAGTTAATTTCAGGACTCTCATTAGATTCCACTGATATATCTACATGCCTGAATCACACACTTTTGATTTTTGTAGCTTTGTAGAAAGCTTTGAAATCAGGATGTGAATGCTTTAAATAATGTTTCTTTCCTCAAGCTTAATATTTTTCATCAAATTTGGGAACTTTTCAGTCATTATTTTTTTCAAATATGTCTTTTCTACTTCTTGTTTTCTCTCCTCTAATTCTGTTACTCCAATTATGTACATGTTGGTACATTTCATGATGTCCCACATTTTTCTGAGAATCTGTCATTTTCAGATGAACATTACCCAGGAGGGAATCTCAATATTTTCTCTCTCCATTCTTCAGATTGTATAATTTCTATTATTTATCTTCAAGTTTATTTTTCCTCTTTAAGTTCAAATTTATTGTTAAGGCCCTCTATTGAATTTTTCAGTTTGGTCATTATACATTTCAACTCTATAGAATACTTATTTGGTTCTTAATGTGCATAGTTCACACACACACACACACGCACAATTTCTATCTCTCTGCTGATAGTCTCTATTGGTCATTATATTTCCTTTATTTTTCTAAGCATTGTTCCTGTTCTTTGAACATATTTATGAGAACTACTTTTAAGACTTTTTTACTTCTGATATTTGGACACTGTAATAAAAAGTTTCAGTTGCCTTTTTGTTTTCCTGCATATGGGTCATCCTGTTTCTTTGCATATTCTGTGATTTTTGTTGAAAACTAGATAATATATTTAGATACAGCCCCTTTCTCTGGGGCTGCTTGATGTTGTTTACATGCTTATTCAGTGACTTGGCTTCACTATTTGGGGAAAGTCTATTTCCCCACAGTGTGAATCCTTGAAGTTGCTCTTAAGAGGACATGGTCTTGGACAGTTGCAAGGTCACCCTGAAATGAGAGTGATCTTAGCAGGGCCCTCTTGCCTCTTTCCTTGGTCTCTCTGTTAAGCTCTCTACCTCTGTTGGTATCACACCTAGCTATTAAGCTCCACTAATTGCATGTTTATTGCTCAGTGTTAAATTGCTCTATAGTTAGATCCAATTAAATCTAGAACCCTTTGCATGAGAACATTTTGAGGCTAATCTTTAAAGTTTTTTCTAAACCCATGAGGACATCTTCTTAGCCGTTTCTTTCCTAGGTTCTCTTTAGTAAAGCAGCTGGCCTATGGCTTAGTGCATTGCTTTCCTGGGGTTATCAGTCTTGCTTATTATCGTAACCTGCAATGTTTTCAAGAGTACCCTTAGGCAAGAACTTCCTCATACTGTTTCAGATAAAGTCAGTTTCTTTGGGAAGAGCTCAGAGTTCTCCATTCTTAATGACCTGCTCTCTTCCTGGGTAAATCCTCTGCACCACTTCTCCAGACCTGAGGGCAAGACTTCTCTCAAAGCGACACCTGTGTTTTATATCCCCATGCTGGGCAGGAACAGTAGCCTCTGTTCTTGGGTTGCAACCTTTGTCCTACAAGCAAGGTTGGTCCAGAGTAATTGGGGCCCAGTTACTGACCCCTCATATCTAGGATGGAGTTTCTGCTCTAGTAGTGGGGGCTGGGCAAGTAACCACCACCTTGTTGGCTATACTCACCTGGAACTTAGCCTCTGTAATGTGGAGCTGAAGGGAATGAAAGATGCTGGAAGTCTGCACTCTGGAAGAGAGACTTGGGAATGGAGTGACAGGAGGAAGACCCATATTCTTGACTTTGTAAGGGTCCAGCGAAACGTCGGAGTAAGAGACCACAAGAGACTGTCTTATGCAAAAGCAGAAGGGTGGGTTTATTTGGAGACCAGCATGCTGGGGCTCCCTCTATAGCAAAGAGAGAGAGAGCCCTGAGAACCGCTTGAGCAGAGCTTATATACTTTTCTTGGAGAGGGCATGGAGGGAAGTTCATTGATGGGTCAGGGTGAGTGGGCAGTTTGCCTGCAACCGAGTGAGGGAGTGCATCCTGCAGTTTGGCAGTTGGGGACAGCACATTCTGGGAACAAGATTAGCAAAGAGTTCACAATTGGGGACAACACATCCTGGGAACAAGATTTCAACAGTGTTTTGTTAAGCATATAGAAAAACAGAGTGACAAGTACCTATTTTATTAACCTTTCAACTTCACCAATCTGAAGTGGATCTTTCATCACACTGGATTCAGGGCAGGGAGAGGCAGGAAGCAGGTTATACTTTAAGATTCACAGACTCTCACTATTCAAGAGTTAGTTTTTTTTTTCCCATTTCTTCATTTGCTATATATCCTCTGGCAATCTTCAGAGACTTTAAATGATCAATTTTTAAAAATTTTTTTTTAGTTGTAGATGGACACATTATATTTTATTTATTTATTTTTATGTGGTGCTGGGGATTAAACTCAGTGCCTCACACATGTGAGGCAAGTGCTCTACCACTGAGCTATGGCCCAGTCCAAATGACTATTTAAAAAAATAATAATAATTTTTACCAGTAACTATTTTTTCTGTCTTGGTTTTTGTTTTTGTTTTTGCTGGGTAGCAGGTCTAAGAAGTTCCTCACAGTACCATTTTGTAACTGGGTCTCTAAAATGTGGTATTTTAGCACAGAGGGAAAGCACAGGTCAAGTCAGGTTGGGAGCCAGAGAAAAGAAATAACTTGGACACTAAAAAGAATATGTTGGTTATGGTTACTTACCTCCCAGTGATTTTGGTCCAGCTCACTCTGGAGGTAGACCATTTCATGGCTGAACTAGCAGCCAAGTGTGGGCAGTGATGGATGACAACCCAGCCCCATTGTGAGGCACGCGATGTGACAGCCAGGCCAGTTTCCTAATCAGAGACAAGACAGGAGGTGAGCTCAAGAGAGAAGGTAGAAGAGGAGAGGGAGTTCAGCACCAATAGAAGCAGAGAAGTAGGAGATGAACTGGGAAAATTTAGCTGCTGGGTCTCAGGCTGGTAGTTTTCATTTGTAAAATTCTCATCTGCCTACTTCAAGACTCTATAAAGTAGTAGCATTGCAGAATCAGATTCTGAAAACTCCCACTAAAAAATGAAAATTCTTGTCACTAAGTCAAAGGTAGAATAAAGACAAGGAAACAATAAAAAAATCTATTGTTCTAAATATAGAAATTAATTCAGTAAAAAAGAAATCCAACTAAGTATTAGCTCAAATTATTTAAAATATTAAAAAATTAGAAAAAATTGTTAGTTTAAATATATTTTGGCATGTCCAAAAAATAGATTTACCATGTGATTATCTTTAATATATCTGTCATATTTTGAGTGAAAAACACATTGCAAATCAATATGCACAGTATAACTGATTTTAAATGCATAAATGCACAGCAAAAGATCTGGAAGGATAACAGTAAAAACAGCTCCCAGAGCCTTTAGTGTTGATGAGCACTTTATATATACGTATTCCATGTCATCTTAAATGTCTCTATTCTAAAAAATAGCTTAGAATAATCAAAACACATTTTACATATAAATAAAATAATATCCATGTCCAAATCTATATTTGACTTAAAAATCTCAATTATTTGAAAATGTGTACAACTTAAACTTAGATCATTATTTACTTTGCCTGCAAGGGAAAAAAAAATAGACACTCGATACCAAAACTCTAGAAAGTTAGAAAACTGCTGAATTATAATTTTTTTAATGTAGGGTAGGAAGATAATCCTATAAGAATAAAATTAATAAGATTGAATTCAGCAAGCATTTTCCATAACTCTTTTAGGTTGCAGGCACTGGGCCAAGCATCAAGGGATACAGAGAAAAAAACAATCTGTCCCTGACTTCAGGGTGCTTCTGATTTTGTAGGTATTATTTTTTGACTACATAAAGTTGAATTAGTTATCTTCAATCTCATTTCCTGTTACCAGATATTTCCACTACAGGAAATAATAGAAGTCTCATTTGTAGAGTCATTAAAACTAAATCCAAAAAGATTAAGACTTCTTTTTTTCTTTGCACAGAGGTCTTTGTAATCAGATACATGCCCATTTTGGAGGGTTACAATTCATTCTAAGTGACTTTTGGCTTTTAAGAAGAATCTTCCTAACATTAATTTTAATTTGCCTTTCAAAAAAAGTAGAAGAAAAACTAATGAGGGACTGGGGTTGTGGCTCAGGGTTAAAGTGGTCGCTTGGCACATGTGAGGCACTGTGTTCCATCCTTAGCACCACATAAAGATAAATAAAGGTATTGTGTCCTTTCACAACTAAAAAATAATTTTTAAAAAAATAATCAAATTGTCATACATATAATGTGATCATGCAAATTAAGTTGGGAGTGGTAATGAGAAGTAACCTAGTCATTAGGGAAATAAAGAAGGAAAAATGAGGAAGCTGAAGTCCATTCAGGTACAGTGGAAACTGCAGTGTGCTTTGGTTTCTCTTATTACCAGGGAGATGGTGCATATTCCAGTAACCAGGCAAAGGATGATGCACTCACACCTCACCCTCCCACGCCCACCTACCTGCCCCATTTATAGGCACAGGACTCATACAGGGGACTTAAGGAATCTTGAAGTGAAGGAGGAGGCTGAGCAACAGAGGGAAAGTTTGACTCACAATGATAAATTTGTTTAAGGAAATCTGTGAGGTACCATCTGCATATGGAAGGAATAACTAGAAGACACCTGTAAAAAACTGCAAACTTTCAGTTTTTTAAGTTCACAAGGGCTTAGATCATCATTTTTCAGATATAAAATTGACACACAAGAAAAGATGCTCAATACCATTAGTTGTCATAAGATACTGTTGTATACAGGCTAAAATTAAATACACTAACACCAGCACGTTAATGAAGATGTAAAGCAACAGGAACTCTCCTGCATTTTTGGTGAGGCTGTGAAATGGCTCAAACATTGAGAAAAATTGTTTTGTAGTTCCTTTAAAGTTCAACATACATCTACCCTGTGATCTAGAAAAACAGAAATAAAATCATATCCCACAAAATGCTTATGTAATGATATTTATAGTAGTCATAGTTACGATAGCCAACAAGTGGAAACAATCTAAATGTTACCCAAAAGTGAGTGAAGAAGAAAATTGTCATGTAGTCAAACAATGGAATATCACTTCATGATGAGAATAAATTACTAATACAATCTGCATAAACCTCAAAAATATGATTCCATTTCCTAATTTCTATGGTGATGGAAATCAGCCTGTGGATGTGGTCAGGGGAAAAAGGAATGTTGTTATGTTTCGTATGGCTACATTATGTCATTTATTTATTAACCATATTATTACTTCCTATAATTCCTAAAATAATTGTTTTGCCTAAAAATGATTTTGAATAGTGTTAAACAGGTGCATTAATTTGTAAATGTTGAGTTTTAAGGTATAAATAAACCTGAGAATTTCAAAGACTGGCAATGGTAAGTTAGTGAAAATTACTCAATGTGAAAGTGATTTGGAGATTATGAATTGGCCTGTCAGATGTTCCAGCCCTGGTGAATTTTTCTTTCATTGACAACAGTGAAAAACTGAAGATACTTAAAAAAATAGAACTAAAATCATATTATAAAACTTTTTTTTTTCACTCAATATGTCCCAGCAGTTTTTTCATAAGAGTGCATATAGATCTACTTCCATTTTTTTTAACACAGGTGACCTTCAAACACATGACTTCTTCAGTCATTGTACATCTTGTTTACCAGATAATATTCAAATTGGAGACATTCCTCTTTAGGAAACAGCCAAATAATCAATGTTTGTGTGACCAAATCATAAGATTCTCAAGGGTATAATAAATTACCCCAAAACTTAGCATCTAAAACTAGTTATTTCTCAGTTTCTGATGGTTTGAAAACTGGGAGTAACTCTTCTGGTTCAAGGTTTCTCATGAGGTTGTAGTATGCTAGCAGCTAGGACTACAACTTTTGAGGACTTCATGGGGATTATAAGATCTGCTTCCCAGCTCACTTAACTGTGATTGTTGAAAAGAGGCATCTGTCCATTTCTACACATACCCCCACTCTATGGCTGCTCACCACATGGCTTCTTCAGAGTGAGAAAACTAAGAAAACAAAAAAAGAGAGTGTGTGACCATAAAGAAGCTGCCTGTTACACTCTATTGGTCACACAAATGGGTCCTAAGAGTGGATTATATAAGGTGTGAACACCAGGAGTCAGGAACCATTGGAGGGTGGTTACCAAATATCCCTAGTACCTAAAACAATGAAAAAGCCCAATAAACACTTGCAATATTGGACTGGTCTGGCAATTCAATCCAAGTGTCATGGCCTATGACGTTGATGAATGGCTAGTTAGATGATCAGATTTAGTTGTTTCAAGTTGTCCAATACCTGAGTTCAATAGTTGTAGTATCCAAAGAACTGAGGGGAATGTAAATATAACTGAACTAGATGCCAGCTTACCAAATGTGACTATAGATACGTGAATGACAAATGGCAATATGTAAATGAAACAGATGTTCTCTTGCTTAACCACCAATCCTTCATTTAGAATTAGTCTGTTCTCCTACCTGTGAGTGGCTTGAGGCCAGATCTCAGCCTGGCATGGCTCTGGCTGACCTTGTTTAATACTTCTTCCTCCCACTCCTACCCACCCCCCCGCCCCGCCCACCAACTTTTGCTCCCCTCGCTTGTCTTGGCCCTCTTTGCCTTCTCCAGCAGTTCTGTCTCTGGTATTCTGGCTGCAAGAGTGCTACAGTCTCTGCTATTTACTTGAGGCTCTTTTCTGCTGTGTTTACTGCCTATTCTCCAGTGCATGTTCTTGTCATACCAGGTGTACTCACGATCTTCAAACACATGGTATGTTTTCATGTTTCTGAGCTTTGACACAAGCTCTGCCTTCTTCTAGGGATGTCATTCCTGGGTCCTTTTCTGCCTGGCAAGCTCTTTTTCACTATTCAGATATCTGCTCAACTATCATGTCTTTTTATGAAAACTACTCAGACTCTCCAGGACCCACCTTCATCCTGCGGGACACCAGGAAAGTTATTCTCATTTCTGGATTATTTTGGGAATTTGTAGTTGTTTCAATTTTTGAATCATTCTTAATAACCAAAAGTTAATTATGTTTTTTAAGCAAGGTTAATTTCTACCCCCCAACACTGCAAACTGTGAACTTCTAGAAGGCAGACCTCACCTCTTAGCAACCTTGATCCCCAATACCTTTTCTCAGTGCCTGAGCTATAAAAGACATTAAAAAAACATTTCAATGAATGAACTGGGGAAAAATCTGGACTATTCCATACACTGCTAAATGACAAGACACTTCTTTCTAGTTCTAACCTATAAAACCACAATTATTTATACTTTGCACTTAGCACACCACATCCATCTGTGGGGGGAATGAATTCTCTATGTGCTATTAACACCTCAATCTCTTTACCTCTGCTTCTCAAAGGGTCACCTGCATAATGGCAGCTCCCCAGACCTTCTGGACTCTGAAAGGATTGTTCTGGTTCTGGCAATAGGGTGTGGTGATGAAATGCACAGGTTTTAAAACATGGGGCTATGGGGTGGTTTGGTGTGTGATGCTGAGTGAGTCACCTATCCTCTTTGTGCCAGGCAAATAGGTGACATAACTTCAGCTTGCTTTAAGGATTATGTTGCTCAGGTCTTGGCAGAGAACTGGTTTCACCCTAGGTGGTTCAAATGGATTACTTATATAGGTTTGGGCAAGGGTGAGGGAACAAAGAAAGGTTGGTGAGGCAACCAGAGATTAGCAGGACTAGGAAATCACTATGGTTCATAAGGCTGAAGGACAGAGAGAAGAAATAGTGTTAACCTGAGCCCTGTGAAACCTGGAATCCTAGAAGAGGGGTGGCCTGCAGGGCATAGAGCTGAGGATTGGAGTGAAGCCCCAACCTTGGAGGCAATAAGGAAGAAATATCCCATTCCCTCTCTCATTCCAACCTAATTAGCTGCTGATGTTACCCACTGGTTGAACCAAAATGACATCAGGAGGCAAATGAACCCTGGGAAGTGCAGCCTTCAGGGATTGGCTTTCTGGTACCCACAAGAGGGCAGAGACTTCTAGAGAAGTGGTTGTCTTGTGCCAGGGACTAGCTGTCACAAGAATTATATGAGAAAATGTAAGTAGAGTAATTCTTACAGGATCTGGCACATAGTAAGTGCTCAATAAATAGCTGTGGTTGCTTTGAGCATTATTATAGCTGCAAGGTCAGTGTACTTTCTGGAGATACTTGATATTACCTTAGCACCTTTAAGCAGCAGCAGCCACAGGGATTTGACTGCAGTTAGGAAAGCCTTGCTCTGGTAAGGCTCTCTCTGGTCTGCTCATTCTTGCAGCTGTTTCTCCTGACATCAAGGCCTTAATTATCCTGCCTCTGTTCTCATCAGACTAAATTAGACTGTTTAACCTATTCACAGGTTTGGAGCAAGAAAAAATAATTCCTAAGCAAAATTCCTTTGGCAAAAAAAAAAAAAAAAAACACCTTCCATCTGGGCATCACAGATCCTTTTCCATATGGTCAGCTTCAAAAACTTTCCTTTTTCTTTCTTATCTAATGGACCGAGACAAAGTGGCCATGATAATAAAAACTGTCTTGCATTCCAACTGCTGCTACCCCAGCATAAAATGCATGAGTTCATAAGGGCTTGAAAATGTGTTTTAAAATTGTGCACTTCGCCACTGTTCAACACACAGCTGTCTTTCTTTTGCTTTGCTTTCATGCCTGTCACTGGTCCAAGGCATCAGAGGATCAGATGCTCCCTGCCCTCATTACTCCCTCTAATCACTACCATGATTGCCGACACCATTCTCTTCCTTCTTGGTTTTCCTTTTTTCTCCCTTAGGTCTCTGGTCACGTTTTCCCTTCTTAGCGTTCAGCTAGAAGGCTGGCCTCTTCATCAACACCGCCAGCCAATCAGACTGCATCCTTCAAGGAGACAACCTGATTAATCACTGCAAATGAGATAAAATCATTGGTTCCTTGACTCTTCTTGGCTGCTTGTTTGTTGCTGAGTGCCCAGGGTTTGAGGTTTCTGAAGGCTGAATGCGTTTATGAACTTCCTCGCACTGTAAATTAGATTGGCAGTTTGGTGGATTGTGTGCTGCAAGCAGAAAGTTAGTGACTTGGATATTGCTTAGAAAAGCAGAGTACCCATGACTGCAGGGCAGGGTCTTAGATGGAAAACTCCTCATCACCTTTGGGTGAGGGCAGTAAGGTAGACAAGATGAAATGCCTAGTCCTGCCAGAGTAGGTGCCAGATACTTCTAAATAGCAGCAACAGTTCTTAGTAAGCCCCCAAAGAAACACTTCTACCACTTTGTACTTGGTAAGGAGCTTCCTTAGGTAAAGGGCAGATGGGAATCATCAGTAGCTTTCCTGGGTAAACTCAATGGACATTTTGGGTCCAACTGATTCACTTTTACAATTGAAACCTTCAGGTCTCTTCTAGGGAGCTGTGAAGGGGTTAATTTGTACATTGGTACTCTTAAAAGTTCTTTGCAACATCTTAAAACTAGTTCTAGTTTTAGAAATCACTGACTCTAAAGCGTAAAATGAAATGATAGTTACCAGAATAAATTACTTCCCTGCATCTGACTGAGATGTTAACTCTGATGAATGGGAAGATAGAGTCCTAAAGTTCCCTTAGGCTTTTTTATTGATTGTGTTTCTTTAATGTAAAATAAAATGAATGCTGAACTTTTTTTTTAACTCAATATTGTGCTGGCTCAAAGAGACAGAGAAATATAACCCACAGGATGGGTGATGGTGGGGAGCTGTGATGTGATGTGGGGAACTGAAAGTCTCTAGAAACAACAACAACAAAAAGTTTAATTATGGTGATTTAAAATTAGACATAGGCACAGGTTTAGAATCCAAATACTGGCTAGATAGCTGAACTTAAATCATGTGACCATTTAAAAAATGTGCATAGGATAACCATTGTTAATGGTACCTAGGGTACATAAATTTTATCATTCTTAATATATTCACTTCAAGGGCTTATAATTTGAGATCTATTTAGCAAATAACACTGTTTATTGTCAAAATTCACTCAAGGTATAAATTGTATTAAGAACCAGACAGATAGGATTTAAGAGGATTAAGTGCGACTTTCAAAATAAATTCTGAAAAGAACAAAGGAAATGACCTTCATACTGTAACACAATTCCCATGTCACTAAGAGGTCTTCACTTATTCAGCTCATCTAGAAGTGGTTAATGGGACTACTACATCAGTTTTAACAGAACCCAGCTTTTGGAAATCTGATACATTCTATAGTGAACAGCAATTGTTGCTATTTATAAAAAAAAGTTCATAATTAAGTACATAAACACACATATTAAAGATAACATAGCTAACTAGACTGTCCTACTATGTACAAGGACAAAACTAATAATATCCTATATTCAGGCAAGTATTGACTAGTGAATAGGAAACGTCATTCTAGGCAGTGTTACCCTTGTTTTAAAAATGCAGAAATAAGTCAGTCAACTCTCGTCTTCATAACAGCATTTTATCCACTTCCTTCTTCATCCCTAACGGCAAGGGCCCTGTAGTGATATACCAAGACCATTAAAACCAACTTATAATTATTTGCCTTTTCCTCACTGGATAGTAATTAGCACAATCATTTAATGAATGCAAAGTTCTCAGTAGGAGAGGTACAGAGAGGTAAATAGCAAAGGACCATTCCCTAATGCACAATGAAAATTTCCATCACTCAAAGTGAGGGGGGAAAAAAAACAGGGCAAGGTGACATGAACCTGTAATCCCAGCAATTCAGGAGGCTGAGACTGGAGGATTCCAAATTCAAGACTAGCCTCGGTACTGACAGAGTCCCTGTCTCAAAAGAAAAGGTTGCAACTCAGTGGTAGTGTGCTCCTGGGTTCAATCCACAGTAAACAAACAAAAATCCAGTCCAACAATTAAGGAATCTGAAGTTTAGCAGCTGGGCATGGTGGTGCATGCCTGTGATCCTACAGACTTGGGAGGCTGAGACTGGAAATGACAAGTTTGAGGACAGTCTCAGCAACTTGGTGAAACCTTGGAAATTTAATATAACCATCCCAAAATAAAAATTAAAAGGACTGGGGATGTAATCAGTGGTAGAGTCCTCTTCAGTCCCTAGTACTGAAAAAAGGAACAAAAAGGTCATCTGCAATTTTCAAAACTAAAGCTACACCTTAACAAAACAGTCTTCCTAAAAATCAGTTTGAAAGTGTTGGTAAGATGAGGACTAATAACAATGTCCATCAACTTAAATGGATAAACTGTGATAAGTTCAAACAATGGAATGCTACTTAGTTATAAAATATACTTAACATAAAAGAATCTCACATTGAGCAAAAGTCAGACAAAAAAGTATATACGGTTTCATTTATGTTAATTCATTCATATTAATTTGTAGGAAAGGTAATACTCATATATGGTTAGAGAAGTCAGAACAATACTTACATTGGGAGGGGTTAACTGGAAAGGAGCATGAGGAAATTTCCTGCCGAAAATTGGGATGGTGGTTACCAAATCTCATAGGATAAATTTTAAATCTTCCCATGTTTATTGAATGTAAATTATACACCAATTAAAAAATATTATTTACTTATTGGATCCTGAAGTTAAATATAACCCACCATCCGTAGAAAGCATCTAATGATTAAAAACCAACAAAGGCCATTCAGAAAGCAGATATGAAGCTTTAATTCACTGTGGGCATTTATCTGACAATTTTTATATTAGATATAAATTGTTTTGTGTCTTTGCACAGATACACTTCCATAAAACAGTGTTCCTAACAAGTACTGTGTACTATACCAAACTTTTTAAAACTAGTTAATGGTATACTACAGATATGAGCCACTGAATAAATATAATTACAGAAATTAAATACATGTTAGAAAGTTAAAATAAATTTAAGGCAGGCTACATATCATGAAAGTTTACATTACTGACTTTAATTCTAGACATCATATCATAGTGACAACCAATTACAACAGCACAGATTTTTAACACCCAATTATTTTCATTTCCACAATATCTACTCCATACTGTATTTTCATTTCCAAAGTAGACCAGCTTTCAGACTATAGACCAAGCTTCTTATGTAATAAAAGAATTATTGTCTTGATCACGACCACAGGAAATCAAATTTATTTTACCTGTACCATATAGAGATGAGCTATTATTCAGGTTATAATAGCATAGAACTTTTCAGTGGTGGTATTCAAAAGGAATTCAAACAGTAGCTAAAAATGGGTTTTGCTACCATGGTCTATATATTTCATTAAAAGAAATTGTCGAAGCATTTAGAACTAAATAGTATAGTTTTTTCCCCTCCAAAATATTGCCTAAGAAAAAAGGTTCAAGCTGATTAAAACAGAAAAACACCTCAGAAAACAAATGTTATGTAATGTTCTGAGGTACAATCTTCCTGAGTCTATTTTGAATTGGAACAAATTTTGCAGCCAATATTACACTGATTTATTATCCACAGGCGAGATAGAGTCCTTGAACATCTAGTTCAATCCTACAGAATTCTGAAAGGACTCCTAAATATCCAACTAATTATACAAGAGAAAGCTGATCATGTTTTGTATTAAAATCTATGTGAATTTCAAACACAGCATAGCCTTTTTTTTTTTTTAACAGTAAGTGATGGAAATATATGCACAGCTGTACACAGATCACCATTAAACACAGGAACAAAATGTCATTTGATGCATATAAAATAAGCTCCCAAAAAGCCAATTTGAATATATTTATTTTAATTCACTTTGATACAGTATTAGAAGGGACTGCATATAATCATGGAGACTGCTGCAAACAACACTCGATGCTACTAAGTGTTCTATGACATCAGGCATGCATGATAGTTACCTTTTAAAAATTTCTCATTTATATATCTTAACACTATCTTAAGCTACAGTATGTTTAAAGCCTTTAGCAATTTTAAACCAAATATTTTAATTGACCTATGTCTAAGTGGGGAAAACCAAAAATTTTCTCCCATCTCAATACCGGATGGTTATACTAAACATTACTACCCAAATAGGTAATTAAACTTATTTTATATATGTCATCCCTAAAATTCCAAAATTATTTATTGCTACTAAGAAGTATGATTTCCCGGCAGCAGTCTACCCACCACACATTAAAGCATGCCAAACCTTTGGGGATTATATAAGAATGACGTGCTGGTGGCTGCAGATGATAATAATTGAACATATCAGTCTCTTCTCTTTATTCTAGATATCTTTATTTCAAACTAAATACAACTTTTCATTAATACAAACTAAAAAACTTTTAATCAATGCAAGAGTATGTAAACCTGAAAACCTTTATCATCTTCCAGTGTGTGGCAAAACAGAAAATATTTCAATTACATTAAGGAAATCAGGGGTAGGGAAGGGAGTATAGTTTGTTTTTACACGTTAACAAGCACTCCTGTCATAATAATCACAAAAATTTATAAATTCAGATTGCTTGGTTCATGGTCATTTATGGCTTAGAGTACTGGATCTGAAAACTACTTCAGGCTAAAATAAATTTATGTGAATAATGCATAGATTTATACCTAGAAAATCATGCAATAAATAAATGTTCTCATGTACATTAGAATCTTAGTGAAGAAAGGGATCTACAGGTATGAACAGTAACATTTCTTCCCTTTTACCAAGAGAATACACCCAAGATCCTTGCTTTGGGTCTATGCAAGATCATATTTGTCAGATGATCCCAGTTTTCTCAGATTGGTAAAAGAAGTTCAATATCTCAAGACACCTACTTTAAAAAACTGACTGGCCTCGAGCACAGGTGCTGTGAGGTCTGAGCTAGGCAAATCAGATGCTCATGATCCTGTCACCCTGCTGCAAAGTCAATTTGGAACACATGACTACCTAGACTGTCGAATGGGTAAATGCTTAGAATGACCCATTGGAAATGTTCATTATGTAAGTATGTTTTTTTTTTTAAAAAAAATCTATCTGCCCTTTATATTTATTTCAGAATTGCCAGATCCACTGACTATTCCTGATTTTGATATGCCCCTACAACATGAGAATTAAACTGAACTACAATGATTGTAATGTCATCTCTGTACATCCGTGCAAGCTCTTCTGGAAGACTAAGCATTTTGGAGAGGCGCTCATGATCAACAGTCCCAAACTCATTGTTGCCCACAGCATGGCGAATGAGATGGGTTGCTGCATTCTGATCCTCAAACACAGAGGACATCTTGGCTCTCCTTTCAGTTAAAAGGCCATGCATCTGTCCCAGAGTCACCTTGTAGCCACCAACAGCTATTGGCTGTTGGTGATGCATACCAGTTAAGTACTCACCCACAATCCTAACCACATCCTGCCTATGCATAGTCTCCCACAACCCATCAGTAGCCAACACCAGAAATTTATCCTGTGGCCTTAATCGGTGATAAGTTACCTCTGGCTCAGCAGTGAGATAGGGAGGTGTGTGATAATTAGGAGGGATAAATTTGGTATATTCATTGTCATTCAACTGGTCTGGGCCAGATTCTATCACTCTCTTTTGAAGGTCAATGCTCCATTTGAACTTTACATCTCCAAAAGCCCTAAAAGGCATCAGCAAGCCAAGCAGCCGATCTTGTTTCACCACACTCTTGGCCTCATTCTTTGGGTGTTCTAATTTCAGCCGCTCAAGTTCTCTTTCATTCTGAGCATTGTGATCATTAGAAAGTGTGACTGCTGACCATGAGCCATCCTCTTCCTGCACACCCAGCATCGCTCTGCTATCCCCGGTATTGGCCACGTGAAGGTCAACACCATCCACATGGGCCACACAAGCAGTGGCCCCAGAAAATGCCACCCGAAGCACCAAGTAATTGAGGAAAGAATTAGGATCACCAACTTGAGCCTCCAAAGAGATGTCATTATCGAGTCTCTTGAAAGCATTAATTAAAGCCTCCTTAACATCAATATCAGTTGACTCGCCAGTGTTGAGGTCTATAAGCTCTTGCCAGTAAGTCCTCAAGCTGTTGAAGTACAATTTGGATGCCTCCTTACTGAAGTAATCATTGGGATGCTTGTGCCACTGGAGGATGGGTAGCAGTGCCCGACCACTCTCTACTGCATTTTCAATCTCTAGCAAAGTCTCATGGGGTAATAAGGAGACAGCAATATAATAAAAGAGTCTTTCACTGACTGCCTGTGAACAAGCACAACCTGCATGGCCGTCGAAAACCCCTAAAAGCATCCCTCTGGTTTGCAAGCAGGTTGCTGCACTTCTCCGGTCCTCAATGGGTGCATTTGCAGGTAGTTGATTGCTGTCAAATCCAAGGATGGAACTGACATTTTTGCCATCAAATTCTGGCACTTTGAAACTGTACTCATTGGCCTTAAGGATGCTGTTGACTTGTGGAGGTGTAAGGTAAAATTTCTGTGGTGTGGAAGCATATCTCCTTCCTTGGGTATACTGCCACCAGTTCTCCTTGGGCCTACAAAAGGTAGCATATGCTGGATGGGGTGTGTATCTCAAGCGACTCTGAGAAATGTAGGGTGATGAACAGCAGAGATGTTTGTGATGGCAGTAACATGCAGTGCCATAGATTCTGCTCAGCTCACAATTACGGATGAGAGGAAAAAACAGTTGAGTTGGTGCTGGCATGGCATCAGAGAACAGCGGCAGGCTGGAACTTCTGACTGGGATTCCTAGACAGCAAATTAAGACAGATGTACACAAAGAGAGTTACATTTCAGATTATTTAATCTAGCTTTGCTTTCAAAAAAAATATTTAGTAAGTGAATCTATAAGCTAAGCCCTGTGCTAGGAGTTAGTATATTTTATTCACATATCATGTACTATTTCTCCAGGGTGTTTTATGGTAATTAAAACTCCCAATCATTCACGGAGCTAGGACTGAGCTGTATTTGAATTCACTTGTTTCTCTGAATTTCTTTATGCAGTAAAAACTGTGCAGAATGTACAAGATTTGGCTGGAGAAAGCTGAGGAGATGAAGGTTACATAACATGCCGCAGCAATCTACCTGGCCAGTCACCCTTCTTCCTCTCTATCCTAAAAAGGCTTTGAATCTCCCATTTTGTTCAGACACTTCTTCCATTTAGGACGATCTGTTTCTAGACTTGTGGTCAATTGCTGGCATTGATTACACATGGTTATTATTCCCAAAATGTTAAGATGCTTCCCCAACATATGTATATTTATACACTACTTGTAAATTATATGCACATATCACTGTATTAGTATAATGTTCATTACAACATATACAGAAAGTTTTCTACATAATGAAGTAAAAATAGAAATTCCTATATTTTCTTCTTGTACTTCAGTAGATGGTCTTGCAATGTCTACTTCTCTAGACCACTGTGCCAACTTGGCAAGCTAAGGGACACAGGTCTGCTACCAACTTATCAAATAACCCTGGAAAAGTCAGCTCACCTCTATGGGTCTCACTCTCCTATATTTAAATAAATATTTGGACTAGATGCTAAGGCCTCTTCTAGGATTCATATCTTTTTGGTTGTTGATGTGAATCTTTAAAATCTAATTCAGGTTTTATTTATTCATTGCTGAATTTTGCTGTGTGCCCTTTGTGATTAAAAAAAAAGTTAAGTATTCTAGTAACTCTAAATTTTCATAGTAATTTTAATCTCAAGTTTTAGAATTTTCTTGTGTACACTGTTCCCTGTTTAGTAGTCACAAAAGAAAGCTACAGAAATATTGTTATCATCTACTATGGATCCAAAGTAGAACCCATCCCTAGAAAGATGTTTTCTTTTACTTTTTTTTAAAAAAAGATATCTATCTGCCCTAAAAAAGCAACAAAGATCAGTGAAAAGCTAGTCAAAGGTTTAGATTATAAGGGTATGGCATTATAATTATAATTTTTTTTTAAAAATCACATGGCCCTGAAAATGATTTGCTGGCATTTATCTGGAAATTTTAATGAATGTGTATCATTATTCCAGATAATATCTCTCTTTTTCCTCAACACATACTTTCCTGGAATTCCTAAGATATTGCTTCAAAGTATTCATTTGAACTATATAGAGACAGATTTCAGAAATACTTAAGTATAGAAGCAAATGCAGTGAACAAAAAGGAATAGGAAACTAAAACCACATAAGTCTTAATATAAACCTTTCTTTCCAAAGTTCGAACCCAAGGAGGAAAAAAATTTTATAGCTATCATACAGAATGTTAGTTATATTTTAAATCTTTTTACGCACCTTTTTTGAAAGGTAATTTGAGAAATAGTAAGTGGGGAAACAGAGAAAACTAAAAACTGAATAATCACCAATTCTTATTTGCTTTTGTAGTAAGCACTGAATAAGCCAGCCATATAGAACCTCTTTCACAAGTGGTAGAAAGTACAATTATTTTAACTGCACTATTTAAAAAGGGATTTGTTTACAAAAATAAAGACAAGATCAGGTAAAAGAAAGTATGGCTACAATTTGGGAAATGAGAATTCATAGCTAAAAAAGCATTCTGAAATGCAGTAATGAAAGGTAAAAATTCCAGAATGAGAAGAATCTATCAGGCCTAACCACTTAACAGCACTTCAAATGAATACCTGAAAGTCATCCAAAGGTTAAGTATGAGGAGAGGTGCTCAAATGTTGGGCCACATGACTTTGGCTTCCAGATGTAAACTATATTACTTTTTTAGATTTGCATGCAAAAAACATTAAATCATTTTATGCTGTGTATGAAGATTTTTCTATTACTAAACATATAAAACACATGAAATCTTAATTGAAACCATTTCCTCATAATGTATAAGTCTGTATTTATCCTTTCTTTAAAACTTAAGATGGGAGTGGGAGGTTAATAAATGCCTAACAGGATTTGATGGCACACTAATCAAGGATTAACAAGTCCAGGAGATCTGTACTCTCCTTAAATTCTTTTGTTTTGGTAGTTTTTTCTGCTTTTATAGTTGACTGCACAATGAATGAAATCTTGTGTTAAAGAGCTCATGATTCATGCATGCAGCAGGTGCTTTGAATAATATTTAAATTCAAGCAATCTACTCAATTACATTTTTTTCAAAGCAATAGTATTCAAGACTAAAGACAAAAAAGCAGAGGGAATTTTTTTCAAATGTATCTTCAGTTATTCAGGGGCTTAGCATATAGGCTGAGATTCAGAGCCCCCAGCTCCTAACATGCTTTAAAAGGCAAATTTTTAGGGAAGGTGTGATTTAGAAAAACCCTGCTCTGTGATTTAGTATTGTATCATATCAGTAGAAATGATATATTCTCTTTATCAGACCAGATACCTTTAGAAGTCAATAGTCATTCAAATGCTTTGATAAATAGTAGTTAGCGAGCACTGAAAACCCCTTAATATCTTTAAGAATGTCTGTACCTTAACAACAAAAACCCCTATGGAATCAAAAGTTCTGCTGATAAACTTGCTTAATTAACCAAGTAGAAGACTCTTGGATTTGGCAACAAGTACAAAAAGGTCCAGTTGTTGGTTAACTAGAGCAGTGTCAAATTTCCAAGTTATTATTCCTAAGCACAATTTCATTGAAAAGTTCCCTCCCCATGATCCAGACTCAGCCACGATACAAGCAGCATCTCAGCCGGAGGAAGATTTGGCCGATTTTGCCAATGACTAATACGGAAAGATGTACTGGCACACATAGGAAAAAGACCCATCCATTTTTACCTATGTGTTCATCAGAGCCTGTGCCATGAAATTATTCTACATTATCAGTAAACCAACAAACCAAAATAATTAGAAAAAGCTATGCACCTTCACTGGAGCTCTTTAGCCTTACAAACCTTCAGAGGCAAATGAAAAAAGAAATGCTAAGATAGTCAGTATATGTATCGGAACCCCGGTTTATGTAATCTGGTTGCATTAAACACACTGCATAAAAACTCTTTGCGATTTTTTAGCATTTTCTGGTAATGCCTAGCCATTTCGTAGCTCCTGTATCTTCAATGAATGAAGAAACCAGTTTCCTTCACAAGACATAAAGCACCTTGCCAGCACTTGTTTGATGAGTTTCCTTTGTCCCTACCTGAAAATCACACTTATTGAGGCATTAAAGCTATCCTGGTCCAGGATGCCTTTGTCCCTTTTTCCTATCTACCTGATGCCTTAATTCCATGCCAACCCACCTAAAACCATCCACACACAAAATCAGTCACCATCCTTCCTTGGGTACCCAACGCAGGTAGTTAAGTGAATACCTACCAATTCGTCTGGGCCCGGGACACACACACATTCTCCTGTCATCACAACACGGAGCCGACAACATCCACAACCCGCGCGAGCAGCAGCAGCGACAGCAGCACCGACCCATTGAAAGCAAGGCAGAGATGCTCATTAGAGGAGGCGGCGGCAGGGAGGCGGGAGCGGAGGAGGGGCGAGGTCTTGCTTCAGCCCGGTGAATGGGCTGGGAGGGGGAAAGAGGATAGAGGAGGGAGAAAGGGGTGGAGAGAAGGAGGAAACCAAACAAACAAACCCACCCTGCCAAAGAGGCAGAGTCACAGCCCAAGGCGGTGGGGGCCCAGGCGCGAGCTGAGGCTCGCCTGGGTCCCTCCGTGCAGTTCCGGCGCGGAGCCCACCAGCGCGCGGCATCCTCCAGCTGCCTGTCCCGCCCGGCCCACGCGGCGCCTGTTTTAGCAGAGACTACCAGGGGCCACCCTGAGACGGCTGCGTGCGGAGCCAACGAGGCCCACGGGGTGTGTCAGGGGAGACCCTTAGGCAAAGAACGCCCCGCCCGACACAGCCTCCCGAGCTCACTCTCTCCTGGGTTCCCACCGCGCCCTCGCGCTGACAGCCGGTGCGTGAAACCCTGAGGACTAGAGGCCAATGCGGCCGGCTAGCGCCCGCAGCAGCTAGCCGCACCGCCACGCCTGACCTGCAGCCCCAACGCACCCGCGTGCACCTGGCGCTCTGGGGCTCCGTCCGCCCCCGCCCCGACCGCCACCAGCCCGCCCTCCGCACGCCCGCGGCCGTCACTCCACACGAGCGCCGTGCACCCCAACCCCGACGCCCCCCTCACAACTTTGGACCGTGGAGGAGGATTCCGGACGGAGCGGCTCGGGGCGGGGAGCAAAGAATACGAACCGGGCACAGCAGAAGACTAGCAGTTTTTCCCCGACGAGGAGGCGGCGAAGGCACCACTAGGTGCTCTCTCACGCAACCCGCTCAGCTCCCTGGAGCGCGGCACCTCGCCCCCGGCCGGCCCACTCCGCGCCCCTGCCCCGCCGGGCCACCACCCTGCCCCGCCCTCACGTTCCGGCCGGAGCGCATCCCGCCTCCCTATTGGCTGCGCAGTGGAAAGTGGGCGGGGAGGCGGAGAGCGGGCAGTAGCCTTGAGGGCGGGGGCGGAAGAGGAGCGCAGTACCCGCTAGCTTTGTGACGTCACGGGGGTCAGACAATCCCTTCCATTCGGCGAGGGCCGCCCATTGGTTGCCCGGACCTGTTCACGTGATCTCGCCTTATAGCTGGTGGAAGGCGGGACTGAGTTGTACGAGGGTCCGCTGTTAAGCTGGGCTGTGTGGTGGTGATTGTGGGAGGCTGGCCCAGGAAGGAGTTGTCTTCTGGGCGGGCCCAAGCATCATTTGCGCGCGTGGGGTTCGGGGCACGGGCTGCTATCCCGCCAGGAGGGCTTCCGCGAATGTAGTACCTCGGCGCGGGCTGCGTCGTGCGTAAGGCCGGCCTGATCGCCACGCCGCCCCCCCGCGACTCACATCGCCGGTATGTGCAGGTTTCCCAGCGTAGACTGCGGGAGCAACTCCCGGCCCAACTCGAGACTAAACCGTTTGAAGTTCACTCCAACCTGCGACGTAGTCTTGAGTGCAGCTCTTGCTATCATTCATTCAGAATAGAGTTGTGGGTTTTAGGACCATTAATTCGGATATTGTTTTCCTAGATGCCCCTCAGATCCCAGGCAGAGGGAGCTAGTTAAAGAACAGGAGAAATTTAGATGAAAGAATTATTTTCCTCGTCCAATAGGTGTGTAGTCACCTTCCCTGAAGGACTGTGAAATCAGTATTGCTTCGTTTGCCCTGACTGGTTACAAGGAAAAGGGATAGACTGTAGTCTGCAAAAGTTGTGAAGAGAACTGAACTTGAGAGTCAGAAGATCCTTTGAGCCATTACCAATGGTGAGATCCATTTTCCCAACATAAGACAGTTTTCAGCACCTGTGAGAGGAGGTTAGGCGTTGGCTCTGAATATGGCCAAACTGAAGACATTGAGGGCCCTTCATTTACCTCCACTCACCCATACCCACTCCTTATGGGAAAGTAGCTTCTAAAAGCTTCCTCACTTAGCTCTATCCACACAGATCCCCTCTTTACAGGAAAATGGCTTCTAAAAGCTTCCTTTGGGATATCGGAGAGATCATTGCACTTATTCTGCCTAGTGTTAAGACAATGAGTCGACCTTGATTTATTATGTATAACTGCTGACAAGCCAATAAAGTTTATGAAGTGCTTTGGACTGGATATAAAAACTATCATGTTAGCATTACTGTGGATTCTTTTAATCTGAATTACTGGATTTTTATGTAATAAAGGAAAAACTAAACCCAAACTAGGTGGTTTTTGTTTGTTTAGCTGGTTGATTGGTTGTTGTTTGGTTGTTTTTTTGGTACTAAGGATTGAACCCAAGGGCTTTCAACTACTGAGCCACAGCCTTTTTTTATTTTGAGACAAAATAAAATTTGAGACAAGGTCTCTAAATTGCTCAGGGCCTCACTAAATTGCTGAAGCTGGTTTTAATCATGTAATCCTCCTGCCTCAGCCTCCCTAGTGTCTGGGAATACAGGCTTGTCCCACCCACCTGGCCCCAAAATATTGGTCTTAACACCTGGGTCTTTCAAACTTCCTCCTCTATTCTCTAAATAAATTAAAGGAGAGTCTTTTTTGACAAGTCCCAGAGAACTCTTGTGGCTGATCTTGATCTTCTGGCCTTCATCCTAGTTTACATAGGTCCATCTGCCTCACTTCCTCTCCTTTTTTGCTTTTCAGATGAGCTTCCCATAAATTTTCCTTCATTTTTCTGTTAAGAACCTCATTTGTGAATCTGGTTTTCTCTTGTCTCATAGAGGCAGCATAGGATGGTGTAGCATTATAATTATAAACATATCTGGTGAGACTGTCTGAATTCCAGTCCCCCTTTGCCACCTTACTATATGGTCTGGGGCAACCTCTGTTGTGTCTTATTGCTATCATAGGAATCTTAAGAATAAAAGTAGAAATAATTCACCAGGCTGTATTGAGTTGCTCTGTATAACTTGCTAAGAAAGATGGCAAGTGCTATATAAGCATTCACTGTTATTATTAAGGATGTTTCAAGTCAGTGTTATAGATTAAGGCACCAGGAAAGCAAGAGACCCAGATCCTCAAATGCAATAGATTTTATGGTGAGATGGTATTGTTATTAAGATATTGAGTCTTAGACCCTTAGTCTGTCAATTTAATTTATGTGATGAGTGCTACTACCTTTAGTCTCTGCTTTTTAAGTATGGAGATCAAGTCATTGAAGCTAAGAGTTTCTGCCTGTGGACCCAGAAATATTTATAATAGACTTCTCTGATATCTATAAACCAATGGTTGTGAGTCTCCAGAATTTATGCATCCATAGCAAATGACCTCTTCAAAGTTGTGACCTTGCGTATACCCTTATTCCATACTGACATTGTCATTTTTCAGAGCACTTTTAAAATCCCCTGTTCAAATAGTTTTCAGATCTGCACAGGACACTCCCAACTTGTTTTACTATTGACAGCTCTTTGGTTTTATACCAGAATAGTATTAATTTTCCCATCTTATTACTAGTTCTGCATGACTATTTCTGAAGATAATACCCACACTTAAAAAAAACTGGCATTTGGTGGGGCATGGTGTCACATACCTGTAATCACAGCTACTGCAGAGACTAAGTCAAAAGGACTGAAGTTAAGGCCACCTTGGGCAATTTAATAAGACCCTTACTCAAAATAATATTTTATAAGGGCTGGAATGTAGTTCATTGGTAAGCACAAGTCCATGGGTTCAAAAAAACCTAATATTTGCCCCCACTAAATATAAAGAATTTATCATCAGGATTGAATGCCAAGATATTTCTGGAGTCAGAATAAAATCTCCTAAAATGATAGGTCTGAAACAATCTTATATAGAGGTATAAGTTCTGTTCTCAAATTGCAAAGTTCTATGATGCAGTAACACGCACATTATAAAATGCCAGTCCTTCTACAGAGGTGACAACTGCTAGTACACTAGAGCAGTCTTGATTCATCTCTGGCCTGACCTTGGCCTATTTCTAGATGGAGCTCCATTTGGCCATCTAATGGGCTTACTTAAAAAGGGTTGTTTGTTATAACATGTCTATCTTGTCAGAGCCAGGGCCAGGGCTCAGGCCTTTGGGTTTGGTACTTTGACCTCAGAGATTGTTTTAACCACTAGAACAACCTGTTGATCCTTTAGTGTTTGAAGTTGTTGAAAAGTAGCACAAAAACAACCCAAGATTGTTGTAGAGAAGGGACTGGCAAGGAGAGAGGAAGGGGCTTCAAAAATAGCCTGGTACAAAGAAAGCACTATGCCTGTTTTGTCTACACAAATACTTTCTTTGATATTAAAAATGTTAAAGTTTTTGAATGTGACCCTTAAAATTTAGTTATTTTATTGACCTACAATAAACTTAGAAATGAGCAAATGCTTGACCAGATTGGCCTGGTGTTCTTGTGGGCAGATGAAAAGACCCTTGGGGGTGGGGGTATTGGAGGTTAGCTTTGACAACATGGAGATGGTCCAGTAGCCTCAGTGGTGCCAGCCAGGAAGCTTAAAATAGATCTGCATGTGGGCCTGATAGTTGCTGACTTATTGTGGCCTTTGCCAAAATCAGCAACCAGAAGGAAGAGAGACTAGTTCACCACACTCGATCTCCTATTTCCCTTAGAGGTCTTTGCTAGGAACTAGCAAATAATTACCCAATAGCTAAACAATGGATATCTGCCTTCTTACCGTATCAATGTTGAGTTCCTTCTTTGTAATTAACTTACTTGGAGCTATGCAGTGAAATTGACAAATTACCTACACTAAGGAAACAAAATGTATGGGTGGCTCATCTTCAGATCAGAGGCTGTTCTAGGAGCTTTAACATTTGTCTCATTCTGTATTTGAAAAGGACTCAATTTTCATCAAATTTTAAGAGTCAATAGAATAAACAATAGGAAAAATAAGTATATAAAGCTTCATTTTCTTGTAAAATTAGGGATAAGCTGGGCTTGGTGTGGTGCACACCTTTAAGCCCAGCGATTTGGGATGTTGAGGCAGGAGGATCACAAATTCAAGGCCAGCTGGAGGAATTTAGGAGAACATATCTCAAAAAATAAGGACTGGGGATGTAGCTCAGTGGTAAAGTGCACTTGGATTCAATCCCCAGTACACCCTCACACACACCACAAAATATATATATATATATATATATATATATATATATATATATGTCTATCTTGTCAGAGCCAGGGCCAGGGCTCAGGCCTTTGGGTTTGGTACTTTGACCTCAGAGATTGTTTTAACCACTAGAACAACCTGTTGATCCTTTGTTGATCCTTCTTCTGTCCCTAATATATATATTAGGGACAGAAGAAGTCTCCTGGCTATCAGCAGAACATTTCTCTGCAATTCATTGAATGTGACAAAGAATAGAAAAGTAGGCAACTGAGGTTTCTTATAGAGGCTCAACGGTTTATAGCAAGAGGACTGTATGTCTGTGGGCCTGAGATTGGCACAAATCTGCATTTATTTTCAAAAGTAGTATGCCCCCAATAAACCCATCAGAAGTTGAAAATGCATTGAATACATCTAACCTACTGAATATTGTAGCCTACCAACACAACACACTGCAGAGTGTCAGTCATTTACTGTAGTGACAATGTGGCTGACTAGGAGCTGTGGCTCACTGTCACTTCTCAGCTTCAAGAGAGTATCATACAACATATCTCTAATCCAGGAAAAGATTAAAATTCAAAACTAGAAGCATAGTTTCAACTGAATGTGTATCACTTTCACACCATAATAAAGTTATAAAATTGTTAATCAGAGACCATGGATACCTCAAAAGATTCCTGTCAATGAGGTTTTTTGTTTTGTTTTGGATGCTGGAGATTGAACCCAGGAGCATTCTACCACTGAGCTACATCCCCAGTCCTTTTTTTATTTTTTATATTTATATTTTATTTTATGCTGAGATTGGCCTTAAACTTGCAATTGTTCCTCATTCTTTCAAATTGCTGGTATTACAAGCATGCACCACCATGCCCAGCAGTGAAGTATTTTAAGATACTAAGGAGACATGCATGAGCAAGAGGGGGAAGGGTTAAAGAGGGAATTGGTATTATTGTCTGGTCATTAAACAATCTGGCAAGATTTTTCATTCAGTGTAATTTTATAGATAGATTCTCCAAAATACAGAAGGTATAAAGTGGAGAAAGAACTTCAGGGGAACTGAAACATGGGATGGATTTATAATAGGTACTAAGTCATGGATGCCTGTGAAGCAGACCCTGCCAGTCTGTAGACTTCATCAGGAGTTTCTAAGTGATAACTTTAAAACTAGTAACTTATTTGCAAACTTCTTAAAGGCTATCTTTCTTTTTTAACTTCTAAAACATAAGCTACTCAGGTGCAGGGGCCATGTCTCTCTTATACACCAGTATAAACCTATGGCATATCATGTAGTGAGAACCATCTAGTCATGGGTGATTTCTGTATAGCACTCCCTGGTCTAAGTGTGTTGTCTCAGTGAGAGGTAGGGATTAGCCTGTGCATTTCACAGGAGAGGAAACTGAGTCTTAATGAGAGTAATTTGCCTCAGGATCATATTAATAGGAAGTGGTAGAACCATCTTAAGACCCTAGAGCATTTTACTCTAGGGCACTGTGCCATTGTGACCACTATACACAATTGGTGCTCAATAATGAGTGAATGAACTCATTTTAAATGAAGAAATAGTGGCATACTACAACAGCTGAATGCTTAGAGATATATCATGAATGAATGAAATATCACTATTTTGTTCTATTAGGTTTTCTTTTAAAAGGGCTTATGTCAAAATTAGGATTCAATTAATTATAGCTTTGTGAGAACTATAGACAGTTTCACATTTCATTATGGATTTGAAGCAAACTATATCCTTATAATTGTAGGATTTTCACCATTCTTATTGTGTCTGTAACCAGCATTACATTATGTATACCTAAGTTATGGTTTTCCAGGAGAAGCAGTTATGACTTATAAAAGTATGTTTTCCATGTATACTAGGTGTCATAAATATTTGTAATTGAATGCCTCATGTATTCAATCTGCATCCTACAGATAAAACTATAGTTGATTTCATAATATGGAGTGAATAATTTGATCTATCAAAAGTGATAAGTTAGTGTTCAAGTAATTTAATTCGCTTATTAATTTTTTGGTACTGGGAATTAAACCTAGGGTCTCACACCTGCTATGCAAGCATTCTACCACTGAGTTACATCCTAGTTCTTTTTATTTTGACACAGGGTCTTGCTAAATTGCCCAGGCTGGCCTCTAGCTTTTGATCCTCCTGCCTCAGTCTCCCTAGTATTTTTATGTTTAAGCAGTATGAACTATAGAGATAAAAGTTCAAGGAGAGAAGGAAGCCAATGAATTAAAGAGAAATGTTAATAATAGCTATTATGTATCCTGTTTCTTCTGGGAATAATGGGCTCTGAGACTCTAATCAGAATATTTAGAGAGTTACTCAGGTATCACATTTGAATTGTGATTTTATCCCTTCTTAGGCATCATGGTTTTTTGAGATGAGTATGAGTTGGCATCACCAAGACCTGAGTTCAAATCCTACCTCTGCATTTTTCTAGCTGGGTAATCTTTCACAATTTACCCAATAGTTTCTCCTCCTCCTCCTCCTCCTCCTCCTTCCTCTTCTCCTCCTCCCCTCCCCTACCTCCCCTTCACCTCCTCTCTTCTCCTTCACCCCCTCCTTCTTCCCCTCCTCCTCCTCCATGTTATAAGCATTAAGGATAATGTAAGTAGAAATGCCAAATGATGGCTGGCAAATAATACCAAATTTTATTAGCCCTTTAATTAGTTCCCTGTTGCTACTTGAAACAACACACACATTAGCTTTCAGTTCTGCAGGTCAGAAGTCTGACCTGAGTCTCTCTGGGCCTAAGGGAAGTGTCTGAGGTACTAGGGAGCCTTTTGTTTCTTTTTGCAGCTTTTATGTATGAGTTCCCATCAATTCTTCTCTCTTGGATCCTTTTTCCATTCTACAGTAGAGTAGCATCTTCAGATCACCCTCTGACTCTGACTTCCTCTTCTGCCTGCCTTTTGAACAAACCCTTGTGATTACATAGGGCCCACTGTAAAAATTCAGGTTGATGTCTGTAAAATAGCTGGTTAGCACTCTTAATTCCTTGTGCACCCTTAATTCTCCATTGTCATGTAACATAGACATTCACAAGTCCTGGGGATGACATCTTAGGCATCATTTTTAGGGATTATTCTGCATACCACAGGGCTTTCCTCCCTTTGATATTCATTTATTCATTCATAAAGGAAAATAAGAATAGTGAAAATACCTTACCCTTAAGAAAAATATTTAGGTGGAGAACTTAAATAGGATAAGTAAAAACATTTGAATAACAGTACAAAGAAGAATGCCATGAGCCCCAGTATGAGACATTCAAATTCGGCTTTTGGATGAGAGATCACTTGGGTATATGAGAGCGAAAAGGACTCTCCAGAGTTTTGGATTGCCTGTTACCAGCAATGTAATGAGGGTGCCCACTTCCCTCCCCAAAATGTACATGTGGATTTAAGTTGCCTCAAGATAAGACCACTCTACCTTGGTGAATCCCCACCAATCTTTGAATAACATAAAAGTCTTTTTTTTTTGTACCAGGGATTGAACCCAGGGGCACTTAACCACTGAGCTACATCTCCAGCTCTTTTAATTTTTATTTTGAGACAGGGTCTTATTAAATTTCTGAGGCTGGCTTTAGACTTGTGATCCTCCTGCCACAGCCTCCCATGCTGTGTGTGCCTGCCATGGTGCCGTGGCAAAAAATCTGCAGTGAAGCCAAAGGAGGGATGCCAGCAGGTTGACAAGTCTAAAATAAGAATATATGAGAAATTTGGGGATATTCATAACATGGTCTTCAAATACTTTGATGACAGTCATGTGAAAAGAAAGATTTATCCTTGGAAAAATCGAAGTTTGATAAAACTAGAATAAATGTGTGGAAGTTAGATTTAAACTCATTATGGTAACTTCATGTGTTTATATTTTCAGGAAATGGAATTAGCTACTTCTTGAGATAATGGGTTTCCTGTTAGTGGAGACATTTACATAGAATCTAGATGCCAGATGACGAAGAATGTGCTCACAAAGACCTTTGTTCATGTGTTGACCATTGTACTTATATTGTGATCATTTGCATGCCAGCCTCTCTATCAATTATGATCTCTTTCAGTGCTGAACCTCTCATACTCATTTTTAGCTTGGCTGAGGAGGTGCCCAGTAAATGTTGGCTGGATGACTGGAGGATGTATGGATAAGGTTGAGAGTTGGACAATGGGACCATTAGAATCTCCCACACTGAGACTTAATTTTCTGAACTAAGATCTGAGCTAGGATTAGAGAATGGAATTGGGATCCAGAAAGGATGTGGTAGTGGTGCATTCTGAGTGGGAACTACAGTGCAGAAAGTCCCAGAGAGGAACAGGAGAAAATCTGGAGGATGTTGGGTGAAGCACAGATGCTAGAATTGGGGCATATGGCTGAATCTTGATACTTGAAAGTCTCTAATTTTAGGGATACTGGATTTCTCACTCTATAATCAGGATGCTGATTGGCATTTGATTGAATTGTGATGAAAGAAAAGTGTTCTGACAATGATATAGATCATGGCTCCTTTGGGAATAACTGAAGGCTATAGCCTAAATATGGTAATAAAGAGTTAAAATACAGATCTAAGCAATGGCAGCAAGAAAGTGAAGGAGTTTTTCTGTCCTCTCTTTTTTAATTTATGCTACCTGGAATTTTTCACATACTTGAAAGTAGCCATAAATTCACTTTGGAACAAAGGAGAGTGAGTATAAATATATTCATATTGGTATTAATCTCTACACAGAAAGAAGCAGAAGTTCAATTAATTTATCTAACATATAACATAAATCACAATAGGTATCTGGGCACAGTGGCACACGCCTGTAATCCCAGTAACTTGGGAGGCTGAGGCAGGAGGATTGCAAGTTTGAGGCTTGCCTCAGCAACTTAGTGAAGTCATAGGCAACTTACCAAGACTCTGTCTTAAAAAATAAGAAGGTCTGGGAATGTGACTCAGTGGTAAAGTGCCTCCAGATTCAATCTCTAGTACAAAAAATAAACAAACAATAAATCACAGGTATATTATCTATTACTGGATAACAAATCCCCCCCCTCCAAAATTATCTTGGAACAGCAAATATTTATCTCAGTTTCTGAGAATTAGGAATTCGGGGGCAAATTAGTGGCTCTGGCTTAGGGTCTCATGAGGTTACTGTCAAAGTGTCAAGACTGCAGGCATATAGACACTCAGCTGGAGTTGGAGAATATGCTTCCAGCTCACTCACATGGCTATTGGCAGAACATCTCCATTTGTTGCGACATGGGCCCCTCTGTAGTTTTACCCACCACATGGCAGCTAGCTTTCCCCAGTGAGTGAGCTCAGAGAAACCCAGACTGAAGCTGTCATGTGCACATACAATCTTGAAAGTGAAATACAATCACTTCTGTGTTCTATTACTCACACATATGAACCCTGGTAAAATATGGGAGGAAATTCTACAAGAGTGTGAATTCCAGCGGCAGGGACCACTGGAGGCCTTCTTGGAGACTGCCAAATATAGTGAATAAATAATGTAACTAAGCCTGCATGATACTGCCTTAACAAAGGCACTGGATTTAAACATGCTCAGAAAAAATAAAAAATAAAAAAAAAACATGCTCAGGTTTGGCACCCAGAGATGCTTCAATTTCTTTCATCTTGAAGACTAGGGAGATGAATGTCAGCAAGTGTAATGCTTTGTGATTCTAGTTTTCTTCCTCCAATCCTGCTTACAGTTGCCAGTGCCACCACAATTTTATCCATACAGCTTTGTGCAGCCTCACAATTTTATTTAATTACTACTAAAGGTAAGCTCTATTTTGAACCTTAAGCCCACACTAAGCAATTTAACATTTGGGTACTACTAAGAAGTTAAAATAACAGCTAACCTAATACTATGTATGTTTACATTCTTTGAATGTGGTAGTACCAGAAAAAATTGATTAGAATTTTACTTCCTTGTACTATTTAAGTTTATGGGAAATTTCTGCGTTTAAAGGATTAAAGTTTTTGATGATTCTCCACCTCCTAAGAGGAAATTATCATTGTAATGGGAGAACCCATAAAGATATTTTTTATGGAGCATATTTTTACCGCATTGCTGAATTGTTGCCAGATTTCATCAGGGAAATAGATTAGAGAATGATGTTTTCTTGGTTTCAGGGAACTGTGTTTGGGTTTCAGACCACAAATCATGACTCACCAATAAATGACCTGGATAAATGAATATAGGGTCTCGTTTGCTACTGGCTATCACGTGACCTTTTTATGATTCTTATTGTATTTTGTATCTGGAAATTCTATTTTTATTTGAAATATGTATAAATCAATGTCACCATAATGTTTGAACCCAACCCCAAATCAATATCTTAGCTGAGAATTTTTTTGAACAGTGGTGTTTACAAAATATTATAATTTCAGTTTAAATTCTATTTGCTTATGGCTTTTGAAAGTTCTTATAATTTTCTTTATGCTTCTTGGACTTCCTTCCAGACCCTGCTATGGTATGCCAGTTTGGAAATAAGGTGATCAGTTTTGTCTAGGGAGAGAGCCTTATCCTAACATTTGACTGACTTGTCTGCAAATTAATTTGATAAGTACATTAACTTTGTATGATATTCTGCAAATGGAGAAAAGAGTAATATTCAATCTCTATGCCTTTAAAAACTTGTAGTATAGCTGCTGGATGAACATTAACCAGAATAATGATGACTCTATGTGAAATCACAAAATGCTTGAGAAGCAAAGAGAAAGGGACTACTTCTGCATGGGTAGTGGAGGGGACAAATGTCAGGGAAGACTTTTACTTGGATCTGTGGTCCCCAAATGATCTCAGGATACTAATAGAATTTTCACTGATTTTGGCAGAATGAAGGGTGGTGGAGGAAGGAAGCAGTGATTTAAAAAAAATGTACAAACTAAATCCCACAAGTGAGCTTTTTGATTTAAAAAATTAGCCTGGGCCAAGTGTAGTGGTGCATGCCTATAATCCCAGTGACTCAGGAGGCAGAGGCAAGAGGATCAAGAGTTCAAGTTCAGCCTCAGCAAAAGCAAGGCACTAAGCAACTCAGTGAGACCCTATCTCTAAATAAAATACAAAATAGGACTGGGAATGTGATTCAATGGTTGAGTGCCCCCTGAGTTCAATCCCCTCTACAAAATCATCATCATCATTTTCTTCATCATCATCATCCTGAAATTATATTATTTTACTTTATGAAGTCATAATAATTTATATTATAGTGTTTTCTTAATTGCAAAATGAAAATTGGCAGCCTCATATCCGTTCACATTTTTGTGAATTCAGCCATTTGATGGTCCTTCAAGTCCAAAATATTAGGAGCCTCATTATGGATGATTACTTGTGAGCTGGGGTTGGAAGAGACATACTCCTGCAGAAAGGAGCTTCTTGGATTGGCTGCCCGCTGCTTAACCATATCTGTATTAAGAGGAAATTAATTTGCAAGAAAGGAAAAATTTATGCTTCCTTTTTACAACTGGTTTTGAATGTTTTTCTTGTATGCATCTAGGAAAGTGTTGGGGGCAGGTGAGAAGCAAGAGAGAAAATCTATAACCAAGTAGTGGAGAATGTGAACTGTATATGGAAAGCAGTGTTGCCAGAGTGGAAACTGATTTGGGGAGAACATTCCCCCATAAAATCTTACACAGTTTAAATAAAGTTAGGCTTGATGAATATAAGCTTTCCACTTATTTCTATGTGTTAGGTAAAAAATAAAAAGAACCTTTGTATTTAGGACAAGTTTTTGCAAGGGGAAGGGAGAAAGAGTGAACCATTGGATCTGTGTGTTAGCAAATCGCAGTAATAGAATCTTTAACTGGGCCACACTGAATGCTGGCTGTGCCCAGTGTCCTCATTCAACTCCCCTTCAGTACAAAGCTTCTCATCTATTTGCATGTGGATCCCTCTCTGGAATTGAACTATATTCATAATTTTGGGGAATGTGTCATCTCTGAAGAAGGGTTCAAGGTGAACCCCAGAGACTTTTTTTTGCTGGTTTTTCTGCTTCTTAAACTTATTTTTATTGTTCTTATTAGTTATAATTAGGATGTATTTTGACATATTATACATATATGGAGTGTAACTTCTTATTTTTTATTTTTTAACTTGTTTTAATTATACATGACAGTAGAATGCATTTTGACACATTGTACACAAATGGAACACAACTTCTCATTCCTCTGTACATGATGCAGAGTCACACTGGTAGTGTCATCATGCATGTATATTGGATAATAATGTCCATCTCATTTTACCATCCTTCCCATCCCCACACCCCCTCCCCTCCCCTCACTCTCCTCTGCCTGATCTAAAGTTCCTTCATTCTTCCCTACCATCCCCCCACCCATTTTGGATCAGCATCTGCTTATTAGAGAAAACATTCAGCCTTTTGTATTTAGTGAGACCCTAAATTGTCTTATTTCACTTAGCATGATATTCTTACTGGCAAATGCCATAATTTCATTCTTCATGAAGGCTGAGTAATATTCCATTGTGTATATGTACCACATTTTCTTTATCCATTCATCTCTTGAAGGGCATCTAGTTTGGTTCCATAGTTTAGCTATTGTGAGTTGAGCTGCTACAAACACTGACGTGGCTGCATCACTGTAATATGCTGATTTTAAGTCCTTTGGGTATATGCCAAGAAGTGGAATAGCTGGGTCAAATGGTGGTTCCATTCCAAGTTTTCTGAGGAATCTCCATACTGTTTTCCAGAATTGTACACCAATTTGCAGTTCCATACAAAGACTATTAAAAGGCTGAGCAGTATCGAAGGGATATTTAAGAAGATTATAGGGATTCCTCTACCACACCGCAGGGGTGGTGACCTTATTGGCACTCAATCCATCTTGAGTTTCTCCCAGCATAAGCACTTTCAGAAGTGATCGAAGATTTCCTTGAAAGTTTGCCAGATAATAGTTGTAAATAACAGGCTTCATCTCTACTGTGCACTTGGATACAATCACTGTGTAGGGCCAAGCATGAGGGCTCTGAGGTCAGACATGCTCCATTTGAATCCTTGTTCTACCTCTTATTCTTCTTACAACGGTCTAGTCTCAGCCTTGGTAAACCTCAAATTCCTGCTGTCTACAATAGAGATAATGGTTCTTACTTTGTAGGGCTCTTGTAAATAAGCATATGGAATAAACACAAACTACTATTCTTCTTATACTTTTTATTTCTATTATTGCTGTTTCCTTTCTCCTGTCCCCTCTCCTTTGAATCTGGATGGTCCAGATTCATGTGAACCATTGTTTTTTAAGATTCTTTGCAACTAAAGCATCTGTACAAGAACAAAAAAATCTGTCAATGTTTACAGGACAGATCACTTATTTTGACTAACTCATATATTTAAGCAAATTAATCAAAACCTTATATTTCTTGCCAAGTCATGTAGATACATGTTAAATATTTATGCAAATTATACATTCTATCAATAATCCTTACATCTCCATCTCCCCATGACCTTTAGCAAGTCAGCAATGGAAATTTTGGATGGAGGTGAACTAGCCAGTGATGAAGAATGAGTCTACTTAGTTCCTGATTTGCAAAAAGTAAGAAAAATTAAAAATAAAAGAAAAAGAAACATGTTCTTCAAAAAGTAAAAGAAACATGGCCTAAAGGGGTGCAATCATAACCTGATCTGGCACACTGAGGAATGTGTTGAAGGCTGTCTGCCCTGAAATGACCAGCTGAGCTGTTGGGTTGAGAGACTAAGAAGGCTCCTTTTATTCTATTCATAGAGCACAAGAAGCATGTTTTGTAACTAAATTAAATATAGGTGGAGGAGTCCCAAAGTTACATTTTTTGTTGTTGTTGCTTTTTGTTTAGAAAGTTTGTTGGTGAGGATCTGGGGGAAAAAACTACACTCAGATGTTGCTGGTGGTACTGCAAGTTGGCGCAATCCTTATGGGAAGCAATATGGAGATTCCTCAGAAAACTTGGAATGGACCCACCATTTACCCAGTTAGCCTACTCCTCAGTTTATACCCAAAGGACTTAAAATCAGCATATTACAGTTATGCAGCCACTGTAGTATGTTTATAGCAGTCCAATTCACAATAGCCAAACCGTGGAAACAACCTAGATGCCCTTCAACAGATTAATGGATAAAGAAAATGTGTTATTTATACACAATGGAATATTCCTCAGCCTTAATGAAGAGTAAAATTATGGCATTTTCAGGTAAATGGATGGAGCTGGAGAACATCATGCTAAGTGAAATAAGCCAAGCCCCAAAAACCAAAGGCTGAATGTTTTCTCTGATATGCGGATGCTCATTCACAGTAAGGGGGTGCTAGGGAAAAATAGAGGTACTTTGGATTAGGAAGAGGGGAGTGAAGGGAGGAGAGGGGGCATGGAGGTAGGAAGGATAGTAGAATGAATCAGACATTATTACCCTACGTACATTTATGACTACACGACCAGTGTGATTTTATATCATGTACAAACAAAAGAATGAGAAATTATACTCCATTTATGTACTTGTCAAAATGCATTCTACTGTCATGTATAATTATTAATTAGAACAAATTTTAAAAAGTTGGGAAAAGTTGAATTGGGCTAATGTGGGAAAACATTGTTTTTAGTTATTTATTCATTCATCCAATAATCATTGTACACCTGATGTGTGTGTCCCATATTGTCCAGGACATTAGAGATAAAACAGGGTAAGACCGTGTTCTCATGGAACTGGTTGCCTGCTAGGGGAAATGATACAGAATGAATTCTGTAGGAATCCTACAATGACCTTGCCCTTTGTGGCATAGGGACTCCCTGAGGGTTGGCCCTGAACACTGTGTTTAATATTTGCTGAGATTATCCAGGTGCAATGACCACAGGACTACAATCCCAGCTACTCAGGGAGAATGAGACAGAAGAATCACAAGTGCAAATTTGAGGCCACCCTTGGTAACTCAGCAAGACCCTGTTTCAAAATAAAAACTAAAAAGTGTGGGGCTGGGGATGTGGCTCAAGTGGTGGCGCGCTTGCCTGGCATGCGTGCGGCCCGGGTTTGATCCTCAGCACCACATACAAACAGGGATGTTGTGTCCGCCGAAAACTAAAAAATAAATGTTGAAAAACTCTCTCTCTCTCTCTCTCTCTCTCTCTCTCTCTCTCTCTCTCTCTCTCTCTCTCTCCCCCCCCCCTCTCTCTCTCAAAAAAAAAAAAACCTAAAAAGTGTGGAGTGTAATTCAGTGGTCAAACACCCCTGGATTCAATTCCCAGTACCTCAAAAAAAGAAAAAGTAAAAGAAAATTCCCTGAGACTTAGGGGGGTGTGTGTGTAGTTTTGTTACACTGATTACTAAACACTAACTTCCATTAAGGCAGAGTATTTTTGACCTTTCAAAACTGATTTTTGTGGCTGTGGAGATCTATTTTTGTCTTGCTTTCTCAAGTTCATGTTCTTTGTGGTAGTCAGCAAGGAAAATACCACTATAATAGAATAAGCTTTATGTTATCTGTGATATCCCACTTTGAGATGTTGTAAAGCAAACTTTTGATTTGCCTAATGTTGTTTTGTGCTTTAACCTACCTAGGGTTTTGCTCTAATATACTTAGCTTTCACTATGCCTTCTTAAGTTTCAATGCCAATTTTAATGAGGATTAGCAAGCTTGGATGAGATGAAAACCCAGATAATATTACACATGCTGGCTGATAAAGTCATGAAAATGACCTGATTTCTGTAAGCTGGTGGTTTATAAAGGAGGAGAATTGGTTTTGACCTTAACCTCACCTTTACCCCTTGTTTAAAAAACAACATGTGTTAAATCAAGCACAGCATATTAGATATACCATTTCAGCTGTAGAATAATATATCAAGTCAACATTTTTTTTTTGGTACTTAGGGTCTCTTAAAAACTGAGTCACATGCCCAGCCCCCTTTTTAAAAATTTATTTATTTTGGAGAAGCGTCTTGCTAAGTGCTTAGGACCTCATTAAGTTTTTGAGGCTGGCTTTGAACTTGGAATCCTTCCCAAGCCACTGGGATTACAGGTATGTGCCATCTCGCCCAGCTTGTTTTTAACTATGGATATATTATATTACAGTTTGGAACAACTATTCTCTTAAATACCACCCTCAGTTTATTCATTAATTATGGTAGGAAATAGGTATGTTTACAATGGGAAGATCTCGCAGATGTCACTATTACAGATGCCTAACATCATCAATAAGGGTGATGATTGGCTGGCACTTTTCCCGGTGAGATGCAATGGGTATGTACAGCACAAACTAGGTAAACTTATTGCCAAAGAATGTCTAACCTAAATCTGATCATGAGGATACAAGCAGACAAATTCAGATTACAATGTAGAGCAACTGGCTTGGACTCTTCAAAAATGTCATTGTTGTGAAAGTAAAACAAAATAAATATATAATAAATAGATAAACATGATGGTTGGATGATTGGATGCTGGATTCAAAAATGAAGGAAAGGACATTTGAGATGAAGGGATGGAGGAGGGAAGAAAATGTCTGTGAAGGGGATTTGGGGGTCAATTGAAAAATTTAAAGATAGTCATTTTTAGTAGATATTACTTTTGTGTTGGTATTGAATACCTTGAATCTGGGTGTTAGAAAGGATAAATGAATACCTTCATTCTCAGGAGATAATTGCTGAAATATTTAGATGTGAAATACAACTTTCAAATGGCTCAGGAGGAAAGTATATACCTGAATGGAGAGGAAGACAGGGAAATAAGCAATTTGGCAAGATGTTAGCTAGTGAATCAGGATGAAGGGAGTGTATGTACTCGTGGAATTGTTACTTAAACTTATCCTGAAGGTCTCACTTTTTTTTTTTTACAATGGTGGAAGATGATAACAAAAATCTATTTGAAGGAAATTATAGAAATCTAGAACAAAGACAAAAGATGTGAGAAAAATAGAGAGGAACAACTTAACAGGTAGCCTCAGAAGAATAAAGCCCAGGACATGGACAAAAGTTCTGGAAAGGGAATCACAGTGTTATGGTCCCCTGTCTCCTCTGCCATCATCAGCTATGTGCCCATGGCCTGTTTGCCTAAACTCTCTATTCATTTCCGAGTACTGCTGTAACATCATGCCACAAACTGGGTGACTTAACACAGAAATTTATTGTCTCTTAGTTCTGGAGGCCAAAAGTCCAAAATTAAAATGCCAAATGGCCATGCTCTCTCTGAAACCTGTAGGGAGGCATCTTTCCTTGCCTCTGGCTAGCTTTGGGTGGTTACCAGCAGTCTTTGGCACTCCTTGGCTCTTTCTGAATCAGTGTTTTTTATAAGGACACTAGTCCTATGGGACTGTCGACCCTAAGGACCTCATCTTAAGTTTTATTACATTTGCAGGGAACTTATTTCCAAATAAGGTCAAATTCACAGGTATGGTGTTGGTCAGCTTTCTGTCACTGTAACAAAATACCTGAAATAAAAAGGAGGAAAGATTTATTTTGGCTCATGAAGAGGTTTTAGTTCATAGTTAATTTAGGTGAGAGGTAAGGCAAAACATCATTGCAGGAAGTGCATGGTGGAGCAAAGCTGCTACATCATGGTGGCCAGGAAAGAAGAGGGGGGCTGAGATAAATAAAATATATCCAAAGACCACCTCCTGGAGCTTGGCGCTGGGGTGCACACCTGTAATCCCAGTGTCTCAGGAGGCTGAGGCAGGAGGATTGCAAATTCAAAGCCAGCCTCAGCAACTAGCGAGACCCTGTCTCTAAATAAAATTTTAAAAAATGGGCAGGGGATGTGGCTCAGTGGTTAAGTGCCCCTCAGTTCAAACCCCGGCACCATAAATAAATAAACAAACAAACAAACAAACCACCTCCTATTAGCATCATGGGCTGGCTGTCACGCCTGTAGCACATGGCCTTTGGAGGACATTCAGATCCAAACCATAACATGTAGGGTATCAAGGGTCAAATATATCTTTGTGGGGAGACACAAACTCATAATAATCTCTTTGTTTCTCCAACTCCCAATCGTATAGGGGAGGTAAGGGAGTTGCTGAAACAAAATGAACTCTGAAATCCCTTCAGCTGAGTCTGAGATTCTTTGTATCCAACTTCCACTTTCACACATTAGTCAGCTTTGGAAAATTAGAACCCAAGAGAGACTTGGTGAGGAGGGGCTTTCAGGTCATTATAAAACACATAAGCAATATGGACTTTGGAAAGCATAATTCATAATTTATGTCAATTCTTAGCATACTGGGCTGTTTTGTTTTGCTCGGCATAGTCATCCTCTTTGTCCTCATTTTTACTTGTCTGAATGATAGTTAGTCAAAACGTTTCCTAAGCTGAATTGCCATCTTGTTACTCCATAAAACTATAGAAAATGAGTTAACATTAAAAAAACCAACATCTAATGGTTATAACACAAATGATTTCAGATGTTGGACAGGCAGCCAGCTGGAGCAGATTAAAAAGGAAAATCAAGACTCCTCCTTCTGTCTTTGTCCTTCAAGCTAAAAAAAGGCCAGATAAGAAGAGAGGACACTCTGTAATGAATAAAGGCAGTTGTACCTTCAAACCATCCCACCCCTCCTGCTGGGTCTGCTCTGGGTATCTGAAGGAGGAGAGACTTTGAGGCCCTCTGGGGACTTGCAAGCAGAGGAGGGGGGCCATAAATGGAGATAAGGATCTGTCCACACTTTTCCTGATGTCCCTGTGCTTCAAAGAGAAAACTCTGTCAAAGGGAAGTGGGGAATCAGAAAAGAACTCTAGGTCCTATTGTGACACTTGGACAAAGATTGTCGCTTCCCCCTCCTGCATTTCCCACCATGTGATCTCAGGTGGACAGCAAGTGTGTAACCCTGGCAGGGTCGTGCTTCACCTGGGAAATCTCTGACTTGGAAACAGGAAGTGAAAAAAACACAGAGAAATGGAATCTTATCCAAAATTAAATAGTGCTATTTCCCCCCATGTTCAGAAATTTCATAAACAATTTGTAATTTGATTATAATGTTTCTTTATGAAAGCCTATTCTGTCACTTGCTGGCAACATTAGGTAAAAACACTGGGAATTCACACTGTGTCATTATTATTCTGGTCTTTCTTTGCCATTCCTTCAGCAGTGGGAGTTATGGGTTTGTCAGCATTTCCATTATTGCCTCTTATTCTCAAGGCCTCCGTCTTAGTCACTGAAAATTGCATTGCACTGGATGGACGCCGAGAGGTAATTTCCTTTAGTGTTAGAGAAGCTGCATTTTTTTTCTTTAAAGGTAGTGTGTGCCTTTGCAAGTGATTTCAATATCTTTTTATTAAAAATTAATTCATACATATGCCTGAACTCTTCCTTCAGTGCAGATAGCTCTTATTCAAGATTTCGAGAGGAAATCATGGAAGTAAAAGTTGACAAACAGCACACAACTCAAGAAAGAGATTGTGATAATGGCAACGGAGCACAGCAAGACCAGGAAATGATGAGATGAGTGCATGTGATAAGCAGTAGTTCTTTATGTCAAATGTGGTGTGTCACTGGGATTTATAACATGAAAGAGAAGGTGTTATGGGCCAGGCTATATGGGCAATGACCAAACATACTCCGTTTTACCCTGAGAATCCACATCATGTAAGAAATACTTCTCCCCTGGGAAAGCCCACCTCTGTACCCATTAATAGTTACCTAGCATAGCATACTTGGCAACACAAAATAGCAATTCTTATAAAATATAAATCTATTCTCTTTGGTTTCCATTTTTCTTGGGCAATGTACCTTATCAGAGATTATCTAGATCCTAGTACTGAACTAGGATCATTTTGACCCTTTTCCCTTCTGCTTGCTTGCAGCTATGCCAACCTGGAAAGTCTCATGGGAAATACCATGTATTCATTGCATTGTCTCACTATCTGGCCAGTCCAGATTCTTTACCTGCTTGCTTGCCGCTACATCAACCCAGATGTGCTTTTTGCCTTTAAATATCCTAAAATGCTCAGACTTGGGGCTGTTCCTTGCAGAAACAATTATGGGTCCTGCGGGAGGCAGTCACTGGCCGGCTGGCTAAATAAAGACTCTTCAATTTGGACAAAACTGGGACTTGATGCATTTTCTGAGAGACCTACCCTATAACAAGGGCAAGAGAAGACATGGTCCTGAGTTAAGAATTAAAATTATAGGTATTATATTTGTAGACATTGGAATCTTTTCATTAAATCATAGAATTTCACTGTTGGAAGAGACACCAAGCAGCTTAAGGATTCTGGGTATCAGCAATTTGCACTGAGTTCAACAAAATGGGTCTTCTGTTGGTCCCATTGGGCTCACTCATGTGGTGTAGTCAGAAACTGGTTGATCATGAATGACACCATTCACACATTGTGGTGCAGGGGTCTGCAGCTCCAGCAGGCTACCTCAGGCTTCACTGGCTACTGGGTTTCAAAAGCAGCTAAAGAGGGCAACTCCTCATGCATGAACTCTTCTAAACTTCTGTTTGCTAATGTGTCATTGGCCAAAGCAAATCACATGGTGAAGCTCACATGCAAGGAGTTGAGGGGATAAGACTCCATTTCTCTGTGGAAGTGACAGCAACATAGAGTTTTTAGGGAAGATATGGGGATTTAGAGGGTGAAAGGATCATTCCTCATTTGGATGTAATCTTAGAGCTCATAAGGGAGAGTAACTGAGCAGGGACATGGGCTGAGCTGAGCCTACTTCTGGCCCAGACAGGACATGGAAGAAGAAATGGGCCTGGGCAAGCATTTGGACCTTTGATGGAACAATAGGAAGGACTCCCAATCCCAGAAGGTCAAGTTAGAAGAGGCCTCATTCTGAAGTACACAGCAGACATCTCCTAAGCCTCCCAGAGTGAAGTGGAGGAAACCAAGGGAACTGAAGTTCTATAGAGAAATGTTTTTAAATGACCATTATCTTGATGCCATTTTAGTTTCTGGCTGTTATAATTCCTTGAGGAAAAGGAATTTGTTTCCTATGGATGCTTAGCTTTTTAACTTGGCTCCAGGTAGAACTCTCAATTGTTGTTTGGTTTTAATGTGTTTTAATCTTCCATATAGATTCTCTTTTATCTTTCCTGTCCTTATCATCTCAATATTTTATTTACCATAACAAAAGATTCTGCTTTCCTTATTTGACAGGTCCCCCCCAAACCCTCCAACCCCTACCCTGAGCTGGAATATTTGCATTTTTTTTCAGAATTATAAATTAAAGTGTAAATCAATGAGATCAAAGCCCATCAACTCATCTTGATCTAGGTGTATAAAGCATAGATTTTATCCTCAGCCAGCACATAAGTGAACTCAGTGATGCTGATAAAGAATGTTACAACAGGGGAGCTGGGAGCTCTAGATCAGGCTGGATTACTCACTTGCAGACTGAACTCAGAGGAAGCCCAAAGTAAAGACCATCTGTGTTGGATTCTATTTATTTCTTCTAGTCTGGAGGAGGCCTTAAGAGAACAGCTTGGCTGGGCAGGGTGGCACGCGCCCGTTATCCCAGAGACTCTGGATGCTAGGCAGAAAGATCACAAGTTCAAGGCCAGTCTCAGCAATTTAGTGAGGCCCTGTCTCAAAGTAAAATATAAAAAGAGCTGGGGATGTAGCACAGTTGGAGACCACCCCTGGATTCAACCCCCAGTATTAAGAGAGAGAGAGAGAGAGAGAGAGAGATTGGAGGTTTATGTATGTAGCTCTGCATAGCTAGAAGATTGAGAAAATGCAAAACAGGATAGGAGTTCTCTTCTAACTTAGATAATACATAAACACATGAGCAGCAGCAAGAGCCAAGAGATTTGAAACAGTGTGACTATTCTGGATTTCTTGGAAGAAGAGAATGTGGAGACAGTTGAGAACCAGGATCCCATTGGATTAAAGTGTGTGTGGTGGGGGGAGCACAAGGGGCTCATGCCCCACTTTCAGTTTGGACATCTGAGAGGAGCTCATCTCACCAGGAGAGGCAGCAGATGAGCAGAACTGTCAATGTAATGTGGTCATGCAGGGATTCAGAGTTAATGATAAACCTTTCAGTTTTCCCACATCTTGCCTCTCCTATCCAGCCTCCACATACATGCTGCTATCCAATATAGCTTCAATCTTGATCTACCCCTTATGTGGCTTCCTTCTGACTCAGAATAAAATCCAAGCTCCTTAGCAGGACATTCCAGACTTCTCATGATGTGGTCCACACATACTGATGCTCTTGCCCACCATGAATCCTTTGGCTTTAGCCCGGGTGCCTTTGTGCATGCTAGTGCTACCACTTAGATATATCTTTTTACTTCTCATTTCTATGTTATTTTTTCTGACACTTATATTAATAAGGTTTTCTACTCTTACATGCTCTCCTTGATTGCCCCTCTGTCCCCTAAATGAGAACTACCCTTTCTTCCAATGTGTCCCATAGCCCTAGGGAGCTGGCAGGGTATAGCTTATATTTAGCTCAGTGGTGGTGAAAAAAATCATGATCTCTGGACTCCCACCACTTGGGGATGTCCCCCCAAGACTCTAAGGGACTATTTGAATACTTTTATCCCATTATTCAGTAGTTACTTGCTGTTTATCTGTAGTTTTTCCCACTGTTTCTCCATTTGGTTATTCCTGTCTTCAAGCCTCTGTCTGTTCATCACAGCCTGCTTGACCTTCAGCAAACTGAAAAGTACTGGAAGTACTTTGCAACTGTTTCCCAAAGGACTCAGATGTGAGTTCATTAATCCCAGTTGCTCTTCTTCCAAATGGTATGACCTTGGGAAAGTTACATATCCCATTTGTGACTGTCTCGGTACTTAGAGGTTGGGGTAACAAAACCTATTTGTAAAAGTTATTGAAGTAAACTATTAAGAAAAGGACTATAAATGGGGATGAAGGAGGATATAAAGGAAGATTTGTGTCATATGAATGTGAGAAATAAGTCACATAATAATGATAATAGTAAAAATAACTAGAACCATTTTCCATAGCTGTTACTTGCTAAGTTATACCGTTATCTTATTAACTTCTCCAACCCTTGTACCTATCATACAAATAACAGAACTGAGAGATGGGGATGTAGCTCCATGGTAGAGTGCTTTCCCAGCATCCATAAGGCCCTGTGGTCAATTCCCAGCACTCTTAAAAAAAAATCCCACAAAAACCCTAATCCTAACAAATAATAGAACCAAGACTTAGGAAACGAGGTACTGGCCTAAATAGCAGAACTGGATATCAGAGCAAACCGTAGAAGCTAAGCCTTGGCATTTCTATGCCCATCTCAGGAAAGCACTGGTAGCTACTCTTCTTGTCTTCGCTGTCCTTATTTGACACTGGTTCCTAATAACCTGGAAGATCTCAGGCACAGTGGGGACTGCAAAGACCAGAGGAGGAAACCAAATCAGACATCCAACAGGGCTGGAGCAGAGCAGGAGACAGGAAATGGAATGTGGTTTGGAGAAGCACAAACCAAGCTAGCCACAGGGAGCTAACACACCATGAAGAGAAAAAGATCAGGAGAGAAAGAAAGAGAACTGGAGGCTAAAAAGCAGCGAGGCTGATGATGGACAGTAACTGAGATGCTGTGCTGTAATGTGATGAGGCACCGAGCAGCCAAGGCTATTCTGGGCAGCAGTCGCTGGAGCTGTTGACATACTGAGAGGTCCTGCTCTCTTCTTCATGGTCACAGAGGTGAGGCCGTGGAAAAGGCACCGTGTGGGTGCATGTGTGTGAGTGTGTGTGTGTGTGTGTGTGAGAGAGAGAGAGAGAGAGAGAGAGAGAGAGAGAGAGAGAGAGAGAGAGAGAAAGAGAGAGAGAGAGAGAAAGGGAGAGAGATTGCACATATATGCATGCACACACACTCCAACTTTGATACTGAGCCCAATGAAATGTCCATGAATCTTTTTAACTTTCTTCCTCTCTAAGTTTTACCTTTATGTTTCCTAATGTCTGTAAGAGAAATTGTGTGCAGATTGCATTTATAGATCAGAGTAGATGGGCAGGCAGTAAGAAACTATAAAACATAGTACTTGGAGCTGGGTCCAAGTTCCAGAACTCTCTTTAGTCCAAATCTCTGTTCTGTCTAGCCCATTTGGAGGCAATATTGTTTAAAGACAGGAATTGAGATTTATATAGGGCCACTCTTTTTCTCTGACATAAACTTAATTATTCTACCTACGAGTCTATTCCTCAACTGCAAGGAGTACTACCTTAGGGATTGGGGAGGAGATGAAATGCAGGAGAGTTGCTCCTGGGCAGAGTGGTCCTTGGTAAGTAGAGATCATTATTTCCTTTCCACCTGTCCAAGGGCTCATAGGAGGGCATGGCAATTTGTTGGTGGGCTTCTTATTCAGATGCCTTTGATTTTTGATTAACCAGACATTGTACAGATTGATAGATGGACAAATTGAAATCCTATTAGAAAAAAAGAAAAGCCAGCCTGAAACCTTTCTTCTAGAACTAGAACAAAGTGACCCCAATCTTTGGGAAGGTAGATAAATGGGTTTAGAGATGTACCAGGCTTTAGAGCCACATTTCTGTGAACCCCGGGGCAAAGCACCATCAGGAGGGTCCTCACACATTGCTCAGTGGTGAGTCTGCCATCACCAAACCTCACTTCCCATCAGGCCTCCTAAGGCTTGGTAGCACCATTCAAATATTATGTAGCTCTCTTTTCCAGCACACAAAGTAAGGAGAAAATTGGGTGAGGGCCTTGGTGGGGTTCGTCTTTCTCCACCTTTTTTGCGAGGACTTTCGCATAAACTTTTTTTTTTTTGGTCATTGTTGTTGTCACTGTGACCAGAAGAACTGACAAGAACACTTTTAACACAGCAGTTTTTTATTTATTCTTTTTTAGCTATACATGACAGTAGAATGTATTTAGACATACCATACACACGTGGAGTATAACTTCCCATTTTTGTGGATGTACATGATGTGGAGTTACACAGGTAGTGAATTTATAATATGAACATTAGAAAGTTATGTCTGACTCATTCCTCTGTCTTTCCCATTCCCATCCCCCCTGCCCCCTCTTCCAATCCAGTGAACCTCCACTCCCTCCCATTGAGAGTTAGTATCTGCATATCAGAGAAAACATTTGGCCTTTGGTTTTTCTGGGATTGGCTTATTTTATTTAACATGATAGTCTCCAGTTCCATCCATTTACTGGCAAATGCCATAAAGAAAAATGCTTCTTTATGGCTGAGTAATATTCCATTGTGTATATGTACCACATTTTTTTATCCATTCATCTGTTGAAGGGCACTTAGGTTGGTTCCAAAGCTTAGATATTGTGAATTGAGCTGCTATAAACATTGATATAGCCATGTCACTATAATATGCTGATTTTCAGTCCTTTGGGTATATGCCGAAGAGTGGGATAACTGGGTCAAATGGTGGTTCCATTCCAAGTTTTCTAAGGAATCTCCATACTGCTTTCCATAGTGGTTGTACCAATTTTCAGTCCTAGCAGCAATGTATGAATGTATCTTTTTTCCTATATTACAGGAGGTAAAGTTTATTTTGGCTTATGGTATCAGAGTCCTCAGTCCATAGATATCAGACTCCAGAGCTCTGGGCCCAAGGTGAGGCAGGACATCTTGGCAGAAGGGTATGGCAGAGAAGAGCAGCTCAGGACATGGCACCAGGAAGCAGAGAGAGAACCACACTAGGAATAAAATATAAACCCCAAAGGCATGCCCCCAGTGAACTCTCTCTCCAACCACACCTGGATTACCACCCAGTTAATCCATGCAAGTGGATTAATGCACTGATTAGGTTAAGCCTCTCATAACTCAACCATTTCACCTCTAAGCTTTCTTGTATTTTCCTCACACATCTTTTGGGGAACATATCAAATCTAAACCATAATAGACTTCTGGAAACAGGGTGGTTCTGGGCACTCTCAGTAACTGCTTTCTGGGAGAAGGAAAGGACATTTCTTATACCCCAGCTGGAAGCCCTCTGGATCATCTAGTGCAGCATCTGGAGGGTTCAAGAACTAACATCATTGTGTGTTTGTCAGAGGTGACCCTACCTCACATCCCAAGATCCCTCAGTCAGAGCTCTCCCAGTACACAGCCCTAGGTGAACAGGGTGCCTCCAAGAGTGAGTTAGGGAGAAGCTACAGAGGATCCTTTCTTTCTGAATCCAAGCAGGGAACATCAGAGAGAGAAAGTTATACGCTATTATCTTCTATCTGCAGAACTGACTAAGCAAAATTACAAGCTTGCCAAGAGGAATCTTTCTCCTGATTCATGAACCTGAAATCTATTCTTGCAGCATTTCATTTAATCAATAAAATGCTTACATGCTGTGTTTTTCCTTTGTAAGCAGATAAATTTTTCCATAAACTGTTCTAAAGGACTGTTACTTTTGAGTTGAGTGCAACCCTTTATAAATGACTTTCATGCATATTGGAATGTCGATAGTGTAACAGCCCCTTTATAAGTGTTTATCGATAAGAATTACAATGGAACCTCTTGATAAAGAATGGGGATGGTCTCCCCTCTCCTTAACCCTTGTTTTCACCATTCAGCCTGCTTAAGAAGCTGTTCTCATATTCCCTTCTTTGAAAACTTCTTGGCTTAATTTTATCTGATGGAGATACTAAATATTTTGCCAGTTTCCAAGGAGACTACCAGATAAGGCAAAATTGCTGCTGCTCAGGCTCAGTGTTGAGAGGTGTGTGGGTACATCATATTGCCCAGAAGCCTGGCATCCCCAGAGGAGCACATAACCTAAGAAGCTTTGTGATCCAGGTGAGTTACATAATCTCTCTGGAGATCAGCTTCCTTCTTTGGGCAGTGGGGATATTCACAACTGCCCATCCTATCTCACACAGCTGTTGTGGGGTTGAAATACATCATGTCTGACAAAGACTTTTGTAGAGGCTACAAGCCACAGAGATGCAGGAGGTGATTAGGCTGTTGTGACTGCCTGTCCTTAAATGAAGCTAGTCTAGAGGATTTTATTTCCCCAGTTGAAAAATATCTCTTTTACCAAGTTAAAATGGTCAAATTGTGTCAAGGGCTATGGAACTATCAATTTCTCAAAAGGAAACAGTATCTCTTGGAGACAAATCTGAAATTTCTCTCTGTACCCACCAGTATGGAAAAACATTTCTAGATACCGTGTCCTTGGATTTGGAGATCATTGCCCCCAAACATCTCTTTCTCTGAACATTTCTTCAGAGCTATTCTTCATCTACATGGAGCAAGTCAAGGTGGAGTTCAAGATCTTGCAGGATGCCAGACACAAAACTTGCTTGTGGTTGAAGAAGATTTCAGGAAAGTTGCAAGGGTTTGAGGGAATGGAGCTTAGAGACTTTGCCATATTGACCAGTATATTGAAGTTAGAAAGTTATGTAAGCCAAACCCCTCATGTTAAGATGAAAAATTATGGCTTCAAAATAGGTAAGTAGGAGGGCATGGTGGCACATACCTGTAATCCCAGTAGCTAAGGAGGCTGAGGCAGAAGGATTAATAGTTCAAAACCAGCCTCAGCAATTTAAGGAGGCCCTAAGCAACTCAGCCAGACCTTGTTTCTAAATAAAAATATAAAAAAGGGCTGAGATGCGGCTCAGTGGTTAAGAGCCCCTGGATTCAATCACCAGTACCAAGAAAAAAAAAAATAAGGTAAGTAAACAGCATTGGTTCATGGGTTAAGTAGTGATTTTTGCAAACTGAGCCTTTCTGATTTCTTGCCCAATTTTCTTCCCATTACATTATTATTAACACAGACAACTCCCACGTTCCCAGCAATAGCTATTGTTTATTGAACAATGGGTCTGTGTCAGTGTTGTTCTATTCACCTAGATTCACTCATTTAATTCCTGCATAAACGATGCAGGCAGAAGTTATTCCCATTTCATAGAGGAGGACAATGAAGCCCGGATATTTTAATTGCTTCTCAAGGTCAGGGTACTCATTTTATATCAGCCCCCAAAATAGAGAACATGAAGGAATGTGTGTGTTGCTGTCACATGCAAAACTGTTTCTGCATTTTTTGTTTTTAATTCAGAAATAAAAGATCACTCTTTATTCCAAATATCAAAGGGTCTTAGAAAATACACTCTGGATTGAGTGGTTGCCTGACTTAGTGTTGAGCCAGTTAACTGGAATGAGGAAGTGAGGCTCCTACACCCTTCCGCATACCAAGCTTTCAGAATTCGACATGAGTCATAAGAGAAATCTGCAGGCTTTTGGCCACTGTAGAAATACTCATTTCCCCAACTGCTCAGCAGCACAACATTGAGACAGACTACTTTTATGTAGTATGAATGTTAAAAGTGTTTTTTTTGGTCTTAGTGTTGCTTTTAACATAATGAAACTAACCTTTGCTGCCCTGTTGGAGTTTCATTCTAAATATTCTACACGCGGGCCTTTGCTCCTCTTGCTTAGCGGGAGTTAGGATGAGAAACTCACTAGGCCTAGGATCGTCAGCTGCCAAAATAAACTTGCTTACTCTTTAATCTCTGTATCATATTTTGCCAACTTTTATTGAAAACCATAACTCCTCTATAAAGCCTTTCCACACTCTGAACAAGTTATAGAGCATGAATTTTCAAACTCTGAACATGCATTTAATTATGATTCAAAAGATCAAAGAACATTTTCCAGAAATTCTAAATTCTAACATCCCTAAAATGTTAATTTTACATTAAACAATGCCATGAACAAATGTCCCAAAAGCACCCGGAATAATTTCCTGAAATTTCCCCAGTGCAAAATAAAAGAGAGGACCGCAGTCTCTGAAATGAGTCAAGACTCCTCAAGCTCAAATGGAAATTTGATGAATGGGTAAGAATAAAACAAAACAAATCTTATGAACACAAGTTCATATTTGATTATTGGTTGTTAGTGGCATGTGGTATATAGCATTCCTCAGAAAGAGGATCATGATGTTCATTCAATGGGACATTTTAAAAGGAGAATGGGCTGTGGCAAGTGTTTTCTATACCCTCTCTCCTGCTTGCTTCAACTCTCCCACTTTCTGTCTAAGTGTTCTTGTATCCATCCATGCTTAGCATTTTGGAAATTAGGACTTGAGTGCCTATCCCATGCTAGGCCCTTGGGATCCAAAACTGAATCTGCAATGGTTCCTACGAGGAGTCCTCTGTCTATTAGTGGAAATAGACCTCTTGGGTCCAAAAATAAGATGTAATTCTTGCCATAATGGAGAATGAAGTGGAGCTCAGGTTGTATGACTTTAGGGACTTGGGGATGGATTTGCTGACTCCTAAGTAGGACTTTTTATTTATTCACTGATTTTTTGATACAGAGCATTGAACCCAGGGGTGCTTAACCACTGAGCAACATCCCTTTCCCTTTTTTATATTCTATTTAGAGACAGGGTCACACTGAGTTGCTTAGGACCTCACTGAGTTTCTGAGGCTGGCTTTGAACTTATCATCCTCCTGCCTCAGCCTCCCTAGCTGCTGGAATTAGAGGTGTTTGCTACTGCACATGGCCTAAGCTAGACTTTAAAGACTGATTAGCAGCTAGCCAACCAGGGGAAAAAAAGGGGACGGGACATGCCAAACAATGGAGACAACAAAAGTCATAAAGGTATGAAAGGTCAGGTGAGTCTAGGATAGTGGTATTGGTGCAGAGGAAAGAGAAAAAGGAAGGCTGAACCATAGACTGAGGCCAGATTTTTAAGGACCTTGGACTCTAGGGTAGGAATTAGGGACTATAGGGAACTGGTAACCAGGAAAAGTTATTAAAGGAGGGCCTGGCCTGCTCAGATACATGTTGGAAAGATAACTCAACTAGGAATATTAAGGGCAAGTGGAAAGTAGGGAAAGCTGGAAGCAGAGACTCATGGGAATCATAGAGATTTTCCCAATATATCAGGGGTTTCCAGAAAAACAGAATCCATAGGATGTGTATGTATACACACATACACACACACACACACACACACACACACACACACACACACTCAGAGAGAGAGAGAATGTGCAAAAGAGAGTTGGCTTATATAATTATGAAGTCTGAGAAGTCCTGATCCATATCCAGGAGAGCCAAAGGCCTGAGAACCAGGAGAACTGATGGTAAAGTTCCAGCCTGAAGTGAGTCTAAAGGCAGGAGAAGACTTATATCCCAACTTGAAGACAGGCAGAGAGAAAGAATGCTTTCTTACTCAGCCCTTCTGTTCTATTTAGGTCTTCAGCTGATTGGAGGATGCCCACCCACCTTGGGAAAGACAGCCACTTTACTTAATCTACCAACTCAAATGTTAATCTTGTCCAGGAACACTCTCACAGACATACCAGAATAGTGTCTAACCAAATATCTGAGCAACCCAAGACCCAGGCTAGATGACACGTAAAATTAGCCCTCCCCAGTCTCCGACACGGGCACTCACTGGTTTCCTCTATCTGCTTCCAGAGAGATGTTCTCCAGAAACCAATGAAAACTGGGTCTGGGACTCCTTGCATGAGGTCCTGCTACTTTGGGGACATAAGGGCCACCTTTTGGCAGGTGTACACACTTACTGCTGAGGATCCTGCTCTTCTGGCTTCAGCAGGTGCATTTCCACCCCGCCTTGCATGGTCAACTCTGGAAGGTGCCGCTGACTTTCTCCTCTCTGTCTCTTTCCATTTACAGCTGTCTGTACCAGAACAGTGCTAGCTTTGCCTTCCTCTCTCTCTACTCTCTTCCGGTGAACTCCTGGTTACTCTCTAAGACTCATTTAAGGCCTTTCTTCTGTTCTAGAATATCACAACATCATTTTCCTCTCAGATCTAGGTTAAGAACCATGCTCATGTGTTTCAAAGAATCCTGGTGCACCTCCATATTTGGCTTTGTCCCTCTGTGTTGTAGTATTAACCATACTGTTCAGCATTATCAGCCAAGTACGTACCAAATGCTTTATATGCATGATCTCCTATAATCCTTGTAACAGTGGCAGGCACTCTGGGGAACCCCATAATACCACAAGAAATCTGTAGTTCAGAGAGGAGAGGTAACATAACTTGCCCAAGGCCACAATTTGTAAGTAGAAAGCTAGGATTCACAGCCAGGCAATTGGACTCCTATACCTGTGCTCTTAACCCCTGTGCTATACAATTTTGAGTTTCTTTCCCCCCAGTTTATGTGCATTGTCAGAATAGAATGTTCCTCATCTTTGTATCCAAAGCACCTAGCACTATGCCTGACATATAGGGGGAAAAAGATTGTTGAATAAGTGCAAATTAGTGAATGAGTAGTAGAGGCAAGGAGTCAAAGGGAGAAGAGAAAGTGGGTGGAATGATGGCAGAGTACTCCATAAATCTTGGGCAGGTAGCGAGGAAGAAAGAAAAAAATTCATTATGGAAAAAGAGACAAAATTGAAGAGAGAGAGAGAGAGAGAGAGAGAGAGAGAGAGAGAAAATGGAGAGGTCTTAATCACATTTCTATACTGAATTAAAGGAGTCAACGAAGAAATGAAGATGGAAAGAGTGAAGACATAGAAAGTAAGGGATCACCCAAGGAGACAGGATCCAGCATGGAGCTTGGATAATGGAAGCCAGCTCTTGAAGATCTTATGTACATTCTAAATTCAAACCTTCACTTTGTAACATTTCTCAAAGGATGTATCTCCCTGAGCATACCATTTAGAAATTGTGTGATCAATATCTGTTGATGGTTTCATAAGTAAACAAAATAAAATCGCATTAACCTAATCAGCTTGTTTGGTCCTCATTTGCAGCTGCTTGTAAAAGTCACATCTGAAATGTGCGAAGTCATGAGACTGTGCTGGCCACAGAACATGAGAACGTCGAGAGAACTAGAGAAGAGATGGCCTGAAGCCCTCATAGTGCAAGGAGGAAAGTGGAGCTGAGAGAGAACGAGAGAGCCACCTAGGACCACAACTATGGAGGGGCAGCAAAGTTGTGCCTGAGCCCAGAGACTTCAGACTCCTAGGCCAGGATTCACCAAAGCCACCTTTAGTTATTTGCCATAATAAACTGCACACCAGTATCAAGTCAGGTAGAACCAAGAGCAACAAATCTTAGCTTGTCGAATTACCTTGAAAATCTTGTAGTGATTCAAGAGAGTGTGTGTCAAGCACCCGACATGGTATCTGGACCACAATAGATGCTCAAATGATGGTTGTCCATGGAGTGATTCCACATTGGACCAACCCAATAAACAAATATATTTGTGCACACACATTTACCTGCATCAAGATAAAATTATCTAGGTAAATTCCATTCATTCCATCCAGATACATGAAAAAGTATCTTTGATTGACTTAAAAATGAATTCAACAGTCATAGATTTTAGTTGATGCAACTTGAAATAGAAAAGTTTCTATGTTCTTTCTGGGAACTTCAATAAGAATGAATTTGCTGATTAGATTTAGTATCTATATCCTTAAGACCCAGACTCAGGGCCTAGAGGAGGGCCAGGGCCAGTGCTTCCCCAAATACATTCTAAGGCCTCCTGAAAAATGCCATGGGAGGGGCCTGAGAAGGGCTATAAAAGGGCACAGTGAACTTGCTCACCTGTAAGCTGGAGCAAAAGTGAGGGCTTCGGTAACTTTGCAGATGTGGGCATTCATTTTCTCAAATCCTTTGGGCCCTAAGGTTGCCTGGTCTAAGAATTCCCAGTGCTTCATTCTGCCCCCACAGGTGCTCCTTGGATCATTGTCCTCGTTATGCTCCCTCCCTGCCCCTGTCCCGGGACCAGGAGTCCTCAGAGACTTGCAGCAACCACTGGTGCAAGTCTGTAAGTCCCCTGTTTTGATACAGGACTTGCTCTGGGTTTCATTTCCTACCCTCCCTCTGTTTCAAACCCTCTCTTGTCTGGAACATCTCAGCCTCAATCTTGTTGATATTACTCCCATCCTTCTTTCCTTCTGGCTTTTAACTACTTCCCAGTACAGTATCTTTGAATCTGCCCTTTTGGCCCCACACTGAACAGCCAAGGGCAACTCAAGTTCCATTCCTGGGGATAACCCAATAACCTAGGTCATGCTGAGAGCCAGCCTTCAGGGGAGGGAGAGAAGTTTCCAACAATATCTAAGCTTTGCTTGTATAATAGCCCATGTCATTGCCCTCACCCCATACGACACCCAGGATCCCACAGACCTTAAAGTTTCAGTATCTGCATCTTTATGCCTGAGGGCTTTTGCACAAATGTGCCACAGCTCTCAACAGATGGTTCAGAAGTGGTGTGTAAAAACTTCAGCTCTTTTTTTCCCCTCAGATGGTATGAAGCTGAGGGGTCGCTTTTACCCGCTGGGTTCCCCAGGGGTATAGGTCTCTACAGGGGGAGCTCGTATAAGAACTCACAATGTTAAGGTGCTCTATTCCAAAATCCCAAATCAAACTCTGGGTCTTTTTGAAGCAAAGACAAAGGATTTATTCTGACCAAGGCCAAAGGAGCAGAAAGCAGACAGTGTTGCGGCCAAGACACCGAATGTGGGTGAGGGGGCCACATAAAAACAGAAAAAAACACAAAGAAGGGAGGCCAGAGAGGCAAGTACAATCACAAGACACATTTCATAAAGTGTCACCAAGTTCTCAGAATTGGCACCTCCTATACCTACTCAGGAACGAAGCTAGCACCAGCTCCATAGTTAAAGATACTGTGATCAGGGTGCAAGTGGGTAGGGGGTGTCAGCTTCTATGTGACTGGGCTCATGCAGAAAGAGGCCAATTCTGTGCAAGATGAGATGTCTGAGCCGAATGGGGGCAGCCTGACTTCACTTTCAAGTCAGCCCATAACAACATGCCATTGGCAGCCTCTCCTGCCCCCATCACTTTCCCACTCCCCTCCATTGGTCCCTGCACCTCCAAATTAAACCACTTGTGCTCAAACTCTATCTTGAAGTCAGCTTCTAGGAGAACTTTGTTTTTGAAATTTGTGGTGGAAACTTGGAAACAGGTTGGGTACTAGAAAAGGAGAGTAAGGGAGCTCTGGCACATTCTTAAGGAGGTGCTCACCCTGCACTCATGTGACCTGGACAGGGGTTGCCTCCTTAAATGTGAAAACCTAAGCTACTCATGCACCTCACTCTGGTTCTAGCCCACCTTGAGAAGAAATGTGAGGTGGCATCCTTGAGAGCTAATTTCTATTGTCTGTAATAGTATCGTCAGTTTGGCATTATTTGATCATTTTATGTTTTTTTTTTTTTTTTTTAACCAGGGATTGAACCCAGGGGTGCTTAACTGCCACATCCCCAGCCCTTTTTATTTTTTATTCTTTTCATTGTGAGACAGGGTCTTCCTTAAGTTGTTTAGGGCCTCACTAAGTTGCTGAGGCTGGCCTGGAACTTAGAATCCTCCTGCCTCAGCCTCCTGAATTGCTGGGATTATTGGCATGCACCACCTACACCTAGCGTTATCTTCCATTTTTAAATGTAAGTTCTGAAAGATCCTATGCTATCTGAATTGTTTACATATTATGCATTATGATAGTTTTATGGACTGAATTATTTCTTCATTCTCCCCAAATTCACATTTTGAAACTCTAAACCTCAATGTAACTATATATGGAGATAAAGCCTTTAATTAGGTAATTAAGGCCAAATTAGGTCATAAGAGTGGGGCCCTAGTCTGATAGGACTGTTGGTAGGGAGCACCAGAAATCTGCCCTCCCCTATGCATACAGAAGACGCCATGTAAGCCCACAGAATGATTGCAGCCACTTACAAGTCAAGAAAAGAGGCCTCAGCATGGATCCTACTTTGTGAACACCTTGATTTTGGACTTTCAGCCTCCAGAATTATGAACAATAATTGTGTGTTATTTAAGTCATCAGTCTGAGGTATTTTGTTATGGCCGCCCTAGCAAACTATTATCTTCATTCATATGTTCATTCATTTTCATAAACATTTAAGAAAATTCTCCTCTGGATGAGTGATTATCTAATGATGCTTAAGATGTCCAAAGGAGAATGAAAATGAACAAGACAATTCTGAAGTCTGATTCAAGGATCATCATTAGCATTTTTATTTTATCTTATATCATTAGCATTTTTATTTTATCTTCAAATTGACAACTGCAAATTGTATAAATTTATGTAATATGACATGATGTTTTGATATATGTGTACACTGTGGAATGGCAAACCAATGAATGTGTGTATTCCTGCAACATAACAATATTGGGGCAGGGGGCGAGAACACCTAAAATCTCTCTTAACAACTTTCAGCTATACAATATATTGTTGTTATTAACTACAGTCACCATGATATACAGTAGGCTCCTTGAATTTATTCTTCCTAATTGAAATTTTGTGTCCTTTGGCCAACATCTCCCCAGTCTGCCCATTCCCCAATCTTAGTAACCACCATTCTACTCTGTGTTTCTAGGATTTTAAGAGCATTATTATTTTTAAAACACACGTTCAGACTTGTGCCTCTACTAATTTCAGGCTTCCAATGGTGACCTGTCTTCAGTAGTGACAAGACCTGGCTCCTATCCTCTTTCCAGGCTGACTGCAGGTCACTTGCCTGCATTTACTTTGTGTTCTAGCCATGAGGACTCTTTGCTGGATTCTTACTTTGCTTTGTGATTTTACTTAGTCCCCTGTGGAAATTCTACATATCCATCCAGATTCAGAAGAAATAGTATAACTTCCCTGAACTTTTTGGATTCTTTCATGCAGAATTAATTACTCTTACAACAATTCTGATAAGACTTCTACACAGTTACTGTGGTATTTACCATAGTGTACAGTTTAACATTTATATTTGCTTCCAAAGCTAGACTGTAGGTGCCGCTAAATCAGGGATCTCTTCTTCTTTAATTTTTTTCTTTGTATCTGGTAGAGACTCTCTCAGGCCAGATACTCAATAAGTATGAAGAACTAAATATGATATCTTTGAGAATGTGAATTCTATTAAGATGTCACTTGCAAAATTAATTAATATGTCAGACAACTATCATTCATTTTTATTTTTTATTTATTTTTTTCCTTTTAGAATTTTAACATTTATTTATTTTTTTCTTAGTTCTTGGCGGACACAACATCTTCGTTTGTATGTGGTGCTGAGGATTGAACCCGGGCCGCACGCATGCTAAGCCAGCGCGCTACCGCTTGAGCCACATCCCCAGCCCCTATCATTCATTTTTAAATAAATGTTTTAAGGGGACCCAATGCACAGATAATTCCATTATTAAGCAGGAGCACAGTACATTTGGATTTCTAAGATATATTTGTCAGGAATTGGTTTGGATGTAAAAAAGTAAGTAAGTAAATAAATAAATAAATACTCCCCAAATAATAGAGATTGAGGAAGATGTAGGTTAAACTTTTACTCATATAGAGGAATCTGGAGAATAACTATATACAAACCATTCAAAGACCCATGTCTTTTTTTTGCTAATCCAATGTAGTTATGCCATCAATATCTCACCACGCATGATGGAAGAAGACCCAAAGCAAGACACACAGGTTCACCACCTGATGCTTTTGGAAGTTGCCCATAACATTTCCATTTGCATTTCATTGGTCAGAACTTAGTCACATGACCATAAATGGTTGCAAGGGCAACTGGAAAATGTAGTCTTCTTTCAGGAATGGCTAGAAAATTAAGTTCCTGAATAGTAAGTATTCATTTCAAAAGAATAAGATAGGAAATGGACTTGAGGCAGACAATTAGCAGCCTCTGCTCCAGTCAGTTTACATACTGCCTGAAACTTGCTTATGTAGGCAGATATTAGCTACCGCACAATGTCGGATACCCAATGCCTTTTGTGGAGCTAGTTCACCAAAACAGTAGCTTTCATATGAGATGATGTGCTCTGTGTTTGCTCCTCTAGAATGAATCATAACTAAGAAGGAACACTTGAAAGTGACTTAGAACATTGCATCTTCCTGAAGCTGAGGTATGTTCTCTATAAAGGTAGGTTTTCTCATTCCAAAGACAAAACTTGCCACACATCTTCCCCTAAGAGATAATGCCTAGAGTTATATTACCAGTGAGGTGTGGTTTTTCATTTTTATGTTTTGTTAGTAATATTAGATCAGAATTTCAATTCAAAATAATGAGGCAGCATGTGATAGAGTTGTTAAGCTGGTAACCTCAGGTTGGGTGGGAATTATTACCCCCAATCTCCAGTATCAGTTTCTTATGTGTAAATTTCAAAAAGAATACCTTCTTCCTAGAAGTTGAATGAAGACAGCATGAAATATGTATAGAAGAGCTTTCAATTTTCTAATTGTACGACTATTTTAAGGCTTTGTGACAGCAATAAGATATCAAGTTAATTTCTATAAAAGACAAAAATATAATCTTCATTGTGCTAAGGAGAGATTTTTAAATAGAAGGGCCTCTCGTATCTTGTTTAAATCTCAATCTTCCCAGAGCACATATATTCATGGCATTCCAGTCCACAGATAGGGTTCCTAAGTGTTTAATATATTTTCAAGTCCTCTCAGAGATGGCCTACATCCATTTCCACCTTGGAGGGAAAAGAAAAGAGGGAAGTCTGCCAAGGGCTGGGCTGGCTGGCCTCTGGCTAGTGGGCCTAGGCTGAGTTTGGATTGTGGAGGCTGAGGTTGGACCTCCGTGAATCCTGCCCAAGCTAAGGGTCTAGCCATAGTTTGTAAGAGAAAGTCTCAGGCCCCAAATCATGGAGCTCATGTACCTTTACTAAGCTTTGGGGGGCCAGCACTGGGAACCAGTGAAGGAGTCACATAAGGGTTGGGAGTTGAAGAATGAGATTAAAGCTAAAGGAGGTAGAGAACAGAATTAGGGAAGGCAATGGAAGAGGCTGTCCCAGAGAATCCCCTCAAACACCTGAAGACCTACAGAGAATAAAGGAGTGGCCTGGCTTAAAAAGTCAGCCACCCGGCCAAGGAGCACAACCTTACAATAAAAGATGACCTACCTTGACTCAACTCTACTACTGTAAACAGAACTTGCTGCCATAGTAGAACATTGCAGATACCAGTGGCTTTCAATCTGTGTGAGTGGAACATAGGTCATATGATTTATGTACCACACAAATGGATCCCAGAGAAAGGGGGGAACAGGATATCTGAAATACTGTCCGCACCAGTATCACCAGGCCTTGCCAGGTGTGAGGCTACACCTGCCCAGAGAGAAGATGAGGTTCACTGTTCAGAGGTACCTGCAGGGCTGCTCCCCTCACCAAGTCACAGTACTACAGGTGGGAGTCCTGGCCCTGTCCTGGCATGCTGCAGGTTCCAAAAAATTGATTCCATTTCATTTATAAAACATTTTAAACTGAATTTAAAAGTAATTTACCAAATGCACTCAAATGTTTTATAATTTTTTTTTATTTTTATAAATTTTTAACTTATTTGAAGACCGTCATCCAAGTTATCTTGTTTGGGAACAGAGAGATCTTGCTATCTCTAAGCACATATCCAGACTCTTTGTCAATGTGCTATTTACTTGGGTAGTTATGAAGCTTTAATAAAATTTAGGCCTGCATGTAATTGAGTAGTAACCTGAGAATGGTCTGCATGGAGCTGGAAAAGGACCCCATAAGCCCAGGATGGGTCACTACGTCTCCAGCACTTTAGGGATGGGAATGATGGTGATGTGGTAGATGGTAGTACTCATCTGTCTTATTCTTAGAGTAAGGGGATTCCTCCCATAGAGGCAAGGGCCTCAGATGGCACAGCCAATATGAGTTTATATTTGACCCATGCAATAACATTTCTTTGCTCTGACTTTATACTCACTGTATCAGTTTTCTAGAGCTGTCATAATAAATCACCCCAAAATGAGTAGATTTAATTGCAGAAAGTAATAGTGTCAAAGTTCTAGAAGGGGTTAGAAGCCCAAATTCAGGTGCCAGTTGTCAGGACTGGCCCCTTCTGAGGGCTCTGGAGGAAGAAAATGTTCCAGGTCTTTCTTCTTATCTTGTGGGTGACGGCCTTTTCTTTATGTCTCCTTCTGTCATCTTCCTTCTCTGTGTCCAAATTTCCCCTTTTTACAAGGATATCAGTCATATCGGAATAGGGACCACCCTGAAGATCTCATTTAACCCGATCACTCTGTAGACTATCTTCAAATAAGTTTCTATTCGAGGTGCTGGGGTTGGGACTCTGGTGTGTTTTGTTCTTGTTTTTTTAGGGGGGCTGGGGACACAACTCAACATGTAACATTTGCCAGGGAATCTTCTAGAGATAATTTGACTTCCCTGAAAATTCTCCTACATGGAGAGAATGTGGGTGCCAGGCAATGGGGGCCCTTCTCCCTGGTGGTGGATACCTTGTGTTGGTGAAACAAATTAGAACAAAACCTCCTGCAACCCAGAAAAATCTCCCCACTAGTGGAAGAGAAAGGAAATTGTTTATTACTGAGTAAGAATTAAAGCAGAATTCAATGCAAATCACAGGCAAACTGCTGGGGAGATTGCAAATACAGAAGGGAATCTCACCCCTTTTATAATCAAGTAGATATGACCCATTACATATATGTTCCTAAGTCCTCTGTTGGAGGACTTTACAGCACCATTTCCCACACACAATTCATCAATAACTCTCTGGTAACTACAGCAACGCCTTTCTTTCTCTCCTTTTCTGGGATGTTTGTAAACCTTTTAAAAAGAAAAAAAAAATCTTCTTGCCAGCCTTTCAACACAGGAATGTCTTTCTCAAGAACTAGGGTGTGGTTCCTTTGAAAGGAAATCTTTAAGAAAATCTCCCAGTTCCTGAAGGAAAGTGATTCCCTACATTTTTAGTGAGTTGTTCATCTTAAATCACTCTTTGAACTTTTAAAATATATTGTGGTCATTATTCCTTTGTCATATATTTAGTAAATAGTATTTTTATATTTGGCCTTTTTAAATTCCATTTTTAATTGTTTTTTTTTCTTTCATACCAAAATGTTCATGTTGAACTATAAGCAAATTGATCCTTCTTTCCTAATTTTCCCTTATTTTTCCTTCCCTCCATCTTTCCTTTTTATCCTTCCTTTCTTTTTCCAAATGAGTCAATCCTTGGGTTAGGATTCTGTACTACATTACCAGAGCAGAAGTACCCAACTACTTGGTGGCTATAACTCCAGTGATCTGAAATGTCCACTGCCAAGGCCCATAACCAGTCCATATTCTTGAGGGAAATGCTGAGTCAAATGGTGGTCACTGAAGCAAACTGAAAGCATTGAATTAAATAGCCTCTAAATTCCTCTGAAATCTCCAGGTCTAAAGTCCTTTCTCCATGCAAGCCCCAACCTAGATAAGAATATCAGTCTGGGTTTATACTAAAAAAGTGGTATCCAAGGCTCCACTTTGAACTGCATTCTTTGAAACAATGAAATTTGTGTACTCTTTATTCACCTTAAATGAACTGCATTTTTTAAAAATTCAACTTTTGGGTTACTAAAGCCATAATGGCATACATAGGAAAGTTTATGAGCCATGACTGATGTGATTAGGAAAACATTCAGGCAATACTTAAAAATACAGAGGAATAAATAATATTAAAGCTTGGCAGACCATCCACTGAAATGCCACTTAGTGTCTTGCAATTTACTTGAAACCCAGTGGCACAGGTCCTTTGTCATACCTTATATCTTGGCTTCCCGCAATATAGCTAGATCTTCAAGGAGTTCAGCCTTACTTTCTGAAAATTACTTTTTATTTGGCTTTGAAGCCTCCCCCTTTTTATTTTTTATTTTTGGGTACTGGGGATTGAACTCAGGGGCACTCAGCCACTGAGCCACATTCCCAGCCCTATTTTGTATTTTATTTAGAAAGAGAGTCTCACGGAATTGCTTAGGGCCTCACTAAGTTGCTAAAGCTGGCTTTGAATTCATGATCCTCTGCCTCAGCCTCTGAGCTGTTGGGATTACAAGTGTGCACCTCTGCACCCAGCTCATAGTCCATTTTAAATTCTACTTTCTTGTTTTGGCTTTCCCTGATCCTCATTGTCTTCACTGGGCCTCAGGTGCAGTGGGGCCTTTCATTTTAAGTTCATATCACCTAATGCAAGGGTGGTGGAAAATGGAATGGGCTGCCTTGGGAAGCTGTGAGCTTCCCTGACTGAAGGATTTCTAGAGGGCTGAATACCTGCCAGGAGAAGAACAAGGGGATTTTAATTTAAGTGGAGTGGTATGATATGACTTGAGACATTTTTTCAAAGCAAAGATAGTGTTTCCATTAAGACTTAACACATGTGCACACAGACTCAAAGACTCAAAAACTATCCATGGAAAAGAGGAATGTCTAGGTTAGAAAATTCTCTATCACCTTGTCATTTCAGCTTCTTGGTATTAACAAAGCCACTTTCAGTTTCCAGTTTTATACACTGTTAGATAGTCACGGTTGCTGCATTCGAAAAGCCTGGTGGTTGAAGAAAAAAAAAAAAGGCTAGACTGAAATCTACATGTATCTGAATTTATTTGCAAAGAAAAAAATCCAGAAAGGCAGACACTATATATCAAAGTGTGTCAATGTTCTGAGATGTGGAATTGTGGGTGATTCTACTGTTTGTTTTGTTGTTCTCCATGTTTCAGATTTTCTCCATGGGAACAAGAATTATATTTATCATCTGGTGTCTGTTTATCTATCTATATCTTTCTCTTTAGACAGGCTGGAATATTAGTATCAGTGGCATCAGGACTGACAGAGATCATGTAAGACATATATGTCTAGTAGAAAAAGATGCTAAGGAGTAGAGACAGCTAAAGGCAAGAGGCTGACACCCTGGGCCAGACCCACAAGAAAACATCTGGGTAAGTCAGGTAAGGCAGAGAGAACCTGAGGCCCTGAAGGTCATGTGAGAGCAAGCAGACTGGCTGTCTATCCCACAGCTGGGTTATAATGCAATAGAAGGAAGAATTTTCTAACCCTCAGAGCCTTTGGAAAACCAGGAGCCAGGGCAAATATGAGGACTCACTGGGGTGAGGGAAGCAAATAGGTGGGCTGAATACCTGCCTTGACATATGCAAGGTGTCCTCAGGAAAGGTAAGAGCTCCATCACCTGCAGGGCTGGCAAGATAACCTCCCTCCTTGGTGGCCTTTCAGAGATATTACAATGTGTAGAAGATTAAATGTAGCAGTGTGGGTATTTTCCTGGTTTAACTAAACTAGTCCCAACAAAATGGATAAAGGACGTCAAATGATTCTTACAAACAGCACATGGAAGCCCATGAGAACCCCACGGAGAAGGCAGAGCTGGACTTCTCCAGCGCCAGGATGAGCTCTCGTGAACCTCACAGTATGGGGTAGTCTAGAAGTTGGCGAAATACGGTCGAAATTACCAAGAAGACAATCTGAAACACAAATTTATTCCTGTTACCCTTAATAATTCAAGCTATAAGAGAATAGTATGCCTTGAGATAGAATGTATTATAATATCATATATGATATCAAATATATCATGACAGTATATGAAGTCATCATGATTATAAAGATATGGAAAACTAAGCATTTGGAGCATTATTAATAATTGCATAATTATAATGAGATCAAAGGGGTAGATAATGTTAGTAAAATAAAATGTAAAATCATTTCAAAAATAATATGGATTTCATCTTTATCTCCTTGTCTTTCATCTTTATCTCATTATCTAGTACGTGTTTTAATAGTACTTACATAGAACTGTAGACTTTTATGCAAATATAGCTGCATATTAACATATTAACAAGAAAAGTGTCCTGTGCTACACTGAACAGGGCAGTGCATGCTCCAGTGATCAGACATGTGATCTCAAATGTATCTATCATGAGAGAAAAGAACACATTGAACTAGAAGTCTTAGAGACAGTGAGTTTTTATCACTGAACAGGAACTAGATAGCTATTTGATTACATTGTAGGACAGATTTAAGTAACCTTTGGAGAATTAGACTGGATCACTTTTAAAGACCTTTCTTCAACCCCAAGTTCTCTATTTCCATGATCCTTCTGTGATTCCAATGTAGTTGAGTTAACTCCTCTCACAGAACTTGTCACAATCTGCCTCTGATCAGACCAAATTATGTATGTGTTTGTTTCTTCTGGTAAATTCTCTAAGGGTAGGGGTTATTTTGTATTTTTATTATATCTTCAAATTATCTGAAACTTTGCTTTACATATAGGAGACATTCAATAAATGCTTATTAATCTAAATTTTGAAATGTTATTGTTTTTAATATAACAAAGAATATTGCTTGACTGCTTGGAAAACAAAATGATATGTCAAATGCTGAAGGAATGAGTACAGGAAGTTGTTGATAGGCTACCTTTTCAGATTGTTTGACACTGAATGCAGATCATTTTCAGTACACCATTACTAAAATTTTGTCCTTGTACAAGGATATGAGGACTACCTCGTCACAAATAAAGTAATGCTGTGTGGAGTTTTCCTCTCCAGTGATAATCAATCCACATGTATTTATTGAGCAGTTATCCTGTGTCAAGAGCTGTGTTGTGCACTGTGAGGACTATACAATAAATATTAATGTGTTTTCTGTTCTCAAAGAGCCCAGAGTTCAATTCAGGAGACAGAGGAGGAGTGCTCAGGAAGCACACAGTGCTGAAATACAGAATATTACAACATTAAAAATTGGTTCCAACTGAATGCTCTAGGAGTCCAGAGACAGAAGGGTCCTTGGGGGTCAGAGTGATTGGGAGAGAAGGCTTTGAGTGGCCTTTGAAGGCAATAATTTCTTTGTTGGCTGGTGGGAATGGCATCCCAGGGGAGGAACCGGTCCTCTTTGTGATCCATCCCTGACATTTGTTGTAAGGATTCTCAGTCAGATCTGGGCCACAAATCAGAAAGCTTCTTTTTCATTAGAATTACTAACATTAGCCTTTGTATGCTGCTACACAAAGCCCCAAACCCAATGCTTTTATCTATAAATGTGTCATCTTGCAGTTGGGATGATGTCAAAGATTCCTTGCAGCTAGCTACAAAAATATGCAATTTCATGAGAAAATATAATTTCTGAGAGGGACAGATCCAAGGAATTTGACTTGCCAGATGGTCTGTTTAGGTACAGTCTGCAAAAAGAAACTATGAAGAGAACACAGCCGGATGAGGAAACTGCAAAGCTCTAAGCTTGGTCTTCGTGACAACCTGAGCTGCTAAGTGGCCCTGGTGTGTCCCCACTGTTTTAGCCATGCTACAGATGTCTCCAGGATGGGTGGCTCTGCTGATGCTAGTTGGTAAGCTTGTCCGGGGTTCACAGGCCTGGTTGTCATCTGGCTCTGCAGGAGCTGCAGTGCTGCAGCCATAAGAAGAATCCATTTGGTTTTGTCCTTTGATCAAATTCATCTCTGCTGCTAAGCACATGAGCCCAGCTCTTACTGTCATTTTAGAGTCATGGAGAAAGGCTTTTCCATTAATGAAACAGTAGAGCAAGTTACCACAAGCACAGCAGACTAGGACAAGTAGAATACAGACAAGCTGTATTGCTTTTCTATTTATTCTTTTTAGTGATAAAGATGGTTATGTAGGAAACCAACTATAGGAGATGTTTGGGTTTTGTTCTTTCTTCTTTCAGTTAACAAGCACTAACTGAGCAATATCCATTCATTTCTCTAACTTCATGAATTTGACAAAAAAATCAATGCTCCAACATATCACTGTGCTATATATTTGCCATATAGAGGCCCACAACAACCTGTTCTGCCTGCTAGAAAGACAGGAGAGAACACAGCAATTACAATGCACTGTGACAAGTGGATGCCCAGGGGACAGAGAGAACCAGGGAACAACCACTGAATGACTGGGACACAGGGCATTTTTCTGCTCTGGACCATGTTGCATGCAGAGATGAGATTGCTCCTAGGGTCGATTTCAGAACTCATGAGGAGAGTCAGCTGAAGAGTGGCAGGTCATGTTGGAAATCAGGGAAGAATTCTAGGGAGTTCACTATCTGTGCGTTGAATATGGTTCATCCCTTCTGAAACTCAGGTTGAAGTTTAATTCTCATTGTGAGGTACTAAGTTGAAAACTTAATGTGACTGTGGTGTGTAGAGGTAAAGCCTTTGGGAAGTGATAGACAAGGTCATTGGTCTAATCATTCCCCATGATTGAAAACTGGGACTTTATAGAAAGAGGGAAAGAAACAAGGACACTTGCATACACTTCCTGTCTCTTGCTGTATGATGCCCCACCTTGCCTGGGGACTCTGCCAGGAAGAAGGTCGTGACCACATGCTGCCCCTCCAGAACTAAAAACCAAATACACTTCTTTAAAACTTACCCAGTCTATTGTATGGTGCTAGTAGTAACATACAATGAACCAACAAAGCCAAAGCCTTGCTTAAATCTGGAAAGTGTGAGAGATGAGACAGAAGAGAATCCATACAAAAGGACCACTATAGGCAAAGATACAGAGGCAAATACAGGGAGTTCTCACGTGCAATTCATGCATTCAACAAACACTTATTGAGCATCTACTATGTCAGGTGCTGGGGAAACCATAGCAAACCCAAAAAAGAGTTCTATCTTCATGGAGCTGATATTCTAGCAGGACAGACAAACAACAAACACTGAACAAATAAGAAGGCAGCATGTTAGAAGGAGAAAAGTATGTTTAAAAAAAGGAAAGGAAGAAAAGGTAGAGCAGGGTGGAGGTATGAGGAATATCCAGGATAACTTAATATTTCTAAAGCACAGGAAACCAAGTGAGTTGGTGGTGGAGGGACAACTCAGAGCTGTTCTTTCCTTAACTCTCCAAATGATTCCTCTCAAGCCTATCTTCCAAACTTTGGCTCCCGTGATCTTCCTGAAAAAAATCACATCCTTCCTCTGATTAGAATCATTTCGTAGTTGTCCGCTGGTTTAGGGTTCAGCTCTAAACCCTTTAGCATGCACCTGTGTCTATCCTCTGCCCACTTCGAGCTTCCCTTCTTCTGGGATTGGGAGTGCCCACTGACTGCCTCTCCACCATCTGTTTCCGCCTTCACACTTCCTTCAGGAGCCAGGTGATTCCAGGGAGTGGGAGCTACCCCAGCACCATATAGAAGCCAATCCTTACAACCCACACCCTGGCCAGAGCAACCGACTGTGGGGGCATCAGATCTAAAGTGAGCCAGCTAGGATTGCGCCTGGGATGCCTGGAACACAGGGCATTTTTCCTACTTTGGACTATGTGGTATCCACATGTGAGATGGTCCCACGGTGGACATTTCAGTGCAGTGCTCATAGGGAAAATCTACCTGAAGATAAGCTGGAAGATGGAGAGTACAGGAGTCTAGAGAGAGCCACAGCCCCGATGACATGAGTGACGTATGAGCATTTGGAACATATGGTTTTCAGAGCAGCCCCAGCACCACTTGGCGATGGCTAAAAATGCAAATTCTCAGGTCCCATGCCAGCCCTGCTGAATTAGAAACCATGGGGGCGGGGTCCAGCGATCTGCTTTTAACAAGCCCAGCAAGTGATTCTGATGGTGGCTGAAGTCTGAGAGCCTCAGGCCTAGTGTAGTAACCTCAGCCAATAAACCCACTTTATAGTTTAAGTCAGTTTGCATTGTGTTTTCTGGTCCTTGGGTCACCTGCACTTTGAACTAGTAGAACTCAGTGTAAAGACAAATGGAATTTCACTTGTGCCCCTGTGAATCTGCTCAATGTGGGCTCTGCTCTTGCCTCTGGGTAAAAATTTGGGCAGGCCCCATAACTTTTCCATTCTTTCTTTTCTTCTTCTTTTTAAAATATTAGGTATTATGGTGAAATATACACAAGATTTAGTGTGTTAACATCTTTGAGCATATGCTAATAGTACTGAATACATTCACCTTGTTGTGCAATCTTACCACCATCTATCCCCAGAAATGTTGCATCACTCCTCAAGTGAACTCTGCACCCACTAAACAATGACTCCACATCCCCCTCTCCCTAGTTTCTGGTAACCGCTATTTTATTTTTATTTCTATCTTAGTGATACTCTAGGTACCCACTTAAGTGAAATGCAGCATTTGTTCTTTCATAGGGTATAAGATCTTTGAGGTTCATTCATACTGCATCATGTGTTAGGACTTCCTTTCTTTTTAAGGCTGAATAATATCTCACATTATATATATTCCACATTATATATATTTGCATTATGTATTTTCCACATTATGTATATTTAACATCTTGTTATACATAATCCATTCATTCCTCCATGGATACTTGGGTTCTCCCACCTCTTGGCTCTTGTGAACAATGCTCCTATAAACATGATGTTCAAGTATCCTGTGTCCCTGCTTTCTATTCAAGAAAATTGTTATCCCAAATACACTTCATAAATCCTCTCTCTCCACTCTCTTTCTGTGGGGTGAGAGGTTTTAGAATGCTGAAATTAGTTCTATATGTTTAGAATATTTCCTCTACCATTTGAAAGCCTCTTGAAGTAACTCCATGCCCTGTTTGTTATACAACTGAAAACACACAAACTGCTGCTACTCACTTGAGGAAGTTCTTTAAGTGTGAGTCATAGCCCTACCCTCAAAGAAGAAGGAAAACGGACATGCATTCAGAGACTACCAAGTGCTGGGCACTGGAAAGGATATTACATGTTTCATCTCATTAAATTTGTATAATGACCTTACCAAAGGAGGACTCTTTATTTTCTTTTGCAGATGAGGAAACTCAGCTTCAAAAACTGGTGGTATGTGTGTGGAATCCAAACACAGTTCTCTGAGTCTGTGGAGGAATTCCATTATCTTTTCCTTCTGTTCCAGATTCCTGTCTAACTGGAGACACAAAACTGTGAATAGTAAATAACAGAAGAGGGAATACCAGTGTACAACACTGGTTGGAGAGTAGTCTATGTTGAAGATTGATCTGGATTGAAATCTTGAAGAATGAGTGACATTTACATAAGCAAGGTAGAAGAAAGAACTTTCTTGGGGGCGAGAACTAATTAGGACGAAAATTGGGAGGGAGGAAGTGAATATGGACTAGGAGAGGGAGAGAGACTAGACCTTCTTGCATAAGTAGAGGGTACGTGTTGGAGGGCACTAAATGATCAATTCAGATCAGAATGTCCTGGGCACATTAGAACAAAACTGTAAATTCAAGCTTTTTGAAAGCAGCGTTGGCATAAAACGCCCAGCAGGGGGTTAGACTTGGACTTGATTCTCTGCCTTGGTCTAAAGTGAAATCTTGGACAAGTCATTTAAACATGTCAGTCTTTTGTTTCTTCACCCATAAATAGGAATGATAATACCTACTCTGCACAGCTATTGTAGGAATCCATGATAATGTATGAATACACTGTTTGTCCCCAGCTAGGAACCTAAGTGCTCAATCCTATAAGTGGTGTTTGTTGCTGTTGTCACCATCATCACCCTGAGGAACACATGAGCCAACAGGGAAGCATGGCAGTTTCTGAACACAGGAGTGGCTGACCCAGGGTGCAATTTGAGTGAAGCCTGTGAGCAACAGAATGCAGTCTGAATGGCAGAGGGCTACCGTGGAGGCAAAGAGGAGGTAAGAGGTCTTTAAGGTTACTAGGAAGTGGAATTGTTAAGAGGGGCTAGAGCATGTGGGAGGAGCTGGAATGCAGAGGAAAGAGGTGGGAGAGCTAGCCAGGACTTGGAAGTAAAGTATTAAGGAGAGGAAAATGCTCCTTAAAGGACTCCTATAGTGATAGGATATAGTAAGAATGAGAAGGAAGAAGATGGTGTCCCCTGGGGTCAGGGACTAAAAATTAGGAAGGGGAACTGCTTGTCTGTGGAGTGGAGACATGGCAGGGAGGCTGTTTTAGTCAGTTGGGATATGTTGAATTTGAGATGATAAGACATTAAAAAGAAATAAGCATTATATTTCCATACATGCGGTGAGTTAGAACTGAGATCAGAGAAAATGGGACCAATTTAGAGTGCCTCAGAGAAAGATAACAGTAAGTGTAGAACTCTCATTATCTGAAGCTAGAGGCAGAAAAACAGGGCAGGAGGAAGCCACAGAGATCTGGGCACCACAAGATCCTGCCTGGCTGTCCTTCATTCACCTAGCCCACAGAATTGCTCCATACCACGAAGTGCCAGGGGCCTGAGTTTATGGCTGAGGGAGGGAAAGCAGTGCTATAGAAAGTCTACCTGCTGGGGAGCTCTGATTTTTTTTTTTGTCTACCTAGTCCCCGTGTGCCAGTTAATATAATATGAAGTTAATACATCAGCACTGATTCTCATGCTAGGATGCTGGCATTCAACAAATACTCAACTGGAAATTTCCCAGAACATTTCTTGGTTGCTAGGATACTCCTCAGGACTACTTGGGTACATATTTCTCGAAAATGTTCTTGTGGATCCTCCAATACTTCAACTGTGACCATTATTTTTTAAATTTAAAATGGAATTCATTTGATTTAAGCAGTGGTCACATGGTTTTATCTTCTTAGCTTTTTAAAAAATTTTTTAGAACAAACCCGATTTTAGCAAAAATTACCTGACACAAGAGTTTTTTGAAGTGAAAATTTTCTTTTGATTTTTGAATCATGTCTGATTATTTCTATGTAAATCACAGTGTAGATCATTTCTCTAAGGAACTGGAACACCAGAATGAGGTCCCTTTATTATTTGAGTGAAATGACATGCATCACTAGTTGAATCCTTAATGTGGGTTCCATCTTCTTACTATTCTGAGTTCAAGCAGATTGTAAATGGAAGTTTTTAAAGTTTTCTACAAACAAAGCAATGTCTCTAAAAGTGCCTTCCAGGTAGAAAGGAGTGGGCAGGAGGGGGAGAATTTCTTCTTTCTTTTCTTTCAGGGCTACCGAGATGCCGGGTACTAATTTTGCTGTGTGCAAACTCAAACCTTAAACCTTCACATCACTGCTTTTTTGTTTGGCATGTGTTGGTTTATCCTGAGCTCTAGCCCAGGTGAAATAGAATACCAAGTTTGGGAAAGAGATGTTTCAATTTTTATTTATAGAATTTAAATAATAAAATTTAAGATTTATTGGTGATGCCCCTCCTATGTTTTCCCATTTGACCTAATAGTCTCCAGCACAGAGACACTGGTTAGCTATTTTTTCATTAAACTGTCAGTTCTACAAGGAAGAAATCACAACTGCCTTGTTTGCCATTGGATCTGCAGTATAGCTGCTGTGTCAAATTGTAATATGCGTATATATAGATTCGTTTATATGTACATTTGAATACCTAAATCAACAAATGATGACAAGAAGTGGATTCATTTGACAAGTTATAAGAAATGTTCAGCTATATTTCTTGAATATGTAAATATAATCTTTTACATGACCTACTAGATTAATACAAACAGAGACAAAAGGTCTTTTAAGTCATTGAATGCAGTGGTTTTCAACTTTAGATGCACACTGGAATCACCTGGAAGCTATGCAAACTATTGATGCCTGGTTTCCAACCACAGAGATCTTGATGCAATTGGTCTGGGATGTGACCCCAACAGTGGAAGTCTTAAAATTTCTCCAGGTGATTATAATGAGCAGCCAAAGTTGTCATGCATTGATATATTACAACCTTCTCCTTTCCCAGATAAGGAAGTTGAGACCCACTGAGGTTAAGTAACTTGTCTGTAAAAGCTAGTTAGCAGCAAACAACAAAACCCAGGTGTTCTGGTTCTCAAACTAGTGTTCTTTGTTTCTCGATTTTGACTCATTCACAAACCACTGTGCGTTTTTTTTTTTAGTATGTATTTATCATGTATAACATTTTGCTCTAAAATATGTGTACGTTGTGGAATGACTTAATATATGCATTACCTCACATATAATTTTTTTTCTGCTGAGATGACTAAAAAGCTACTCTCTCAGCATTTTTAAAGAATACAATACATTGTTATTACCTATAGTCACCATGTTGTACAATATGTCTCTTGAACTTACTCCTCCTGTCTGAAATTTTGCAGTTTGACCATTATGTCCCTAACCCAAGTCCTCCTCCCCAGCCCCTAGTAACCACCATTCTATTTCTATGAATTTGGCTTTTTTAGATTCTGCGAGCAAGTGGGATCATGTGGTATTTATCTTTCTGGTTCTGGCTTATTTCATTTAAGGTTCATTAAGTTCATTTAAATGACAGGATGCCTTTCTTTCTTAAGACTGAATACTATTTCATTGTGTATACCTACCACATTTTCTTAATCCATTCATCCATTGATGGGACACTTAAGTGGATTCCATATCTTAGCTAGTGTGAATAATGCTGCATTGAACATGGAGATGCAGATTTCTTTGACAAATTGATTTTTTTTTGCTTTGAATATATACTCAATAATGGAATGGCTGGATCATATGTAGTTCTTAGTTTCTTGAGTACTACTATATTATTTTCCATAATGGCTACATGTATTTATATTACCACCAATAGTGTGCACGTGTTCCTTTTTTCCCACATCCTCACCAACACTTTTCATCTTTCCTCTTTTTCATAATAGCCATTCTAGAGGTTAGAATTCTAAGTGAGACCCATTGTGGTTTTAATTTGCATTTTTCTGATGATTGATGATCAGCATGCTCTTCTTTTGAGAAATGTCTATTCAGATCCTTTGCCCATTTTACCTATTGATTTTTTTTTAGTTCTTTTATTTGGGATATTACCACTTATTAGATGTATGGTTTGCAAATATTTTCTCCCATTCCATATATTGTCTCTTGACTCTGCTGTTTCCTTGACTGTGCATAATCTTTTTAGCTTACTATAATCTATAATTTGTCTATTTTTGCTTTTCTTATCATGCTTTTGCATTCATACCCCGAAAAATCATTATCCAAATACAATGGAGCTACCCCGATTTTCTTTTCATAGTCTTAACAGTTTCAGGTCTTAAATGTCTTTAAATAATTTTGAGTTGATTTTTATATATGATGTGACATAAGTGTCTAATTTCATTCATCAGCACATGGATATCCAGTTGTTTCTACACCATTTAGTAAAGACACTATCCTTTTATCATTGAATTTCTCAAAAATAAATAGTGGCAATTTTTTCAAAAATCATTTGTGAAAGCACAGATCTATTTTTGGCATCTCTATTGAGTTTCATCAGTCAATGTGTTTGTTTTTAAGTCAGTACCATGCCATTTTTATTACAGTAGCTTTAGAGTAGATTTTGAAGTCAGATAGTTCAATGCCTTCTGCTTTATTCTTTTTGTTCAAGATAGTTCTGGTTGGGCTGGGTCTGTGGCTAAGGGTAAAGCATTTGCCTGGCATATGTGAGGTACTGGGTTTAATCCTCAGACCACATAAAAATATAAATAAATAAATAAATAAATAAAGGTATTGTGTCCAACTAAAAATATAAAACAAAAACCAAAAAGATAGTTTTGGTTATTTGGGGTTGTCTGTGTTATATAGGAATTTAGGATTTTTCTCTTTCTATTAAAAAATGTGATTTATTTGATAGAGATTACACTGAATCTATAGATTGCTTTGGGTAGTACAGACATTTTAGCAATACTAATTCTTCCAATCCATGAACATAGGATATCTTTCTCTTTGTTTCTTCAGTTTCTTTCATCATCTTTCTTTTATCATTCTATGAATAAATTCACAAAAGACATCTTTGAGTCTTTTGTGAATTTATTCAGAGAATTTGTTGCTTTTCTGTTTTTTTACTATTAAAAATGAGATTGTTTTCTTGATTTGTATTTCAAATAGTTTATTGTTACTATATAGAAATGATACTGATTTTTGCTTCTTGATTTTATATCCTGCAACTCTACTGAATTCATTTATTAGTTCTAACAGTTTTTTGGTGGAGTCTTTAGAATTTTCTATATATAAGAGCGTCTGTCTGCAAATAGGTATAATTCAACTTCCTTTCCAATTTGGATGCCTTCTATTTTTTTCTCTTGCCTAAATTGCTGTGGCTAGGAATTCCAGTGCTATGTTGAATAGAAGTGGTAAGGGTAGATATTCTTGTCTTTCTCACAATATTAGACAAAGTTTTCAACTTTGAACTATTAAGTATAATGTTATCTGTGAGTTTTTCATAAATGGAATTTAATGTGTTGAAGTAATTTTCTACTATACCTACTTTGTTGGAAGTTTTTATCATGAAAGGATGTTAAGTTTTGTCAAATGCTTTTTCTGTATCTAGTGAGATGATCATGTCATTTTGTCATTTTGTTAAGGTGGCATACCAAATTCATAGATTTGTGTCTGTTGAAACTTTTTTCAATGCAGGGATAGATTCTACTTTATCCTGGAATGCTCCTTTTAATGTACTGTAGAACTGGATTTGCTAGAGATTTCTTGAAGATTTTTATATCTATATTCATCAGTGATATTGGCCTTTAACTTTATTTCTTGTAGTGCCCTTGTTTGGCTTTGGTATTGGGGAAATATTGGCCTTGTAAAATACTTAAAAGTATTCCTTTTTCAATTTTTTTGCAAGAGTTTGAGAAAAATTGGTATTAGTTTTTTTTAAAGTATTTCTTTAAAAGAAACTAAGAGTTGGTTTTTTTTTAAAGATAAAACAAACCTTTAGCTAGACTAATTACAAGAATAGGAGAAAACTCAAAATCAGAAATGAAAGAAGAGACATTACAACTGATATTGGAGATACAAATGATGATAAGAGACTACTTTGAACAATTATACACTAAAAATTGGATAGCCTAGAAGAAACAGATAAATTCATGATCACATACAATGAGAGAATCTCTCTCTCTCTCTCTCTCTCTCTCTCTCTCTCTCACACACACACACACACACACACACACACACACACACACACAGAAAATCTGAACAGAATAGTAATGAATAAGGAAATTTATTCAGTAATAACAAGTTTCACTTAAAAGAAAATCCCAGGACTTGATGCCTTTGCTGCTCAATCCTGTAAACTACTTACTCTTACCATTTCACATTTTCCTTCAAATGGAATCCCTTTTCAGCATTAAGCATGTTTATTTTTAAAGAAAATCTTATTTTATTTGGTAACTAGTAAATGCATTTCACTGTTGTACATAGATGAAAACTAAAAAATAAGAAAAATATTAAGTTCCAGTTAATGTTCTCTATTGAAGACTCTTGACTTGAAATTTGTTCTTTCTTCAACAGAATGACAAGCAATAGGAATAAATTTGTAACTATCATTGAGACAGACTTTCTCTTTGATGAAAGGATTGAAAGAGAGTTGGGCATGAAGAAACATGCAACTCAGGAGGCTGAGGCAGGAGAATCCCAAGATTGAGGACCTAAGCAACTGAGTGAGACCCTGTCTCAAAATAAAATATAAAAAAGGCTGGGAACATAGATCAATGTTAAAGTACCATTGTGTTCAATTCCCAGTTTAAAAAAAAAAGAAAGAAAGAAGGAAGGAAGGATTGAAAGAGAACTGAAACTGAGTGATTTTTTTTCACTATTCATGAGTCATAAATAAATTCTGGAGGAACTAATTAGTTTTTTATTAATTAATAAATTCTGTGTTCACATAGCAACTGAAATTACCTCAGGTGCCAGAGTAGTCCTCATCATGTATTCCACATAATGCTAGGTTGAACACATATCTGCAGGCACACATTTCACTTTGCAATGACCATAATCAGAAAGGTTAAAGATTAAAATATATGAAGGATAGAATCTGGCCTAGAAAGATGAGGAAGAAAAGAAAACAGACAACATTCTTTGGTACAACAAAAAAAAAAAAAGAAAAATCCAGCAAGAACTTCTTTTATTGAACTCAAAACTCTTCCAAATTATTAAGCAATCAGTTCTGGTGCCAATTACAAACTGATGTAAGTGCTCTCTTCAGTCAGAAAGAGCAAAAACACTGGGTGGAATGAAAACCAAAAAAATAGAATGGATGGATGATCCTACTCTGATTCTCAATTTATGTCAAATATGATTAGACTACACTTTCTAAGACAATTTTACTTATCAGACATACTACAATGGTATAACTCAGTGGCACAGGACAAATTATGAAGGGCATGATTGATGTTTCTGCAATCATTATTTATCCATAGTGAGAAAAGAATTACTGGAACGATCTTTATACTTACAGTAAAATGCAGATTTATTGACACATTTTTTTTTTAAGGCTGAAAATGTCTTTGTCTATTTTGTGCTGTTTAAGAGTTGTCTAATCAACATTGGCCAACTGCTCTGTCCTTCCTGCAAAAAAAAAAAAAAAAAAAAAATGTCAGCTGAGCTCTTTGGTTCTATTAGGGAGCAAGTTAGAATACAGCCATTTTCCTTTCAAAGCATTGGCTAGAGAATCTCCCCTGCCAGGAACTGAGAAGCTTTAATTTTGTGAATCATCAAAGCTTTTTTCTATACATGCAGCAGAATAACCTTTTCTTTTCAGAAGATCTAATCCAATAGCCTCTCAGACCTCAGGATGTCACTAAATGGCATATGTGTGGTGCGCAAGAAGAACAAAGGAGAAAACCATTCAAAGCTGAACTACATATTACATAATACCCTGTTAGAAAATCCACGACCCATAAAACGCTTACCTACTTTGTGGAGTTTAAATAAAGCGGAGTGGTGTTCTTTCTAAAAGAACTGCTTTACAGTTATCTTCCTGTCAAAATTCCAATTATTCTATGACTCAGTGGGTATGTCTAGTTTTTTTAAAAAATCTTTTTTTGGCTAAGAATGTGAAGAAGTTTTTATAAGAAGTTTGTAAGGAAAAGTTTATATAACAATGTGGAGCTGTATCAAATACATATAAATTTTATTTAATTATTTGAAATGTTTTAAAAATAATATTTTAAGAATGTTACCTATAATGGGAAAGAACATTTTCTTTGGTACATCTGAAAACATAGTAATTTACTCCTGCCTAGAAATTAATTCACTGATAACTGTGGCAGCGATGGAGATAATGGGTATTCACATTTCAGGCTTTTGTATTAAGGCTTACAAATAAGAGAATTCAGGATAATACACACACACACACACACACACACACACACACACACACACACATATATATAATACACACACATACATAGACATAGACATATACATATATGTATACACAGATACATATGCCATAAGGGTTTTATTTTCCCAATTTTTACAAAACTGTGCTTAGGCACTTTTTATTTCATTTGTAGCAAAGACTGACTAGCTGCTTCCAGTATCTACTTTCACCTTCTTTTGGGCACACAGCGAGACTGTATTTTCCAACCCCTTTGCAGATTAGTGTAGTCCGTTACTTGTTCTAGCCAACGGAATGTGTACATAAGTGATGTGCTCATCTTCAACCTGGCCCAGGAAAACTTCTATGTGGTGTTTTCTCATCCCAGTCCACCTGCTAGGTAACAAAGACTCGACACTAGGACACAGAACCTTGTAAAAGGTGCCCAAGTCACAAAATAAACAGCCACATGCCAATCACATACATCTATGACCTTGAACTTTGAGGAAGTGAGAAATATTCATTGTGTCACATCACAGAGATATTATTAGGTTTTTTAGTTTTTAGTTTTTTTTTTTTTTAACAGTAGCTCTTAATGTACCACCTATTGTTCTATCTTTTCTCTTTTGGTCGCCCTCTTGTCTCCTCTCTTTCTTGTTCTCATTGTCTCTCTTAGGTCTTCGGATTTAGTAACCAAATCAAACTGCACTCAGTGGATTTGGGATTAAGACCTCCACAGTGTTGGAAATAATAAGCAGACTCTCTTAATTAGAAGAATAAGCTTAACCAATTAAATGTTTAAGAAACTTACAAGTTAAATATTTAGGATAATTTTTATTAAATAACTGTTTGAGTGGGTGGGCAACATTTATGTAGTTTAGACACTCCTTCAGAGTCTTATGGGAATTGTGACAAACATGGTTATCTCAGCATTAATGACTGAAGATGTGTACATGATAACCCTCTTCTGATAAGCAGGAAAAACAATGTGCATCAACTTGAAAAATCAATATTAGCATAAGCACTCAGCCAGCTCTTTATTTGAATGGCCCTGTGGCTTCTGGTGGACACGCATGGACCTTGTAGCACAGTGTTAGACAACGGGAGCAGGCCAGGAAAAGTATCAGTTATTGCTTTAACTGGGCAAATCTTCCAAAAGAATTAGTTTTAAAACATATTTTAAAAAATCTCTCAAACTAAATTCCATTCTGATTTTGTGTAAGCTGCTTTCTCTCAGACTCATTAGGGCAATTAGCCTTCCCTCTTCTTTACTTCTTGCTCAATGTTAGTGGTTCTCAAACTGGGCTCAGTGAAACCCATTCAGAGGCCATCTCAAGAGGTAGGCTCCAGACAACTCATTCTGGATTTTACTAGCAAAGTTTCATTTTGATCTGTTCTTCAAATCGAATTTTGGCATATACATTTATATTTGTGTAGGGATGGGGAAGGTCCCTTGGCTTTAAAGGGTTACAAAGCACTGCTTTATATTTTACTTGGACATCACATCTACTCTTTTGAGTTTTAGTTTCACAAACACCCATGGATGTCCAAATATGAATCTACAGCATGCTACTTTTCTGAGCCCCCACTTACAGTCCCACTCATATTCCACCTCTACTTGCTGGATGTCTCATAGACTCCTCCTCGAAATATTCCTGAAATAAAACATATTATCCTGCCTACTCTTCCTCCTTATTCAATGACATCACCATCCACCTGACAATGTGAAACTTTGAATCATCCTGACCCCCTTTTTTTTAACCTCCCTATATTCACTTAGTCATTTGGTCCTGATTGTAAAATGTCCTAATTTATCCCTTAAATATGTTCTTTCTCTCCAACCTCACTACTACTACCATGTCAGCATTCTTCATCTGGACAATGAACAGTCTCCAAATAGCTTTCATTATCACTCTGCCCAATGACTGCCTTGATTTTTCTAAAATATGGTAAAAATCCTAATAGTTAACATTTTGTTTTAGCTTTGTAGTTAACAAATTGCTTTAATATACATCATTGTATTTAAATCTTATACTACAGTAAGAAGACATTGTTATTATTCTTAATTTAGAACAAGAAACTGAGGCCTAAGAAAATTAACTTGACCAAAGAATTTTAGAAATCATAGATATGAGATTTGAACCCAAATCAAAGACTAAAGTTTGTACTGATGACATTAAGCCATCCTACTAAACATGTATCATCACTGCCTATGAGAGAATGACCAGAATTTATAGTATGAAAGCCTTTTTATAATGATGTCCCTGGAGATTATTTATTAGTTCATAGAACAATATAGAATAGTTGGAACTCAAATTGTCATGTGAAATGCTGGATTAGTTACATAAACTCTCTAAACCTCAGTTGCTTAATCTGTGAAAGTTAACAATAGAGTTTATGCCCCAAAGCTGTTGTGGGACTTAAACAAGATTGGGCACGAGAAGCCCTTTACATTTGATTTGTCCCAAAGGAAGTGCTCAATGAATGTGGGTTGTTGGTACCAATTTATAAACCTCATCCCACACCATATTCTTTCCATCTTCCATCTTGCAATCAGGCCAGGCCAAAACTCTGTTACATCCTTTATAAAGCCTCAAAATTCCCAGGTGATGACCTCTACCACCACGACTTTATACATGCCTGTATAGTTAGATATTTGGTCAGATAGTGGATCCCTGAAGGTCAGCAGTGGAATTCTCCTAAGGAATAGTTCCTTAAAAATGTCCCCACCCACAACAGAGTGATTTTCCTGCCAATTCTCCCGGGTCTCCTGCCTTAGGTTTCTTATTCCCTTTTCCTGCTTTTCCCTCCACCCCCATCACTGCTTTCAGATTTGTCCTCAAGGGTTGTCCTTGATTCATCTTGCCAGTTCTGCTGTCCAACTCCAGCATGGTGACAACCACCTGACCTCAGCTCCAGGCCAGTCTCTTGTCCCTGGACAAGACTTTGGCATCTTGTCGATGATCTCTCTGGCATTTAATCCCAGTCTGTCCTATTTGTAGCTTCCCTGGAACTGACAACTCACAGGGACTGACCAACACTGGTTCTGATGGGATGATCATAGCTCTTTTATACTCTTCTGTCTTATTTCTTAGTTATTTTCACCATTAGATTGAACTCTCCAGGGCAGAGACCTGTCTTTGATCTTTGTAGCTCCTCCATAGCACTAGGTTTAGAATAAATCGCTAATGAGTTTTCTTATTGATTGAATACATAGTTCTTTCCCAAGCTAGTGGCAGTGGGCACTCCCACTCTGTAAATTCTTAACACCATGTAGAGTTATCTGATAGTTAATGCAAACTTCGGAAACTTCTGTTATATAATCAGATTCAGATCCACAGGAAGTACATATAAATATGGTCATATGTGGGTTTAATTTTTTTTTTACCAGAGTGTAACAACATCTCACCTATAAAGTAGTTTTTATTAGTCTTTATTTAACTTCTTTGTACACATTTTCAAGGTTAATGCTTCACTGTTTTACAAAGCAATCTGTTAATACTAATTATCATTTTGTATTCCTTGAAGAAAGTCTTATCCATGTTTTACTATGTCACCTTTTAAACAACCTTTTGCAATGTATATTCCACAAGATACTGCTTAAACTGAAATACACTGAAATTTTCATGACTATAAATGAATCGCATTTTGTTTTTGATTCAACAATGCTCTTGTTGGATACAGTTCCCTTCAACCACTGGGTCTTAATTTTTTTTTTAATCTGTAAAACAACAGAGACGCCTAGATGATCACTATTTATTTATTTAAGAGAGAGAGAATTTTTAATATTTATTTTTTAGTTTTCGGCAGACACAACATCTTTGTTTGTATGTGGTGCTGAGGATTGAACCCAGGCTGCACCCATGCCAGGCAAGCGCGCTACTGCTTGAGCCACATCCCCAGCCCCACTATTTATTTTTAACTCCAACCATCTGTAGTGTATGGTTCTGAGATAGAATTAAAAATACTAGTATCTCCTTGTCTCCAATGATTTTAAAATAAATAGACAAAAATCCTAAAAATCTATTACTTAATTTCTTTTCAGTATTATGAAATACTTTGAAATTATTAATTTTGAAAATGTATGCTTTACATAAATGTAAATTAATGCATTAATGGGATACTAGTTTTTGTCTACCCATTACCTAGAATACATATTTTAGGGACATGTACATTATTGCAACAAGGGGATACTACAATTTTTTTGTCTAGCAAAGTAAGTGATTATTCTTGCTGTTGAGAGCCATAATTGAATACCATGGGCGTGAATGTTATTTGGTACGACCTTTAGAGCAGGCAATTTGACTTATATGTATCATCAGACTTAAAAATTCAGCTTTAAAAAATGCATATAATCTTTGAACTCTTAGAACATTCTCTTAAAGATATAATTGAGGACAAATATAAAGTTATAGCTAAATGGTCATTCTTTTCAGCATTTGAATTAGAAAAGACAAAAAAAACTTATTAAGTGTTTGTGGATTCATTGAAGATCATTGCTCATACAAATGATGACAGATAATCAGGGCTACTGCTCTCTAAATACTGTGTGCCTGGGCACATAATGGGGAAGAAACACTTAATTACTCCTTGATGAGGCTCAGGTCTTGTGGCTGAAACATCCCAGAGAGAGAAAGGTTATGCCCAGAAAGGCCACTTTCCTTTATGCCTTCCCCAGCTCCATTATGAAACAGAGGAAATTGAACATCTCATTATCTAAGATGTGAGGAAAAACTTGGATAAGGAAAAAAGCAGGGAGATGCAGAGGACTGGAAAAACAGAAGGCCACGGCAGAGCTACTTCCAGCACCCATCTGAATGGACAGGTTCTAGGACTCCAAGGAGAATGAGGAAGGTGCTCTCTTTTGCCACCTTCTGATCTCAATATGCTAGTGCACCAGATAGGAAGATGTTTGCTTCTGTTCATAGAATGTATCTGAAGTTCTTCTAAATAGTTAGCATATGGTTAAGGGTTTAGAATAGGAAATAATTAAAAGATTCAATGATGGGAGATGGACTGAGAAAATTTTTTACAGAAGATATTTGCTAACATGAAATGATATTCACACATACAACACACACACATAGTTGAGTGAAAAAAAAGCAGGTTGTGAAAAAAAATGTATGGTCATCTCATTTCTATAAAAAACAATACATACTTAGATACAAAGTCACAAACAAAATATGGAATGATACCCTTTAAGAGAATTCATTAACAGAATTCTAGGTACTGGGATTAGTAGCAAATAACACAGTTAAGGTCCCTTCTCATAGAAACTTCATTCTCATGGGAATATACATAAAAAATGACATAAATAAATATAAAATATGTGCCAAATACTGTTATGGGTGCTAGGGATACAATTTTAAGACTGAGATAGATAGAGATGGTCCCTCTGTGAAGGCAGATAAGAAAACAGGCTAAGGCTGTTAAGATAATAAATACTATGAACAGTGGAGTGGGAACATTATGGGAATGTAGAAAAGTGACTCCTGACTTGGTCATGGAGGAGCAGGGAAGGCATCCCTGGGAGGGAAGTTCAAACTAGCATCTAAAAGGTAAGTTAGACGTTAGGCAGCTGAAACAAGGGAGCTCTCCAGAAAGAGCCCTTACAAATTTGAAAACCTTAAGAAGGAAGTGAAACAGAGAGATCTGACAAACTGTCTGGATGACCAGCTGATTCATTCCAGGAATTTGTTTTGGTGTCTGTGATACTTAAGAGTTCGAGCGAGGATGGAACAACGAGAAGAGGAGAAGGTAAAGAAATAAGCAAGGGCCAATCTTGAAACCACATTAAATGGGGTTCAGGCTTGTCCTTAAGTAACCTCTCAGAGGTCACTATGAATGGTTCAAGAGTTCAATAAATAGGTTTAGCCCTAGTGTATATTTTTCAGGAAGAAATCATTTTCTATTGATTGATGAGTGGATTGATTGATCAACTGAGACATGGGGTCTGGCTATGCTGGCCAGGCTGGTTTACATTCCTAGGCTCAAGAATACTACTGAATCAATGATTCAGCCTCTCAAGCAGCTGGTACTAGAGGTGTGTACCATTGCATCCAGCTTAGAAACCATTTTTTAAAATAATAACACCTTCAAAGCCAATTTCTGAAGAATATTCAATCATATGAGGTTATGCTTTTGTTGTGGTGTTTTTAAAAAGCAGGCTACCAAGCAACAAACATAGCATATGATCCCACTATGGAAAAAACCCAGAAATTTATGTTTTAAATATAATGCAAAGAAAAATGTCTTAGAGAAATATGCTAAACCAAAATGTAATCCATGTCTATCTCTGATGATAGAAGTACATGTAGTTTTTTCTTCTTTGCTCTATACTTTTCTGTATTTTAAAAATTCTACAATACATATATAGTATTTTATAATTATAAGAAAATGTTTAAATGCATAAGAACTATGCCTTACAGACAGAGAGCAGTGTCCTAAGGGCTAAAAGTTGCCAAGTGTCCTAATGATATGAGTTGTAGGCAACTCTTTAATGGGGGGAAAACAACACTGAGATCTGGATGGGATTTCAGAGCCCACGAGACTTCCCTTGAGTCTTTCTATAACAATTTGAATTGTAATTTAAAGATCACTATGGGAAACTCCATCTTTTGACAATACAACATAAGTTTCCTTATTGGCAAATAAGTTTTATAGTACAATAAATATGCACATATTTTTCCATGTCTAATCACATCATTTGCATATGATTTATTCCTTATCCCCACCCCATGTAATGTTTATAAGAATTCTGAGTCACACTGGTTGCACTTGACAAACAAGGTGAACAAGCTAAATTATATAATCTCTCCACTAAGCTATTATCAGACCAGCAATGTCCTGAGGGGACTTCAGTTCCAGCTTTCTACTGAGGGGCTTAAACTCTGACCTGCCATAGAACTGCTTCAGGGCAAGTTTCTGAACCACAAATAAGGGAGGTGAGCTACCAATGATAAGGTATTGTTCCCCCATGGTAAACTTGAGAACATCTTATCTTTGAATACTGATAATTTTTATATTATAAGCTTTATAAAAAAGGAACACTCTGTTAAGAAGGAATGCTTGAAATTGCTTTCACATTCTGGAAAGTGAAAGAGACAAAGCTATTCTTTTGTTTGGGGCATACTCAGAGAGGGCTTTTAATGATACAAGGTGAGCTCTGTAAGGTATATTCTGAAAGGAGGAAGTTTTGAAGAAAATTAAATTGTTCTGCAGAAGTTTTCTAATAAATGGAGGGGTGGCTATTATCAGTGAAAGTCTCATTAGTTCTTTTCAATCTAGACCCCAACCCAAAACATGGGTAACATACAGTCTAAGTAAAAAGCAGTATGCTTCTAAGCACAGAAGACTTTGAGATACGTCCTTTAGCCTTAAATTCTAAGCAGACTGTTCTCCTTCAGCCTCTTCTGTAAAGAGAGTTTGAATGCACTGCTCACAGAATAAGGAAGGTATAAGAACCCTAAAGACTCTGAGAAGATGATAAAATGGTGGAAGGATCAGGGCAGAGAAGAAAGCAGGTCCTGGAAGCATAGCAGCAGGCCAGGGCTTAAACTAAAAGACAAATCGCCAAACTCCCATAGTAGAGAGTTGGCCAAAGGATTTTGAGAACAGAAAGGTATGGTATTCAAGTTTTCCAATCTATGCTATGCTACTGTCCTCTTCTGTTATCCCAGAGTCACAGCAAAAGCTTAAAACATGCAACTAAAGTTAATGGTTTGGAGAATTTAAGTGGGGGGTCCCCAAAGGTGTGAAGTGATAGGAGCAATAACTATATTTGCAGTGTTAAGATGAGAAACAAGTGCTCAGGAGAATTACTTGGGGTGAGCGGTGACTTGAGGAACATAAGCCAACAACCTCCTTAATCTTTGCTCTGCTGTTGTGGCAAAGACCACATGTGTGAGCATATTAACACACACATACAAATACATACACACATGCCATGCACATCCTATCAGGAATCCTCAGAAATAGTAGGAGGCAGAACTTCTCAGAACATATGGGTTGGGAGCTGGAATGCGACCATCTTCTCCAGATGTTATGGGACAGGGTGTTCCCAGAGGTTGGGACATTGGTAAATGGCTTTCATTGAAATATATGGTTCTTGACAGAACAACATTTCTGTTATGTTAGCAGAATTAAACCTCAGTCAGCTGAATTGTTCTCTAAAACAGAGTGGAAATTTCCCTTGTATAGAAGTCACTTCTATTGTTGGCAAAATTTTCATTGAGTTCTGTTTCTATTTTAACTTCTTGTTCAGCTAAATTCACACCTTGTACTTATGTGTGCTCATTAACTTGGCCTTCAGCTGCAAGGACCTCTGTCTTTCTTGAGTCCTTTCTGAAATATTTTCACTTAAGGGAGCCCAAAGAATTGCCTGGTCCTTTCACATGGGATATCTCCCTTTACTTGTTAGGGGAATTTTTTCATAGGAATGGAAGCCGTTTATTGTAGGACAACAGAGCTATTTATACATTTTGCACAGCTTATCTTAATTAGCATAAACTAGATACATCAGTCATCCAATAAGGAATCTCTACACTTAATGGCTCACTTTTGTTACTTTTCAAACCACTCCCTCTGGCATTTTGCCAGGCACCATCCAGACTTGTTTACAAACTCTAACATTTCCCTAGCAAAATACCAGGTGTTATTTTGACTTGTTTACAGACCTTAACAATGTTGGAGTTTTAGTATTAGATGCCTCATATACTCTCCCTTTAGACTGTGTGAAAATGGAAACATGGACCCTGTGACTGTAACAGAAGTAAATATACCAGATGTGGTTTGGGTCCTAGGGATCTGATTTCATCCTGATTTACTCTTCCATGATCTTTACAAGCTGAAGAAAGGTCCAGACCTTTTGTACTCTTTGTAGGCTGTCATTTCTAAAATCAAAGTTTAAAAAATGACATTATGAAGTGAGTGTGTGAATGTAGAGCTTTCTTTGGTTATTCATGGGAATATGTAAACAAATGCCTTTTGGGTATGATTATAACAAGATGGGGGAATTTGAATTTTTGTTAGCCACTGATCTAAGAATCCTTCTTGGGAGAGCTAGCCTTTTAGGAAAAGCCATCCTACCTGGGGTAAACCTGGGCTACAGAGGCTGGTTTTGGTTTGTGACACTACAGGGTGAATCTGGGAGGGAGGAGGTGAGAGAGAAAGTGAGAGAAAGAGAAAGAAAGAGAGAAAGTGAGAAGGGAGATGTTGGGTGGGAGCCACCGGGGCCCTCTGAATATGCAGAAAGCTTAAAAATAAATCACAGAATTTTTTCTGGAACCTGTAGAGGAGTAACCAGCTGTAGCCCAGGCAAGTAGAAACCCCTGGCTGTATTTGAAGAACACGGCCATGCTCAGAGGGAGGCAGTGTAATAGACCTAGTGATCAGGAATTGAGGTACTAAAGGAAGCTGAGTATTTGAGAAGTGAAGTGGATTGGTTAGTGGAAGATACACAGACACAGAGAAGTGACAAAGGAACTCCCATGATTTGGAGGGAAGACTTGGTTGAGAGCAATCTGCACTGTTTAGCAGGAACTTAAGGAGACAAATCCTTATAGGATGAAAAATAATAAAAAGATGACTACTGTCTGTTCTTAAATGGAGTACAGGCAATTCTGTAAACTGCATCATGAAGTATATTGCTACAAAATAGAACCTGTATTCCTCCTAGGAAAATAATATAACAGAGTTTCATACTGACCAAGACTTCAGCATCACATAAATACAACCAATTTTATGTCATAAAAATGACGAACTTACACAATCACCTAAAACTGTAAAATTATTCTTAACTTTTATAAACAGGCATAAATTTAATATATGCATAATATTACAAGAGACTCCATATGCAATAAAGCAAGCAGCTATAAAAATAACTATTGTAACATAAATGAAATAGTATACATGATAAAATGAATTAGACAATAATTTCGTTTACCTTCTTAGCACTTAAATATAATTTTATGGAACAGTAAGTATAACTATTACAAGGGCTATTCAATGTAGTCAAGTTAATACTGTCTCCTCTTTCTGGATGTTTCTGAATTAAGCAGTGCTATTCGATGTTGATCAATCAAAAGTCCTTTAAGGAACATAGTAGTTACTATGTTTATTATTCTTATTACCACGGAGGTGACCATGATAAGCTCTTTTCTGAAAACACTAAATGGCATGTTGTTAAATCAAAGTTCCAGAACAGGTCTCTGATATAAAGGGCCTGCTGAGCTGTTAGAGACGATACCCAAAGATGAAAGGATTGGTCTTTCATCAATTAACTCCCCTAAGCCAAGCAGCAGCATGGCCAGAGAGCAGGTGAGAAAATGTCCATGGACCTAAGGGGCCAGGATATTTTATAATAAAAATTTTGGGGAAAGAAACATAAATCATTTACATTGAACTTACATTGGCTACAGATAATGCGAAGTGGGCAGAGTCCTGGGATAGGAAGTCAGTCGTAAAGGGAAGTTTTTGCAACTTCTTAGTTTGTTGGTTTCAAAAGCAGAATGCAATGTGACCTTGATGGCTAATCTTCAGCACACAGGAAAGGAATGTGGGACAGTTTTTTTTTTTTCTTTTTTGATTTAGCTTGAAGCTGTGAGTTAAAATGAACTTCTCTTATCTTTTTCCTCCCTCCATTCTTTGGCCTGTAACTAAGTTAGGACATCTCAGAAATATTTTCTTATCAATATCTGGAAGAAAAAAATGCAAAGCGAGAAGGTCAAGGGTGGGATTCTCCATTGTCATTGAATACTGGGTTGGGCTGCTGATCATTGTATTTTCTCTTAAGAGGCGGGAACTTCTGTGTGGTTATCAAGTTAAATTAGTTCATGCTATGGTGTACCTAATGTGGGACAACTGGGAAGCAGTTGTTTGGGGATATTTCATTAGTCAAGATTGCATTAGGCTGCTTGTAATAGATTTCTGTCTATAATTAGGAGTTTATGGCTCCCAGTTATAAGAAGTGGAAGCAGCCAGAGCCAGCATAGCTGCTTCAGAGTCATCAGGGACACTGTTTCCTTACCCCCTGGCTCTGTGTCTGCCTGCTTCTGCATCTCAAGGCTTCATAAGCACATTATGGGCAAAAATATAGGGAAGGGCAAAAAGTGCACACCAGCTTTTTTTTTTTTTTTTTTTTTTAACGAGGATATAAAGTGTTTTCAGAAACTCCATTTAACAGATTTCTGCTTATTTCTCAATGGCCACTGGGAAACATTGTCCTCTAGCCACAATGAAAATTTGAGTACATTTCATCCCAAATGAAGCCAGTGTAAAAAAGAAGGGCTAACAGGTATTTCATAGGTATCTAGCAATATTCTTCTACATGTTGAAATTTTTGGCTGGCAATGAAGGGCTTTGCAGTGGTATACTTCATATTTTAAATCATGTTCAAATGGCCAGATTATTAAAATTTTTTCATGTACATTACCTAATGTGTAATCCTGCACTGCCACCACACTCATTCATGATTATTTATTATCTTTTAAAGTATATATGAAACTAAGTTTAAGGTTAAATGACTTGTAGAAGAACAAATAGGCTCAAATGGACATTATCTTTATCCAACATTCTACATGTATAAGATTATCCATCATGGACCATGGAATTAGAGACAGAGGAAGTCTTAGAGGTCATTGGGAGCATACATGATACAACAGAAGCCCAGAAAGTATAACTGATTTAGCCAAGTTCTAGTTATCAACTGAGACAGGATAAAGTTCCAAACCTTTGAATTCTAGTCCCACTACTCAACTTTGTCTATAAATGTGTCTGACCTTTCTTTGGGGAGAAAGAAGCAATCAGTCACAGCTTTTACTTATTTCCAGCCATTTCAGATTCTTTCCTAACCTAATTCTTATTTACAGGGTCTGCCACGACAATTTTAATAATAGGCTTGTTACTTTATGGATGTGGACATACATATTATGGAACAAATTGTATTTTCCCAAATAAGAGAATTACATAAATAGGAGCCTGTTATGAGTCAGTTAGTCTCTGATCCTTGAGTTTGTTCTGTCTGCAAGGGAACTTTCTTCAGCACTTCAGTTCTCAGGGCTCACATCCTAGGAGGCCAAAGAGACAACCTCCCTTGATGTTGTGATTTTGTTTGGGAAACCTTGGTGGGCACATCCAAAAAGCTAACTAGTAAAGGGTAGCAGAACCCATGTGGTCCCTCCTTTGCCCAGGGATAGATAATCCTTCTCAGCACCCCAGATGTGTTCCCATAGGCACCTGCAGGAAGACCCAAACACCAGGGAGCCATTATTATTTGGGCAGCTCTAAATCATCTGAAAGTTCTTCTCTCCTGAGCTATAATCCCCTATTTTATAGCTCCTGCTTATTGATCTTCATTCTGTACTTAGGAGTTATATGGATGTTAACTTCCCTTTACACTGAACAAATATTTGAGGAAGCTACCATGGTCCTGATTAATCTTTTCTCTGGTTCCTTTTTTGTTCCTCATGGAGGTATCTCTGAATTCTTCACTATCCTGATCACAGCTTGAAGCTGTGAGTTAAAATGAACTTCTCTTATCTCTTTCCTCCCTCCATTCTTTGGCCTGTAACTAAGTTAGAACATCTCAGAAATATTTTCTTATCAATATCTAGAAAAAAATCCCCAAACTGAAAAAAAATCTAACATATCAAGGCCCTTTAGAATCAGGCACAGTTACAACTAGACACACTACAATGGACAAAGTGTAAACAGCATAAAATAGGACCATCGCCTCCTTTACTTTGTATACTCTCTTAATGTAGCTTTCAATTATGCCAACAACCTCATCCTGTGTTGTTCTGTCAAGCTTGTTGGTCAATTGAAGCTATTACTGTTTTTCTGGAGTGGGTTGTTGGGCCCATTTACTTCCCCTAGGGTGCCATATCTACACTTACCTCGGGTATACCACAAAAACATTCAAGAAGGTCATATTAATTTGTTTTGTGGTTGTCAACATAATTCAGTCACAGTGACATACTACATTCAGTGTGCACTAACCTATTCCAGGCACTGTGCTAACTGTTATCTTCTTCAATCCTCACGACCACTTTCTTATGGCAGATGTTATCCAGTTTTACAGATGAGGAACAAGTGCACGAGACAGAAGGGTTTGCTGAGGTTCACACACAAGGAAATAGGGTGGTGGAGAATTCAGAGCAGGGTCTGTCATAACTTGAAGTTTTTATTCTTAGCTACAATTCTATTCTGCCTTTGCTCTAAGTATACAGAAAAAAATAAGAAAACAAAAAAACTAATTAAATGAGAATTCTTCCTGTGGCTTTATAATAACTAAGGTGAACAGACAGAATTAAGAGGAATAGGATTAGAGTTGTTTTGATGTCTAGGACTAAAAAAATGTCATACATATAAAATCTCATTAGAGATTTTGTGGTTAGATCTGAAGTGGCTTAGTAACTGCAAAAATATTTAAAATGACAATTTAGGGCTGGGGGTACCATTCAGTGGAAAGTTATACTTACCATGCACAAAGCCCTGGGTTTGATCCCTGGCCTGACAGGGTAAAAAAGTCAATTTTAATGAATTTCCTGGCAGCTGGCACTGCTTTACTCAGATGACATAAGATAGCTAAAAAGGGTTCATGGAAAGGTACCCAAATATTTTTTAAAATGTTTGGAATCAAAGTGCCAAGCAAACAACTCACTACAAGGATTTCAATCAGGGCTGGCTTGAGTTTTAAAGCTCTCAGTAAGTGACATAAGAGGAAACAAAGCTCTATGATTCATTTTGCAAGTATTTTTAAAAAATGCCCTTGCCTGCCTCCAGCTGTTTCTTCCTGCTGTGTAAGTTATGTCCCTCAGATCCTCACAACGAGTGGCTGCAAAAGAAATCGGCCAACATGAAAACACGATCAGAATAATAGCTGACCGCAGCAAGGAGCAGACCTTTCCTAAAGAGGATTAGATCATTGCTTTTGGTTTTGTTCTGAATGTGGTCTCTCCCCTTTCCAGATAACAATCCCTTGAAACTGTGTGTAATGTTGGCTTTGAGAGAGGTTCCAGAAATGAAGAACTACTTAGTGCACTGAACTACATTTAGCTAGGTTAAAAAAACACTGACAACAAACAAAAACAAACAAAAAACAAAACCCCAAAGAACAAGCTAAAACAAAATCTTGCTGTTGGTTAGTTCTGTCTCATGGTCAATCCAGAGCCTTTGCAGATGAGGATGCTCCTACCTCAGGGACTTTGCACATGTTGATTCTTCTAATTGGAAACCTTCAAACTCATTCACATCCTATAGTCTTGGCTGGCTTCTGCTTATCCACTATATCTCAGAGTATCTCATAGACCTTTCTGGACTATCCAATCTATTACAGGAATGCTGGTTTTATGTTCTTCTTGTAACTGGTAGATTATTTCTGGTAGGCAGAAAAATGCTGCCCCCTCCCCAAAAGACTCATATCCTAATCCTAGAGTTGGTGAATATGTTACCTTACATGGCAAAAAGGGATTCTGCAGATGTGATTAAGCTAAGGATCTTGAGATAGGAAAATTTATCTCAAATTATCCAGCCGGTCCTCTGTAATCACGGAAATCTTATAAGAGAAAGAGGAAGGCAAGAGTGTTAGAGATTTGAAGATGCTATGCTGCCAACTTTCAGATGGAGGATGGGACAAGAGCCAAGGAATGCAGGCAGTCTCTAGAAGCTGGAAAAGATAAGAAAAAGTAGTCTTTACTGAGTTTTCTACAAGAAATGCAGCCCTGCTGATAGCTTGATTTTAATCCACTAAAAACCATTTCAGACTTTTGATATCCAGCATTCTTTTTTAAAATTATTTATTTATTTAATACATGACAATACTAGAATGCTGATATCCAGCATTCTAAGATAATGTGATGGTGATTTAAGCCACAAAATTGTGTTAAGTTGTTGCAGAAGCATGGCAAACTAACACAGTGCTTATTCTACTGTGTTTATTTGTTCTCTGTTCAACTATAAGCTCTATAAGTATAGAGGCTATGTGTTATTCAACTCTCTATCCTTAGCACTTAGCACTGTAGCTGGCATTATTCAGCACTGGGTATATATTTGTAAACTGTTTATGCTCTGGAAGAGCAAAAAATAACCACATTACGAGATACCACCCTGGGGCTCTTCTTTATGATAGACAATAACTCAACAAAAATATCCATTCCAAGTTCAATCATTCTTTCCTTCAAATATTTCCTGAGGAGGATGTAACTCAGTGCTAGAAGACTTGCCTAACATGTGTTCCAGGTTCACAATCCCAGCACTGAAAAACAAAAAACAAACAAACAAACAAAAAAAAAACTTGGCCCTTCTCTCAGTAATGAGTATTTATAAATGGAACCATCAGCTGCTACCTAGGAGAATCCTTTTCTGTTATGCGGTTATGCCAAAGTGTCCAAAATTATTGAGCATGCAAATCTTTGGTTAGAATTCATATTTGTGTTTGCTATGTCATCTGTAAAAGCAAACAAACAAAAGATTTATAATAGGAATATCTAAGAAAGTTGTTTATATCTTTAACAGTTATTAGGAAGTTGCTTGGATAAGCAGCAGTCCACAACAGTTTTGACCATTACATGTAAATTCCACTGTCTCCCAATGGAAAAGAAACAGGTACAAATTAGGGATATCTGAAACCAGATATCCCTAATTTGTACCAGATATTAGGGTAGAAACCAGACTTGATAATAGGCTTCTCCATGCTCTCTGAGTCAGACAAAAATATTTTATAGGATTATTTTTTTCTTTTTGTTTCTATTAAGTAAAAGAATCAATACAAGATATAAACTAGAGAAAACAGCATAATCTTAATAAAAAGTACAAATACTGTTAAACAAAAAATGAGAACACACACATGTGTACATGCTTTTACATGTAGAAAGATTTACCTCTTGTAATCTTGCTTAATAGAGAAGATTCACTCTTATAACTAAATAGACTAAGACAATCTAAGAGAAGGTAGGTTTTATAGTCATTCAAATTTTATTGCCTTTTGGTGAGGTTTAAAGTTGCAACACTTATATATGTAACACATAATACTAACATACAGCATAGTATTTACATTACATTATAATATATATCCTGTATATAAGGAAAATGTTATAGAGTCTTATTTGGGGAGACCATATGTATAAAAGGAATATTATTTATTCTGAATAATTGCTTAATTTTCAAAAGGATTTTAATGTAAATATGTATTTCATTAAAATGAGGAGAGGATTTCATAATCATTAGATAATTTTCTCTTTGCCCCACCGGACCTGTGTTATGACCTTCTTCCTAGGAGATGGAAGCATATTTTTCTAATTTTAGTATGCAACTTCTAAACCTGGGTTTAAAATCCTCAGCACTAGATATAGAATACACTAGCTATTTGAGCTGCACAATGCTCCTAGGCAGCAAAAGGGAGAGACAACAGAAGTGAGGAGGGGTGATGGGGTCGTGGACCCTGGAGGAGAATGGAGTTTCTCTTGGCTCTGCAAACACGGGTCAGACCCCAGACCAGTCCTGAAAAACTTAATGTGCGCTCTACTGCCACCTGCTGTCATCTGTGGTTTTGATCAAACACAAACTGCAAGGACTAGTTTTTGTCTTGTAAGATTCAGAATGTTTCAATTGTAAGCTATAAATTAAGACTACTCACCTCGCTTTACATAGTAAATATGATATAAAAGTTCATGTGTTCCACACATTCCTGACAACACTGGGTATTTTAAGTTTTTAAATTTTAGCTATTTTGGTGGTTCTCTAGTGTTATGATTTTGCATTTTCATGGCTAAGATTGAGCACTTTTCATAGGTGCTTATTGGTCATTTCGAAACCCTCTTTTGAGAGACAGCTACATTTCTTTTTGTTCATTTTTCTACAAGGTTGTCTGTCTTTCCCCTGTGATTTGAAGACTTCTTTATTCTGAATAGGAATGCTTTGTCAGATCGTTTTGCAGATTTTTTTTCCTCATATTGAGAAGTAACAAGAGAAAAAATAAGAAGGTTTTGATGTAATAGTGCTCATAAGTTTATTATAAAGTTAAAATTTACATTTAATATAAATGGTAATGTCCAATTTATCAATCTTTTCCTTTATGATTTATTTTTTTGATCTTGTTTGAAAAAGCCTATACCAAAGGATAAGTATGATGTAAAAGTAAAGTTCTCTCTTTTTTTTTTCCCATTGTGATATTCAATTGACCATTCAAAAAACCCCTCTTTCTCACGGCACTGCATGCTGTTCTTGTCATAAGTAACTATACACCTGTGGATCTGTTTCTAGACTTCATTGTACTGGTCATTTATTTATTCTTGAACCATAGCCTTGTGTTTCTTTGTAATAATAATAACAGAAGAAATGATATTTAAAATTGTGATAACCATAATAAAAACAAACTAAATTTTAAATTTGCCTTGCAGTAGGCAGTTTGTCTACTACTACATCTAACTCACACAGCAATGTGATTTTTGTTTTTTTTTTTTTTTTAGAAGTTTTGCTATGTCCAAGGTGGCCTCAATCTCATGCTCCTCCGGCCTCAGCCTCCTGAGTAGCTGGGACTACAGGTGTGCACCACTATACCTAGCTCAAGACAGTGTCTTAATGTGGTTCTAGTGGGACGAATCTGGGTGTCTTTCAAAGTTAAATATGAATAGGATTTACTATACCTATAAAGCTAATACTTCTATAGTATTTACTATACTATAGCCACTCTTCTAAGAAAAGTACACACACATTAACTCATTTAATACTTTAAGTAACTCTATGATAGGTACTTTTAAATATGAGAAAATTAAATCATGACTTGCCCAAATCATCCAACTAATAAGTGGTACAGCCAAGTCTGGAACACAGGTTAACCTGACTGCAGAATCTGTGCTCTTAACCTCTACTCCTGGTGCCTCACTTAGGCAATGTATTTTCCTGCAAACCACAACATTCAGCCAGACAACAGGGAAAGGGAGCACCAGTCCCCTACCTGATGAACCATTAATTATTCCAGAGCAATTAGAGTAGATTCCCTCTTGCCTATCTGTCCATTCACTCACTGGTGTCTATATGTGTCAGACAATTCCAGGACACCCAAGGAAACCAAAATCTGTGGATGCTCAAATTCTTTATTAAAATGGCATAGTACTTCATATAACCTACACATATCTTCACACATACATTGAATCATCTCTAGATTACTTATGATACCCAATGTACTGCAAATGCTATGTAAATAGTTGTTATAATATATTGTTTTGGGAATAATGATAACAAAAGGTCTGTTCAGCACAGATGAGATCTTTTTTTTTTTTTAAAGAGAGTGAGAGAGGAGAGAGAGAGATTTTTTTTTAATATTTATTTTTTAGTTCTTGGGGGACACAACATCTTTGTTGGTATGTGGTGCTGAGGATCGAACCTGGGCCGCATGCATGCCAGGCGAGGACGCTACCGCTTGAGCCACATCCCCAGCCCCAGATGAGATTTTTTTTCCAAGCATTTCTAATGTGCATTTGTTTGAAGCCATCTATGTAGAATCTACAAATACAGAGGACCAACTGCATTCATCTGAAGATAGGCTAGCATACTTAGCTTGGTTGAACTCTTCATACACGTGATAATGCAGCTTAATAATGATGTGACTCCTGTTTCCCTTTCCAATCTCATTTTCTTCCCAAACTCCCAGGGGTACTATTTTGTGTTCTTTCATGTAATGATCAGTCAGGTGTGGCTATAATGGGGGTGAACACAGGTAACCAATATACTTACAAATCATACTCACAGATTCTAGAAATAGGAACACAGCACCCAGTGCAGAGCCACATGGGAAAGCACCAGTCAGGAGACACAAGGGGCAGGAACCAGGGAAGCTTAGGCCTTTATTAGAAATTTAAGGAAAAGGCAGGGAAAAGGCGAAGGGTGGGGTGGTCAACAGTTTAGGACTGGCTAGTTTTAATAATTTCAGCAGGCTCTAAACCAGGGATAGTCCCTGATTGCTTGTTTCCTGGCCCTGGGATGATTGAGGCAGAGAAATATATTTTTCCTGGAGTGTGGGGCAAGACTGATTCATCTGTATATCAAAAGCAAATACAAAAGCCTTTGCTAACTTCTAAGAACTGGCTAGCCCCCAAAGAGGCAGTCTCTCCCAAGGCAGAAAGTTTTTTAAAGATATCAAAACATGCCTGGTGTGGTGGCATGCCTGTAATCCCAGTGACTCAGAACTCTGAGGCAGGAGGATCACAAGTTCTGGGCTAGCCTCAACAACTTAGGCCTTAAGCAAATTGGTGAGAGCCCCTCTCAAAGTAAAAATAAAAAAGGGCTGGAGATAAGCTACATCCCCTGGATTCAACCCCTAGTATTAAAAAAAAAAAAGTCAAAACATTGCAATGTATAGAAAATTATAAAATGCAAACAATATGTGTACTCTATATTCAGACTATCTATAGTATTCTAAACTGCCATATGTTTCCTGATCTCAGAGCACACACTATTTCTTGCTTTGGATGCACTTGTCTTTTGTTTTATCTTTAAATCTTAAATACCATTTCTCTCAGGCCAAAGCCCTGATGACCCAGATGTACAGTTAAGAGCTTTCTTCATTATCACATCCTCATGATTGCAGCCCTTATCACTGTAATTACTGGTTAAAATTCCTGTTTCCTCTGCTAATTTTAAGACACTTCCAAGGAGCTGGGAAGAGATAAGAAACATTGTTTGAATGAAGGAATGAATAAATAAAAGAAACCCTCTTTTCCAGAAACAATATTCCACTCTTCCCCCTTTTTTTTCCCACCATGTCCCAATATGGGGCGATGATAGCGTCTTCCTTGCCACCCTTTCTTCACCTTTATGGCTGTTCCATCACCAGGCCCTCTTCTTAGCGAGACCTGGAGTGGCTGAAGAAGGAGGATGGCTCAGCATTTGCCTGCATTGATCTATTACTGAGATGAGTAATCTGAATTTTAATATTATGAAATTAATTTGCTAGGAAGAAAGAAAATATGTTTCAAGGCAGATATTTTAGGCTAATAATTATAAGAATTCCATAATTGTGTTCATAGTCTATTCTCTGTTTTTGTTATTTAGTACAGAGGATTGAACTCAGGGGTGCTTTACCACTGAGCTACATTCCCATCCCCTTTCATTTTTTTTATTTTTAGAGAGTCTTGCTAAGTTGCTTAGGGCCTTGTCAAGTTGCTGAGGTTGGCTTTAAACTTGCAATCCTCCTGCTTCAGACTCCCAAGCCACTGGGATTATAGGTGTGCACCCAGTTCATTGATACATTTATTTTTTGCAGTGCTGTGGACAGAACGCATTGCCTTCTGCATGCAAAGTAAGCACTCTACTACTGAGCTACATCTCCAGTCTCTTATTGTAGATATATTTTAATACACTAATCCTTAAAACACCCTAGTGGTAAGCAAAGGGTATTATTTCCATTGTAGAGATGCAGAATGAAGTTAATAATGCCAATAATGCCAAATAAATTTGTTCATAGTGCCAAAGCTCCTGATAGGGGCAAAACTCTAATTTGAATCCAGGGCTTCTGTTAATAAATCTGAAGTTTTTCTATTACGCCATATTGGTCAGTGTCCTACTGACATATTTATTAACCCTCAGCTTATATCAATCAGTACTTATAGCCAAGATACATGCTTCATGCTTGCAAACACTGAGTTAACGATCATTGTGAATGCTCCTCCTCCATGAGATTAACTAGGCCTTCTCAAAAGGAAGTTGTATGGACAGCAATGACTGCAAGCACATACATCTCTCATAGCAGAGGCACTTATTTTGAGAGTCTATGTATTTTAAGGAGGATACAAAATATCCTTTAAAGAACCTCTCTAGGGTTTGTTTCATTATGAAACAATGAAGAGATGTAGTAAATGTTTCTAGGTGCTATAAAAAGAGACAAAGGTAATTTACCTACTGGAAAAATAATGTGCTATTGTGCAAAACTGTGGCAATGTGAACAAAGAACTCAACAGTGCATGAAAAGCTAAACAAATTGTCAGGTATCCAACCAAAATAAAAATATTGTACAAAACTAATTTAGAATGATTTTAAAATGTTTTCTGTTTTGTTAGCAAGGGAGTCACCCAATCTGGTATTTTGAAATTTACCATTTAAAAACATTCATATTAATAATAACATTTCATATGTGGAATGAAGGCTGAATTTCTTTCATATCCTTCTGAGTGGAAATTTATGCTCGTACATTTATTTATCTCTGAAGCTTTTAGGAAGACATTCCTGTACTGTTAGACTAGAGTTTCAAAGACTCAACTTACTAGCTCTCCTTCTTTTGTTTCAGTGATCCTTGAGATTCAGGGAAAAGTGAAAGATTCACCTTTCGAAGTGGCTGGGAATCCTGCCCCAATAGTGCTATATTCCTGAATGCTAATTCACAGAACATAAATTAATCCAACAGTAACACAAAATGTTTTATTACATATTTCAACTCAGAAACATAAATAATATTTACATAGAATTACATTTACATATTTACATAGCATCATAGTTAGCAGTAAAAAATGTTGGTTTAGGGGTTAATGACTATTATACTTGACCATGAGGACCTATCAAGTATATGGTTTACCATGAGAAGAATTATTAAAGGGTATGTTGAGGGAAAATATGGAAAATTATCAGCTATATGTTTCAGAACTTATTTTTTTTTATATTTTGAATCCTAGTTTATTTTTTCTTCTTAAAAGTTTACTGACTTATGAAGCATAAATTTGCTTTTAATAAATTTCCTTGGCAACATAATATGATAAACTTACAGTTTGTTATTTATTATCTTTAACAAAATTAAAAAGACAAAATGCAGAAGTATTCTTAAAAACTAATTGAAAATATATAAAAAACTATATTGGGAAATATGCCAGATATTATAACAACAAATGTAAATCACATTAGAGATATCAATACAATTCATGAAAAGAGTATTGTATACAGGCATAGGTGAACAATTAGAATGAGGCAAAGTGAATCAAAAATAATACAATTTGAAATTTCTAAATGAACTTAAAAATCTTTCAACATTTATTTAACCATAAGTGCAAATAAAACATATAAATACTAAACTGAAAATTAGTCTTGAACTTGGAGTCAAATAATTTTGTCAATGTAAGAAAATGTAGGCAAAGCAATTTATAAAATGATTTTTAGTACAAATGATATGAATTATTTTGATTACTGTTAAGAATTGCTTTTCTGAAAGCAACATTTAGATTTTTAGCCTTTCAGTATTATTTAGTGATTTAAATACCACACATAATGGGAAATAATAATTTCCATTATATTGATCATAGACGAGTTATAAAAATAAATCTATAGATAAAAAATAATTAAAACCAGAATAATATGTAATATAGATTTTTAAAAATATGCCAGACTAACCTGATATCATGACTTCTTTGCCATGATTATATTGAGTCCTTAAGTTATATGATCAATAAGTTAAATCAGAAATCTTTGATCCACCAATGTTTTGGTTGCCAAATTCTTCTGTCCTACTGTATTACGGATAAATCTAAAAATCTGCAACATTAAAACAATTGAGAATGAAATATTTATCAAGAAAATTAAATATGCACATCAAATCAAACATCTGAACTGAATTAGCTAATTCTTTCAATTAATTTCATATATTAAACTTCTGAGTTGTATGGTGATACACAAAATTATTTCAAAGCTATTATCATCCTTCATAATACTGAAGCTGTTCATGTTCCTATTTAGATGATATGTTTATGAATTAATGTAAATCTCTCATGTTCACAGGAATATACTGTTAAATTTTGGAGAGTCAACTCTTTTCTAACTCTAATAGCCACGGAAATATCAAAATAATCTATTTAGTATGAACAGAATTTTTTTCAGAATTTTAGATCTCTAACAAGGACTAATAAATTACATCTTATCACTCATAAACATCCTTCATACAGTGGAAAATACTTGTGTAATTTTTACTAAAAGTATTTACAGAAGCACAGATTTACCATTTCTTAAAATCTCTATTTCAGAGATTTTACTTACATAGTTATTTATTATCCACAACATGGTAAAGGAGCTTTTCAGTGGGGAGTCCTGAGCTAGATAACCATTGCTTGGTTTTTTTGTTATGAATGGGACTCTCTTTTAAATTATTGTTGACTTTTGGTATCTAGGAGTCCGGCAATTAAGTATCTTTCTACCAGATTTTTTTCACACCTTCTGAAGCAACTTATGCCTTCCACTAGACCCTAGTAGTTCACTGATCCTAAGGACATGGTGCAGAATGTGGTCAGCTGTAGCCCTTCTTTTGGTAAGGTTAATTATATTCTAAAGAATTGTTAAGAATCATATTCTTTATAGATGTCTTACTCTCTGCAGTGCAAATAAATACCTACTTCCAATTTATTTCTTTTAAAAGAAACCCAGAAAAAATTGTAAAATTTACCTCTTGTTGTAGGTATGTAAGGAAAGCTGCTAAAATGAAATTTTGGCAAGCCAAATCCACAACACAGAAGAACAACAGATCAAAAATAAGAAGAGTGGCTTCGTTTCCATAATATAGCATACTGCTGAAGGAATAACTTTCATCTATTAAAAAACAATTTATAAGGTATGTGAGAAATTAAAAAAAAAATAAATCCGTGATAAATTTCTGGTGATAAAATTTGGAAATTTAAAAACAGCATATTAAAAGCAAGTGTTACATTACAATATAGTTTACACAAAATTAAGCAAAAGATATTAAGATTTGCTAATTTAAAAGATTAATCAAAGAACTCATAAAAACTCCAAAGAAGCAGTTTTAACAAAGGTTGGCAACTGCTAGTAGTATAAATATATAATCAATATCTTGCAAAGACCAGTAAATGAATATCCCTTTTTGTATTTCTTTATCTAACTAAAGGATACATTAATTTTAGAAAGATCTTCTAAGGTAGAGTGAGTTAAGAAAAGAAAAATCTCTAACTCAACAAGTGGGTTTTGTCCTTTCTGGAATATGAACAGCCTTTTAAAAAGATTTAATGAACACTATAGACCTTTTCAATAGGAAAAAGAAAAAGGAAAAAAGTACAAATATACAAATTCTGCATACAATTTTTGGGAGGTTCAGAGAACTACCGATGCCACTCTGGATACACAGTGAGGAACCTCAGTTTCATATGAAGGACATTGGGGTACAGGAAATGTTCTGTCATGATCTGGGTGCTAGGTTATGGGAATATATTCAGTTTGGGAAAATTCAATGACCTATCAGCTATAGCCTTACAAAACATGCACTTCTCTATGCATATTATGTTTGTGTATATCTAAGTAAAAAATCTGTCTTACACATTTTCCCTGGTGATCCACATCACTCCATCAATGACATCATACAACGGCAGTTCCCCAGCTTATTATTACCCTTAACTTTCTCCTAAGATCTGGTGCCTTGTATTTAATGTCTTACTGGATACCTGTTCCTTGATGTCTCAAAGTACTTCAAGATATAACACAGTCAAAACTAAATTCAAACACTTTCACTCAAAACCTGGTCCTCCATGACTTAGAGAAAGGCACCACTACCATCTACTTAGTCACGTAAGCTGGAAGTATGGATAACTTTTGCTTCTACAGTTTTTTTCCCCCTTAACATCTCTGGCAATGTTTCCTTTTCTCAGTTCCCATTTCTGCTGCCTTAGTCCATGTCTTCATAATCTCCTGCTGAAGATGGAAGACACATAGAAGAAGAGAGAAGGAGAAGGACAAAGAACAACAAAGGGGAAAGGAAGAAGGAAGAAGAAAAAGAAAGAATGTACAAAAATGATGACTGTGTTATTAGAAATGGTAACAACATCCCTTTCCTAGGTGTCTACCCATAACAGGTGTTGTTCTAGGTTCTTTCTACATGGTAATCCCATAAAACCTTGAGAGGGATCAGACCTGATTTTATAGAGAGGGCATTAAAATTCAGAAAGGTTAAGCAAGTTTCTCAAGTTCACAAAGCTAGTGAATAGTAGCCTCAGATTTTGAATCAAGACCAGAAGACTGTGAAAGCTAAATTCTTAATGACTAAGCTCATCTCTGTCTCAACCTGTACCATATGCCAAAGTAATTCATCCAATTCACAAAATCAGATTTGATTAGGAGGCCTCAATGATATCCATGTTCATTAGCAGAGGCTTTCAAATTGTTTTGGTCATATATCCCTATCAGAATAAAAATTCTGAGCATGCTACCATAGTAGATATATTTTATTAATTATTTTTATATGATGATTTTTTAAAAATATAAATTAAGAATGATAAAATTTATTACAAATACATGAATAGTCATTTTAACATTTTCTTCTCATACATATGTGGATCAACTTACTTATAGAAGGTAGGGCAAAAATTTTAGACTCTTCTACACTGTGGCCTACTTCATACTAGATTACTAAAAGTCTAAAATACAGAACGCATTTTATAGACTTTAAAAATAAATCTCCTTGGGCTGGGGATGTGGCTCAAGTGGTAGCATGCTTGCCTGGCATGCGCGGGGCACTGGGTTCGATCCTCAGCACCACATAAAAAGAAAATAAAGATATTGTGTCCACCAAAAACTGAAAAATGAATATTAAAATATTCTCTCTTTCTCTCTTAAAAAAAAAATCTCCTTTCACTTCTGCATGAATGTATTTGTGTGTCTCTCTCTGTTAAGGGAGACCATAACACTCTTGTTTGACAAACAGTTATTTTTACTTTAGCATCTAGTTCAAACTTCTCCATGTTGCCTTTTCTGAATTCACCCTATCTGGTTACATTTTTTTTTATTGCTTTTCTGTCCCTGATGTAACTTATACCTGCACAGACTTTTATCCCAGAACACTCTACTTACTCATTCACATGCCCATCTTCCACAGATCATTAATGGGTCTATATATCTCAGGACTGGAAAACATGTGGCATGAAATACACATGGATATCTAGACCAGGATGCTAGTTATACTATTTTCATTCTTACAAATCTATAATAACAGGTTATTAGTCACATTATAAGTAAGATATATACCATCTTTCTAAAAATTTAAAACTAGGTTTAATCACTATTCCCATCACAAACATCAGTGATTTTGAAGAACCTGGACAAAATAAAGAATCAGATATTGAAGATTAAACACAAATGTTACTCTTTCTTTGAATGTTTCTTAAAGTCTGCTATTGAATGAACATTCTAATAAAAAGTAAATCTTATGTATTTGTTTTACTTTATCTTTAGTGTGTACTGTTGATTCTGAAATTCATCTCTTTTGCTTTCTTATAGAATCTTTTATCTATCTGCTTCCTGCTACATAACACAGAAAATTATCATAGTTTCATGAAATTGAGTTCATGATGTCTCCCTGTTTTCATATAAAATCATAAAAATCGCAGGAAAAATAACCACAAGTCTTTTCCCCTTAAACTTTGAAAATAGTAAACAAGTTCAGCAAAGGTATTTGAAGTATACCATTGTAAAAGATGCTTTTTTCCATTGGCTCCATGAATTCCATTCCAAGAACTCTTTCAAGAAGCAACTTGTCTTTTATGAAGTAATCCATTTCCTTATGAACCTAACATAAAACAGTCGAATAAAAAATAGTAGTGAAATAAATGATTTCTAATTAATGCAAAATAAGAAATAGGGAAAATGAATAGCACACAAAGAAAATCTGTTCTTCAAAATGAATGTACTATACTGGATTCTAGAAAAAAATTCTCTTTATGAATGTTTTAAATTTTAAATGCTGTATTTAAATTTCAAATACTACTACAAGTAGCATTTATGGCTAGATATACTGAAAATCCATTTACAGAATTTTTGGAATGCAATTATAGCATAACATAAGCATTATTCAGTATGATCAGTAATATAGTAATATTTTGGTAACCTGCTAAGAAAATTCTAGTATAGATTATTTTATAGGACTCTTCACTTGTTAATAAACACATAAAATCATATTTTTCTTTATATAACCTAACATTATTGCTAAATCGTAATTGAGTAGCTATAAATATCTTTTTAAAAATATCATTCCTACATATTAAATTTGACAGACAAAAGAGGAAAATTCACTCACTTGGTTGACTCAAATTATAACTGATATTTGCTCTTAGCTTTATAAAAATTGCATTTGATCCTAGCTTAAATATAAATGTTGATATACATACATGATCAATGAAAGAGCCAAGAAATTTATTCATCGCATGATATGCTTTTATACTCTGCTCAAAAGTACTTGCTGATGAACTCAATAGTCTAGCAGGGCCATTTTTCTAACATAAAAAAGAGAAATAAATAAATATAACATATTTTATGTTCTTGGTATAGAAGTAACATTAACTATTGGCAAAATGTATCTGAACAGTACTTTATACAAACCCTTGTCAAGGTCTCATGAATTCTGTCATAGTGTTGTCTCATCTGGCTAGAAACTGCTATCTGAAAAGTCTGATTATCTGTGTTGGGCACCAAACCTCTCTGGCTACACAAATTTTCCTGAAAAGTTAAAAGAATTAAAATTAAGATGGAAATTATAAAAATCGGCCTATCTCAAAAAGAAAACACATATTCTACTTTTAGTTGGTATCACATACTCCAAGATTTAGAAGCCTTGTGAAATTTACTGAAGAATTTGAAGAAAAGAAATTCTAACATTATTCAAGGTTTCCACTCCTTCCTATTTTACTGATTTCTAGTTTATTCTAGTTCATACTTCCCTATAGCTCTTCATATTGTCTTCTTTGCTCTACTAAAATATATCTCTAAAAAGAAATAAAAATAAACTAACAGATAAATCTCAGATTTTTTTCCAAAGATTTTTGTTATAGTTGGTTTGCCTGAATAAGAATTCAAAATAAAGTCCATACACTGTTTTTGATTGTTTGGGTTCTTATACCTCTCTTAGTATATAACAGACCTTCACCACCACAGTCACCCCCATTTTCTTTACATGTCACTGGTTTGTTTGGAGACACTGAGTCATTTGTCCTATGAGGCACCTATACTCTGGATCTGGCTAATTACTTCCTATGGTGCTATTTAAAATGTATTTAAATTGTAATTATATTCCTTGTATTTCCTGTAAAACAGTAAGGCTTGATTATATTCAGGTCCAATTTTCTCAGGCAAGAATACTTCACAGGTATTGTTATGAACATCCTCCCATAGCATATTAGGAAGTGTATAATGTCAGTTTTCTTCATTTTAATTACTAAAAAACTGACTAAGTGTGTCCAGATTATGACAACCTGATCCCTCATCATAAGTTCCTATCAATATTCACTTAATTGTTTTGACACCCACTGATGACTGCTGCTTACTCTCATAAATTCACTAGTCATTAAAAAATGGTTACTGTCTAATTTATAAGGAAGAACTTTTATATTGTGTAATATTCAGTTGTGGAATTACACAGAATTCATATATGAACTGCTAGATAAAATTAGGTTCTTTTCCTTGACTAATGTTCATGGTAATAAGCTGGTAGCCTAGCAACTTTCAAAACTGACCAATGAGGATTTTTAAAAAGTATTATTATAAATCCTAGATTAAGAAAAGAGAACCCATCTCTCAACTTACAAACAAAAAATGTAAAATATTTTCATACCGCTTCTCTTTTAAGATTCATATTCATTTCTTCCATATTAGTATCTGCATGCCCATGAACTGATCTACCATGAATGTAATATCCAAAACATTTGTGGGATAACAGAAACACCGATATCTATAAAAAGAGAAGAAAATGAGCAATTAGCAACTCACCAGCAAAACACTAAAAATTAATTTTTCTTAAAATTATTTCCTTTCTCCTAAAATAATAAAAATTGAATTCTTGGGAAATATATAAAAGAGATAACAAAATAATAAAGGATAATGAGGTTATTTTTAAAAAGTAGATGGAAAGAAGACTTGAAGATATTTTCTAAGAAAGGAAGCCATTTCGAAACATAAAAATTTTCAGAGGCAAGAGGATAAATAAAATATTTGTCAGCATAAGAAATTCATAATTAAGAACTGCAAATAAAGAAGAAAAAGGCAGTGAGTATTAATTTGTAGCTCATTATAACTATCTCTGAAATTAAAAGCCAGTGAAAATCAGACTAAAAATCCAATCACACCAAATCACTTTTAAAGCCTCTCTTAATGTATTCATAGCCTTTTTTTTTTTTTTTTTTTTTTTTTTTGGTACCAGGGATTGAACCCATGGGCACTTAACCACTGAGCCATTCCCAGCCTTTTTATGTCTTACTAGAGACAGGGTCTCGCTGAGTTGTTTAGGGCCTCACTAAGTTGCTGAGGCTGAATTTGAACTTGTGATCAGGAGGACTCAGCCTCCTGAGTCACTGGGATTACAGGTGTGTGCCTGGCTTATTCATAACCTTTAAAAAGAGAAAAATGACAGTTGCAAGATAAAGTCAAAAAGTACTTACATTACTCATAGAGCATAAATCAACAAATTGTCGAATTTTATCCTCCACAAATCTCTCATAAAAAGCAGCAAAGAACACAATCTGAAACATTAAGCCAAGTTCATGCTTATTAGCTTTTAGGATTTCAATCTTCTTTTATAATCATACCATAGTATTTTAAGAAAAAAAATAAGTTCCAACCAGGAACACAGTGGTCTCTAATGCTTCCTGTGGGATAAGATTCTACTTGGCATTTCTGACTATATGTCAAAGGAACAAAGATTTTGTGTTAAAAGTCTTTGAGGGACCCCATTTTAAATTTTAAAAACTTTTCTGTGTCTAAACAAGACAAATTGAGTGAAGAAAGAAAAAAAATTTAAAAAATTTAGGGTGGATCCATGTTCTAATGGCCAGATTTATTTTTGGTTCTGTAATTTTATTCATCTCCTGGATTCCAAAAGTCATTAGAAATTTGTGCTTTTCAAATTAATTTTCTCTGATAGAATACCACATAAAATGTATATATCTTAGTATTCTATTTTGATAATAGATAATGTGTTAACTATGCAAGTGGAATGATTTTCAGTGTTTTCTTAGATTTAATAACACTAGAAAGGAAAATTTTATAAATTAAAAAATTTTACATTGTAGAGCTTTTTAGATAGGAAATGTTATCTTTCTCCAAAACCTAACTATCCTATTTAAAGCTGTCACTACTGTCCCCCATTCCTGATCTCCATTCCCCTCACCTCTGTTGACTATTTCCTGCCAAATCTCTATAGTGTTATAACTCATAACTAGTTCTTGTTAAGGCATATCCATGAATCAGCACAGTACCTATTATATAAGATGTATTCAAATATGCAAATGAATAAATAAGTGAATCTACAGCAGCTGATTATTAAGAACACATTCTGAAACACTCCACATACATATTTTTAAGCTCCTCTGAAAAACATGAAAAACATCAACATTCAAAATTTAAAAATTAAAGAATACCACTTAAAAGCTGAAGAAGCTAGGTTAAGAGAAATAAAAGGATTGAACAATAAAACTGCCTAACAGATTATTACAATCCAGAAGTATTTATACACATTTATGAGGCCATAACAAGTTATTAAGAAACTCACAAGGATATTTGAGGAATAAACACTGAAATATTAGAATATTGCCAAGGGGAGACATCAGTCTGACAGTGAAATGAGAAGCAAAGAATGAGGTTAGGTAGTGGCATGTTGCTGTCCCAACAATTCTTTACTCTTTCTCCTTAATAACAGACTAATCCTTTGAGCAGACCCACACAAATACCCAGCTAAAAGACTCCAGTGTAGCCAGGTATAGCCAAATGACCAGGTTCTAGCCAACAAAAAGCTGGATGGCACTTCTGAAAGGCTCTTAAAAATGGGAAGGTGAATTAATCTCCTCTATCTCCTTTCTGCAACCCAGTCATTATGGACCATCATATGACCTTAGAGATGGATGTCCCAGGTGACAGAGCTGAACAGCTTTCTGTATCCTGATGGCAGTAGTAAGCCACAATTCTAGTCCTGCACTGCTCATCTTTGCTCTTCCTTTTCATGGGAAAAACAAAGTTCTTTCATTTCAGTCACTCCTATTTTGTTTGTTGTTTCTGTTACATTCAACCTAATATGGAAAGTTTCAGATAATATTCCTTTAAATTTTCTATATCAGATGACATCTGATATATTCACAAAAATACTGGTACATGTACAAAATATTTCCTTACTATTATATTGATGATAAACATTAAACTCCATACTCTTAATCCACCTTATTTCAAATCCTAATTTGTTTGTTTTCCTTTTTGGTTATTAACTTTCCCTTATTAGCTTAATCCCTATAGCTTTAAGTTTGACCAAATCTCATCAATTTATAAATTTTTAAAAATTTATAATAAGTGTCAATTTATTTGTACTTATTTATTTTTGGGTACCAGAAATTGAACTTCGGGGCACTCAACCACTGAGCCACATCTCCAGCTCTTTTTGTATTTTATTAGAGACAGGGTCTCACAGAGTTGCTTAGCTCCTCACTTTTGCTGAGGCTGGCTTTGAACTTGAGATCCTCCTGCCTCAGCCTCCTGAGCTGCTGGGATTATAGGCCTGCCCCAGAGTGCCCAGCCATAAATATCAATTTAAAAAGTCAATTCTCAGGTTATATGACGACACCTGGATCCAATTCTGTAGGAATATGCTCTATTAAAGCGACTTTAATCCCAAAATATCCTTAAAAATAGGCTGCTTTAGGTATACACTTATTAACCAGAGTATAGGAAGTTAAACCTATTCACTCTAGAGGTCTCATCTTCATTTGCTGTTTATAAAATAACATTTTAATTAAACAGAAAGACTCTCTTCTATTCATGGGAGCAGCTGGAAGCAAAAGAGAGAAGTACAGATTATTAGAGTTAAGTGTTTTAGTTGCTGCTTTTTCTTTTTACTTTAAGAGGATAAGGAAAGCAAGCACTGGAAAAAAAAACTCTACTAAAGACAGGGACTCTGAGGCTGAGAGGATTATTTTTACTTTTGGTCATTTCAATAAATATTTCAAAAGAAATATTTGCAGCTTGAGTATATGATATATAAATAAATGTAACAATAAACTATGTTTCAAAGGAAAAGAGAATACTTAGGGTAGCATAATTGTTCTGTAGTAAACATAAACTAGATAAGGAGTCCATCCTATGACTAGAAAGCTATAGATCCCGAAAGACCCTTCAGAGCTCACTAGTAACAAGAACATGAACTCTTGAACTCAAGATGCTTGATTCCAACCTAGTTCTGCCAACTATGAATTTGCATGATTTTTAAATAACTCTGAGTTATTTAATCTTCTCATGCTCCACGTTTCCTCACCTGCAAAATAAGAATCCAACAGAACCTATCTCTGAGGGTTAATGTAAAGATTAAGTAGTTAATATATGGAAAGCAATGAAATGATTAACACAATGCTTGCATTATAATACAATACAGAGTTAGCTATTATTATTGTTCTTATCACCTTTCTTCTGCTGTTGAAATCAGAATATGGTCACTATTTGAGGATAATTATTATGCAAGCAGAGGTACAGAGAAACAATGTTATCTAAAAGTATAATCTCTTATTACCTGTATAATTCCAATGACTAGCCAAAGAGCAGTAGTCACTGCATATCTCAGGATGCGGCTATAAGGAGCTATGTAGCTAGATGGGTTTCTAGAAAGACTAGAGGATGAGTCCATTAATGCTAAGTTCTTGAATCCCACAACCTGAAATAAAAAGGGAAAATAATAATTTAAACAGACATGAATAAAAAAAAAAACTCTTCCAGACTGAAGATGGAATATTTTTTTCTATTCCCCAACATAAAAGAATTAAATATACAAGTTTGTAAACAGTAGAAAGTCTAGGTTAAAAGTAATTATTATTCAGTATATTAAAAAAAATTTTTTTTTTTGGATTGAACTTAAGTGTCTCAGGGCATGCTAGGTAAGCACTCCACCATTGAGCCACATCTCCATCCCTATTAATCCAGTATTTTAATTGTAAAGTATTTACTCCACAATATTTGTTAGCTCATTTGGTTTTCTTCTTGATACACATAAGGGTCAAATATGACTTGGACCTATCTACTGACAAAATAAAACAAAAAGTTGTTAAAATAAACTCTCTTTAGTAAACTATCATTGAGTTAAACTAACAAGTAGCAGTTCATGAGGATTTAACATTTGTCAGGCAATATATTAGCTACTTTTTCTCCTTTAAAATAGTATATTCCAAAATGTCTTCTAAATATATCTTCTTTGATGAAAAGAGGCTAGGGTCAAATAAGTTTGATTTGTAAATTACATTTACCTCCATGCTTCCCACTCCTGTGGGATAAAGGCTTTGAGAAGTTTTAGTGTAAGATTTCTAAATCATTTTGTTGAATTCAGTGTTTTACAAGATTAACTGACATAAATTTCTTTATCATGAAACACTTTTTAAAGCTCACCAGTCTTTTGTTTTGGGGTTTTATTTATTTATTTTTTGGTACTGAGCATTAAACAGAGGGGCACTTAACCACTGAGCCACACCCCCAGCACTTTATTTTAATATTTTATTTGGAGGCAGGGTCTCGATAAGCTGCTCAGGGGCTCACTAAGTTGTTGAGACTGGATTTGAACTTGTGATCCTCCTGCCTCCGCTTTCTGAGCCACTGGAATTACAATCATGTACCCCACACCCAGCAACGTTCTTTTTTCTGATATAGGGATTGAACCCAGAGGTGCTTTACCACTGAGCTGCACCTCAGCTCTTTTTATTTATTTATTTATTTATTTATTTTTGAGATAGCATCTTGCTATGCTTAGGGCCTTGCTAAGTTGCTGAGGCTGCCTCTGAACTTGTGATCTACCAGCCTTAATTTCCCTACTCTCTGGGATTGCACGTGTGAGCCACCTCATCCCTCGACCACGCAACACCCCCAAACACTCTCAAAAACCACTACATTACCAAACAAGATAGCTAATTATGTGAAGTAATAGATATGCTAATTAGCTAGATTTAAGCATTAATGTATTCATATTTAATGCATATTGTACCTTATAAATATATATAACATTTTCCTTGCCAATTAAAAAAAAGCACTACTTCAACTCAGTTTTTGAACTATTTAAATATTATTTCAAAGCTCTAGGGACACATGCATTCTTTTATTATTTTTAAAAATGAAAAGGAAGGGTTGTATATAATGGCATATGCCTGTAATCTCAGCAACTTGAGAGGCTGAGGCAGTAGGATCCCAAGTTTGAGGCCAGCTTAAGCAAAACCCTCAGCAGTTTAATGAGACCCTGTCTCAAAATAAAAAATAAAAAAGGACTGGGGATGTAGCTCAGTGGTGAAGTGCCCCTAGATTTAATCACCAATTACCCCTGCCACACCAAAAAAGGAAAGAAATAGAAAAAAGAAAAGAAAGAAAACAGTATAAGAATTAATTCATATCCAACATTAAGGCAGATAATTCCTGAAAAAAAACAGTCATTCATAAAGATAGTTCTTTTTTTTTAAAATCTAACTTCTTTTTTTAAAATATTTTTTTGTTTTTGATGGATCTTTATTTTATTTATTTGTATATGATGCTGAGAATCGAACTCTGTGCGTCATACATGCTAGGCAAGCCCGCTACCGCTAAGCCACAACCTCAGCTCCAAGATAGTTTTTTTTTCCATGTTTCAGTCTTATATTCCAGCACTAAATGCTTCTTTTGATAATCTCAACCAGATCCGTGAAAAAAGCATAAATGTACACTAAGAGTGTTATATCTTGTTCAGTCGTATCCCCAGCGTTTAGCACAGAACACAGTCTGAAATAGATATTCAGTAATAATTGGTTGAAAAATATCAACCTTATAATAATGATTCTATTGCAGGGGTAACAATATGGTATGGTAGAGAGGAGTTTTTCAAAATATAGATAACTGTGCTTATCTCAGAGCTATTAATGAAATATAATCTCTAAGGTAAGGAGCAAAGATATTTTACACAACTTCCCCCAGGGATTCTGACACAAACCAATGGCTTAAATTATACCTAGAGTTCTCAAATTCATAGAGGTGGAAAGAAGAATGGGTTTGGGGCACTGGGACAAGGGAATGGGTATTGAGTTGTTTAATGGGTATAGTTTCAGGTTTTTTAAAATGAAAACTTCTGGAGATGGAGGGAGGTGAGGGTTTTGAATAACAATGTGAATATACTTAACACCACTGAATTATATACACTTAAAAATGGGTAAGAGGATAAACTTTCTTATAAGTATTTCACCACAACTTTTTTCTTTTGGTCTATTTTACAGTAAGAAGAAAAGATGAAAGCAGAGGTCTCCAAATTTGTTTTAAGACAACTTCTTTTTAATGTGTTTATAATAATATTTCAACCTATAAAAATCTCCTCCACTATTATGAAAACTTAGTTGGAATTATATTAACATTTGTGAGATACCAGTAAGCTACATACAATTACATCAAACAGTTTATACCTCCAAAAAGAAGAGCACAGTAAGTACTTGAAAAAGTGGATTGATTTTTCTTACAGTCTGAATCTCATTCCATTCATTTGCTACAAAATATGTCCTCCATATGCTTACAGGAACAGTGGCACTCCGTACACCACCCTCACCTGGTTGGAAAGATAAAATGAATGAAGGCAATTCATCTTCTTTGCTCTGCAAGAGTAGCAAAAAATTTGGTACAAAGTTTATTTCAGTTACCTTCAACAGCTTTAAGAACCTTTCCTTTCGGTCGCTCCCAATCAATAAAGAATATATCTATGGTAATCTGGGATATGATCTTATGCAAAAATTGCAGAGCCTGAAAGTAACATACAATAAAACATGTGAAAAGTATCAGCATTAAGCCTGTGTATGAAATCAATATTGATATTTTTAAAGAAACAAACTGAAATTACAAGAGTATAGAATTTTTGCAAGTGACTTTATATGAAGTTCTAATATCATTAGGGAGTCACTAGAAGCTCATCACATAACCTAGAATTACCAAGTTCACAGAATTGTCATACATCTATTAATTCTTTCCTTAAAACCAACAAACAAAAACAGGAAGACATCCTATCTCTTCTTCCCATAGGTGTCTTGCATAATTATAATTGACTTTCCCAAAATTTTGTGAATCGTCTGACTTCTTTATAAGAAAAGAAATTTAACTGTAATTTGCTAATCCTAATTAATATGTTAGGATGCTCTGTCTCTTTATTTCTAGTATTGAGATTATTGATTTAAAAAAAACTTGTTGAAACATCTTTTTCATTTATGATCAATATGTTTAAAATAAAGTATTGTTTTTAGGGGCTGCAATACTGGTCAAAGAATAAAAATTTAAGTATGATTTTTTTCCCCCTCAAGAAGCTCCTATTTCAATGAGAAAAGTAGACACCTAACCATCACAATACAATGGAATGGAATCTACCAAAGAGTCATGTTAAGAGCTTCACCTACATAGATGAAAAACACTGAAGTTGGGGACGGGTTTCCATGGGAAGAGAAGAGAAAGAAATAAGAACTAGAGAAAACAACCTCTAAGATTTCTGTACTTTATCCAGAGTATTACCTTTCATCCTGGATTAACAAAGAGAAAATTCATGCCTGAAACATTTTATATCATTGTGAATGTATCATTAGATTTTAAAGAAGATAGATACTAAAATATCATAACTATTTTTAATTATCAAATTATCCATAACTCTTGATAATCCAAGCATATTTTATTCAAGGTAAACTATGGAATGAGCCATTATAAATAAAAGCAAATTTCCTATATAAAACAATTCATTCTTTCTTTCAAAACTAAAGTTTAAGTTTTACATCAAAGATTTTGAAAGCATTTTAATTTTGAAGACTTTTACTAGTTTATTATTGGTCCTTTGAAACTCACCTTTAGAGCAAAAGCACATCCTACATAAGTAACAAAACCTTCTTCCTGAACTGGCATTGGTAGCAAAACAGAGACGGACTTCTGTGCCTATAATAAAAATTATTTGGTCAAAAAAATCACACCAGATATAAACTAAAGAAACTGTAAAAGAAGGAGATAGTGATGCACTTACTGAATGGCATACTAAGGGAATGATGAGCTTAGCGTTTGCCTCAATACTCTTGATTAGAAACACCCCCAGATAAAAATAGCTTCTTTATAAGAGAGATTACTAGTTATTCAGATATTGTCATTTAGATTAAATTCAGAAACTCACTCACTTTGAAGAAAATAATCCAGTAAAGACCAGTTCCCACTGTGATGATAAAAAAAACATTGGCCAGATCACCAGCATAGTACAACAAGAATTTCATAACTGTCTGTAATTTAAAAAGAATTAAAAATGTTAAAGACTCCATCTATTTAGCCCTTCAAATGACACACTATTTATAATAACATATCATTTATGCATTTTCTCAAGCCCCAAGGTCTTGTTTCATGTATTCATGTCTACTTAGACCAACTGAGTCCCCTCCTACATATACCTTTCGGATCCTTAGTCTTCATTCATTCCTGGAAGCTCTGTCTCCTTTCAACTCTCCCATGTTCCACTAAGAAAAGGGAGTGCTTCCAAATTTTCTCTTAGTTAGGAACCTCTATTCCAATATACCTTGTACACTTTCACCAGAGTTACTTTTCTAAAATGTAAATTGGATGTGTTACTCCCTTTCTTAAAAACATACATGAGTGCTCACTGAAACTTAAATTGTTAACCCACAATTTCCCTTCCAACATGGATCAAAGTTAATTTTTTATTTATCTTCTTCTGCCAATTCCAATCATATACTAAATGACTATCTACTCTATACTTCCATCTCAAATACTTTGTGGAATGAGATGTTTTATCAAATATTCTTCCCTTTCTCTCTCTAGAATACTTTTCTTAGTTCTAGGGTATAAACATATCACTACCTTGTCTCCCAGTGCCTGATACAGTGCCAGAAACTCAGATATTAAGCCCAGATAGTCTAGCTTAATATCCACTTCTGTAGGAAGCTTTTCTTGACTATTAGTAAATCATGTCTTCCTGCTCTTATTCCTTAGCATACTGGCTTTGGAGTTAAGACATACTGGTTAAACAAGTTGCCATGTAGCCTTTCTCAGAATCTTCATCAGCAAAATCAACAATAGTTTTTGCTAAAATGCTGTAAAAATTGAGTAGAAAACTTCTGTCTCAGTTTCATCATGTATAAAATGAGTAGAATAATAATAATACCTAACTAATATCTCTATATTGTGAACTTTAAAAGAATTATACACATAAAGCTTGAAAAAGTGCCTGGCACACAGAAAATATTTACTAAATTAAAAAACAAATTTAAAAATATTAAATGCAGAGTAAAACTATGTTAACATGATTAAATGAGGGTGGTCATCTTTTTGATGTTGAGATGGGAAGGTTTTCCAATGCAAAATGTGACATCAAAACTATTCAGATACAATAATATCAAAATTAAAATTTTTAAGCAAAGGGCCTTATTGATAAGAATAACAAATAGCTCATATATTCAGAGAAAATATTTCAGCATCAAAACCAAAAAGGGGTTAATATTTGGGAAAATACAAAAGACTTCAAGTGGAAAATCTAATAGAAAAATGGGTAAGGATTGTAAATAGGCAATTTACAGAAAGGGAAATCCAAATGATTAAAAAAAAAAATATGCAGAGCCAGGATCAGTGGCATGCCTGTAATCCCAGCAGCTCTGGAGGCTGAGACAGGAGGATTGCAAGTTCAAAGTGAGCCTCAACAAAAGCAAGGAGTTAAGCAACTCAGTGAGGCCTGTCTCGAAATAAAATACAAAATGAGGCTGGAGATGTGGCTCAGTGGTCAGGTGCCCCTGAGTTAAATCCGCAAAAAAAAAAAAAAAAAAAAAAAGAGAAATACAGAATCAAAAGTGAAAATAAAATCAATAACGACATACTAATGTATACCATCATACTGATAAAAAATGGAAAGGTTGGAAAAAGTATCAAATGTTAGTGAGAATGGGCAGAAACAAGAATGGCACTGCTGATGGGAATACAGACTTATATAAAAGCATTGTGGGAGGAAAATGAGGTAAATATGCCCTATGACCAAGTAATACTTATCCTAATCTTTTTTTCCAGTTTCATTTTGATTTATTTTGTATGTTACCTATCCTAATTTATACTCCAGAAAAGTTCAAGGCAACTTCCTTACTCATCCCATAGTTTGTCTTATGAGAAGGATCCAGAACAGTTAAAAGAGAAAAAGTACACTTCGATTATACCTGTAAATCAATCATGGGACTTCCAATGCGTCTCTTCCACCCTGCTGTCTTCAAGAGAGATGATAAAACGGCTAGTCCACCCAACACACCCAGAGCAATCTAAAAAAAAAAAAACCAAGAAAAATTTTAGAATTTATATGATTCCTTTCATCAATATTCAAATACACTATAACTAGAAAGGGAAAAGTACTCAAAAAATGGCACAGGGCTGGGGGTCGACATGGTTAAATGACACTGAAACCAAACTGAAGGAGGTTCCAATGGCCATGCATTCTTTTAAAGTATTATGGTCATGAAAGACAAAGAAATAATAAGTGTCACAGACACGGCCTCCAGTCTGTGACACAAAATAAATAATAATGGATTATAATTGAGTTACTAACAAAGGGAAAACTTCTTGTAATAAAATTCCAATTTGTAAATACAAAAGGAATGAAGGGAATAGAAAAAAATATCACCATCAGGTAAATATCTTAATGATACTTTCTGCCAGCAAGGATCATCAATGGATGCTAAAATTGGAGGGCAAAAGAATGAAGAGAAGCAGAATATGTGAATAGTTGTAAAGAATCTCTTCATGAAATACTTACTAATTACAAATGGAAAAATATAGATGAGAACACTGCAGAAACAATCTTTGCCACATGAACAAAATTAATATCACCAGTAATAAGACATACTATACTAATATCATGTGCCTTCTGAATCATGAATTTAGAAGAACACATCATTTCCATGGCATCTTTGATAAAACTAAATGAAATCAATTAATCATACAAAGATACCAGACAAACAAAAAATTGAGGGCCAAATAATTAAAATGCATTCTTTTAAAGTATTATGGTCATGAAAGACAAAGAAATAATAAGTGTCACAGACAGGAGGACAATAAGAAGACATGACAGCTATAAGCAATCTGGGATATGAACTGGATCTTAAAACAGAGAAGGGTAGTGAAAAAAAAAAAAACGACCCTGTGAAATCCATGAATGCAGTTAGTTACCAGGATTACATTAATATTCTTTTCCTGATTATGATCACTGTATTATGGTTATTTAAGATGTGAATATTAATGGAAGTCAGAAAAGAGTTTGTGGTAAGTCTATTTTGACACCTTTCTTGTATATCTGAAATTAATTATTTAGATTTAAAAAATGTAATAAATATTTGTGATAGACCTTTATTTTATTTATTTTATATGCAGTGCTAAGAATCGAACGTAATGCCTCACACATGCTAGGCAAGTGCTCTACCACTGAGTGTTGAGAGCCACAGCCGAAGGGGCCTCAGCAAACTTTCAGACTGCCAGATGATGATTGGCTCACAGCGGCCCCAGCAACATCTAGCTGATTGGCTCCTCTGCGGTGATGCTCATTGGGCTGTTTCCCTGCCCTTTCAGACCACGGAGCTGCTCATTGGGGGACTTCTTTGGCTCCGCCCACATGACCCAGACAATTGGCCTCAAGAGCAGGAGGATTGTGGGAGGGTGAGAGGCTTGGGTTGGTGTGAGAGGCTTGTGGGAAGCCAGTGGTGGCATTTGGGCTCTGAGGGAGGAGCTGTTTTGTTTGGCGTGTGTGGTTCTAAAAATAAAGTTCGTTTCTTTTGACAAGTGGCTCCTGAATCATGCCCAGCCAGACTGTGGCAACTGAGCAACAACCCCAGCCCCAAAGATGTAATAAATATTTTAACAGGTTAAAATATACTCACATTTGTCTGGACAAATGCTTCTCCTTGATTCATTTCATATTTGACTGAGAAAGAAACCTGATATTCAAAAGAAAACAAATGAGTCATACTAAATTCTATAACATAAACCTACTTTTATTATAAAAATACATTTGTAGTTGGATTTCACCATAAATGCCATATTTTTTAACTGTCCATATTACTAGAGTTGACCCTTCCTTACACATAAATAGATATGCTTTTTGAGAATTATTTCTGCTGCTTTAAAGAGGGGTTCATTAGGAGTTTAGTTAGGTTTATTAACAGCAGCTCAAGTCAAACTAAGCATTTTCATTTTCTGGTAGGTTTCTGTAATTAAGAAATGTGAATGAACTTGTATATCAAGGTTACTCAATAGTCTGAACAAGAATCATAGGGATGCCACTATATGAAGAGGCAAGAGGAAAAACAAAACTAGTAAAGAATAAGAGAAGAAGATGGTAAGAGTCAACTACTTAAGTCTTACCACAGTCACAGAATGGGGCATTTCAAGAAAGAAGGGGCCAAGAGGTCAGTGTTAGATGCATAAATGTCAAGTAGAATTCACTGCTGACCTTTATGAGAGGTTTTCATGAAAAAAATCCAGTTCACTTTAGCATTACTAGTTATAAAGCTGATTATTTTAATCTCTTTTTGCCTACTAAAGTATGTCTATTCAGGGGATCATAGAGTGGTGAGCATGTGTATGCCCACTATGACTTCTGAGTTCCTGGTTTAATCAGGCAAGGAAATGAGAAGCAAAGTGGCCAAAAAGGACAGGAGCAATTAGATGCTTCCTATCTCAGCCTACCCCAGATCCCCGACAGTGATGTCTGATATCTGACTGCCAATGACTCTTCCACTAAAGAATTTTATCCATTCTTTTTTTTTTTTATACTCAGGATCCATAAAAATTCAACTCCTACCATTATTAGTTAAAACAAATTAAGACTTGATTATATAAAGAGAAAAGCTTATCTAAAAACTTGAAAAAAAAAAGTTTGTCTTTGACCATTAAGTAAACTACATCAGTTATACATTATACATATAAGGGCACTGGATCAGTAAAGTACTTGCCTTAACAGACTGGCTCTTGGGATCTTTGATATCAATATCATTGTAGGCAATAGTGATTAAGGGAGGATATATGTTTCCATTTTTTGTATTTGGCACAAGGCTGATGCTATTTAAAAGAAAATGCATTTGTAGTTATGAATACACATAGGGACTTAAACATATACTTATTATTATATTTGAATTTAAAATAGGTTATCATGATGATCTCAGAACCAAACTGTTAATAAGTTCTAAGGAAGATTAAACATAAACTAACAGTAACAACAAGCTAATCTTAAGTGGTTGAAAATTTAGTGTTAGAGTATATGCTCAGAAAAAATTAGAAACTCTTATGATGCAGGTCCTATGAAGTTTACAAATGAAATCACTGAAATCACTGAAAGCATTTTAAAACCATCTTTAAGAAATTATCAAAAGAGCAGTGCTACATGATGTCTATAGAAAGTCAGATAATATTCTGATTATCGAAAAAATAATTCTTAACAAAATATGTGTCACATTGCTGTATCTGTGGCTCAGTGGTAGTGCACTTGCCTGACATGTGTGAGGCACTAGGTTCGATTCTCAGCATCATATATAAATAAATAAAATAAAGGTCTATCAACTACTAAAAAAATATTTTAAAAAAATCAAGTACTGTTTAAGGCACAAAGTAAGCTACATTTTGCTCAAATAGGATACATTATGCATTAGTACTGTATAGCTTGTGAATACAAAAAGGAAAGTGCCAGCATGGTTTCATCAAGAACAAGTGAAGACTGACTTGGTCTGATTTCATTTTTACTAGAGATGCTATACTAGCAGATTAAAGAAAGGTTAAAAACAGTACATTTGGGGCTGAGAATGTGGCTCAAGCGGTAGCGTGTTCGCCTGGCATGCATGAGGCCTGGGTTCGATCCTCAGCACCACATACAAAGAAAGATGTTGTGTTCGCCAAAAACTAAAAAAAATAAATATTAAAAAATTCTCTCTCTCTCACTCTTTCTTTAAAAAACAAAACAAAACAAAACAAAAAAACCCTGTACATTTGGATTTCAGCAAGATATATGACAAAGCTTCCATATTGCCACCTCATAGAATCACTAACAGAATCAAAGTAAAATAAGAGTGAAAAAATAGTGTATATTAAAGTGCTTTAAAGTACTAACATAAAATGCATCCGTATGTACAATGCACATATCATAAAATAGTAAAGTGGGTTTCAGTTAAGATCTTAGAGACAGGAATTTCACACTGAAGACAAAAATGTGAGCTACATGTACAATTCTGGTGTTGCTAATTAGTATGGGTTGACCTAGAACCATAGCCATTAGGGAAATGAGGATGGGTGTCGCTGAACTAACAATCATTCAGGCTCTTTTTAAAATACCCATTTCAGCTCAGTATTTACCTTCCCTTACTCTTTGAACACATTTTAATTCAGGTCTAGAGTGGGGCCTAGAATATGAGTTTTGACCAAACTCCTCAGGCTCCCCTAACATAATCCTCTCCTTGGCTCTTCAGCTTTATTGGTCTGTGTTAATCTATCCAGCTACCTGAGAAAACCTATGTATTATTCCAGTTCAGTTGTCTTTACTGGATAATTAACTGGTAAATACTTTCATTTTCTCATATACTCCAAGTCTAATTTAGTCATTAGATATTTGTTTACCTCAGTGATATTTGGGTAGCAATTCTAATTACTCTTGGCTGACTTCCTAAGTCATTTTCTCGTCCACTTATTGCATCTACTAAGAAAATGCGCCGAGTCAGAATCCACTTGCTAGGGTTACTGTCTTTTATTATAAAAAGAAAAACAAAAACAAGATAACATTAAAAAAAATCAAGTTGTTCAAAATGATTCTCAAAATGTTTACTAAACAAATTTAAAATACAAAATTATTATTTTGTTTTAGACAAGGTGGCCATAAAAAGCTACTGCTATAAGAAATGTCTGATTACTGTTTTTCTCAGCTCAATGGATGTCATCTGATTGAATGTTTCATTAATATGGATGGAAATTACCTGAAAAAGTCAGATTTTATAGTATAGGTAACAACAAGAGAATTAATTTGTCTAAAAAAGCAGATCAAGGGCAGTTTAAGGAAAAAGCAATTTATCGTTCTACTAATTTTTCTCAGTGTACATTCTCAGAAATAGAATAAATTTTTTAAAAATATGCCTGAAAACAGGATTAGTAAATATATAAGTGATCTTATTGTTTTACATTTTGCCATACTATATAGAATTCCATTAATAAAAAATAAGAAAAAAAATCTAGCTATGAAAAAAAAAAAGAATCCATAACCTTTCTTAAAATCAGTGGTTTATTAAATTACTATGTTGGGTAACTTATTTAATTATTGCAGCTCAGAGAAAGAATGATATGTATGGATGTCTTACCTTGGTTCACAAACATTTTATTATGTTGAAGATTTAGGTTTAATACAGGCACAGCCCAAATATTTTGGTGTTGATTTTTATCAGTATATTCAAGATAAATATCATAAAATACAGGAGTAGGAAAGTCAGCTAATATTTTAGAGAGAGAAATCTCACACTGGAAAATAAAAATAAAAACATCACAATTGAAAATTTAGAAAGCATATTTGTTACTCTTAAGACAATGTTTTGTTTTAGTTTTGCAAAATAAATATTTTTAAATTATCTTGTTTACATGCATTTCCATATGACTTACAAAATGTGAATTCACAAATATAATTCTTTTATAAGGGCGCCCCCAAAAATCTAACATTAACTGCTCTGTTCTTGACCTACAACACACACAGAGAAGGTATGCCTACATTCTCAATATTAAGTGTACAATATTAAGTGAAAGGATTTTGAAACTACTGTCCTATGGGATGAAGTCCCAATTCTTCCTCCTTATGTACAGTGATCTGTGATTTGGCTCCCCCTAATACAGCTAAGTTAATCTTCATACTAGTTTATGTTCTTCCATCCATATGAATCTACTGCTGTTTCTAACTATGCCATGCCATATAATTTTTGATGTATTAATATGGATTCTGCCCGAATTTCCTTTCCCACTGTATTCTCCTGTTTAGCTCATATTCATTATATAAACCTATGTATCACTCCCTCTGTGAAGCCTTTTTGTATTTCCCTGGGAACTGGTACCTTATGCATATTTATAGTGTAACAATTCATTACATTCTCTGTAGTTCTCTGTCTATATAGCTTGCTTTGCCTCCTGGGCTGTGAACTACTTGAGTGGGAGCAAGGGTCAGTGGAATAAGCATGGTTTTAATCCTAACAGAACACTGACTCCACAGTTCACCTGATATAAGACTTTGAGTAAATTATCTCATTGTATTAAGCACCATTTCCTCAACTGTAAAGCACATGTAATAAGAACATCAAATACTTATTTTATGGATCAGATGGGGTAAGAATGATAAAATACTGAGCATATAGCAGCAGGTGCTTAACAAATACTGATTCTCTTAGCCCATGGTAGGTACACAATAACATTCTTTATAGAAAACAACAATAAATAATTTCTGAGAATAAAAGTAAAATTGTGTTCACTGAAGAAAACTTGGAAAATATAAGGAAAAAAATCATCTCTAATCCAACCATCCAAAGAAAACCACTCCAAAATGAATATTTTCTTCCAACCTATTCTCATACTGATATTTTTCATTATGATTTTGTTCTATGTAGGTGCATATATATTTTAATAAGAAGCATTTTTGTAGACCACTGAATGTCTTTCAAGTGTTTAATAGCTCACAATATTTCTTTGTACCATACTATAATTTCAAAATTAACAATAAGGACAAGAAGGAGAAACAAAGATGTGGAGAGAAAAGGGAACCCAAGGAGAGAGAAAAGGATATTTTTTGAGGGTAGGTGTGAACTCAGGGGCACTTGACCATGTAACCATATCCCCAGCTCTATTTTGTATTTTATCTAGAGACAGGGTCTCACTGAATTGCTTAGCACTTTGCTTTTACAGAGGCTGGCTTTGAACTCACGATCCTCTTGCCTTAGTCTCCCGAGTTGCTTGGATTATAGGCATATGGCATTGCACCCGGCAAGGATATTTTCTTACGTGTAATGGGGAAGTCGAGTAAAGAAGTAACTTTGTGCGAGTCACCAAAAAATGAAGTTGCATTTCAACTTTATTCCAAAATGATTGGAAATAGCATTATATCTTTTTTTAAAAATTTTTTTTAATTTTAATTTAAATTTTTTTAGCATTATATCTTAAAATCAACATAGAGCGAGATTATGAAAATTTAACATTACGGGATGTTTAAGATTCTATAGATGCCAAGGTATTCTCTTCATACTAATTAAATTAACATTTTCTGTGTTCAAATGATAAAAGTTATAATGCTTAATAAAATTACTCCTTACTATTCAAACATTTTCAATTTCAAATATTGACATATTATTCCAATTATTGCTGTTGTGACAGTTTGAAAGATAAAGCTGAAACTTAGACTAATATAGTTCAAACTTACACTTTGTTGATAGGTTGTTCCAAAAGAATAAGCAGCATTTAGTCTTGTCTCAGTGTCTGGACAAAGCTACAGCAAAAGAATATAACTGATAAATATCTTTCACAAGTGTTTTCCATAGTTCTTAGCTACCACTTGGACATAAGCTTGCTATAAAACTTATTTAATGTACAAGGGAATGAAAAATTAAGGGAGTATATTCATCAAAAGGGAATGAAAAATTAAGGGAGTATATTCATCATAAATTATAGTCATTATTTTAAAAACAGTTTTAAGAAATTCTAGCTTAAAGCATCAGAAAACAAATTAGCTTGGTATATAGCTGCCACTCTTCAAGCAATAATTTAGTCTTTTCTTTAGGCAAAAATGAAAAACATTTGTAATTCTTTAGCTAGAATCATGCTCACCTGTAAAACACCTCCTTCTAAAGTTTGCCACTTGAGAAAATTTCCTCTTATATCATAGGAAGCAGCAACAAACTTCAGTTTTGTATTCTGCTTAAAGAAAAACAATAAAATAATGTTTAATACTTTGAAGCCAATATAATATCCTATAAAGCAATTTTCACCATTAACTAATCCTTTTTCACTGTTGATAGTTAAATTCAAATTTAAATTCAAATTTCATTTTGAATCTAGGTTAATCTAAGTATATCTATAATTAAATACATGCAAAAAACTGAATTTATTTTTTGCATAAAAATCATTGTAGAGAAGAAGAGAGAGAACTCAAATTACTAACATAAGGGATGAAAAAGGCAATATCACAACAGACGCCACAGAAATACAGAAGACAATTAGAAACTATTTTGAAAACCTATATTCCAATAAAATAGAAGATAGTGAAGACATCGATAAATTTCTTAGGACATATGATTTGCCCAGACTGAGTCAGGAGGACACACACGATTTGAACAGACCAATATCAATGGATGAAATTGAAGAAGTAATCAAAAGACTACCAACCAAGAAAAGCCCAGGACCGGATGGGTATACAGCGGAGTTTTACAAAACCTTTAAAGAAGAATTAATACCAATACTTTTCAAGTTATTCCAGGAAATAGAAAAAGAGGGAGTCCTTCCAAATTCATTCTATGAGGCCAACATCACATTGATTCCGAAACCAGACAAAGACACAGCAAAGAAAGAAAACTACAGACCAATATCTCTGATGAACCTAGATGCAAAAATCCTCAATAAAATTCTGGCGAATCGGATACAAAGACACATCAAAAAAATTGTGCACCATGATCAAGTAGGATTCATCCCTGGGATGCAGGGATGGTTCAATATACAGAAATCAATAAATGTAATACACCATATCAATAGACTTAAAGATAAGAACCATATGATCATCTCGATAGACGCAGAAAAAGCATTCGACAAAGTACAGCATCCCTTTATGTTCAAAACATTAGAAAAACTAGGGATAACAGGAACTTACCTTGATATTGTAAAAGCTATTTACGCTAAGCCCCAGGCTTGCATCATTCTGAATGGAGAAAAATTGAAGGCATTCCCCTTAAAATCAGGAACAAGACAGGGATGCCCTCTATCACCACTTCTATTCAATATAGTTCTCGAAACACTGGCCAGAGCAATTAGACAAACGAAAGAAATTAAAGGCATAAAAATTGGAAAGGAAGAACTTAAATTATCACTATTTGCAGATGACATGATTCTATACCTAGAAGACCCAAAATGGTCTACAAAAAAACTACTAGAACTAATAAATGAATTCAGCAAAGTGGCAGGATATAAAATCAACACGCACAAATCAAAGGCATTTCTGTATATCAGCAACAAAACCTCTGAAATGGAAATAAGGAAAACCACTCCATTCACAATATCCTCAAAAAAAAATAAAATACTTGGGAATCAACCTAACAAAAGAGGTGAAAGATTTATACAATGAAAACTACAGATCCCTAAAAAGAGAAGTAGAAGAAGATCTTAGAAGATGGAAAGATATACCCTGTTCATGGATAGGCAGAACTAACATCATAAAAATGGCGATATTACCAAAAGTCCTCTATAGGTTTAATGCAATGCCAATCAAAATTCCAATGGCATTGCTTGTAGAAATAGATAAAGCAATCATGAAATTCATATGGAAAAATAAAAGACCCAGAATAGCAAAAGCAATTCTAAGCAGGAAGTGTGAATCAGGTGGTATAGCAATACCAGATTTCAAACTATACTACAGAGCAATAGTAACAAAAACAGCATGGTACTGGTACCAAAACAGGCGGGTGGACCAATGGTACAGAATAGAGGATACAGAGACTAATCCACAAAGTTACAACTATCTTATATTCGATAAAGGGGCTAAAAGCATGCAATGGAGGAAGGATAGCATTTTCAACAAATGGTGTTGGGAAAACTGGAAATCCATATGCAACAAAATGAAACTGAATCCCCTCCTCTCACCATGCACAAAAATTAGCTCAAAATGGATCAAGGACCTTGATATCAAATCAGAGACTCTGCGTATGATAGAAGAAAAAGTTGGCTACGATCTACATATTGTGGGATCAGGCTCCAAATTCCTTAACAGGACACCCATAGCACAAGAGTTAATAGCAAGAATCAACAAATGGGACTTACTTAAACTAAAAAGTTTTTTCACAGCAAGAGAAACAATAAGAGAAGTAAATCGGGAGCCTACATCATGGGAACAAATTTTTACCCCCCACACTTCAGATAGAGCCTTAATATCCAGAGTTTACAAAGAACTCAAAAAATTGGACAATAAGACAACAAATAACCCAATCAACAAATGGGCCAAGGACCTGAACAGACACTTCTCAGAGGAGGACATACAATCAATCAACAGATACATGAAAAAATGCTCACCATCTCTAGCAGTCAGAGAAATGCAAATCAAAACCACCCTAAGATACCATCTCACTCCAGTAAGATTGGCAGCCATTATGAAGTCAAATAATAACAAGTGCTGGCGAGGATGTGGGGAAAAGGGTACTCTAATACATTGCTGGTGGGACTGCAAATTGGTTTGGCCAATTTGGAAAGCAGTATGGAGATTCCTGGGAAAGCTAGGAATGGAACCACCATTTGACCCAGTTATTGCCCTTCTTGGGCTATTCCCTGAAGACCTTAAAAGAGCGTACTACAGGGATACGGCCACATCGATGTTCATAGAAGCACAATTCACAATAGCTAGACTGTGGAACCAACCCAGATGCCCTTCAATGGATGAATGGATTAAAAAAATGTGGCATTTATACACTATGGAGTATTACACAGCACTAAAAAATGACAAAATCATGGAATTTGCAGGGAAATGGATGGCATTAGAGCAGATTATGCTCAGTGAAGCTAGCCAATCCCTAAAAAACAAATACCAAATGTCTTCTTTGATATAATGAGAGCAACTAAGAATAGAGTAGGGAGGAAGAGCAGGAAGAAAAGATTGACATTAAACAGAGGCACGAGATGGGAGGGAAAGAGAGAGAAAAGTGGAATTGCATGGAAATGGAAAGAGACCCTCATTGTTATAAAAAACTACATAAAAGAGGTTGTGAGGGGAATTGGAAGAAAAATAAGGAGAGAAATGAATTACAGTAGATGGGATAGAAAGAAAAGATGGGGGGAGGGGGATAGTAGAGGATAGGAAAGGTAGCAGAATACATCAGTCACTAGTATGGCATTATGTAAAAATGTGAATGTGTAACCTATGTGATTCTGCAATCTGTATTTGGGGTAAAAATGGGAGTTCATAACTCACTTGAAACTATTGTTCAAAGTATGATATGTCAAGAGCTTTGTAATGTTGTGAACAACCAATAAAAAAAAAAAAAATCATTGTAGAATTGAGAGCGAGGTTAGTGATAATCTCCTTTCAAACCTGTTAAATGGGGGATGAACATAGGGGAAAGGTATCCTTCTTTCCTTCTGGGAAGATAAACAGAAGTGAGAATTAGGACCTGTGAAGTGCTGGGAAATATCACAGACCCCAATCAATCTTGAGAAACACTTCTCAAAACTGTGGAGACACATGAGAACAGAGAATGTTTTGCACAAACTACTCTTCACAATTTCACAAGTATGTGTAATGCTATAACCACATATCCTAGAAGTATCCATATACTCAAGTAAGACAGCTAAGCTCTACACTGTTTAGTTTCTATAAGTAACTGATATTTATATTTTAGTAACTAAACTTTAAAAAATAATCTTAAAAAATTAAGAATTGTGAGCAGTTAACTTTCTTATTACCACTTAAAGTTGCAGATAAAAATGCAGTTATCATAAAATGATGTAGTAATTTGTACCTGGTTTTGTCCTGTAAAACTAAAATTTTCTGGAAGAGGAGCAGTACTGAGTATTTGAGGTGCCAATCCAGCCTGTTCTCCATAAAATAGCCATGGAAGATTCTGTCTCCTATATTTAATTATAATTGTTTTAATAAAAACAAGAAACATTTCTGATTATTAATATTTATGAAAATAACTGCACTGAATTCAGTCAAAACTAAATTTCATCAATTAAAATGTCCATACCAAAATGAAATAGAATGAACAGTGCTCAGTCCAGCAGTCTTTTCAAAGACTGACTGAAATAGTTGACATGCATCAAATGTGACAGTGTCAAGAGAATTCATGTTCATCACGCATATATTTCCAAGAGCTTGGCAAGACGTTAGGTTGGCATACATCTACAAAACAACAATGGCAAAGAAATTTAACATGACACTATTAGCCCAAACAAAAATTGATTTAAAAATTTTGCTTCATTTTATCTATTCTATTAATTCTTTTGCTTATAAATGCCTTTCCTCTAGCTTAAGTAGAAACTTTCCATGTGGGAAGAAGAATAAGAAGTTATATTTTAATTATAATTTTCGGCCAAAATATAAAGACGATAATCAACTGAAGAGAAAGTAAAAACATATAGCATGATATTTAAAAAAAAACTATTACGTAAAATACATTTGAAAGAAGAATAATGTGCTTGTAAATTAGATCTGATCATATAAATCTAGTCCATTTTGTTTAAGTAATCTGTTTATGAACAATAAAATAAAATCATTTTTTAGTTTACTTCTCAAATTTTTTTTTCCTCAATTTTTCTTATTAGGAAAAGGGTGCTCCATTTTCAGTTATTCACGTCAAAAAGTTTGAAGTGCATTCATTTCTCTTCCTTCCTATATCCAACTCCTCAGTAAATCCTATTGGTTCTGTCTTCAAAGAAGAGCCAGAAGGTAAACACCTCTCTCCATTTCCATATCTCCCTTGTCCACTGTTTCCCTTTTTCTCACTCAGATTACTATAATATTGTCCTAAATTCTCCCTTAGGACAAGACTTCTGTCCTTGCCACAAGAAAATCTATCTCTATGCTACAGCAATACTTTCAAATTCTGAAGTTAGGTCATGTTTTCCTTTGCAAACAATCCTTCTATCTCCCTGGGTCCTTGTTAGAGCCACTTCCTACACCTCTTGAGTCTCCATATTCCCTGCTCACTCTGTCCCAGCCATGTTAGTCCTCTTCTAGTTTCTTAAACATGAATAAGTCAGTGAACTCGTGCTTTTTGATCTCTGCTTTTGTTGTGGTCTCTGCTAGATATTTGCAGGAATCACTCTCACTTCTTTCAGGTCTTTACTAAATATCACCCTCAGAAATGTTGTGCTAACCACCCTATGTAACAAAGCACCTTCCCTCCCATGTTCTTTACCCTAGTTTATTGCCTTTGTAGCACTTAGTATGCCTGACTTAGTATTTACTGAGTCTATAAACTCAGTGAAGGGATTTTTTTTCTTTTTCTGAAATAACTAAGCAGATTGAGAAGAAGGCCTGACACACACTAGGTCATTAATTAACATCTAGTAAATGATGGTCAATTTCATGAACACTCAATTGTTGCCAAATCAGCTTGGGGATATTCAATTTGTATATACAGAATAATGTTTTCTTTAGGTGTTCTCTTTCAATTCATTGGAAAGGGTTTATTCTTCTTATAGAATATGACCAAGGAGATAGGTACTTTGAGAAAAAACATTTATTAGGATAAGAAATGGTACCACGATTCTTCAAAGTGAAATAAAACTTAAAACTTAAAAAAAAAAAAATTCGAACTTACCCAACATGCATTTGCTGTTGACTGCAAATACTTTGCAAACCATTCTGAAGCTGAAGACATACCCTGTAAGCAAAAAGATGAAGTTTAGTTTTAAGTTCAAACGAAGACTGCTTAATCCCACACTATTAGGAAGACATTAGTATGTATACTGTTAAGTGAGAAATTACTCTATTACTTTCTTAATGTTAGTGGAAGGACAGATTCTAATAGCAATTCAAAATTTAATTCTAACCAATGTCAGTTATCACAAATAAGATTGCATGCAATATAATGTATCTTGGGTAAAGAACATAAAACAAAATCCGTCAATAGTCCAGAAAATACATGTGCCTGTTTTGTTGATACAAAAAATAAAATGGCATAAAAGAAAAGAAAAATAATAAATCCTGAGAACTGAGTGGTTAACTTCTGTTGATTTAGGATACATACTGTATTAAATTGACAAGTATTACAAAATTAGGGGCATGATTTCTCAGCAAGAGATTTGGGATATACAGAATAACTAACATTTAAAATCTCTAAGGTGATCACGCTTCCCAAACTCGGAGGGTATCAGAATTAATTTGAAAACATCCTAAAAATAGAAAATGACTAGTTTCATTCCAAACAAAATCAATGAGAAGCTCCAGGATGAGACCAGGGTTTTGAAAGCTCTGGATATAAACTACTAAGAACCACTGTTTTAAAGTTTATCTGAATATTCTGCTAAAAAATGAAACACAGAGAAGCACCATTCAAAGTAAACAGGTCATGAACAGAGAAGATACATGGCACCAGTTGATATGATTATATAACTTTGAGTGCACGAACTAGAGTATTATTTCACTATTAAAAATTATAACCATGCAAGCTAAGACTGAAACAATACAGAGAAATCAAGGAGGTGCCTACAGAATAATAGAGTCATGTCAAGAACACAGGAGCTATCTTGAAGGAAAATCCAAATTTGGGACAACTTGAGCTTTGAAAAGAAGAATAACTAATAGATTATAAAAAAAGATTACAAACTGAGAGAACAAAGATTGCATGAGTTCATGGTAAAGATTAAGAGAAAAAAGAAAGCACAAAGAGAATAATCTTCCTTGTAGAAGATTATTAGCTAACTAATATAGAAGAGCAGAATTGTGAAATCATTAGAAATGGCCAATTTAATAATGTATATTGCATGCAATATAATGAAACTTGGGCAAAGAACATGAAACAAAATCTGTCAATAATCCAGAAAATACATGTACCTGTTTTGTTGATACAAAAAATAAAGTGGCATAAAAGAAATTAAAAATAATGAGAAAGTTCATCAATAGATACTAAAATGGATATTTACATAGAAAAATCACAAATTAAAATCTCAGACTAGTTTATCAATCACATTGCTTTTATAATAGAGATAGTGGCCAATGCAACTGTGACCAAACAACCAAATTAGTGTTACCAATAACTGGATGACTTGAACTGTTTTTTCTTGTTTCAGTGCAAGAGACTATAAACAACCTATAGAATTGTCTTTTCCCCAAAAAAGATTCTTCACTGAGTAAACAATGATGCTTCATGAGAAAACAATCAGAAAAATTCAGGAAAACAGATACACAAACAAATGCAAAATGGGACAAGCATCTGCTGTAGATTTAAAAAACTAAAAAGATTAGTTGCAATTTGGGTTTCTTGATTGGATCCTAGGTACTCTCCTTCAAAAAAAGAAGAAAGGAAAAAAGGGTATTATTAGAAGAACTGAGAAAATCTGAACAGATATTAGATAATTCTATTGTATTAATTTTAAATTTTCAGGATATGATGCTAAGAAGATGCCTTTTTTCTTGGTGGATATACATTAAAGTATTTGGAATAAACTGTCATTATGTCTACATCTTATTTTCAAATGGCTTAGGAAAAAAATGTGTATATATGTATGTATATCTACATATAACAGTCTCTTGTTTCTGGGGCAACTGGTTCTAGGACCCCCACAGATATTCAAATGCACAAATGTTCAAATCTCTTATTCAAAATGACATGGTATTTGCAATTAACCTAAGCTATATTCTCCTATATACATTAAATCATCTCTAGATTACTTAGATAATACCTAACACAATGTAAATGTTACATAAATAGTTGTTTTACTGCTGTTTGTGGATCAATGACAAAAAAAAATTGTCATATTCAGTACACATGCTATTTTTTTCCTAATACAATCAATCTGCAATTGTTTGAATTTGTGGAAGCAGAACCTATAGATACAGTATTAAATACCATTACAGTATGTAAACAATATTTACATACATAAAGTGAAATAAATTAATTTTGGCAAAATATTAATAATTGGCTAAACTATGTGAAAATGTATGCACAGTCATTCTTTCAATTTTTCTGCAATTTTAAAATATTTCAAAATAAAAATTTTTGAGATAAACACCTACACAAGATGCTAGCTCACTATTACTGTCTTTGTGAAAAGGGAATGAGAAAACACTGACCATATGTATGGAAATTCTTTACTGATTGGCAGGAATATTACCAGAATAGGATTCAAAGCCCTTGTTATAAAATTATACAAAAGTAACTACATTCAGAGTTTGTGCCCCAAGAAAACTTTTGACTTTAATATTCAAAATAGACTTTTCTAATCAGAAAGAGTGTTGTGTTGTAGAATCAATCAATAAAAGTATTTAAGTCTAACTAGCAATTCAAGTCTCAACATAAGTTAGTAAACATGCATTGTTTTATCAATTAAGTTAATTTCATGTTTAATTCCTTTAAACCAGTCCCTCAGAATTGGACTGATCTACAAATGCACAGACATAATTGAATTCTTATCCCTGCCAAAATGAGGAATGGGCCAAGATACTCATGATATCTTAATTAGATTTTGTTTCCATGATTTATACTTTGTCTACACAGAATCATCTTATCATAAACAGCAGTTATGATATGACTTAGATGTGGGGATTCCAAACTTGTCCTTGTGAAAGCTTATTTTCAGGGATGGTATGTTTAAATGAAATATATTTACTGGATCAGAATTAACTTTAAAAATAATCCCTCCTTTCCTAAGGGAATGGCCCTTCCTTTCCTCTGAGGAAGGGGGGATGTGGAGGTGCTGGTGCAAGAGAAAGTGACATGGTGGGAAGACTCGATGCACTGAACACATGAATAAATTGAAGAAAAAGTGGGATTCCAAGTGAGAGATGAAACTGTTATGAAGAAAAGGAAGTTTTAGCTAAGACTTCTTGGGATCCAGGATTTTACACGATATTAAAAATGTCAGTGATGAAAAAAAATTGAGGATAATGAGCCCCAGAGTTCTTATTATTAGAGTAGGTACTTGAAACCTGCCAAAAGGAATGGGTAGAAGAAACCTTAAAGATATCAGTATGAACTCATTTTTTTTATTATGTATGCAGAGATAGATGTAGAAATAGTTATAGATGCATGTATGTGTATAAGTATGTGTTTCTGGCCATGTCTGGGCATGAGGGCGTATTAAGGGTGATAATCTTTGATACTAAATATTACCCTCCCAAATTTATAGAGAAATGACTGATATGGGGTTGGGGAGATAGCTCAGTCAGTAGAGTGCTGGCCTCACATGCACAAAGCCCTTGGTTCAATCCCCAGCACTACCAGCTGCACTCCATTTGTGTGTGATGAATTGAAATGCATTCTGCTGTCATGTAAACTCAGGAGAACAAATAATAAATAAATAATAATAAAAAAAAAGAAATGACTGATTCCAGGGCTGGGGCAGGAAAAGTACAAGGTAAGTCTGGAAATCATGTGCCAGAAAATAAGGAAATAATGGGGACATGTCACAAAGACACAGGAGACACATGGAAGAGGCTTCTATTGGCCAAATCTAGTGTAATCTAAGCATCAAAACAAATAATGTATTTAGATTATAATCAATTGATAAAACAGGGACCAGTAAATCCATACTGACATTATCAATAAATGTATACATGTATATAAATGGTATATAGTAGATTCTATTAGTAAATGTGGAAGAAATGGTGAAAACCAAAAATTAACTTTTGGTAACCATTACAGCAGTGGCTGATAAAGGCAAGTGTCATTAATGGAGATGAAAGCTAATAAGCTTAGTGAGAAAGAGAAAGTATAGAAATTCCCCTGACAAAATAAGTGGAAAATGGTAACTTTATAGTAGTCATGGTAACTTTATGGCAGGTGATCATCAGTGGTGGGACCCTGAATACCTCCTGATATAATGCAATGTATTGAGAAAAGTGCATCATTTTTGTGGCTTTCTGCTAAGCAGGAACTGAGTATAAGGAAACACTATGCAGACCCAGGTTGAAGGGTCATCCTACAGATGGTAATCCCTATAAGCTTCAAAACTGTCAAGTTCAAGAAAGTCAGGGAAAGAATGAGACTGAAAAGATAAAAGGAACATGACTTCTAAAGGATTTGGGATCTTAGGCAAGACAGACATTATTGGGTCTTTTGACAAAATTATTTCAACTTGAATAATTTGAAAAAGGAAAAAATAGAATAAAATAAAGGCCTGCAAATTTGATAATTAGACTAAGAAAGAATTCCCCAGAAGATACACATTTTGTTGCAGATGAGCCAGTTTGAGGATAATCTCAGAATTTCCTACATATATTTCTATTTTAGCATTTAATTTGCCATTCTGAAACTATTTGATACTTGCCTGTCACCCCCACAATATTATTCTGGACGAAAGGAATTTTGCCTTTTTCAAGATACCAGAATCCACCCTTGTCATTATCTTCATGTCCCTCCCAATCACTTCTACTTACTTAACATGCAGATCACAACCTATCTTCCATAAGCTCTGCTGGCATACTGGATATCTTCAGTGTTTACCAGCTCCTATCCTAACTAACTCCCAGTCAGTAACATAACCTCTATTCTTGTTCTAACTCACCCTCTTCTCTCATTTTATACCCCAGACCTTATTATCACCAGCATGTGATGCAAAATCTCTAACCCCAGTTCTCAGTGTTCTCATCTATAAAACAAAGAATCTGGCTGGACATAAAACAATCCTTGTTTTTCCAATGCCTATTATGTGCAGGCACTGCAATGTAGGTATTACTATTATTATGTCCAACTTACAAAAACCTGAAGTGTAGAAATATTAAGTAAATTTCCCAAAGAATCAAGAATAAAAAATTAATGACCAGGGTTCAAATCTAGAGTCCATGATGCTCTTTATTGCATTATACTGAATCCTTTATAGAACCTATATCAGATATTTTCAGTTTAAACATTTTGTGATTTCCTTGAAAAAGCAATGAGCTAAACTATGATGCTCAGTTGTTAGACTGAGGGTTCTTAGATTGATAATTTGTTTCAAAGTGATTTAAAAAATTAAATGTTTCTAATTTTTGTCTGAAATTAACTACCAAAGGAGAAATGAAGAAAGATCCTTCACAATCAAGAAAAAAAGTGAAATATACTCACAAGCTCTCCAAGACGTGCAGTTGAAAGTGAATGTGAAGGAAAACTCCCTTTGTTACTGATACACAATCCTCCTGTCTTCATAAATAAATAAGGGGGGAAAAGATCTAGTTTATGGAAAGTTATAAGCAATTGAATTAAAAACACATACTTTATTAATTTAATTATTCTTACTAAAATGTTAGGTTCTGAACATGCACAGGACCTGGTGGCATTAATGAATGTTGGTTCACATCGGATACACCTGTTCAACATACAAAAAACAAACAAACAAACAAAAAAACACTTTTAAAAATGTTCATGAATTACACTAAACCTCATTTAATTGGAAATTTTTTTAAAAGAGAAAAACAAATAAGTTTATTAACATATATATTTCATATATACATGGGAGACACCCAGAGAATTAAAATGCTGGATTAGAACAGATTCATTCAACTAAGCAATTACTTAAATAAACAAATTAAAAATATTAACACTTTAAATAGTCTTATACCCCTCTTTGTGTTTTAAGGCAAGTATAAACAAATAAAATTAACCAACAATTTTCTTACCTATACATAGGAATGCATAGAATGAATATACTGAATAGCAAAGATGGCAAAGTCACTCAATTAACAAGAATCCCAAAAAACTCATATAATGAAACTAAATCAATATTTACAAGTAGTTATATCAAATATAATTTCCTTAGTTTATCTGCCACAAAGCAAAAAGGTGGCATAAGCCTAAAAGATGAGTATATCTATCCCTTCATCGAACTCATAACCAATACTTTAAGATAAAGTCTATTCACCATCTATTTATTTTAGGAAAATATATTTTCCTATATATATTAATATATATTAAAGAATGAGATAAAGTGGGCTCGGGATGTGGCTCAAGCGGTAGCGTGCTCTCCTGGCATGCGTGCGGCCCAGGTTCGATCCTCAGCACCACATACAAACAAAGATGTTGTGTCCGCCGGAAACTAAAAAATAAATATTAAAAAAAAATTCTCTCTCTCTCTCTCTCTAAAAAAAAAAAAAAAAAAAAAAAAAAAAGAATGAGATGAAGGACTACTGGGGACTCTGATGAGTTTATATGAACTATTACTTATAAGAAAAAACAAGCAGGAAATAGGGCTGGGGCATGATGTAAACTCCAGGTCTGGGGAGATTTTTAAGGGGCCAACTTGAGGATCAGCCCAGTAGTCAGTTTCAGATGTTGCAACTTAGGTCAGTCTGAGAGAAAAGATGATCCAATGTTAAGTATCATTAGGAGAAACCGTTTAACTATTTTCTATATAAACATTGGGAAATGAAAAGAAAAACTGTGTTTAGAGGGAAGTCAATATGAATGCCTCTTAAAAAAAAAAAAAAGAAGAAGAAAAGAAAAACCCGAAAAAGCTGAAATTGCAATAATGTGTTTAAGTTAGAGGGAAGTGTGTGTAGTACACGTATGCATAAAGGGGGAAGAAGAAATAGAGAATAGGGCTGTAAATCAGGGTACCTGAGTTATTATAATTGTAATATCTATTAATGTTTTCCTAAATAACATTATAACAAAGGCTTTCATACTATACTTGGTACTTAATTATAGACTATGTCCAAATTATAAAATAACAAACAAAATAGCCACCTTTTGCTTAGCAGTTATTATATAGTACTACGCTAAGAACTTTACGTATTCATTTTTGAGCCATTATAGCCTATTAACTGAGTGATATAGTCCCATTTTAAAGACAAAGGACTTTCTAAGTTATCTAAAGTAAAAAATCTAATAGATTGAGCAAAGATTTTAACCCTATTTTGTCTTGTGCTCTAGTCCTCAGTTCCTTTAATTATTCATGTCTATTCTATCCTTCTTGAGTTATTGTAAAAATTAAATGAAATGAGAGCACTTTCTAAAAACTGAAAATTACACATAAATATGATATTAATAAACCGAACCCCTATTATACTACTTACCTGTTTTCTAAAGCATTTGCTTTTGTAAAAGAGTTTTCAGTATCATCACAAAGCTCACAATTTGCTTGAGGCAACAATGTTCCATTAATATTTCTTTCCACTAAACAATTTAGAAGAAAAATTAAGATATAACTAACTCATAATGAACAGATAAGCTTCTTTAATACTTAGAAAATAGTTAATAAAACCCACTTAAAATTGTAGTTTCTATAACTTGGAGAGCTTTTGATAATAGTACTTCACTATTATCAAAATATTTTAGTTACATAATATATTCAAATATTTCAGTTGTCCAGTGATTAACTTGCTTAAAAATATGGCTGACACTCAATATCTTCTCTTTGTTTTTTTGGTATGAGGGATTGAACCCAGAAACACTTTACCACTGAGCTATATTCCAGGTCCTTTTCATTTTTTATTTTTGAGACAGGGTCTCACGTAGTTACTTAGGGCCTTAACTTAGTTGCTGAGGCTGGCCTCAAACTTGGGATTCTCCTGCCTCAATCTCTCAAGTCACTGAGATTTACAGGCATGTGCCCCACACCTAGCTTGTACCTTCTCGATACATAACTTGGATTTTGTCTCAGTATCATTTATTAGTCTTATCCTCAATGATACAAAATATCACTTTTTTACATACCAAATTTCCATATGAATTAGATCTATTTTCTCTCAACCAACTCACCCCAATACTAGAGACGGAACCCAGAGGCACTTTACTACTGAGCTACATTCCCAACTCTTTGACAGAATCTTGCTATGTTGCCAAGTCTGGCCCCAGACTTGCAGTTCTCCTGCTTCAGCCTCCTGAGCTGCTAGGATTATAAGCATGCTCCACTTCAACCTGTCCTGATTGGATCTATTTTAGTTCCATTTTAAGTTTGATCAATCAGTCCTTGTCCTCACATGCCAGCCATACATACAATAGCCATAAAATATGCATAACATCAGATGGGATAGCTTCTTTTTTCCTTCAGAATTTTCTTGGTTTTTTATATATTTGTCCTGATAAACTTTAGAATCAGTTTATATATTCTCCAAACAAACAAGTCTGGGTAGAATTTATTAGTATTTCCTTAAATATATAGATTGATGGGAAAGCTAACATCTTCCTAATGTTTAATCTTTCCATTCAAAAATGATAAAAGTATTTTTCATTTATTAAAGCCTGCTTTTGTATCCTTCAGTAGCATTCAGAAAATTATACTAAGGAAGTATTCATCTAATCCTACATTAGTAAGAATCTTTAAAAATCAGGCAGGGCCTTATATTTTCTTCTCAATGCCTGCTGATGTCTAAGGCACCATTAAATTTTGCATGAAAAACTAAAGAAATGCAAATCAAAACTACTCTGAGATTCCATCTCACTCCAGTCAGAATGGCAATCATTAAGAATACAAGCAACAATAAATGTTGGTTAGGATGTAGAGGAAAAGGTACACTCATATTGCCAGTGGGACTATATGCAACCACTGTGCAAAGCAGTATGGAGATTCTTAAGAAAACTTGGAATGGAACCACCATTTGACCAGCTATCCCACTCCTCAGTTTATATCCAAAAGACTTAAAATCAGCATACTACAGTGACACAGCCACATTAATGTTTATAGCAGCTCAATTCACGATAGCTAAACTATGATAACAACCTAGATGCTCTTCAACAGATGAATGGATAAAGAAACTGTGGTATATATACACAATGGAATATTTTGATATTCTTTATAATATTCTTGTAATATTCTTTAGAAAAGAAATAGAAATTATGGCATTTGCCAGTAAATGATAGAACTGGAGAATATTATCCTAATCAAAATAAGCCAATCCAAAAGAATAAAAGGCTGAATATTTTCTCTGATATGCAGATGCTAATTCACAATAAAGGGAGGGGTGGAGAATAGAGGTATTTTGGACTAGACAAAGGGGAGTAAAGGAAAAGCAGGGCATAGAGGTAAGAATGATGGTAGAATGAATCAGACATTACTACTCTATGTGCATATATGATTAAATGACCTGTGTAACTCTACATCATTTGCAACCAGACGAATAATAACTTATTCTCCATTTATGTATGATGTGTCAAAATGCATTCTATTGTCATGTATAACTAATTAGAACAAATAAAAATATATTAAAATTTTTTTGTGTAAAAATAAATTTTAAAAATACTATTAAGTAATCATTAAGTTATCTTACATCATTTACAAAATAAACACAAATAAAAATTTATCACTAGTGTTTTATAAAGAAGTTACTCTTACCTAAAATATGGCCAGTGGGACAGTGGCATTTTCCTTCTGCAGTTAAGCCACTAGGGCAAGAAATGCAGTCCCAACCATCTTCAGTAACACCCTTTTAAATTAAACAAATAAACAAACACCAAAAAACTCCTTTTAAATTAACTTTCTTCTTGATTAGTCATATAAGTTCAGTTACAACAATATGTAATTTGTAATGGACAAAGAAATCATACGCATATGATCCAATTAAAAATTCCTTGGAAAAGTTGAGCATGGTAGCACATGCCTATAATTCTAGGGGCTTGGAAGGCCAAGGCAGGAAGATCGATAATTCAAAGCCAGCCTCAGCAACTTAGCAAGGATCTAAGCAACTTAGCAAGACCCTGTCTCAAAATAAAATATAAAAAGGGGTAGAGATGCCATAAACATGTAAGTTATGATTTACAATGGGTGAATTTTAATGGCATATAAGATACATAAATTGCTAAAATTGGTTTATGACAATACTTCCTTTTACCCATCAATGATTATATAAAAACTGGGCTTATTGTATGGTTTAGGAAAAACATATAATACATATTAACATAATTAATTTGTATTAATATAAGATAGGTTATATAATATACATCAGTAATTATAAATACTGATGTACCCTAAATTAATAGAGAACAATGCTAAAGTAACTTAATGCCACAAATTACTTTAAAGTTTGGATGAAAAAGTAGATTTATCAATAAGTGTTCCTATAGTTAACAATGCATTTATATAGGAGTATTTAAAAATTACAATAGCTTAACTAATGTCACTGAAAAATAAATCTGCTCTGGCATAATTTTTTGTTATCAGCTTTTTATCATCAGTAACTCAGGACTAATAAAATAAATATCAAAATGGTAAATTTAATGGTAATAAATAGTTTAATTAGAATAACTGGTAACTTAATATCACATTATCAGATTTAATTTTTTAAATATGACCATGTGAAAAAACAGTATGATAAAAATCAGAACTGTCACAGAGACTCATAATATCTAAAATAATGGGAAAACGTATTTCTGCTTATTGAGAATTATCCTATATACCAAGCTAACAAAAATTCAAGACATTATTTAGCTATTTATTTATTTATTATTATTATTTTTTTGTGTGTGTGGTGCTGGGGATTGAATCCAGGGCCTTGTTAACTATTTTTGATATAATTGGTATTATACAATTTTTTTTACATCTTAGTTATCATTACAAACATCAATCATCATATAAAACTGTTGACCCAGTAGGTCTAAGATACCGAACTCAATCTGTACCAAAGGATATATATATCCCCAAATGCTTGATATATGTATTATTCATCTATTTTTATTACTGAGTTACTCTAAGAGGAAAAATAAAAATACAAATTTAAAAAGCGAAGAAGTGCATTTCTGTCTTTTCTAAATTTGCATAAAATTTCATTGATCTCCCCAAATTTACTCTAGTAAAAATAAAGATAGCTTAATAATTTTAAAGTTTGTGGGGGAATATTAAACATCATATTGAAGTTTTAAAAATAAAGACATTTATTACTTTTTACAGGAAAGTTATTTTAAGTTCTCCATACCATATTGTCTGGGCACTTTTTACAAATAATGTCAGGTCCTCCATTACCAGAGATCATCTGAAATCCTGGTAGACACACACATGAAGTTCCTAAAACAAAAAGAGCCAATTTTGTCCTTAGAAAATACAACTCCAGGAATAGGAAAACTCAATAATTCTTAAGATCTTGAGTAATCAGTACTGTACAGTGGTTAATAGCAAGAGTCTTGAGCTAGTACTGTTTGAGATCAAATTTAGAAACATGCTCCCAGGTTCCAATCTCAGTTCTCCTGCTTAGCTATATGGCATTCAGCAAGTTATTGAACCTCTCTCTGTGCCTTGCCTTCTTCAATAAAATGGAGAAAATAACAGTACCAATCTCTTAGGGTTAGTATAAGTATTCAATTAGTTATATGTAAGAGTTGTAAAAGAGTCTGACACACAGCTGGCATTGTGTTCCTAATATTTTAATTGCAAGCATAACTATTAAACTGTTGAACTATTAAAACTATTTACCTGCTATAAGAAATGTTACATTTCTATGTCACTAATTCACATACATACATTCATTGAATTTACATTTAATTTGCCAAAACCTTATTGAGAAAATTACCTTCACTCAAATAAATAAGTTTCCTCTGGAAAGACAATAAATGTCATGATTACTATTCAACTTGTTGGATATAGAAGTTTAGCATTCTCTAAGGAGTCATTATGTGAAATAATCACCAATAGGAGTCTATGTGGTACAACACATACATTATCTGTATTTACAATTATGAAACTAATACCTTACATTTTAAAGCCCGAATGCTTTCTCACTCTTATTTCCCAGCATGAGTAGCCTGATCTATCCTGTTCGATGACTTAAATAAAGATACATCAAATCTGAAGATGGCAGAAAATTAACACCGCTGGTAATGAAACTGAAATTGAAAACACTTTAATCCTATTTTTAATAGAGGACAACATATTTCAAGAAGCTGGAGTGGGAACTAGGTCCAAATGATGCATTTTGGGGGAAAATGAAGACAAAACAATGTTTTGGAAATTTATAGTTCGATACTGGCGGTATAGTCATGCGTTCTCCCAATTCTAAAATTTAGGTCACACAAAAGATGTCACCACTCATCTGGGCTTCAATCTCCTTGTGTGTAAAATAAAAAGACGGATCTCTAAATTTCTGCGGTTTGAGAAGCGAGATAAAAGGGGTATCTATCCAAGTTGACACTTCCTAATCTTTCCGGTCACCGGCACCTCTTCACCTCAACTACTTTTCTACGGTTTCTTTTCTACTTTCAGCACACGCTTTCTAGGTGCTGCTGTAAAAGCCCCTTTCTGATCCAAAGGGGTGGGGAACTGAAGCCGAGAATTACTGGCAATGGTTCCCTGGACTCAGGGATCCCCAATCTCATTCTGTGCAAACTGCAATCCTCCCATGTAACCTTTTCCTCTTGAATCGGCAGCTCAGTTTTCTGAAACATTCCTCCTACAGACAAAAAGGTCGGGGACCGGGGACAGCACCAAGGCGCGAGTGTTACTTTTGCCTGGGTCCTCCCGAAACCGTCTTACCTTGGGCACCCTGCTTCTGGTTGTCCCCGCACGGGACACAGGTGAGCGCCGAGATATCGAAGTACTGGTTGTGGTCGCACGTTTCCGGCTGCCGGAAAGGCAAGAAGTATCCCTGGGCCTGGGAGACTCGAGGAAGGACCCACAGGAGGAAAGCAGTCACAGCTCCCGAGGAGGAGACACACCAGCCCGCCATCACCACCCAAGCGCCTCCTCGCGTCTCCATGACACCGACGCCAGGGACGGCGCAGTCTCCAACACCCCATGAGCCTCTGCGGCGATTCCGCTGAGCTGATTGGACATCCCAGGTTCTGGAACTCTCATTCTGTGCGGTTTGGTTGCTAGGTTACCAAAACCGCAGGTAGGTGGCTGGTCCAAGAAAAGACGGATTAGAGGAGGACTGTCCACGGAGTCAGGAGGCTATTTAAAACGCGCATTTCAAACTCTGCCACGCGATATTTTAGAGAGACGTGAAAGTCAATGTTCAGGTTGGGGAAACAGAATACCTAAGCAAAGAATACATCCTGTTGTAAAACATAAAGTAAGTATTGTTTCATGAAACTCTTAAATGATATTTACGTCAGAGTTTATCCAGTCTATGTAATTTTCACGATAAAGGAGACATGGTGTGTATTATAGTAATTTTCAAAAATTCTCACTGAGGACTAGGGGTGTAGGTCAGTGGTGGAGTGCCTAGCATGTGTGAGATCCTGTTACTTCAATCCTTAGCTCTGAGAAACAAAGAACCCTCAACCTCCACTGATTTAAAATATGCAATTGTGGAGGTTTACTATGGCTCAAAATTGGGGGAAAACAACTTTCTTTCTAAATATTTCCTAGTTGGCCAAGTGCAGTGGCCCATTCCTCTAATGCCAGCTGCTAAGGAGGCTGAGGCAGCAGGATTGCAAGTCAAAGCCAGACTCAGCAACTTGGCGAGATCCTGTCTTAAAATTTTAAAATAAATGAATGAATGAATGAATGAATGAATGCATGCCTTGGGATGTGGCTCAGTGGCTAAGCACAACCTTGGGTTCAATCCCTGATCCAATAAATAAGTGAATAAATAAACATACTTGGAGACTGTTAGCTCCTGAATATTTTGAAATTGTCTTCATAGCCAGTTTACAGGCCTTTAGGAAAAACTTACTTATTAACATTTAAATCTAACTTCTGTTTTATTTTATTTTGTAAGATTGTTTTATTTTGTCTCTCTCTCTTTCTTTCTCCCCAGTAGAGTCACCGGATATATTTTTAAGGCACCTTATTTATTAGGTAACTTTTTGCTTTTTCGAAAAAGTGCACTTTTTGTAAGAATGAGTTGTCTCTATTAAGGAGTGTATATATAGTCTTAGTGCATGTGGAAAATGCATCTAAGGAAGTTCCATAACTGTAACCATTAGTTACCCATTAGTCCTTGCTCAAAAGACCAGCGTTTATCCAATTACTATTATCTCTGACACAACAAATTTATGTTCTGAAAGAAGTTCCTTAAAGAGAAATTCTATGTGCCAAGTAGCTGGTGCTGTTGGGAAAGTGTCCCTACAGGAGACCTCCCAAAAAGCTCTTTAAAGCCCTTCCAGAGCGAGGATAAGTGGAAGCCTGAAGTCGCCTGCAGGGACTTTAATTAAGGGGAGGACTTAAGTAGAGGGTCTCATTAAGTTGCTGAGGCTGGCCTTTAAGATGTGATCCTCCTGCCTCAAGTTCTGGACTTGCTGGGGCTACAGGACTGCTCTACAATGTTTGGCCCTCTTTTCATATTTCATCTGCACCATCAGTCTCTTTGGACCTCCAGGCTTCTGTACAATTTCTCACCTAGGTATGGATCCTCCAGGCCTATCCTGGCACATCTCCATTAAGACCAGCCACATTCCCTGTACTCAGTAGCCCCACTGTGGCTCAGGCTGCCATAGTGGACAACACAGATAGATACTGATGGGAACTTATTCTCCCAGCCTCTTCTCCACCCTCCAAATTCTGTTCTTCATTGAGAAAGGAACATCTTTTGTTCCTTAAATGTCTCTACCTGCTTTCCCCAATTTCCTCTTTAAAATAGTGCAATATAAACAACCTCATTGGGTTATTTTAAGGATTAAATATTTAAATAAGATAGTGCATGCAAATTACAATACCTGGTGGGTAGTAAGTTACAATAAGTTAGCAATTAGCATTTTATTTTGGCCAAATTTGCCTTTAAAAATGAGCTTACACATCTAAGGAACACTATTTGATTTTCATTTATTTCTTTTAAAACACTTACTACATTACATGTGGAAGTACGGAGTTGGTGGTTGGTTATATAACTGTTAAGTTCCCTTTTATGACTGTAGGTTGCTTAGGAGCTAGGACCAAATATTATTCATTTTTGTACCTGAGCAGTTCCTAACACTGGTTCTCCTTTCACTGTGCTTGTTACATTTCACATTATCTCATTGTGTTGGCCTTGGTGAGCCTAATATGAGAATTTCAAGTAGACATGACCATATGGGGAGTAGAAGTTGAATGGAGGACAAATACTCTAAGTGATAAAGTTGGTAAAGGAATATTTTGATGACCAGTGTTGTCTTATAAAATCATTCCTTTTGTGCTGGGGATGTAGCTCAGTTGATAGAGTGCTCACCTCACATGTACAAAGCCTGGATTCAATCCCTAGCACCATTTAAAAAAAAAAAAAAAGAAAAGAAAAGAAAAAAGAGAAAAAAATTCTTTTTTTAAAATCTCAGCTTTTCCTTTAAAATGATAGTCTCCAGTTTCATCCATTTACTACCAAATGCCATAATTTCATTTTCCTGTCCATTTTTACTTTTAAATTTTGAGACAGGACTTTGCTAAATTGCTGAGACTAGCCTCAAACTTGAAATCCACCTGCCTTAGGTTCCCTAGTCTCTGGGATTGCAGGCAGGTGCCTCTGCACCAGATATTGCAACTTTTACAGAAGCGTTAATAAAAAAACAAAATCCTCAGAATATTTGCTCTGAAAATAGATTTATGCAAAAGAGACACACTAAAATTTTAAGTACCACACATGTCAGCTTAACTAAAACAATGACCTAATGTAATTATTTAAGGTGGAATGTTAAAAATATTTTTAAAAGATATCTTGATAAGGAACTATCCAGTAAGTCCCTAAATTCTAGTATATTCATTTTGCAATACTTTTCCTGTGAAAATACACTTAGTAATGTGGGTTGGGCACTCTTATCTCTTTTAAAATTTCTTTAATGTAGTAGTTTATTGTTTAGGTATTCAAATTTTATGGTTGTGTGTACCATCAATAAAAGTTTTTATTTTATTTTTTAAAAAATAAAGAGAAATTCTAAATGTTTTGAGTAATTACTGTTATTTCAGTAGACATTTAAACTAGAAATCACTTATCTGAATACATATTTTAAGAAATTTGTGAACATATAGATACTAATGAAGACTAAGAAAAGGTATGAACGAAGAGTTGGAATTAACCTGCATATGCTTCCTCAGGATGAGTTTTAATTCTAGTCTTCCTTGATAAAGTACATATGGTTATATGTTCTATGGAGCGGATTAGGGCAATAATATGTAGTTCTTGCCTGCTGTGTAATTAAAGTAATAAAAAGAGTTTCCATTCATGATGGGTTTCTTTGTGCCCCACACTCTGCACTGTGCGAGGCACCTAACAACATTAGTCTTAACTCTTTCTTAATTTTTTTTAAGTTGTAAGTGGATACACAATATCTTTATTTCATTTTTATGTGGTGCTGAGAATTGAACCCAGTGTATCACGTGTGCTAGGCGAGTGCTCTATCACTGAGCCACAACTCCAGCCCTAATCTTAACTCTTCATAAGAACCCTGTTTTTCATTATTGGGGATCAAATCTAGGGACACTTTACCACTGAGTTACATCAGTCCTTAATTAATTTTTTTTATTTTGAGACAGGGTCTCACTAAGTTGTCAATTCATAACAATCTCTTGAGAAAGTACTATCTCTATTTCGGAAAAATAGAAATGGAGTATCAAAAAAGTTAAGTGTGGGGAAGTGAAGAAAGTAGAATTTATCTTTACCTGGATAACTTCAAAAATTGTCATCTTTGTGGTGTTTTAAGTAACTCCTGTGTAGCATATATTTAGACACATTTTGGCATATTCTCATGCTTTATCTTTATGTAATGAGATGATATTGCCATTGTAGCCCACATACAGTAGAATTATAATTGTCTAAGACCTTTGGACACTATACCTAACAAAAGATCTAGAGAGTAGTCAAGTAAGAAGTTCTCTGTGTAGAACTTGAAATAGACAAACACAGTTAATTTTGTGATAACTATAAGTACTGTAGGTTTATCTATGTAAACTACCCATAAGGACAACAGAAAAGATTGTTGGGTATAACTATTAAGCATAAATTTGAGAGAGTATATAATTGGAGATTTGTTTTTGCAAATAACTGAAGACCAGGTAGTTAAGCCAGTTCATAATAGCATAATCAAAAACAAACAGAAATCTGGCTGCTGATGTTTGCTCAATAATGTCAGATAGTCATCCCTGCAGTTCTTTTGTCTCTTCTCTCTTAATTGCAGTGTGACTTTTACATACCAGATATCAAAATTCAAATGTAAGAGAAGAAAAAGAGCTGGATCAGAGACATTCTCTCTCTCCTTAATTGAGAAAACAAGTATGTTCTCTATACTGTGTATTGTCCTAAACTTCTTCATGCATCATTTCAGTCTTCTTAACAGCCATTTGAGCAGGAAGTGAAACTATCTCCATTTATCAGGATTGTAGACATGCCTAATATTACCCAGTGAAGATATGAAAATGAGTTATTTTTGACAAATGGAAGAGACTAGCTGAATATAGTTTATGACAGCTTAGAAAGAAGTGTACTAAAGAAAGTAAGAGGAGGAGTTCAAAGAGGATAGCTCCTGCTTATAGTATACCTAGTATTAGACAGGCACTGAGCCATGCCTTACCTGCAATATCAAAATTAATCTACCCAATAACTTTATGAAATATATACTGTTTTTATCTCCTTTCTATAGATGATTAAATGGAGGCAAAAATTAGAGATTAAAAACTTACTTAAATACTTAGCTCAGAATTTGCAACATCAAATTTGGAATTCTGTCAGTTTAGCTTTAGAGGCTGCTTAAACAGTGCTCTGTGTTCTAACAGTATAACAGTATACAGTATACTGTTCTAACAGTATAAATGTACTGCACAAAGGTGAAGAATGAGGAAAATAGAGAAAGGATCTTTGGATTTGGCAATGCCATGATTATTAATTACTTTGAGGGTTGAAGCTTAATTATAGCAATTGAAATAGAAGAAAACCATAGAGCAGTAAATGAGAAAGAGCAGAAACCAGATAAAAACCGTCTTGAGAGATTTGGCATTGAAATGAAAACACAAGAAGGCAGTGAGCAAAATAGTTACAAAACAATTTTTAAGGACAAGGGCAATATGTAAGTGGAGAGGAAATAATTAGAAAAGGAGAGATTTAAAGTAATTTGGGAAATAAGTGATTTTCTCTGGAGAAAGAAGGGTTTAAGAACTAGGATAGAAGAATGGGAGGAGGGGGAATCATTCTTAGAGTCTGCAAGAAAGGAGGATGAGTGAAACCCCAGGGTAAATAGTAGAGAAGTCAAATAAAATCTGTTTTCTGTGTAATGAACATGGGTAAAATAGGAAATATTTTGGAGACATAGTGGGTAATTGGGAGGCAGCTCACTGGGAGATGAAAAATACCCAATGGATCCTTAACTGAACTAAATTAAACTGAACTAGAAGATGCAAGAGCAGCAGCATATGCAAGCTTGATTCTTCTTGAAGGAGTTCTAGATTGCTGCTATGATCATCTGAAGATATTAAACTCTGCCATTGATTCTCCAGAGAGTTTCCTGAAGCCTTTGGTTTAGGACTAGGAAAGAGAGTCTATGTGAGAACTCAGTGGTTTATCTTTGGTGGGGAGTTCAATAAGTTTTGAGACATTATTGAGCTCTTCTGTGAGATAGACAGTTGTCAGAAAGAAAGGCACTTTGCATCTGGGCCCTCAAAGTATAATAGAGAAGTAGATATGGATAACTGCCCTTATTGAGATTGTAGATGTGAAAGATCAGTGTAAAGAGAAAAAATATTATGGGCAAGACAGGCAGAAGGACCAGCAGGAAAGACTCAGAGGTGTAAGAGGGCAGGCACACTGGGGAGTGACAGTATTCTTGAGGTGTAAATTTGTAATGGTTAATTTGAATTATCAACTTGATTGGATTAAGAGATGCAGGTGATTAACAGGCTTCTGGGTGTGTCAGTGAGGGTGTGTCTAGGGATGATTGGCATGTGGGATAGCCAACTGAAATGGGCCGCACAGTCCAATAGAGTAATGGCTGGATGGAATAAAAGTTGGAAGAATGAGGAAGCAGCAGCAGATGCCAGCTTAGTTTTCTTGAACCGGTTCCTGATTGCTGCTATTATTGTCTGAAGATATCTAACTCTGCCATTGATTCTCCAGGGAGTTTCCTGAAGGCTGTGAGTTCCGACCAGGGTAGCATGCTGATCCCATTTGTTTTGGGGCTTCAGCCTCTTCAACTGCACAGCTACTGGTTCTCCAGCTCTCTTCCCTGCAGACAGCCATCGTAGACTATCCAGCTAATAAATCCCCTTTTTATAATTATACTTCCTGTGATTCTGTTCCTCTAGAGAACCCTAATACAATGTTATGTATGGTCAGTGATAGAAGACGAGGTTGGAAATGTAGAAAGGAATAAAAATGAAAGCTTATGAATGCCACATTTGCCCACCATGGTTTCAAGCTTAGGATTTCAAGCTAAGGAATACAAGACCAGATTTATACTTTAGAATGCATCCTAGAGAAAAAGTGTAGAGACATTTCTAAGTAACTCTGAGACCAAGTGAAGCAAGGCTTTTCTTGTGGCTGTTGAAGAGCCATGAAAGGTAGCTGAAAACTATGACACCAGAATCATTCAGAGGAGGGCAGGTGATGCTGCAATGGTGGCAAAATATCTGGGGAGGCTGAAAAGCTGTTTAGGCAGAACCACAGAATTGTCATAGCTCAGTGTGATCACTGTTTCAGGGTCTACCATTGTGCAGTTCCAGAAACTTTCTCTCTCTTCCCCCAAATGATTAAGATTTTGACATTGATACATTAAAGTTATAAAATACCCTGTCAAAAAAATCAGCTGAAGGTAATTTGGATGTATACCCTGCTTATACCCAAATTACCTTCAGCTGATTTTTTTTTTTTTTTTTACAATAGTGAAATCATCTGAGAAAGGCAGGAGGCACACTAGAAAAGACAGGAATTCACTAGTAACCTCTTTGGAGAAAATGTTTGTGAATAGAAAGGATGATCATTCCAGAACAATGCCTTTATAAGCCTATTCAGAGGAGAATCTGGTCTGAATATACTTTTCCAGGTAAGTCCTATAGTAGGTCTCATTAAATGATAGCTATTACTTTTGTTTTAATGGGCAAGAATACATATGAATATAGCTTTAATTTTTAAGATTAGGTAGCTACTGATGTTCTATTTTTATGCTTAGCAAACAATTCTCTAATAATTTGACTTCATATAGAAAGCATATACAGACAAAGGTGCTGGTCAGTCTGAGTTGATGTCAAGTGTTGTTCTTGTAAATGGATATTGATAATATTGCTCATGTTTGTTTTAAGGGACTCTCTTTCAGGATTCAGAATCCTCTCCTAATATAGAGTAATGGTTCCTGAAAACAAACCACCAAGGTTTAATTCCTGGATTTACCTTGTACTATCTTTGTGACCTTGAGCAAGCTATGTAATCCTCTATGCCTCAGTTTCCTTTATCTGTAAAATAAAAAATAATAGTATCTATCTCTGAAAGTAATTTTAAAATTAAAAGAAGACAATTCTCACGGCCTGGCATTAATAAATATTATATTAAATTAAATATTATAAATATTATAACCCTCAATAAATATTAGCTTTTAAGGTCAGGCTCCTGAGTCTAAAAGGCCAGAACCAAATCCTGAATTAACAAGGTATAAGTTATCTAGTCAATGAGCCTACCTTCCCAAGGTGACATCTTGTGCTTCTCTATGGATCACCTTGGCATTTGACACAAGACACTGGTAATTGTAATAGTTTCAGGTGTCATTGACACTTTTCATAATCTTAAGAGGTAGGTACTATTATCATTACCATTTTAAATAAAGAAACTGAGGCAGAGAGGCTGATTTGCCCAAGTGAGTAAAAGATGGCTCTCACTTAAACCATATTTCATTCACTTAAATTGCTTCTTCTTTCCAAGTCATTATTAAGTTTAAGAATGGGTAATCTGCAGCAAGAGAGATTCAAAACTATTTGTATCTGTAACAATGTCTTTAAAATGTAGTTTCTGCTTTCATGGCGAGTTTTGATCCACCCATACATGCATTTTGTAGTTATACAACAAGGTGGATTGCTTTATTTACAAACGATAAAATAAAAACAAACCCTAGTTGTTCACTAGCTATTAAGTACCAGCCATCAATAGAACATGTCTATAACTGAATTTTTCATTTCTCAATTTTCAGGACTGGTTCATCTATTCTTATTTCAAAAATCCAGATGATGGCATCAACAAATTTATAAAGGTACTTCACTAGGTTATTAATACCTATAATATTGAGTAAGCATGCATTTTTTTTAAACCTCTAGGTGTGAACTATACCTGGCAAACGTTGTAGGCAGTGAAATAAGTTATTCTGTGGCTTTTTAGAGTTTACAAGAGCATTTCAAAAGGCTTTCAAAAGTTAACACAGCAACTACAGCACTGGAAGACAAATAAATCAGGAACTTTTCTCCCTTGCGTCTTTTCGTAGCTCCTGGAAAATTCAAACGTTTGATCTCCATTTCCACAGTAACCTACTGCAGTTTACTCCTAATTTTGTCTCAATTTTGCTTTCTCCAGGTCTAGGGTCTCTGGTTGGCTAGAAGCTGGGCAAGCGCAGAAGCTCCACAAGCCCAGGGCACCTCCTCCCTGCCCCTAACAACGGGAAGCCGGTGAGCAAGGCGCAGGCGCAGGCGCAGCCGAGGCGCCGGGGTAGGGGGTTACGCCTGGCGAGCGCATGGGCAGACAAACTGTACGTCCGTTTGTCCGGATGGGAGGGGAGAGTGGGCGCCATCTTGTTCGGGCTCACTGAGGGTTCTGCCTGTTCAGTGGAGGCTGCTGCGAAGAGTGCCCCAGCCCCTGGCCTGTGTGTCCGAGTCGGAGCAGTGGTGTGTGTTTACTGCCAAGTGCGAAGCAGTCACCCGTGGGGCGTCGGGGTGGGCAGGGTTGGCGACCGAGCCGGAGGAACAGGGAAAGGCGGGGCCGGCGGTCGCGCCAGGATCTAGCGTAGCCTGTGCCGTTAGGGCACCCTCTTCTAGCTAAACACCGACTCTCCCTCTCCCGTCAGCCTCCTTGTGGCGGTGTGTGTGCGCTTCCCAGTGATCTTGACACTGAAGATCGCGAAGGATCTCATAGGTATTTTTTTCTTTGCTATGTCATCGTAGTCAGTGGTGGCAGGGAAGCTCTGAAGGCCCTGCTCATTAGGCTTGAGAGGGGCAAAAGCGTTTCAGTTAGATTTGAGGGCAGTTCACCCAGTGGTGATTTAGGGTGGAATGTTCGCCCTTGGGACAGCGTAAAGGAAAGGCACGGAGGTTGGGCGGTCCTGGTTAATTGGAAGGCTGATTTTGGCTGAAGGTCTTGGCGACAGCATCGGATCCCACGTAGCAACTTTGGCCTGGCGTAAAAGAAGGAAGCTCTGACCCCTGGGAGTGTGGACAAAGGCTTTGGGCTTAGAATCGATGCCTTCGGAGGATTGCCGTTTGACGATGATGGATATTATGGGAATTCCTGTGCCATGTGGATTCAACTTCATTTACAGTTCCTCCTGGGAACCATGGCCTTTGGTTTTTATTTTAACTATCTGCATTACAAAAGGCAGGTCATCAGAAAAAATAATTGTGGAATGGGTAGATTATTTTTTCTTGAAGTTCATATTTAGAATTTGAATATGCTTCATCATAACTTTGGGTTTTAAGAAGTAGTCAACAGGCAAAGTAAAAGAATTTTCTTTCCCTCACCATGTCTGGAAGATGAATTTTTATTTGCAAGTTAAAATCAAACGGATCTGACATAATACCTCTTAAATTCAGTCGCCCCTCCTGTTTTCCTTTCAGTCTTAATTAAAAGATGCACATTTTTATATTATTTAGCTAAAATGATGATTAAGTGGGATGTAGCACTGGATCAAATAAGCAATTATTTAAAATGCGCTTGCCCTCAAATGAGCTTTTAGGGGTTCATTTCCTTTTCATAGAAGTTCTAAAGAAATCACTGTGTCCTTAACACAAAAATACTTTTGCATTCATAATTAGGAAAATTTTAGGAGCAGGATAATTTGTGTGTTTTGCTTTTTGTGTACTGTGTTGATAGAATTTTCTGGAGAATTTGCTTAAGAAAACAGCATATTGGAACTACATGAAAACAACTCATTTTGAAAGCTGGTCTTTTATAGGTTGTCTCCTTGATTTGTTACTGTAGAGGGATTACCTAGTATCTCATTACCCTAGTATCTCAAGGACAAGGAAGTTTAATTATTAGTTTTATTTAACAGTGGCAAATTAGAATAAACTTTTTAAATACTTTGCTTGAATTGGAATTCTTGGGATTGGTGCTCATGAAACTACTTAGCTAAGATTGTTTTAGTTAAGATATTTAGGTAAGATAGCAAATTAGGATATATTATTAGAGATTTCTTGAATTTGACTGTTCCTTGTAGTGTCTTTGTTTTCTTGCAAATTAATTTATGTTCTCAGGGTAAATCCCTTGTAAATTAAAAAGAAGAAAGCTGGGCACAGAGAAAATGATGCTTATTTAATGATGCTTTGTAAAATTAAAAAGTAAAAAGTAGCTAAGCCAGTTAATATAAGGAGTCTTGAAATATTAACATGGACAAGTTTTCCAGAAGCCATTTATAGATTTTGTTGAAGTGTTTGCTGTGGATATTAGTTTGTTGAAGAAACTAGGCTTATACTGGGGAAAAAAAAAAAGTTGTATTATGCAGATAATTTATAGTAAACCTCACCAATATTTTTCAGACATAGCTTATGCCAGGTAGTTTGTTAACTTTGCTCAGTTTATAGTTTAAAAAGGTTAATCTGTGGATCCTTTTTAAAGGAAAACCATCTTTCAGTTCTCAAGGAATATGTCTTTAGGAATATGTCCACTTTGTGGACAGTGGTGCTTAAGTAATGGTATTCAAGTGGTACTTAAGTAATGTGTGAAGCTAACATGTATTTATATACTAAAGACATGTTGGTTACAGTGATTAATTTGGCAGGTCTTAAATATTTTTGGCAAGACTTCATCAAATATTGTTAGCTTAGCTTGGATATGCATTAAATAATTAGATGCAAGTTTTCTACAAAAATGCTAAATTGGATTTTTCACTTGTTAATATTGGTAATCCCAATATTCTAAATATTTATACATTGTTGTCAGGGTTTCCTTAATAGAGTACAGGATAATGATTCAAAGTGGACTGACATTGGTGTGATAAGATTTTATATTAACATTCAGATGAGTTTTAATAGTTATTGTTCTAGGATTATTGCATAAGGAGTTTTTTTTTTTTTTAATTGTAGGGGTATTTTCTTTGATTATGGGATCATGAAATTTGGTTCTATGTTTGGAACATGAAGAACTTAAAATTGTATCCAGATAGTCATTGGTTTTGATTTATTGCTTTAAAAATTGGATTTTTGAATTTCAGGCTTTGGTGTTGTATTATTTGGTATTCTTTGTATCATTTTGAATGGTCCATTAATTTGATTTGGATTTTCATTGGGGGAAGTAATAGAAGGTCTTTTGTTGGAATGTGTGTTGTTTTAAAATTGATAACAGGGTTTTGTTGGTTGTTGTTTTAAGTAGATGTAAGCCACAAGAAGGAGTGGGGGTGTAGCTCAGTGGTAGCGTGATCCAGGGTTTGATCCCCAGTATGGGGGAAGAGTGAATGTAAACCTTCTATACATCAAAATGCATAGACCTTAATTCACCAAGCTTTGATAAATATACATACCCATGTAACCATCACTGAACATTCCCTCATTCTGCTTCCAATCAAGGAGTAGTATAACTTTCAGCACATTTTTATGTTTAATAATTTGTAGATGTCTGTCTACACTTGGGTTTTGCACTTTTTGCAGAGTGATAATTTTGCCTTAGAATGCCCATAATTGCAGTTCCTTGTTTTACTTTTGATAGGTAATTCTGAAATGGATATCCTAATCGGGCACTGAGATCAATTACAGGGTTCAAAGATTAATTGTATTTCATTTTCTTTCCACAGTTAAGTTGCTTTTACAGAATTAACAGGTCTCCAAGAAATAAAAAGAACAGGTAAGACACCCAGAGTTTAAGGCTTTCACACAGGCTTGACAGAAATCATATAAAATAGAATAGTACATCTTGGTACCAGTGGTTCTGTTTTATGTCTAACCAGCGAAGCACAGTGTTAGGCAACATAATATCATGAGAAGACATTATATACTGACCATGGATGGCTTTTCTAAATATATAAAACTCATTGTGGTTGGTAAAATACTTTTAATCTCTCTTACATTTAGGAAACATGTTTCAGAATGAGTCTGAAAATAGTTTGGTCTTGTTGTGAAGTAGAATTTGGTAGACTTACAAAGGAAGATTTGATATTTTCGATGTTCCTATTGTATAGGATGGGTGATATGTTTCTTCAGGATAGTTGGTTTATTTGTATGTTTAGATGGATGGGAGAAAATTTATTCTTTGTTTTCTTTAAGAATTAGCTAAGATCAATATTTTTGTGAACTTGTATCTTGCTTTCATTTATAAATGTTGAAGGAAATGGGAACCAGGTAATTATTAAGTTTAGTTTAGGCTAAGGTACTTAAAAAATAAGACTTGCTATTATGTGTACCTTTTTGTCTGCAGGTCATTATTGCTGTGGTTTGAGCTCAGCATGGCTGTAGTCATCCGTTTACTGGGGCTTCCTTTTATTGCGGGGCCTGTGGATATTCGTCACTTCTTCACGGGATTGACTATTCCTGATGGAGGAGTACATATAATTGGAGGGGAAGTTGGGGAGGCTTTTATTATTTTTGCAACAGATGAAGATGCAAGACGTGCCATAAGTCGATCAGGAGGGTTTATCAAGGACTCATCTGTAGAGCTCTTTCTTAGTAGCAAGGCAGAAATGCAGAAGACTATAGAAATGAAAAGAACTGATCGTGTAGGAAGAGGGCGACCAGGATCTGGGGCATCAGGGGTTGGCGGCCTATCAAATTTTATTGAGGCTATGAAGGAAGAAGAAAGTAATTCTGGATATGGCTCTTCAATGAATCAAGATGCTGGGTTTCATACTAATGGTACAGGACTTGATGATTTAAGGCCAAGAAAGACAAGGCCATTGAAGGCCGAGAATCCTTATTTATTTCTGCGAGGTTTGCCTTACTTAGTAAATGAAGATGATGTACGTGTCTTTTTCTCTGGTTTGTGTGTGGATGGAGTAATTTTCTTAAAACATCATGATGGCCGAAATAATGGTGATGCCATAGTAAAATTTGCTTCGTGTATCGATGCTTCAGGAGGTCTTAAGTGCCATAGAAGTTTTATGGGTTCAAGATTTATAGAAGTAATGCAAGGCTCAGAACAACAATGGATTGAGTTTGGTGGTAATGCAATTAAGGAGGATGAAGTTGCTATAAGATCTGAAGAACATTCTCCGAGAGGAATTAATGATAGACATTTTCGAAAACGGTCTCATTCAAAATCTCCAAGAAGAACACGTTCTCGCTCCCCTCTTGGATTTTATGTTCACTTAAAAAATCTGTCACTAAGTATTAACAAAAGAGATTTAAGAAATTTCTTTAGAGACACTGATCTGACTAATGAACAGATTAAATTTTTATATAAAGATGAAAGAAGAACACGATATGCCTTTGTGATGTTCAAGACTCTGAAAGACTATAATACTGCTCTTGGTTTACATAAGACTGTTTTACAGTATCGTCCAGTTCTTATTGATCCAGTTTCTAGAAAACAAATGCTGAAGTTCATTGAATGTTATGAAAAGAAGAGACCAGAGAAAGAGAGGCCAGGACATATTTCACAAAAATATTCTCAAGAAAGCTATTCTGGCCAGAAACTGTGTATATATATAAGGAATTTCCCATTTGATGTTACAAAAGTTGAAGTGCAAAAGTTCTTTGCAGACTTTTCTCTTTCAGAGGATGATATTTACTTGCTTTTTGATGACAAAGGAGTTGGTTTGGGAGAAGCACTAGTGAAATTTAAATCAGAAGAACAGGCTATTAAAGCTGAACGTTTAAACCGAAGAAGATTCTTAGGGACAGAGGTATTGTTAAGACTTATATCTGAGGCACAAATGCAGGAGTTTGGTGTAAATTTTTCCTTGATGTCCAGTGAGAGAATACAAGGCCGTTCAGAGTCACATGATAGAGATGACCATTCCCATTTATTTGATCCAAAAGACCCACCGATTTACTCAGTGGGCCCTTCTGAAAACTTTAGGTATCAGCTAGAGGACTTGAGGCAACTAGATAACTTCAAGCATCCCCAGGGATATTTCCGACAGCCTGATAGGCGCCCTCCAGAAGACTTCAGGCACTCTCCGGAAGACTTCAGATTCCCTCCGGAGGACTTCAGACACTCCCCAGAGGGCTTTAGGCACCCTCGGGAGGAGCACTTCAGGCGGCCTCCTGAGGAAGACTTCAGGCGGCCTCGGGAGGACGAGTGGAGGTGGCCACCGGAGGAGGACTTCAGACAGCCCCACGAGGAGGACTTTAGGCGGCCACCAGAGGAGGATTTCAGGCGCCCTTGGGAAGAGGATTTCAGGTGCCCCCCGGAGGAGGACTTCAGGCACCCTAGGGAGGAGGACTTCAGGCAGCCCCCTGAGGAGGACTTTAGGAGACCCCCTGAGGAGGATTTCAGGCATTCCCCTGAGGAGGACTTCAGGCGGTCACCCCTGGAGCACTTCAGGCGACCACCCCAGGAGCACTTCAGGCGGCCACCCCAGGAGCACTTCAGGCGGCCACCCCAGGAGCACTTCAGGCGGCCACCCCAGGAGCACTTCAGGCGGCCACCCCAGGAGCACTTCAGGCGACCACCCCCAGAGCACTTCAGGCGACCACCCCCAGAGCATTTCAGGCGACCACCCCCAGAGCATTTCAGGCGCTCCCGAGAGGAAGATTTCAGACATATGCCAGATGAAGACTTCAGGGGCCCTCCAAATGAGGACTTCAGACACCCTCCTGATGAGGACTTCAGGAGTCCCCAGGAAGATTTTAGATCCCCTTCTGATGAGGATTTCAGGCAGCTCCCGGAGGAAGACCTCAGGGAAGTTCCAGAGGAGGATCCTAGACTTCCTGACAATTTCAGACCTCCTGGTGAGGATTTTAGGAGCCCACCTGATGATTTTAGAAGTCATCGCCCTTTTGTGAATTTTGGTCGCCCAGAAGGTGGCAAATTTGATTTTGGAAAGCGTAATATGGGAGGTTTTCCTGAAGGGAGATTTATGCCTGATCAGAAGTTAAACTGTGGTTCAGGTAGAGTAACTCCTGTTAAGATAATGAATCTTCCATTTAAAGCTAATGTTAATGAAATTTTAGACTTTTTCCACGGTTATAGAATCATACCTGATTCAGTTTCAATACAGTATAACGAGCAAGGATTGCCTACAGGGGAAGCCATTGTAGCTATGATAAACTATAATGAAGCCATGGCTGCTATTAAAGATCTAAATGATAGGCCAGTTGGCCCCCGCAAAGTTAAGCTAATTTTGCTTTAGAGAGCATTTCTAATCCCACAGTATTGATGCAGTAAAACGCATTTTTTTAAAAAAGTGTTTATTTTTAGTTATATGGTGAAACAGTTTAATTTTGACCTGTGCATAGAAAAACTGTAAATAGTTGAATGTGAATCTGCTTCTTTTGCTTGCAAATTGCCATTTATTTTTTTTCCTAACTTAAAATTATATATGCTTTTTTTTTCTTTGCTAGGGCAGTGTTTAATTTTTGTTGATGTTATAGGTAAATCTCAGACTTATATGGAGTTGTAGTTGGGAAAAATAAATTTTATATTCACTTTTATTTCATTCTGTAGTCAGCATATATTACTGAAACTGTAATAAGGAAATGGTCAGTGACTAATTTTTCAGGTTTGGCATTTTCATCACTACCTGCCTGCAGAATTCATGCCCTCTGGTCTGAGATATTGCTGTGTTAAGGTCTCCTGTTAATTATAAATAGTTAAAAATGAACAGACTGTGAAATTGAAATTTATTTGTGTAAAAAGCTTAGGGGATTCTTAAAGTTTCCATGTTCATAACTTTGCAAAGTTTTTTAAAAATAAAAGAAATTACAACTGAAGAGACTTAACTAATTAACTTATTTGTATAAAAGTATTGCAGTGGGTATTATGGTTTTTCAACAGCTCTATTAAACTACATTTTTGATGGGAGGGACCAGACATTCTGAAATATGTATAGTTCAGTGGTTTCTGCAACTTCTTATTAATCAGATTGATAAAATTAACATGAAATAGTCTTGTCAAAAGAAAATAAAAATAAGGTACTAGGGGGACTCTCGGGTCTTTGCTAGGAAGAATTTGATAAATGGATATAGTTTTTCTAGGAAGAAGTTACTGATGATTTACATAACTTGTTTATTTTTAGGTTCTCATATTTTAGCTTCAAACCTTGTATCCAAAGACTGACTTCATGTGAGTTGTAAGATTGAATTTTTACTTTGATATTTAACATTTAGTGCAGACATTTTTGCAAATACTGGATTTGATTTTTCTTTACCCATAGCAATTCCCATGGCTGACATTTATGGATCACTTTTTATGTGTTAGGCATGATAAGAGTTTTATATGCATGATCTCAGCATTCCCTAAAAGGTACAGGATTTATTATTTACATCTGTGATAATATTATTTTTTATCCCAAATGAGATAATGAAGTTTTGAGAGTTAAGCAACTTGCCTGAAGTCACAGTAAGCCTTGGAGCCAATTACCCAAAACAGACCACTTAAGAGTATGTTCTTTAATACTTTCACTGCCTCACTTTGTTAAGTGGTATTTTTAATTTCAGGAAGACCATGCTGGAAATATTTTCAAGAGTAAATGCTATTTTCTTACCTTCATTGTCAGTTTAAAAAATGATAAAACTAGAGTGCTCAGACATTGTTAAACAAGGAGAAAGTAGCTTTAAGAGGTTTTTTTTAATATACGTAGGGTTTCTCTTGGGATACTCACATTATATATAGACTTCTAATTCAAAATTTTTCATTTCATCCAACATGATTTGACTGCTTGGTCTTTCATAGTTTGTAATAGTTAATTTTCTTCAATTCTTTGATGCAGGGATTTTTCCACATTGAGTAAAGAAAAGAATAAAATTGAAAATTTTATGGTAGTTTAATTATTAATTATAGGATACTGCAGAAGTAGACTACTTTTTCAGTTACGATACATATCTTGGGTTAATTTTCATTGATATAAAGAAATTCAACAGAAGCCTACTTAAATTTCTATGGTTAATAGTGAAACTACTCAGTTTGGTTTTCAAAAAGCACCTCTGTGTGGCTCTTTAAACTAGTAAGTAAGCTTATAGATAGAATCATAAAACTGGAATATCTAAACCAAGCACAATGAACAAAATAGAAATAATATTTTAAATTGCTTAATGATTATAGATGGTTTATTTTTATTAAACCTTCTTGAGTAATGAATGGAAGACTTGAATCCAGTCTCAGCATTAAACTAAGTAAGATAAAGCTTAAAGTGAAAAATCACCTAATATGTGATTGTTTTTCAAACTGGGATGGGATGGTAGAGGTAGATGAGAGGCTAGCTATGGTAAATAACAAGTTTGTATTTTAATTTTGAAATTAAATGATGTGAATATTTTATTCTGTAACATTTTAGGGCTTAATATTTTTCAACATTATTAAAAGTTAATTATAGATAACTGGCTTCTACTGGTTGGGAGCCATTTTTGCCTGTCTCTTTCCCACTCAGCTTTCAGTGATATGTTGATGACTGAAATTGATCTTGGAAGCAGTTATTTACACCAGATTGGTAAATGTAGCAAATCGGGGCATTCTCCTCCCTTTGTCATCCCAGATAACCAGTTTATCAGCACATCACAATTTCAGACAGTGTGTTACATCCTTTGTAACTGTCATTTCAAAACCAGTTTTCCTTTCTGTCCTGCCCAGAGATGTATTAGGTACACTGGAAATAGCATATTAATTCTCTATCATAGCATCCAGTGTCTGAAAGCCAAACATTTTGTCTAGAAGGTATCTGAAAAATATTAAACCATGTTTAGAAAGTAAACTTAATCCCATAATCAAGAGATAGGTAGAAATATATTCCCAAATATGATTTTTATCATAGTTAAAGAGCACTAGAGTTCTGAAGACTTTTTGCCTCTATCTATGCCTCTGTCTATGCATTAAGTAGTGGACTGCGTTAGATACTGCATTTATATTTATGATCTGTAATTGTATATGAAGTACTATCACTTGATCAGGATGATCATCACTAAAGTGATGAAGACCTTCAGGCTAAATAACTTGGGTTGGTTGCTTGTAGCAGGGAAGCTAAGAAAGGTTTTTACAATCTTAAATGTGGCTATATCTTAAGTGGTTACAAAAGTAACTGTATAATAACCTTAATTTGTGTTTCTTGGACCACAAAATGTGAAATATTTATCATCTGGCCCTTTAAGAGTAAGTATGCCAAACTAAGTTTAAACAATGAAACTTAATTTTACACTGATGAAGGTATTTTCATTGACAGTATTCCTAGTATATGTTTTATTCCAGAAGTATTTGTTGATTGATTCATTAATTAGGTACAAAAACATTTTAGCTATACAGGTAAGGCACCTGTTGCTCAAGAGAAGTTACTAGTTAGTAAGCAGCAAGTAAAATACTGTAACTCTGTTTTTTTCCTTTGAATCAGAACACCAAATTTACTAACAATATCAACTTAGTGTTTTGAGAATTTTCTAAAAACATTGAAATAATTTTATTATTACTAGTCTTAGGAAGTCGTACTTTGTTAAACACAGAACCATGAATAACAAGTCAAAAAGCTTTCTAGAAACTTTTATTTTTCTGTTGTGAATAACTGCTTTTTTCCAGTTACCCTGAATGATTTTATAAATTTCATTAAAAATTTTTATAATATCTGATGTGGATCCAGGAAATAACAAAAGAATAATTCCTTCCTAAAAGAAATAAAAACAGTACATATACTAAAAGGTTCTGATTAAATTTTTTATATTTTAGGTCATAATTCATTAACTAGATTATAGCTTGGCAAAAATTTTAAAGAGTTTTTTAGTGATGCATGGTGTTCCAAGACAAGGCAACATTCCAAAAAGTTACTTTTTTTTTCCAAATTGCAGTACCACATATAATTGTTTGGTATGATAGCACTTTTGTTTAAGACTAAAATATAAGCTTTATGGACACTTGTAAAACCTATTGTCATAATGCCTCAGTACCTTTATTGTATTTGATTACACTCTTGTTGAAAACTGTAAATTTACATATCAAATGACACATAGGTTTTAATAAAGGTAAAAGAGAAAAAAAGCTTTTTATTTAAGGCTTTATGAAGTAGAATTTGTAATCATACCTTTTCTGGTGTTGAAAACAGGGAGTCTTAAAAAGAAGCCATGAAGAATTGTTAAAATCTTTTTTTTCTTTTTATCTATTGTTGCAACTTCAACTAGGTATAGTGAATTAATCTGAAATGTTTTGAAATACATATTTTTTTTTTACTGGAACTTATATTAAAAAAATCACATAACACTAGGGTAGAATGTTGAAATGACTAGGGTATATCATTTTTTAAAACCTTCATTTTTGGTGAGCATAAATTTCTTTAATTATTTTTCCATTTTAGTAGGATTTCATTTTGAGGTGAAACCCATCAACTGAATATAAAGTTTTACAGTTTTAGTAATCCAGAATTTCAAGTCATTTAAGATGAAAATGGAAATAAGGTTTACTTAAAATTGATTTTCTTCTTCTGTAACATCTAAGTCGTCATCATCTTCATCATCGTCATCTGCTTGTTGATCCTTTCTTAGCCGACAGGTAGCTATCTGTTAAAATTAATATTTTAAAAATAAAGATACTTATTAAAATATTTTTACATTCTTGGTATCTTTTTATATGCCCTTACCAAGGGTACATAGAAATTTATCATATATGAAATTAACCATTTAATTCTGGTTAGATAGCTACCAGTAAGTAGTAACAAAATATGGACTCGGTATATTATGAATAAAAAAAAATTCTTGGGTTGCAAAAACAGCATTAGTAAATCATCAAAAGGATGGCAAAAACAGAAGGATATTTCACCTAGGCATGTCACAGAAATACTGATATAAAAATAGTGGGACTTAAATGGAATGAATTGAGAATCTGAATTCACCAGCTTACGTTCGGCATGTGCTTTTAACCCTTTCTAAGGGTGATTATAACTCCTAAAGGGTTATTATAACTCCTAGTGGACACTTCTGGTTGTTTCAACTGTTAATATTTTTTGTGCATCTTGTGGGTAGAGGCTAGGGATGCTGTTTAATTAATATCTTTACATTGATAGGATAGTATAACCCTTCTCCTAAGTTACGTGGTCCCAAGTCAATAGAGCTAATGTTGAAAATCCTAGGATAATGTACTATGCAAACATAAGTTAACTTAGGTAATATTTAACTAGTTTCAAATAGTCAAAACTTTATATGTAATATAATGACTAAGTTTATGGAATATATGTGCAAAGCACACATTAATGCTGAGAGAGTAAAATATAATTTGGTTGAGGGAAGAAATATGTAATTATAAAGCAGAAAATGAATGCTTAGAAGAGAATCAAATAAAAATAGAAGGTATTTAGTCAGATTTCTATTTTCATCTAAAAGTTGTACTTGGAAAATATTTTGTTCAGTTTTAAATTGTGAAGGCTAGATACAGAAAGGTCAGAGCTCTCTAGACTATAGTTTGGCATGCTATCCTCGGTCCAGTTACTCTTGGCTTTCTGGATGTTAGAAGAAAAAAGAAAACTGGCTCTTTTTTTTTTTCCTCTAAAGAGCTGTATTGCTGGAGTCATGAAAATGTTCAGTGTAATTCATTTTTTGGGTAAATCTAAGTGACAGCGAGATTTAAACTGAATTTACAATCTATGCTCTTCATACCAGACAACAAATCTACATTAGCATTCTTCTGTCTTTTCATCTCTGCTCTCAAAGAGTTCTGTTTCAGAGAATAATGTGTGACTATAGAAGATAAGAAATAACAGAGTGTAGTTTTCTGTCCTTTACAAAACAGAAAATAGCTCCTGATAGAGTAAAGTATATGACTGAACGGAAACATTTTAAATACAGAAAAGCTCCAAAGGCAGAAACTTGGATTTAAATGGTTTTTAGCTTACCTGTCCTGTTCCAGATACACACTTAGTAGACAGTGATCTCTGCAAAGGTGATTTTGAATTTGCTCTTACAATATCTAAACGAGATGAATAATCTTGTGGATACAGAGAATTTCGGAAAACCTATTGCAAAGATAAAATAGTATTTTTATAAAGGAGATACTAAATGAAAATCTAGACAGTCAAGTTAATCAAGATTTTTTAAAGCATACCCTTCATGGACAAAATTTGAATTATTGTGAGTTTAAGACGATAGTCTCTATCCACTGGAACTGTGTACAGTGAAGGGGGATATAGGCAATAATTCTGGTCTTCAAAGAGTATGCAAGCTAGTAAGGCAGTTGTAGCTCGAATACCTTTGTTTCTTTTTGCTCTGCCTTTTCTTGACTCATCAATTTAACTTCATTGCAGCATTGCTATGGAAAATCACATAAGAGTAAACTGGAGCCACTATTAATTCATGGATTCCAATCTCATTAGGATCTGGAATGCCATGACCTGTCAGTTTTTATTCCCTTAAGAGAGTATTTTCAAATCTTAGCACTCTACTAAACTTAGGATCCTATCTCTGGTTTTTTCTTTCCCCATAGCTCTAACATACTATCTCTGGTTTTTTCTTTCCCCATAGCTCTAACATACTATCTCTGGTTTTTTCTTTCCCCATAGCTCTAACATACAGACTAACAAGTGTGAATTTCTTCAACTTCCCTTTTTCTTCAAACTCTTCAATGTATCCTTATTTTAAAAAGCAAGCATCCTGATCCTTTCCAATGTGTATTTTTTCTTTAGAACTTTAAATGTACAAACAAAAATTTTGTTCATTTTTCAAAGGTTTCCTTTAGAAAATGAGCTCCAGATATATATTTTTTTAAACTTCAAGGTACAGTGTTACTTCTTAAATTTTTCTAAAATATTCTACTTCATCTCTATTTTTTAGCAAACTACAATAGGGCTTTCACTTTCCACAAAAATCCCTTACCAAAATCACCAAAATCTTTGTCTTCCCTGTCCAATCCTGAAACTTTTCTTTTCCATGGCATTAGAAATCTCTTTTATTGTGCTAGCTGGCTAGATTTTTGAAAGCTAGATTTATTCATATCTCCTTTCTATTGCTTATGCCCTTTCCCTTAGGCTATTCTTTTAAAAAAATGTTTCTCTGAAAGAACTTATCTTACCTTCAATTAATTCTCTGTGTACTCCACATACTCTTTTGATAACCACATTTCATTCTCCCAAATTTGTTTTTGACTAGCACTGTCAAATAGAATTTTCTGATTTGATGGAAATATTTGATGTTCTGTACTGTCCTAAAAGATGGCTACTGGTCATGTGTGGCTACTAAGCACCTGATATGTTTATGTGGCTGAGGAGCTGAATTTACACTTTAACTTATATAACCTTAAATAAGCCATTTATACCTAGTAGCTTATTATATTGGGCAGTGCAGCTCTAGACTTAATTTTATTGTGAAAGGCATTAGCCTTTCTATATATCTATATTACCTAGTAGACCAAGCTATAAGCCTTTCTCCCTAAATTTGTTACCTGAGGTACTTTTAATTTTACAGACTATAGAATTTTCTTTATAGCTTACTTAGATTTGCCTTAAGACCAAAAGTATATTATTTATTTTTTTAATATTTATTTTTTTTAGTTGATGTTGGACACAATATCTTTATGTATACGTGGTGCTGATGATTGAACCCAGAGCCTCATACGTGCTAGACAAACATTCTACACTGAACCACAACCCCAGCCCCATATTATTTCTGTATTAAAAAATAAATATTTTGTGGTGGTTGACTCTGGTAGTACCAGAGACCAAATACCTTAGGTGACATCCAAGGCTTAATAAACTTACCTACCATTCATCACTTGTAGTTTACATACTTATATGGAGAACATATATAATGTTATACTGTGCCTTTGCAATTCCTCAGCTTGGGATCCCGACAAATTCATCTTTCAAGAGCCAAGTCAAATGCTTTCCCCTGTTTTCTGATCAGTAGCTCCTACTGTTCTTATTCTCAAGAATATAGTTATGTCTGTTTTTAATGGATTAAGTATTTGTTGCCACAACTACTGCAGGAAATGTTTTCTTTTTGCAAGTCCTCCCAATAGATAATTTATGAACTTAAACCCCACTTTGTAGGGAAAAGGAGACCCAAATCAAGTGATTTCGGTACACATTCCTTTAAACCTTTGCCACAACTACAGTAGGAAACGCTGTTTTCTTTTTGCAAGTCCTCCCAATAGATAATTTAATTCACTTTTGCCTAAAGAATGATTTAATATGAACTTAAACCCCATTTTGTGGGGAGAGAAAAAGGAGACCCAAATCAAGTGATTTCTGTACACATTCCTTTAAACCTTTAAGAACTGCAAGACACAAAAGGAAACTTAGAAGACAAAACTTGTATTTTGGGGCAATTCTGGGATACTAATTAGGGTAGCAGGTTTCTAAGGACTAAATTCTATTTTGATGCCAGACAGAACACTGGTGTCCAGGTATGATATAAAAACTGGATAACTTATTAATCAATTGATATTTTTTATTTGAACATTTTAAACGTCTAGCAAAGATTGAAATAAGCAGAAAATGGAAAACATGGAACTTTTAGAATAAGCTTAAAACAGTTAAATATTTATTACAATTAATCTTTTGCAAAACAACAAATCTGCTGTTGAACAGATCAACAGAAAGATTAATTTATTGGCAATAGTGCATTTTCCAACATGATCCAAGATCTCTTCTAGGTGTGGATCTCAAGATCTGAAATGATTGCATAGAAGTGATTTTTGAAGGGGCCCAACATTACTTATGTGAAGAACAAATAAGGTAAGATAGTTTAAATGTAATCAGAGTGCCTAACTGCAAAAAGTTGACTGATGCTGAAGTATCATCTCAGTGGTTCTCAGAGAACATGGACTACATGGAAGAACAGTGAATTATTTCTCTGTCCCTCCCTGTGTATTTTCTGTATTTCCAAGAATCCTTGTATTTATAGGGTCCTTATCCTCTTGGGACCTACTTACTGCTTTTGGTTTATTGAAGAAGTGCTTTCCCCTGTACTGTGAACTATTTAAAATACACTGCTCTATATTCACAGCAGCTTGCCCCAGGACTTTTTTGTCAGTCATCCTCCTTATCTCTCAAGTCTTTGATTCTGGAAACTATTTGGAATGCTATTATCTCATACAGCATTTTTTTAATGGAATTTTAAAACTTAAACAGCTACATAGTATTTTTTTTTTAATGTTTGAACTTCCTGGTATATTTTAAATTCCTGCTTTGATCAGTTAGACAATTTTTCACAATATTAAATCCTCAGCACTTAGAATGATGCCTGTTATAGGTGCTCAATAAACACAGGTGCTCAATAAACTGGGAGAGGGATCTTGGAAGCTTAGCCCTGGTTTCTTCCAGGTTTTGCCTCTTTCACCTTCTCCCCATATTGATTTTACTTTATTTATTTATGTGCTTTTTGCTGTAATAAATCATATCTTGAGTACCACTAAAAACATATCTACCACACACCCTGGGACCTTTAGTTTTCATGGATCTGTCTCCCATAGACTGATTAAGAGGTGATTAAGAGTACTGGTAAGAGGAATTACAAAGGAAGCTCCTGAATGAGAGGGAAAAGTCTTAAGGAACAAAGGACTTCAAGAAACTTTAGAATCAGTTCACAAGTGGAATATGAAAGTTATTAGAAAAAGACTGAAAGTGTAGGGGATCATTTTTAACCTGCCCCTTAGTAAAGTGTTGTTTCTTGCAAGAAATGATTCATGTGATTCACCCAAAATCATACTTTTGGTAGTATGGTGTAGAGGATTAAAACAGCTTTGTAATCAGACCTCTGAATTTGACCCCCAGCTCTGCTACTTAACAAGCTATGGGATCTCTGGGAAGTTTTTCATTGTGATTTGGTTTTCTCATCCATAGAAATGAAGATGGGAAGAAGATTAAAATAACTAGCATAGCCAAAATGTATGAATCAGCCCAAAGTAATCACTATAGAAACATTTGCTATTTTATAAATGACAGATAAAAACTTAATCTCTTTGAAAACAACATGAAAAGGAGTGAAAAAATTTAGTATTTAAAGCAGGTTACACTTACGAGGTCATCTGTTAACAAATGATATAACTATGATCACATATGCATAACTGACATAAAATCAGAAACAAACATAATAAACATGCACCCTTCTTCATTTTAGTTTCCTGGAAACAGTTGAGTAATCAGATAAGAAGGCTTAGAGGATATGTTTATGGATAGTTAAGAATATTTTAAAAAGATGGGGAGGGAGGGTAGTCTGCAGAATCTGCAAATGGGAGACACTCCCAAATCAGCCAGCCATTTATTAATACAGAATTCTGGTTAACTTGAATATTTTCTCTCATTAGCAAAAACCCTTTCAAGCCATTTTTTTTTTTTTCTCCTTTGGATAGATAAGGTAGGGTATTTGCTCTTTGGGTGTGCTTACTGAAGTCCAGGCTTTGATACTTACTGATTGGCCAATGTTAATTGTTAATTGGACAGTCAGAATTATTTGCATTTAAGTAAAACTCCTGTCAGCAAGCCTGCATAAAAACCTAAATTTATTTCATGGCTTAGTAATTTACCCAAAGCCAATTGGAATTCAGATCTTGGTATTTATTAGCGAAGTGGTCACAGATAATGAACTTAAAGCCTCTAAGCCTGCTTCTGTAGTTGTAAAATGAGACTAAAAAGCAACTATCTCATAGGTTTGTGAGAGGATTGAATAAGAAAATAAATGAAAAGTTTTGGGTATCATGTATGGCATAAATATTCAAAATGTTGCTCAAATCAATGTTAAGTACATGTTAGTATTTATATCACCAGAGAAAATGCACAATTTTTATTTCATGTAATAGTTTGATGTAGATTATGTTTTACTATAAATTGTCTTGGAACTTTACTATGGTTAATTTGAAAAGTTAAAAAATAACTGGAAAAATGAGAAAAGTCATGTGTTTGGGACTGCACATAATAATCACCATTGTAGTGTTCGAACTTTTAAGATATTTTTACTTATACAAACTAATATTCTCTTTGAAACATTTTCATATTAACAGAACCATATTAGACATAGTCCTACCTCTAGATCTTCATCCTCATCAATCTTTTGTATATTCTGGTAGGCAGCAGTATAGACCTCTAAAGCTTTGCCATGAAATAACATTTCAATTGTGATAAATTCTGAAAATATATTCTAGAAAAACAAAGATTTGTATTTAGTCATTTCAATTGTTTTATGAATGTAGTTAAAAGTACTTATTCCCCTCTACAGTCTTTACATTTTATGAAAGACAAAGGTATCTTGTTTTTCTACAAGACAAAGTACAAAAGATAAACCAAAATAGATTTCATTTGTAAACACCTTTTATGGCAGAACCTTAAAATTATACAAAATGTTTACTGGTCATACTCTATCAGTTATCTTTATACCTGGTAATTGACAGCTATGAAAATAAAGATCTGACTAAAATGTATGCCAGCAAGTTCTCTGGTACATGCCTTTAAGTATTCCAGTTAAGTTTTGAAGCTGGTATTTTAGTAACTCCAACTGATGTTGAAAAAACAAAACAAAACAAAAAACAAAAACTGTATTCTGGGATAAGAGATTGTTAATTATGACCAACAATGACTCTTATTGCACTTATTATATAGGTCACAGAGGGCTTTGGTATACTGACCTAGCAACTGACTTTTATAAACGGCATGATGCTAAGTTATAGTTTTGGATTTGATGCTTAGACTCGCCAGATACCCAAGGATGCCTTAGAGGTGGAATAGCTTCTGACCAGGACAGACTTTCTTAATTGCTTATCTCCCTAAGATAATTGCTAACCAGTTAGGAATCAAGTGCCTTTAAGAGTGTGGAAACTCCTACAGGGAAAACCGGAGAGTGAAAGAGACAAGCCATATCACCTGTTCAAGAAGTAAATCGGCTAAATTAGAAAGTATTATTTACCAACTAATATTAGAGCTTCCAGCAAGATGTTTAGTGGAGTAAGATATTTCACTACATATTTTTGTTTAATAAAATTGATTTTTGAACACTATAAATGTATGATCTGCAGAAAAAAATTAAAATAAAAATTAGCATTTTCTTTTTAAAAAAATATTAACAGGCAAGCAAGGGGAAATGAAAACTTAGAGTAGATGCTCTTCAAGAAAGGATGACAACAGATCTTTCTATCAAAAGGAAAAAGTTATATATCTACCTCATAATTACAAGAAAAATATTTAACAATATTCTAAAAACGCAAAAGTAGAAAACATAAGCAAATATGTTGGGGACAGCAACAGTTCTAGTATGACACCAAAGCAGAAACCAAAACCACCAATAGACTTAGCAACAAAAACCAAGGTTTAAGGTGGCAGAAATGCCATAAGCAGTAAAAGTGAAATATATATGCAACACATCTCTTTAGAGTTAATTTTCTTAAAGAGTTGTTTCAAAAAAGGGCAGCATCCCCTAAAGAAATAGTTTATCATTAGACACATGAAAAAGTACTTAATGCTTTAACAGTACTAATGAAATTATAATACTGATTTTTTTTTTTATTTACCCATCAGCTGCATGTATGTTTATGCAAAGTCTAATAGGAAAAGAAACTGTTCAATCTTTGCAGACATAAGGTTTAAAAATTGTTATTACAATTAGTGTGTGTGTTCTTTGAACCAGGAACTCCACTTCTGGCAACTTATCCCAAGAGAATAACTGGACCAGAACAAAGGTTGAAAAAAGCCATCTGCAATTGCAAAATAACCTAGATGTTCATTAAGCCTGGTTAAATTAATATCCATATTACAAAATACTGAGTAAATCAAAGGGGAATGACACGGATCTCTACTTTTTACCATGAATGTGTCCACAATAAATTTTATATTTATTATAATAGTGTCTTCCCTCATAAGTATGTTGTGAGGAATAAATGAGTTTATTTACATAAAATGGTACCTGCTATATAGTCAGTGCCCAAGAGATGTGTGTTATTAAATCTTATTTACTAATCTCCGGTATATGTGTATAGGATCAAGTGTGGAAAGATCTAAACCAAAATGCTAGCATTATTTTTTGAATGCTGAGATTCTTGTTTGTCTCTATAATTTTATGGAAAAATCATGATATTATGTTTATAATAAAAGGAAGCTATTAAAATTTGTTTCTTGCTCACATCAACTACTTCACCATATACGGAAAACTACAAATATAATTTAAAGATGTAAAGGAAAATTTAACAGTCTAACTATTCCATATTCATGGTTTAGAAGAATCAGTCTTAAGATGTTATTCCCAAAATGATGTATAGATTTGATGCAATATTTATTAAAATTTCAGCTGACTTTTTGGGAAAATTGACCGATTCTACAATTAATACAGCTCCAGAATAGATAAATCAATCTAAAAAGAAAATAGAAGACTCACACAACCTGGTCTTAGAACTTACCACAAAGCAATGTTAAGACAGTGTGGTACTGCATAGGATAATTTCAGACCAATGAGAGAAAGAGTCCAGAAGTAAAAACATCTAATTTTCAACAAGGATATGACCATTCAATGGTCATATTCTTTAACATTCTTTAACAAATGATAGTATGACAATTGGGTAATCTAATGCAAAAGAATGAAATTCAGTCTTTAGTGCACACCATTTACAAGAATTAAATGGATAAAAGACTCAAATACTCTTGTATTAAGAACTAAAACTATTAGAAGAAAACAAGGATCACAGATTTAGTAACAAAGTCTTAGCAACAAATCAAAATAAGCTGGACTTCATCACAAGTTAAAAACTTGTGCTTCACACGACACCATTAAGATAGTGAATAAGCTACTGAATGGGAGAAAATTTCAAATTTTTATAAGGAACTTTTATCCAGAATACACTAAAAAGCCCTTACAACTCAAAAATGTAACCCAATTATAAAAAATATTAAAATATGGGGAAAATATCAAAATAGCCATTTATTTTTTTACACCCAGTAGTAGTATAGCTTCGATCAAGAAGCCTGATGAATAGGAAGTACTGAAATTAGAAACCACATATGCTGCTAGTGGGGGTGTACAATGGTGCAGGTGCTTTGGAAAAGTCTGGCTACTCAGTTACTATATGATTCGATAGTTCCACCCCTAGGTATGTATGCAAGAAAAAATGTCCACAAAAACCTGGGCATGAATTATTTTTATTTACATCAGCATTAATAATCTTAATAGCCAAAGGGTAGAAACAATCCAAACATTTACTAACTGATGAATGGATAAACAAAACATCCATATAATAAATGGAATGTTATTTGGCCATAAAAGAGGTACTGATGCATGCTCCAACATGGATAAGCCTTGGAAGCATGATAAGTGAAATAGTCACAAAATACTATGCATGATTCCAATCCATAGACACATAAGATATGGACTACTTAAGTGTGGGAGGTAGGCAGGAATTTAGAAGCTGACAGTCCAAGGTTGAGGTGATGAAAATATTCTCAAATTGGTGATTGCCCCAAACACAAAATCAGTAAATTTATACTTGGAATTTGGAACTGGGATTGAATGCAAGGCGCTGTGCCACTGAGCTGAGTCCCCAGGTCACACTGGCTTGTTCACTTGCGCGCTCTCTTTTTTTTTTTTGAGACAACTAAGTTTTGAGGCTGAACTCAAACTTTTGATCTTGTCTGAGACACTGGGAATACTGGCATGTGCCACTGTGTCTGGCTTATCTCAACTTTTTAAAGGTGAAGGTTTCTTCCTGTACCTCATCCCAGAACCATCAGAGGACTTTCTGTTTTTAGGGGCATGATACTGCAGGCAAGGAGAAGGTATTGGAAGCTCTTTGTACAGCCCCTCCATTTCCCATTTCAGGAAATCCCAGTAGCAGGCATTTTCTCTGGAAATTCTGCACTCTCATCCTCTGTGCCTCAATAGTTAACTTGGTGATGCTCAAAGAATTAACACTTGTAGAGTTAGCAAGCATACAGGTGGAACACAAAGTGAGCTCAAAAATCAGAGATGAATTTCCATGTGTAAAAATGTTTTGCAGGCACAAGGAAGAGTCAGTGGTGGAGGGAGAAACTCAATTCGCATTACTAACTAAGGAAGCCCTTAGGCAGCAGTGGAATCAGGCATACCTCCGAAGTGTCCATTCTCATTTTTCATGTGAAAGATAACTATCTAAAAAAACCTTGTTCCTCTAGTTCCCGTGAGAGGATATTAATTGTAGGACTTCATGCCTCCCCCCCACCCCTTTATTCTCTCAGCTTGGTAAAAGCATTTTTCTCAGGGCAGCCTCCTTAGATTCTTACATAGCAGAGTGCAAAGCCTGTGACTGAATTGAGAAAGTAAAGTTCTGAAATCCTTTTGAAATTATGATAGGAAAGGAAATTAAAGATGCAAATGAGTATTGTTTCACGGATTTCAGAGAGGCATTATATAATTAACTGGCAAATAATGTTTATTTTATTGATAAGATTATACCTTATAAAAGTAGGAAAGCTTCTTTCTGGTAATAAGTGGGGAGAAAAATTTTAAAACTTGCTACTGGAAAATTTTCAGTGACCCAAAAAGACATCCTTAGGTGAATTTTTTAAAGTATATAGTTATAATCAGTCCTTCTTTCCAAGATACATAAACAAAAAGCCACCAAAGACCTGTTGAATTTCATGATCCTGTAAAAAGGTTTCTGTCTAATGATGTGTTACAAGAAATAAGGCAATGATTGTGATTTTGTTAACTAAAACATCTTATTGTGGTGGTGGATGAAAATTTATATGGTTGGCTATTACCCTATTATTTGATAATAGCTATTAGAAAGCCTTGTGTAATAGATATTAATGATAGTGTTTTACAATGGAAACCACAGATTTTTTAAAAAACCCGGTTTATAGCTTGTTTCTGTCTATGGTACTCTGGCGAAGTTGTACCTCTGCTTAATTATTTTTTTTTTTTAATTTTTGTATATTGTGGATTGAACCCTGGGGCTACATTCCCAGCCCTTTTTAAATTTTTTTATTTTGAGATAGGGTCTCACTAAGTTGTTAAATTTGCTAAGGCTGGCCTCAAACTCGGGATCTTCCTGCCTCAGCCTCCTGAGATACTGTGATTACAGGCTCTCTGCTTAATTTCTTAATAACACCACCCATTCTTGTGGGGCTATTGTGAAGATTGAAAGATAATTTACATATCAAATGCCATCTGATACATAAAAACATACTGTTAGTTTCCCTGAAACAGTCTTTGGGATAAAAAGTTGAATGTCTAATCTCTGGTTGAAATGCAGCTCCTTTGCCTACCATTATTTTCACATTATATGTTTTGATCTATAACATCTTTTTTCATAGAGAGTATGGTCTAAAAAAATCAGTAATTTTTCATTAGTTTGAAAAAATAAGGTTAGAAAACTTTTTTTGAAACTTAATTCTTAATTACCTTTATATCCTTGATTTTCTGTTTTTCAAAATTGTCAATAGTTTCCTCCAGATGACGAGTTGTTCGGGTAGCATCCATTGTTGCTCTCTGTAATTCAGATTCTGCCTGTAGAAGTATTCCCCAACCAAAGATATGAAAATCAAATCAATATCCATTCTGTTGAGTCTATTCGTGTTACTAATGTAGTATTGGCTTTTGACATAATAGTATAAATTTTTAAATATTATATTTTACCACATACAATAAAATGATTTATATAAGACATGTAGAATAAAGAATTTTGAATCTATTAAGTGACATGATTCATGATTTCAAACAAAAATCCTTCCCTTCTATAAAAATCATCTTTTTCCTATCACTCTAGAAAGATTTACTGTGAGACTACTTTCTGTTTTCTAATACTTGTATTTCACTACTTATAACATTTATCATTCTTATCCTTTATTTTCTCTCTTCCCCTTACCACTTTTTTAAGAAAGGACTTCGGATTTATTAGTAAGTATTTTCAATTCTCATGTATTATCTCAATTTATAAAACAATAAAGTTTATCTCATAGGACTATTTATTGTATGGATTTGATGGAATCATCTTTCTATAGGACTAAGAGAAACACACAGTAGAAGGACCTGTTGCTATGTCAGTTTCCATAACTGAGTCTAATTTTTTTCTTTTCTTTCCTTCCTTCCTTCCACAACTGGGAGTCTAATTTTCTTTTCCTGTCTTTCTTTCCCTCCTTCCCTTTCTCCCTCTCTCCCTTCCTCCCTCCCTATCAATTATCTATCATAATTGAAATATTTAAGGTCAGCAAGTATATATCTAAAGTCTCTTACTATACCACCTTGCTTAGGTTTAATAGTTCTTCAAATGTTCTAATTTTATAATATTCTTAATCCAGTGGAACAGTATATACCCTACAAATATCTCAGATACTAAGATTACACTATTTCTATGTAGCATATACATATTAAAAAATTTGTACACTAATAACTAATTTAATGCTTTGCTTTATGTATGCTGAAATGTACTACAACTATCTTGATATGTGCTGTGTAGTCAATATGGTAACCACTCGTTGCATATAGCTATTTACATTTAAATTAATTAAACTTAAATACAAATGTGGAAACTGGTTCCTAGGGTATTCTAGTTGCACTTCAAGAACTCAACAGTCATATGCAGTGACAAAGTACTGTTGAATGCTGAACATTTCCAATTTAATCATGTACTTCTTTTTAAAATTGGTGCATTAAAATTATACATAACAGTGAGATTTGTTGTTACATATTAGTATGTGTACATAACGTAGTTTGTTCAGTTTTCATATCTGTTTCTTTAAACATCTCTTTCAATAGTTGCCCAAACACATTTAAGTTGTTTTCTTCAACAATAACAGAGATTTTTAAAGTCATAGACCAATTTTCTGATTAAATTCTAATCAAGTTGTTTCTTATGCTAGAATTATATTTGCTAAAAAGTCTCACATATAATCATTTAATAACTGGGGAAAATTTGCATTTGTCATTAAATTTCTATGATATGTCATATTGTGACATTTAGCCATTGGTTTCTTTTTTAAGGAAATGTATAAATTGAAATAAGTAAAAGGGTTTACTATAAGGATCCATTTCTTGATACACCACTTTATTACCCACCTGTGACTGGAATTTTTCATAAAGGAAAAAATACATTTCAAAGAGAACAATTTTTTCAGTAAACTAAACTCATGTATTCTTACAGAACTATATACTTAGCTACACAATTTCAAGATACCAAACACTAAAAAATGAATTCATTTATATCTGTGTATACATTTATCATATGGAATGTAAAGTCTAACCACAGAAACTCTCAGCTTAATCATACTGGTATTAAATATATATATAAACACACATATATATATATTTTTTGCTTTGGAGTTTGTCATCACAGAAATGTAATATAGAACTGTTTTGGAGATTTATAATGAAAAAAAATCAGCATTTGATGTCAATGTTTTGCTGAGAATATTCAAGCAAATTAATTCCTAATACTATTAAATATAACTGATTCAGTTCTTGTGACTATTTCCTTTTGATTCATGTCTTTTTCATTCCCAATTATTGATATTGTCACCTTAAAACATATAAGTATATGTAGAGTTCATTAAACTAGGAAAGCATTGGGGACAGTAGCCATAGCTGGGACCTCTATCTTAACTTACCATCCTTCAGCAACTTGTATTCATTTTTGAAAGTCTGAAATAAATTTGATTGAGCATAATAACTCATCCAGAGTCTCACAGCTAGTTTTAGGAAAGTGAATATAGATTTTTTAATATTTCTTCCTTTCACTGAAAATTCTTCAAAATTCTTATGTATACCAATTTGAGTAGAATATGCTATTAAAATATTAAGATACAGCTATCATTATATTAAAGGAATCAGTCAAGAGTTTCAGATAATTATAAAAGGGGGAGCCAGATTGGTGTTTTTCAAACTTTGTTACAGAAAGCTTGTTCCGAAGTCACCTGGGGCTGGCCTTAGTAGTGAGCTGGCAAAGATCTAGGATTCATTATCTTTTTTTTTTTTTTTTTTGTGTGTGTGTGGTACTGGAGATTGAACCCAGGGCCTTGTGCCTAGGAGGCAAGCACTCTACTGATTGAGCTATATATATCTGTAGCCAGGATTCATTATCTTTATTAGAGGGACTTCATTTTATTTTACATATTGAACTTTAGAATACTTCTGAACAAAGAGTCAGTCGAATTTTAAGGATGTATCCTGGTAAAAATACTATGATGCTGTGATTGAATATTTTTATATTTTTGTTGAATACATTTATCTGTAGATTGCATTTATTTTTCTAGTCTCAGGTTGTCAAAATACGTAAGTTGTAGATCTTGGCAGTGAGCAAATCAATTCACCTATAACAATAATCTTTTCTATTGTTGCTTTTAATTCTTCCCATACAGAACACTTAAGTCAGAAAAAAATCTTCATCTAGAAATGCTTTCATTTCTGTATTGAGTATCAATACTATTATTCCTGTTTTAATTGCCAGTTGCTTGGGATTCCAGGTGTTATATTTGACCTGTCTTCATATAGCCCTCCCTGCCAAGAACAAAACAAAGAAAATATTGATATCTAGCTTAATTCTTAAATACTGGTGCTCTTGCCTGGCTTCTGACTTGATTTCTAGGTGTCAGTCATGAATTTTCCAGCATTCTCTGGTTTGACTTGCTTAAAATGGATTCTATAATCTCTAGTTTGAGATCTTAAGCCTCAACAATTGTCTAGATGTTCTTATCAGAGCCTCCAAAGGGTACTCCCAGCCCTTAGGCTGCCCATTTTTCTTAAGTATAAGGTTGGGCTTATGTACCTTTGGTCCATGGGAAGAAGGACCAGGCAACTGGCGCAGCCCCAGATCACTGTTCGAGGGACTCCCCTCAGGAATGGAAGTGTTCTGGAACCTCAAATGCCCCCAAAGAGCCATTCCTCATGTGGTTTCTGGCTGAGCGGAGTAGTAACAACCTTAAGGAAGTAGGAAGGAGACACATAAGGAATGGGAAAGAGAGGCAGCAGGGATAAGTTAGTGTTTTCTACACAGTCCTACCTATCCTCATTGCTAGCACTTAGCAATTATTTTATGTTTTTATTAGTCATGAACAAGGTACATTTTAGTTTAGGAAATAGTAATGTTTACTATAAGGACCTTGTTTCAGCAGATACTCCTATTTAGATTCTTTTGTGTCCATCTGTGGACCTCAGTATACTCTCTGAAACTCCTGAGGGTATTTGGCTGAAAGTCATAATTATGGTTTCAACGTGAGTTACTTTTTAAAGGATGAAAGGAATTATTATAGGATTTTTTCTTTCCTCTTTTCAAAAGTGGGACAGAAAGGCATTGATATATTAGCAGTAATGATAGGTCTTTAATTTTATAATTAATGTTTAGTAATCACCATGGAAAAACAACTCAAAAATTTGAATTTACTCTGAAAACATCTGCATTTATGAGTGGGTTGGTTGTTTGTGGAAACAATATAAGGGAATTGAGTTAGGTGGTATAATCTCTTTACAATGAGCTAATTTCTATAGTGAGAACTTCTAAATACAGTTTTTTTTTCATTTTCAGCATTATATTAAAAGTCTCCACAATTTAAAACTATAAATGAATAATTTCCATACACATTTACTTTTGTACTGCATACCTTACAAAACACTTTTTTAAGACCAAAATTCAAAGGATACAATTATATGTCGATCAGATGGGTTTCGTTGCCGTGTTCTTTCTAATTGACTTAACTGCTTAGCTTCTCGATTCTTTGCTGTTAGTGTTGCTTTCAGGTCATCCTGCAAATAAGCATTTTTTGTTAATTTCTGATTTAATAAATAAGACACATTGTTTTATGAAAGGAAGAATGCTTTTATTTTCATTCAGGCACCATTATCATAGTTATCATTATTGCAGGAGGTGTGTCAGAAAAAGGGAGAGAAAGAGCATGCATGTTTCTTTAAAAATCTCTCAAAATAATGACACTCAATGCAAAGCTACAACCATACAATATATTTACATATATACTTTTGATTGTGGTGGTGGTTACACAGGCATACACATTTGAACACTTACAAAGGAAGGAATTTTATTACATGTAAATTATATATTGATTTTAAAAACAGAACTTTTTGTCACATTCATTTTAAAAATACAAGTGTCATATCTGCTTTGAAAAAATATATAAACAAAAATAAACATTCATCTAATAAAACAATTTCTGTCCATACAGTCTTCATGACTATAAATATTAAATATGTTTAAACATCCATAGTAATGTCTTATGCTGCTACAGTAGTATACTTAGTTAGTAAGCTCACTAAAAATATTTCATTATTTTTAAATATCCAAAAATTATCTTTCAGAGTATGTAAACAGAATGATTCCATGTAATTTGTATTTTATATTAAAAGGAGAGTTGGAAACCTCATGCCCTTTGCCAGAATACCTAATAATAGGATAAGAAAATAGATTTACTTACCCGTTTCATTTTTACAATGGTTCCATAAGCTTTCAAAGGTTCAACTACTTTGGCTTCAAGTCTTTCAACCTATTGAAAATTATTATAAAATATAACTGAAAAGAAACTTATAAAGATATCAAATTTTAAATGCTGAAATAAAATGTTGTTTATTTTGAAATAATCACTGTACAGATTAATTTTTAAATTTTAAATTAAAAGTCACTTTTTAACCCATCTTTTGAGTAAAAGGATACTCACCAGAAATTGGTAAGACAGAATATAAACTCAAATACGTTAAAAACTGGTAAGCTCTACAGTAACAGTAAAAGTAGAAAGACAAAAAAAAAAAAAGTCTGAGATTTCTAAGGAGCTTAGTGTTAGTAGTAGTTTTCAGGTACCTTTCAAGACATCTCAAATTTAATACAGCCACCATTTTCAGTTGTTTAGCATATAATGTTAGACTAAATATTCAGATATTAGATCTTTCCAGAAAATTGAAGCTGAAAGATCTAGCATACTGAAAACAAGCCTCAAAAGCAAAAATGCTTAGGGATTACAATATTAGCTGCAACTTTTTTCTGACGACCATTTGTGAATTATCAAACCCTAGATCACCAGTGGTCTGTATTGCTGATGAAAGTATATTGCTGTATTTTTTTTACCCAGAATTAATCAGTTTTCCTTAAACATAGTTATAATAACAAAGTAATTTAAATGATTTTTTTACTAATAAAATTAGTAGAAGGAACTGAAGAAACTTTTTCAAAATAGACAAGTGCATATATAAATATAGCATAAGAAAAAAGAAATTTTATGTCAGAACAGGTAATGCAAATGACATTTTTTTAATTGCTAAAAATGAATACATATTTTTATGGCAGGGAAAGCTTTTTTTGATACATATTTATATAATGTAAGATCATTTCATATTGATTTTCCTTTAGTTTTTGAAAACCAAATGTTATAAAATGTTTCATTTAATATTTTAGAAAATATTAATATTTTAGGAAAATGAAGAAAAACAATCAAGTTCTCACCTAACTTTTAAATATTTGGAATCCCAAAGTCAAAACCATGAATAATCAGGAGAGTTTAGTCTATATCATTTCTTATAATTCATATACTGACTCTATAGTATAAGGATTACCATATTGGTTTTTTTTCTGTTCTCCTTTCTGTTGCCTACCTTTTGTCATTAGCACCTCCACCATTTGGTAAGCAAGGAAAATAAAAGGAGAACAAATGTAAATCAATTCACTTTGCTATTTGATAATAGCATTAATCTAGAAAAGGGGGAAATTATTGGCTACAATAAGATTTTATAATTACCTGTGATTGTAAATTAGTTTTGAAACAAATGCCCAGTTGTGTATTCATGTATAACTGAGAAATGTCTATGACAAGAACTCAACATTTTCCTAAAAGGTACCGGAGAGTTTTTTACTCAAATTTTTGTATGTATAATAATGATGGGTTCAAATATTAGTGTTCGTTTTATTTTTTGGTAACTGAAATTTTTTTTAGGCTTTAAAAAAAGAACCAAAAGCACTGATAAAAAGCAATGGAGTTCTAACTGGGCAACTTCTGACAAGGCAACTTGAGTCTTGAAACAAAATAAATACAAGTGAAAGCACTTATGAAATATTAAAGGGATTAAAAAATTAGAAAGAAAACAATCACAAGTTCCTGGCCACTCAAAGCAAAGCAAAACAAACCAACCAACCTCACCTCACAGTGTCTCACTATGTTATAAATCATAGCCTTGCCATTGGTCAGTTATAGATCATGAAAACATCAGTAATAGCTTGCGCATTTAGTAACCGTTCAGCCATTCACATTGCCATTCTCAACATTTTCCATCTTCGTCATACTTTTAAATGTACTTAAGTGCACACAAAACACAAGTCGTGATTTTTTTCCCCATAAGCACTAGGTTTAAAACCCTCTGTACAAGGGCTCCCCTTCACCAAAGCTGGCAAATGGGAAAGACTTCAAATACACCCTAAATTTTAGTTCGAAACGGTAAATCACAAAAAAGCTTCCCTTTAGTAGACTAACACAATGTTGAAGACAAGAAAATATGCATTTATCATCAAGTGTGCGTTTGCCACTGCAGTGGTAGATTATAATCAAAGTCTTCAGGGGTTCCTTCATCCTCTACTTCCTGGCTCATTCATCAATGACGCTCTGACCTCATTCCATACCTCTGCTTGCCGATAATCCTGAAGTTTAGCAAACTCATCAGCAAAGTTTTTCAGGCCCTGCTTTAAATTTGGGGTCTCTGTAGAGGCATACACGTTGACTTCATTCACCAGGAGGTCTGCTTTGTCTCTCAGTCTGGCAGTTTTCCGTACATAAGCAGCAAAGATTTGGCACAGCTCTCCAAAATGCTTCTCCACATTTGTGACAGCATCTTGCAGTTGTCTGGTTTGAGCGTCCCTAGAGAAAAAGGTGACACAAAAAGCAAAACATTCTCGTTAAGATGAGATGGCTTCGCGTTAATTTGATATGAAACATTCTTGGGGCATTCTGCAGCCGTGAAGGCGCAAACCCCCTCAACGATCCCACGGTCTTCCGAAGCGCGGGGCGAATTGCGCTCCTCCAGGACCCCTTCGGATCCCGGCCTCCCTATCCAAGACCCTGCAGGCCCGTAATGAGGCCCGGACCACGCGGGCCTCACTGCAGCGGGGTTGCGACTGCTTGTGCCGCTTCGGACCGAGCGGCCTGGGCGTCCGGCAGCTTCTCCGGTTTCTGCATTGCCAGCGGCAGTGAGGGACCGGAGGAGCGGTGGGTGGCAGCCAGCCCTGCCCTGGGCCCTCCGGGGTCGCCGGCATTCGCTGCAGCCCGCGGAGGTAGGCCCCTGGGCGCGGAGAGGGCTGTGCAGCCTCCGGCCCAGGGTCGGAATTCGGCGCGGTGGGCCCCTTGGGGAGGCTCCACTTTCCCTACCCCAGCCTTAGCGTTAGGGCGGCCCTGGGCAGCTAGGCCCCGGGCTGTTACCGGTTTTCCAGGCTGCGCCTCAACATCTTGCCTCACGAACCGCCAGAGACCCTTGGCTAGAGCCCAACGACGGGGGGGCTCGGAGACTCCCGAACGCTAGCCGCTGCCTCCGGGAGCCCGAGAGCCCGCCCCGCGCGCCGCCGCGCCGGCCGGGGCGTTTCTATGGAAACGCGGCGCGCGCCCCCACGGTCAATGCCCGAGGCGACCAGTGCCCAGCCGGAGCCGGAGCAGAGCAACGCAGGGAGGGACGGCGACCACGTGCCCACCCGTGCAGGCCAGCGGGCGCCGGCAGCGGATGGGAAGCCTGGACCTTTCATCTTACCTATGCACTGCTCTTACCAAACCCCCTGTGTCCAGTTCTTAAGCAAAGGAGAGAAACGCCAATCAACTAGGAACCAGGAGGGGGACCTAAAACTAAAGGCAAATGGAGTCCAGGCTCTGCTTATGCGAAATTAAGTCTCCTAACATTCTTGTCTGTCTGCATTTCTCTGTGTTGAATATGAAAATGTGGACTCTTGGAAGGTGCCTTTGGAAGAAGTGCTTACCACGTAATTTTTAACCTTTTATTTACTTAGCAAGTAATTATTGAGTTCCTACTGTGTAGAAAAGCTTGTGTTAGATGCTGGGAGCAATACAAAGATAAGAACCAGGGGTCCCTGGCCTGAAGAGCCTGAGAGTTTGATGAGGAGACAGACATTTCAGCTGTTAAAAAGACACTCAGATAATAAACAGATTTTTTTTTTTCCTTTTGAGCACCCCTGTCCTTTCTATCCTCTTGGCATTTGCTTAAGCTGCTCTTCCAAACAAACCTGAGGTCTAAATTCAAGCTTTATTTGCCTCAAGAAACCCCTCTGGACTTCTCCCACACTTGGCTCGTCCAGGCAGTCTGGGGGTCCTTTGCAGCAGTACACTGTGCTGATTTTTTACTGTTCCTTGACTTTAAGCTCTTTGAGGAAGTGGAAATGTGGTTTTGCTCAGGGGTTTTATGGTTTTGTATTTCTCAGGGCCTCATGTGACAGGACGAAAATGTATTTTGCACAAATGGATGTCCCTAAGACCTTTATTACCTCACCTTTAGAACTTCTCTTACTCTCTTGTTACAAAATGTTATCTCTCTTCCCCCCTTATATTCAGTCAGCAAGTTAGCTGTTGAATGCCCGCTGTGTTTCAGGTACTAAGCTCAGAGAATGGTGTGATTACCAGAAGTCAGAAGAGTATTTGCTTTTATAAAGCTCATAGTCTTGGGGAAGGGATAGATGCTAATCAAACAAACAAATATATGTAATTAAGGTATATATTTTTGTATCAGCTTTTGCTGTGTAATAAGTCACCACAAAACTTAGTGTCCTACAAAAATCCTTTGGCTAACTCAGGATTCTGATTGGGCTGGGTATTACTTGGGTTCTGTTCTGGTAAGCCAGTGCTGGGCCAGCTGATCTTGGTGTGTCAGCTGATTTGGTTTGGTGTGGTTTGTATGTGTTCCCTAAGGGTTCATGTGTTGGAGGCTTGGACCTAAGTATGACAGTGGGAGGTGGACCTTTAAGAGGTGGAGCCTAGGGTTAGGACCTTCAGTCTTTGGGGCCCTGCCCTTGGAAGGGACTAAAGAATTTCTGGTGGGATTCTGGTTAGTTCTCTCAAGAGGATTGTTTTTAACTCCAGAGTCAGGCCACACTCTGATATGATCTTTTCCTCCCACACATGCTCTGTGCTCTTGTGACTCATTCCGCCATGAGATCATCCCTAGATGACCTAGGTGGAGCAATTGGGTTCTATACCCTTAAGCCTCCTGGTATGCATGTTTTAGCCAGCTTTTTGCTGCTGCGACAAGAACAACTTTTGAAAGGAGAAGCTTATTTTTCCTCAAGGTTTCAGAGGTTCTCAGAGATTCAGAGCCGACTCCATTGGCTCTGGCCAAATGAGGCATCTAGGCTGCAGAGACAGGGGAAAGGTTCCACAGGGAAGATGAATCCTTTCTGGGTTTGCCCCCAGAGACCATCTTCCTCCAGCCATGTCCCGCCTGCCTCCAGTTACCACTCAGCCATTTAAGCTAGGATGGGTTAATTATGTTCCAGCTCTGACAATCCAATTATTTCACCTTCTAACATTCCTGCATTAACATAAGAACTTTTGGAGGACCTTATATCCAAACCACTACCTGACTCTGAACTAAATAAACCTTTATTATTCAAATAAAATTAGGCTGCCCGAGTTATTTTATTATAGTAATGCAAACCAGACTAGTACAGTGTTTTGGGGTAGGCAACCTGTTGGCAGGAGCTAGCCAGGCCTATTCATGTGGTTTCTGGGTTTCAAATCACCAAGACAGTACAAGTCCCACTGCACAAGTGCCTTTCAAGCCTCTACCTGTGTCATATTTGCTGATATCTTTTTTTTTATTGGTTGTTCACAACATTACAAAGCTCTTGACATATCATATTTCATACATTAGATTGAAGTGGGTTATGAACTCCCAATTTTACCTCAAATGCAGATTGCAGAATCACGTCGGTTACACATCCACAATTTCACATAATGCCCTATAAGTAATTGTTGTATTCTGCTACCTTTCCTATCTCCTACTATCCCCCCTCCCCTTCCCTCACATCTTCTCTCTCTACCCCATCTACTGTAATTCATTTCTTTCCTTGTTTATTTTCCCATTCCCCTCACAACCTCTTATATGTAATTTTGTATAGCAATGAGGGTCTCCCTTCATTTCCATGCAATTTTCCCTTTTCTCTCCCTTTCCCTCCCATCTCATGTCTCTGTTTAATGTTAATCTTTCCTTCCTGCTCTTCCTCCCTGCTCTGTTCATAGTTGTTCTCATTATATCAAAGAAGACATTTGGTATTTGTTTTTTAGGGATTGGCTAGCTTCACTAAGCATAATCTGCTCTAGTCTCTTTCTGCTGATATCTTTTTGGTTGATGCAAGGCACATGGCCCAGACCGGATTCAGAGTGAGTAGGAACTACTGTTGTTAAGGGTAAGGGTAGTTGGTTAAGCGAAGGAAAGAATTAGTGCCACTTTTGCAATCTAACATGGGCACTCAGGGAACTACATGACACCAAGAGAATACATCCTAAAAAGCTTTGGTTTGAATTAGTTGCAGAAGGACTTCATTGAGAAAGTGATATTTGAGCTGAGATCTGAAGAATGAGAAGGGGGGTTAACTAGGTGATAAGGGAGTGTCCAATGAGAGGGACAGCCTAGGCAGATTGTCTCCTTCTTCCTCAAACCCATTCTCATTTCTACCTAGAATTTCCATATCTCAGAAAATGGTACTAACTTCCAGCTGATTGTTCAGGTCACAAACCTAGAGTCATCCCTTCTCTTCCCCATCTACACTGCCGATTCCCATCGGTTCCACCTTCAAAACATCATGAATCCTTCCTTCTTCATTTCTCGTACACCCCCATAATCTAAGCTACTATCATCATTCACCTACTGCAACACCTCCCCCCCCCTTTATCAATCCCCTACATTCACAATTACACACAGCAGTGGATAATAAACATGTAAATCAAATCATGTCAACCCTTCAAAGCTCCCAGTATGCTTTAAATAAAAATTTAAATCCTAATTCTGGCCATTAAATAATTTGTATCTCATTCCCACCTACCTTCTTACTGCACCACTGTGCCTCTCTGCTCCTTGCATGGATCAAGCTTATTTCAGTTTTGTTTGTCATTTTCTCTGCCTGCAATACTTCTTCTTCAGGTCTTCACACAGATGATCCCTTTTTATCATGGGATCATCCTACAGAAGCACCGATAGAGTGAGGTTTTCTCTGATTATCAAATTGTTGTCTTAGTACTCAGTTTTGTTTCTCTTGAAGCACATATCACTTTCTGAAATTAACCTGTTTGTTTACATGCTAATATGCTATTTCTGTTCCCATGACTAGGATATATTCCCCTTGAAATTAGGTACTTTCCTATGTTGTTCCCATTATATTTCTGGTAATACCCGTAGTGGAAACAATTACTTGATGTTTTCATCAGCTTTTTCACTGCTGTGACTAAATGATCTGACCAGAAAACTATAGAGGAAGAAAAGTTTATTTGAGGGCTCACGGTTTCAAAGGTCTTAGTCCATAGACTGGTGGCTCCATTCCTCAGGCCTCAAAGTGAGGCTGAGCATCATGGCGGGAGAGGGTTGCAAAGAGAAGCAGCTCACATCATGGTCATCAGGAGGTAGAGATTCTAATGGCCATATATAAAGATGTTCACCAAAGCCACACCATAATTCCCACCTCCTCCAGCCACACCCTATCACTTCTGTTACCACTCAGTTATTCCTATCAGGGGATTAAATCACTGATTCGGATAAGACTCTTACAACCCAATCATTTGTTCTCTGAACCTTCTTGCATTGTCTCACATGTGAGCTTTTGGGGGATACCTCACATTCAAACCATAACACTTGACTTTATCAGTGAATAAATGAGTGAATGGGTGAAAAATCCCATTGCAAAGGGAGTCTCTCTTGTGGTGGGAAAACGAGAGGAAGCCAGTGAAGCTGGAATGAGGGGGCAGCTATGGGATGTAGTTGGAGAGGGGTAGGTAGGGTTCAGATCATAAAGGCCATTTTGGCCATGCTAAGGAGTTTGGAATTTGGTTCTTGTATGAGTCAGGGTTCTCCAGAGAAACAGAACCAATAGTGTGTACACATATGTGTCTAATATAACATAGTTTTATTATAAGGAGTTGGCTCAAGTGATTAAAGAAAAGTTGAGAAATCCCAAGATCTGCAGTCCTAACACAGAAGACTCAGGAGAGCCAATGTGGAATCTCAGAGTCCAAAGGCCTGAGAACTAGGAGAGCTGATAGTGTAAGTTCTAGTCTGAAATCTGGAGGCACTTAGACCCCCAAAAGCCTATGCCTCAGTCCTAGTCAGAAGCTTGGAAAAGGCTGGTGTCCCATGTCATGCAGCCAGTAGGAGCGAATGGTTCCTCTTTACTCAATCTTTTTTGTTCTATGCAGATCTCCAATTAATTGCATGAGAGCTATTCACATTAGGGAGGGCAAATTGCTTTGCTCATTCTACAGATTAAAATGATTATTTCACTCAGAAACATTCTCAAAGTCATACTCAGAATAATTTGTAGCAAAACATTTGGGCATCTGTGGCCCAGTCATGCAATGTATAAAATTATCACAATTCTTATTTTAGTAACAGTATGAAGGTATTGACATATTGGAGCAAGGGCTATTTTATTCACCATGTAACATAAAGCTTCTAACAAATGTCTCATGTGTAGTATAGAAATTGTTGAACAAACAGGCATTATTATCTCCACTCAATATATGGAAAGAATAGACTTCAGGAACTCAGAATTCTAAGATCTGGGCTCCTTGATCTTATTTTCCTATCAACAGATATTTCAAAACATGGATTAAGGACCTAGGAATTAGACCAGAGACTCCATACCTACCAGAAGAAAAAATAGACCCAACTCTCCATCTTGTCAGCTTAGGAACCAAGTTCTTCAACAAGACTCCTAAAGCTCAAGAAGTAAAATCAAGGATCAATAAATGACATGGTATTAAACTCAAAAGCTATTTACAACAAGAAAACAACCAAGAATGTGAAGAGAGAGCCTACAGAATGGGAGAAAATCTTTACCATCTGCACCTCAGATAGAGCATTAATCTCCAGAATATATAAAGAACTCAAAAAACTCTAGTCAGAATAGCAATTATCAAGAATACTAGTAACAATAAATGCTGGCTAAGATGTGTGGGGGGGAAGGTTCACTAATACATTGTTGGTGGGATTGTAAACCACTCTGGAAAGCAGTATGACGCTTCATCAAAAAAGTTGGAATGGAACCATTCTTTGACATAGTTTCCCACTCCTTGGTTTATACCCAAAGGACTTAAAATCAGCATACTATAGTGCTGCAGCCACATCAATATTTATAGCAGCTCAATTCAAAATGGCTAAGCCATGGAACCAACCTAGATGTCCTTCAAAGATGAATGCATAAAGAAAATGTGGTATATACACAATGGAATATTACTCAGCCATAAAGAAAAAGGAAATTATGGTATTTGCTTGTAAATGGATGGAACTGGAGACTATCATGCTAAGTGAAATAAGCCAATCCCCTAAAACCAAAGGCTGAATGTTCTTTCTGATATGTGGATGCTAACACAAAATAAGAGGGGCAGGGAAGAATAGTTCTTTGGATTAGACAAAGGGGAATAAAGGGAAGGGAGGGGAGATGGGAATAAGAAAGACAGTAGTATGAATTGGATATATCTTTCCTATGTTTATACATGAATACATGTCAGTGTAGCTCCACATCATGCACAACATCAAGAATGGAAAGTTATACTCCTTGCATGTATGTATAATATGTAAAATATACTCTACTGTCATTTATATCTAAAAAGAACAAATAAAAATTTTTTTTTAAAAAGGGAAGAGAGGCTGGGGATAGGGCTCAGTGGTAGATCTGGTCTCTGAATGGGGAAAAAAGGAGGAAGTTTTATGTCAGATTCCACTCGTTTTTGGATATAGAATTCCAAAATCCATGGAATTATTATTTCAGGTTTCAAACATTATAGGCTTTGGATTTTCTTACACTACTACATGATATTTGCATATTATGAAAACAGCATGGTATTATTTTATATAACATTATGAATTCCAATTTATTTGGAATGACTTGAGAGGGAACTGGTAACTCAGCACGTGGTACATACGTTACACTGATTCATTTATTCAGCATTTGTTAATGAGCAGTTGTCACGTACGTACGACGTGCTGAAGTTACCATTCCTGAACTCAAGTTCTCTGAGCAAGGTTGAAGAGAACATATACAACTGGATCCTTTTTGGAATTCTTTTCCAGTCTGTCTTCTTTGGGACTTTAGAGGTGATGATGCAATTCAAAATACATTATTTTGTTTAAATATTATTTTGATACTCTGAGCTTTCTCTTCTCCCTGGTCCCATTTTAGAAATGAACAATTGGGAGCTGGGAGTGGAGCTCAGTGGTATAGCACTTGCTTTGCATGTTCTTGGCTCTGTCTTCAATCCCAGCACCACACACAAACACATAAAGTAGATGTGAACAAAGATGTTAAGAGACCAATCATATGCTATATTGTATGTATGTTAACAGTGAGTTCATGCCTAACAATATAACTTCAAATGCAGCTTCTCGGTGATAAATAGATGGAGCAAATTGTTTAATATTAATACACAGAGCTAAAACTTTTCTTCAGCAAGTTTTAATTTTTTTGTTTGGTTTTGTTCACTTTTTTGCCTTTTAATAACTGTCATATAAGGGGCTGGATATAGGAACTCCCTCTAGTGGTGAATTTTGTACATACACTTATTTGGTCAAATATTAGAAGCCAAGGGATAGCATGAAACTGCCCTAGAGGTCCCTTTTATGGCAAGTTTTTAGGTAGAAATCACCTGTAATTGGTTATCTCTAATAGAGAGGGAATATGACTAAGTAATTATGCACATGGGATTTGATTGGCTTTGATGTCTAGTACCAGGATTTAAGGTCTGATGCTGTCACTCTCTGAAGCATTAGAGTGCATCTGGAGCATCTGAAGTGAATGTTAAAACACAGCTTTCTTGGCCCAAGCCCTGGATTTTCTGATTCAGTGGGTCTGGAGTGAGGACCAAGAAATACTTTTGAATGTGGACGTATAGCACTTTCTCAGGTGATATTGATTCTGATGATTCAAGGACCAAACTAAGTTTTAACGTTTTACAAGGTTTAGGAGGATTAAATGGAATATTAGATATTGAGTGCCTAGTGTGATACCTGACATAGTAAATACTCTATAATAAAGTTTTTTTCTATTAATATCATAGAGTCATCAGTGTTTTGTAATTTGAAAAATTCAAAATATAAGATGGAACTTTTAAATAATGTTGTCGAGCTAATATTGTTAGCTAAGTTTTATTAGCGATTTTATTTATCATTAAGGTATTTGTGCTTGGCATACTATAAACACTACTAATATACCCATTTCTATAATTATTTATACATTAATCTTTTTGCACATTGATTTGAAAAATTGATACAGAGTAGGATAAAAACACACATGGGGGTATTGTGTCAAAGAGACACAGAAGTCAGTTGAAAGAGCTATGGCCAAAGCTGAAACAATTGAGCCACAAAATAAAGTAGTAAAGGAAGATAACCTAGAGCAAAAGGTTAATATCCCTGAATCCTTGCTGAGATAAATCAATGATTGAATGAATAAGTAAATAAGGAAATAGATGGAAAAGAGACAAATCTCCTATGTAGAAGAATTCCAAATGATTTATATAGACACAGTATCCTCAAGGAGATGGAATAAAACTGCCCATTCCTTAGGAAAGGCAGCAGAATACAACAGACACTAGTATGGCAATATGTAAATCAATGGAAGTGTAACTGATGTGATTCTGTAATCTGTATACAGGGTAAAAATGGGAGTTCATAACCCACTTGAATCAAAGTGTGAAATATGATATATCAAGAACTATGTAATGTTTTGAACAACCAACAATAAAAATAAAATAAAATAAAATAAAACAGAAAAACTGCCCATTCCTTAAGTGTGGACAAAATACAAACAAATAAGTAAATAAAAATAAAAACATACAGCATGGAAATGGGAAAAAAGAGTAGCTTTGTGGCTGTGATGATAGTTCCATGGTAGAGTGCTCGCTTAGCAGGTGGAGACCCTGGGTTTTATTCCCAGCACTGACAAAAAGAAAAAAAAATAGTTTAATAGTGGAGAAACATGACAAACAGTACTAAGCAGATGGTCAAGGTCAATACTGAAAGTGGTAATTATCGTTTCCAGTGTGTAACCGTTTTATGACATGATAAAAATGGTATCTTATACCTGTGGTCTTCCTCACCAAAGCCCATAATTTCAGTGTAATCATGAGAAAAACATCAAATAAATCACAGATATTTTACAAAAACCTGACTAGTATTCCTCAAAACTGTCAAGATTATAAAAAACCAAGGAAAGTTTGAAAAACTATCATGCCCAAGAGGAGCTTAAGGAGAAATGAGAAGCAAGTGCAATGTGGTGTCCCAGATCAGGTCCTGGAAAACAAAATGGACATTAGGTAAAAACTAAGGGAATGTGAATAAAGTATGAAAAAATAAAGCAAATGTTTTTAACTTTTAGAAAAAAAATTGATACATGTTTATTAGAAGTGGAGACTCTGTGCTTCTCCCTGTTTGACAGATAGTTACATCTTCTCATGCAGTGCCAACCATGTCTCACCATGGTGAAGATCAGAAATGGCCATATTGGGCTCTTGGTCATCAGGACTGCTTTCAACTCTGGCAAAATGGATACTGTCACTATCAATGACCCCATCATTGACCTCAGTTACATGGTTTGCATGTTCCAGTATGATTCCACTCATGGTAAATTCAATGGCACAGTCAAGGCTGAGAACAGAAAGGTTGTCATCAATGGAAAACCCATCTCCATCTTCTAGGAGTGAGATCCCACCAACAGCAAATGGCGTGATGCTGGATGTTGATTATGTAGTGCAGTCCTCTGGCATCTTCACTGCCATGAAGACGGTTGCTGGAGCTCACCTGAAGGCAGCCCCTTCTGCTGATGACCCCATATTTGTGATGGGTGTGAACCATGAGAAGTATGACAACTCCCTCAAGATAATCTGCACCATCAACTGCCTAGCCCCCTTATCCAAGGTCATTAGGACAACTTTGGAGGGACTTTTGGAGCATTAGGAGGGACTCATGACCAAAGTCAATACCATCACTGACACCCAGAAGACCATGAATTGCTCCTCTGGGAAACTGGGATGTGATGGCCATGGATGCCCAGAATATCATGCCTGCATGCACAGGTGCTGTCAAAGCTGTGGGCAGGGTCATTCCTGAGCTGACTGGGAAGCTCACTAGCATGGCCTTCTGTGGGCCCACCCACAAAATGTTGGTCTAGGATCTGACGTGCCACCTGGAGAAATCTACCAAATATGATGACATCAAGAAGATGGCAAAGCAAGCATCAGAGGGCCCCCCAAAGGGCATCCTGGGCCACGTCTAAAACTAGGTTGTCTCCTGTGACTTTAACAGTGACACCCAGTCTTCTACTTTTGATGCTGGGGCTGGCATTACTCTCAACAAGCACTTTGTCAAGCTCATTTCCTGGTATGAAAATGTTGCTATGGCAACAGGGTGGTAGACTTTAGCATGGCCTCCAATGAAAAGCCCTGGATCACCCACCTCAAGCCATGAAAGGAATAGAGGGACTTTCAGCAGCTGGAGAGTCCCTGCCCCAACTCACAGAATCCTCCCTCCTTCCACTTTCCATCCCAGACCCCCTGGAGGAGAAAAGGTGAGGAGCTTAGGGAGCTCAACTTTATCACATACCATCAATAATCTACTGTACTTAGCTGAGATAGATAAATAGATAGATAGATCTCATTAATACTGAAAAGGAAAAAAATGCCAATGCTATCATAATAAAATGGTATGTTAATATTAGGTAAAGATCGCCGTAGGCTGATCTGTCTATTTGCATCTGTATTATCTACCCACCTGAAGTAAGAGGTAGAAAATATATATAATATATAATAAACACAAAGGCAGTCTTATAAAAGTAGGATTTTATATGTATTTCGCCTTTGGCATTACAGGATTTATTTACATTATGAAGAATGTCAAACATATAGAAAATAGTTAACAGACTTATATACAAACTAGGTATATTTTTCTGTATTTGTTTCAGATTTTTAATAATCAAATTCCGGATTAAGTTAAAGCTCCACCCATTTTTTCCCCTCAGGATAAAAAGTACTCCTCTGACCAGTACTTTTTCTCATGATGGTTTCTTTCTTCAAGTTGGAGTATATTCTTCTCATGCCTGTTTTTGTATTTTTGCTTTATATGCATTAATGATACAGGGTTTTTGTTGTTGTTGTTTTTAAACTTTTTGCAACTGGAACAATATTTTACATATCTTTTTGAAATTTTTTTTAACTATAACATGATGTTTTAGAGGTTTATCTGTAGTTTTACATTTAGTACAGTATAGATTTGTATTGTAGGAATGAATCACAGTACTGATGTTGTTTGCTTTCAGTTTTTGTTACAAAATATGCTATAGTATGTATATTCTTGATTTTTCTCTAGAGTATCTATACAGATTGTCTTTTCATGTTCTTTGTAATAACTTTTGTAGGATAGGAGTTATTAATTTTAATTAAGTTAGATCAAGTTAGAATTTATTTTTTGAATAGGCCATGAGGTAAGGATCTAACTTTCTCTTTTTCCATGTGGATAACCATTTATGCCAAATGAATTTATTGAATTATTCATCCCCAGTTGATTTTTATTACTACTTTGATCATATAATTTAGTTTCTCTGCATAGGTTTGTAGGTTTGGGGGCATTCTATTCCATTGTTTTGTTTGTCTATTTCTGTGCCAATACTAAATCATTTTAACTAGAGATAAAATATTCTAAAGGATTAAATAACTCAAGACCAAGAGAAACCTGGTAGATTTATAAGATGAACCAAGTTGGTGTTACAGGAATACCTGTATTCTACCTGAGTTGTCAGGCTCACTTTGTACCTTCCCTGCTGAACACTTGGAACAGTGATCACCATTTTAAACTGAAAATTCCAAGTTCCTCATTGAAGCAATCTCTCTGAGATTGTTTTGAGAATAGTTGGCCTGCTGAATAAGAGTCGAAGCACCATCAATGGTCAATGAAACAGTATGTTTATATTTTTAACAACAGAATATCACAGTAAAAATCCGGGTTAAATTATAGCTGTTTGTGCTTTTATACTTTTTACCAAAAGCCTAAAATTCTAGACTAGTCTATTTGAAATAATACATTTTACTTGTATTGGAGACACTTATGATGTATAATATTTACAGGGTTAGTCTAAAGGGAAGAAAGAGTAATATTTCTTCAGATTACCAGTTTTTAGATATACTTCTCATTGTGATAGCAGAAACTAATAAACACAGTGTTTATATGGCAAATGCCATGAAGTGAAAAATGCAGAGATTTATTATAGTCTAGGTCTATATTCTGGAAGTAAGTGAAACATCTGAACATTTTTAAAACATGCTTTTTTATCCAGATGATGTTATAATATAGAAAAAAGAAATATATTTTTTCATGCCATATATATATTTTCTTCATGCCCAAATATATTTTTTCATGCTGGGCATGGTAGTGCATGCCTATAATTCCATCTATTTGCAAGGCTGAGGCAGATGGATTGCAAGTTCAAGGCCATCTTGGGCAACTTAGCAAGACCATGTCTCGATATAAAAATAGGCTGGGGATGAAGCTCAGTGGTAGAGTGTTCCTGGGTTCAATCCTCAGTACTGCAAGAGAGAGGGGAGGGGAGAGGGAAAGAAGGGGTGGGGGAGGGAGGGAGGCTAAAATTCTTACTTTCTTAAAAAATTCCATATATATTTTTTGCTTTTAAAACATAAACTGGAACAAGTAGATCCACTGTTGGATGCTATCTGACATCTTCTCCTTTTCCATAGTGATGACTGCAATTGTAAGTACATATCTGGTTGGGTCCTGATGATTTGTGGATTGAGTCTGTGCAGATACCATGACTGTATGTGAATATATCAGAGGGTGAGCAGAGCAAATGTGATATGTGGTCAATCTATTTTTCTTGAATGCATAATATTTGCTGAATACATATATATGTTTTTCCAATTTGTGATTTGCCTCTTAGCTTTATGTTTTCAAAAAAGCAGACAATCATATTTATGTGGTCCATTTTAGTGGTATCTAACACTGTAATTTGCTTTTATATTTTTGAAAGCCTTTTTCCCAAGTTGAGATCAATTAAGCATTTACCTTTTCTCCCCTATAACTTTATAAGGTCTCATTTGATGCAAATCATTTTTAACTCATTTAAAACTTACTCGTTCTACATTGTGTTGAAACAGTGTTATATACTTTCTCTAAGTACTTACCATTCCCAGTACTCTTGGTTTAATAATGTATAGCTTCCTTTATAATTTGGGACCCCATGTATTTCCTTCCCTTTTATTGGTCTCATAGAGACTTCTCTAAAGTGTTTGTCTAGAAATGGGAGCAGAATCTTAAATTACAATTAAAAAATGGTATTTTAACTTTTTATTTAATTTTTAACTATAGACTTTTATTTATTTATTTTAGTTTTGTTTCTGATGGATACATAGTTGTACATACTTATGTGGTGATGTTTTTGATACATGTATACATTGTATATAATCAAATCAAGTTATTTAACATATCCATCTTCTCAAACTTGATCATTTCTTTCTAGTCATTTTCTTTTCTTCTAGTTATTTTGAAATATATAATTCAATATGGTTAACTGTGGTCAGCTTACCATGCAATAGAACACCAGAACTTAAAATTGCTTCTTGACCCTATCCTTTTATCGTGCAGAACATTGTTTATCTGGATAAAATGTGGTCTAGCAGAGAACATTGTTTGTGTGGAAACACTGGGATTCTATTAATAAAGAGGGGGCAATGAATCTGGCCAGAACAACAGTGTTTTCTGCTTCTCCTACTAATTTTCAGATTCTTTGTATGACTTTCTGCTTCATGGACTTTTCTGTTATTTGGGGAGTTTGTATTTACTTGGAATTCTTTTTCAAAAGCATCAGGAGTTCCTAAAGATCATTTAAAGTGGTTCCTATGATGTAGGTTTTACCTTTCATTCCAGGTAAGATATGATTGTGAGAACATTACTGGCCAGGTCCAGGCCACTGGGCTGTTAGCATATTCCAGAATGAAGCTGCTGTCTTTACTCCAAGTACAGACAGCCACATCACTTGGGATAGTCTCACATAGCAATGGCTGGTTGACTCTTTTAAACTAATATCCTCCTTGATTCAGTATCTATTATTCTTCATTATGAGATTAGAAGACTTCTAGTTTCTTCCCCAGTTCTTTAGCTGAGCAAACCCCACTTGGGTACTTCTCCGTCCTGAGTTTGAGCTAATGATTTAACTCATACTCTTACCTTGGAGTTTTAGAAGTAAGGTCTGTTTTTTCTTGTTCATGTTTCTGGGCATTTCTGCATGTATCCCCTAGGGTATTAGCCTATACTCAACCGGTCTCTTGTTTCTAGACCTGCATTAATTTGTCTACAGTCTCTATACTCATATTTTCCTGCTGTGATTTTTTTGGGGGAGTCTCTTATGAAGCAAGACTGTTAATGCACCACTCTTTAACTATATCAGTTCTAACTGTCGTAGTCAGCCCATTATAGCTTTGGGGTTGCTATTTCAACCTCTTTTGGAGATGAACTCTCACCATTCTCCTTCAAAGGGTTGCATGACTCTTGGCAATATGAATATTGAAATTCTTATGGGTGGCTAGTTATCAAGGATATGAGTAAATTGCACCTCTCTGCAGAAATGCCTGGTCATTTGGGTCTTAAGTATCCCTAGAACTGAATGGTTATATTGTTCCTTTCAAGGTTCATTCATTTATTCAGCAAATATTTATAAGTATCTAATGTCCTATGCACTGAGCTAGGCAATGGAGACACATGATAATAATGAACTTATCTGAGAGCTTGTATGCTAGTGGGGCTACAAATAGATTGACAGATAATTAGACTGAAGTGAGATAAGTGCCAGGAGGGAGGGCATAGAAAGATGGCATGTAACTAAGAGTAGTTACACTGAAAGCTATGGTAAATCAGCAAGTCTACTGTCAGCTAGTAGGTTGTTGAATTCTTTATATCCTTCATTGTGTGCAGATTATCCAAGAATCTTTCTTATATACGCTTGGACTCAGCCACTCTGGAATGGAGTCTCTCACACTATCATTGCTATTATTTGATAATGGAAAATATCTAGGGAGTTTGTATACCTTCCTGTTTGTATAGTAGACTTTGGTGGATTCTGAATTTACGTTTCTATGACTTTTCTTAAAATGGCCACAAAATCCATTAGTGAACAATGAGCTAGGTTAGAGTCCTTGGGGACTTATTTTTTTAATATATATATATATTTAGTTGTAGATGGACACAATGTCTTTATTTTTATGTGGTGCTGAGGATTGAACCCAGTGCCTCACACTTGTAAGGCAAGTGCTCTACCACTGAGCTACAGCCCCAGTCCTGGGGACTTATTTTTTTAAAAAACTATTGAACAAAATTTTATTTGAGTTCCTTTTTAGAAAGTATGTACATAAAATGAGATTGGGTACAATAGACCAAAGGCTACCTAGAGACCACATGTTGAAGATTAACAGGTGATGATTTCTACCATCATTTCTCCCTCTCACAACGTTGGAAGCTCTATTTGGCTTCCCCCAAGTTGCCTTGCTGTCCAAGTTTCACCCTCATATTCTGGACTTCATGGTCCTGGTGACATCTTTATGAGTATTTCTGTATGCCACTGCCATGTGGCTTCCTAATGCTTGTTTCTTAGTATGCCTTGTTAAGTTCTCTTCTGCATAAAGGTCCTCTGAGAACTGAGTGCCAAGTTATACAACTTGGCTATTCTACCATTGTTATGGTTTGGATATTAGGTGTCGCCCAAGAGATTCTGTGTTGGATGCAGGAATATTTATAAGTGAAATGATTAGACTATTGGAGCTGAACCTCATTAGTCCATCCTAGTTTGAATGGAGTAACTGGGTGGTAACTGAAGGCAAATAGGGATATGACTAGAGGAAGTGGGCTACTGGGGGCATGTCTTAAAGGGGTTCGTCTTCACTACTGCCTCTTCCCCTTTCTATCTTCTTCCTGGTCATTATGAGCAGAGCAGTGCTCCTTTGTCACTACCCTTCCACCCTGATGTTCTGCTTCACCTTGGGCTCAGAACAGTAGACGGGGCCCTCCATGGACTGAAACCTCTGAAACCATGAGCCAAAAGAAACTTCTACTCCTCTAAGTTGTTCCTGCCAGATATTTGGGTCACAGGGTAAAAATCTGACTAACACAAACAGCCTCTGTGTTATGTTGGTCAATTTTCTTATTTGGTCTCAAAATTTTCTTTTGGTAAATATTTCTTTTCTGCTAGAATTTTGGATGGAATAATTACCACAGATGCATAGTTATATATTCATATATGTTATATGTATACCTGTGGAAAAGATTTTTCTCTGTCTTTGTCTCTCTCTCTGTCTCTACACACACCCACACACACACATTCTTTTCTATGAACATAAAAACATGCGATAACACAATTTATTTTTTAATGGGATTGCTCTACACAGAGTGTCTTGTAAATTTTAAAAAATTGATAATGTCAGTGCGTCAAAATGCATTCTACTATCATATATAACTAATTAGAACAAATTTAAAAAATGAAAAATAAAAAATTGATAATGTATCTTGGAAATTCTTCTATCACGGAACACCTACATCTATCTTACTCTGTCTAATGATGATATAGTATGCAGTGGTGTGTGATCTTTCCACTATGTATTTAGTCATTAACTTATCATTGGACATTTAGGCTGTTTACCAATTTTTGCTAGTATAATAACGCTGAAGTATCATAACTTATCAATGTATACAAGTGTGTGCATTTCTACAAGACAAATTCCAAGACATTATAATTGTTAGGTTTAAAGTTCAGATTAGTAAGGCCAAACTGTCCTTCAAAAAAGATGTGCATTCCCCTCAGCACTTGTTTGAGAGAGAATATTAGTTTATCTTTTTACCATTACTGAATATTAACTATCTTTTAAATTGTTGCCAATAGTGAATAATTCTTTCACTATTTACATTAAATTTTTTAAAATATTAGTGAAATTGAGCATCTTTTTAAGGGCCCCAAGTTTTTGGGATATTTTAAAATATCTTATTTGGAAAAAAATTTCAAGCTTGCCCAAAGCTACAGATATAAAAAGAATACCCAGGTTCTCTGTTGCTAACATTTTATCCATTTACATTATCATTTGTTCCCATGATATATGTATACATGTCTGTGTGTGTGTACACATTTTTTTTTACAAATATTTGAGGATTACATCTATTATAGCCTTTTACTCTTAAATATTTCTGTGTATATTTGATAAGAATATAAATGCTCTTAAATAATCTCAATTCCACAAATTTATATTGATATAATACTTGTATGTACCATTAGTATTCCAGGTTTGTCTGTTGACCTAATAATGTCTTTGGTGGCATTTATTCCCCTCCAGTAAAAACTCCAATCTAGGATAAGTTATTGCACTCAATTATCTTTCTTCTCCAGTCCATTTCAGAATGGAATAATTCCTCAGCTGCCTTCTTTAAGAATATCTAGTTCCCACTCTTCCTGTCCCACTTTTTTCATAGAGTATTCATCATTTTGTACTTGTCCATTGTTTTCTTGAAAGAGATGGAACAATGAAGTGCATAGCTGATGGTTTTCATTTTCAAAATATCATGTCTAGAGGTTCATGTTGGCCATCACTCTTTTTAAAAATTTTTTAGTTGTAGATGGACACAATACCTTTATTTCTTTATTTTTATGTGGTGCTGAGGATTGAACCCAGTGCCTCACATGTGCTGGGCAAGTGCTCCACCACCAAGTCACCACTCTAGGCCCATCCATCTCTTATTAGTGATAGTAATAGTCCTATACCAAGTCTTCAATGAGTCAGTCTCTCTTTCTCTCTCTCTCTCTCTCTCTCTCTCTCTCTCTCTCTCTCTCTCTCTCTCTCTCTGGTACAAGGGATTGAATCCAGGGTTGCTTTACTACTGAGCCACATTCCCAGTCCTTTTTATTTTTTATTTTAAGACAGAATCTCAATAAGTTGCTATGGCCTTGCTAAGTTGCTGATGCTGGCTTTGAATTTGTGATCTTCCTGCCTCAGTCTCCCACGTTGCTAGGATTACAGGCATGCTCCACCAGCTCCAAATTGTAAATAATATAAAAATTATTGAGATATTTTACATTTTATTATGTCTTAGAAATCTGCTGTGTATTTAATAATCCATTTTAATTTCAACTATCCAAGTTTCAGATGCCCTAGAGCTACATGGGGCTAATGGCTATCATATGGTCTAGTACTCAAAATAATGTGTGTATTTTGGACAGTGAAGATCTAGAATGATAATGTAGATAATCTATCTTTATGCTTTGCATTACTCAATGTCAGTTGCCATAGAGCAAATACCCCAGAAAAGGGTTTCTTCTCTCCATAAGACTTGACTTTGACATAACCTCAGATCTTTATATACTTTTTACATAGAATTGCAGAATTTTAAGATGGATGAGAAAATACAGTAACCTTTTAGTAGAAAACATACACATGTAACTATTTGCTTCTCGTGCTTACTGTATCAAGAGTTACTTGTGTTATTTTCAATATGAGACCATAGATGATGGGTATATCTATATTGATCTCTGTACTTCTATTATAGATTGATTAAAAAAATAAAAAGTAAAATTGCTTCTTCTTAGATTTGAATAGGAAAGGAAAAGAGGCAGCTTTGATAAAAACATCATTCAAATTTAACTTCTTAATTTGGTAAGTCAATAGGGAACATTTTTCTTGGCTGCTATTAAAGGCAGAAGGTTTTAATCAGATAACATTTCAAATTAGTGGGTAAAGATAATGTAATAAATGATCTTAGGACAACTGAACATCCATCTGTAGAACTATAAAATAATAAGGGTGGATCACAATTTACTACTATACTCATATAATGCCATGTGGAGCTAGAACATTTTGTCTCATACATTGTTGGTGGGGGGCAAAATTAGAAGGCATTCTGGCAATATCAATTTAAACTGCATATTTTCACTTTTAGACATTTATCTAACATATATGTTCATGCATGTGCATGAAGAAATATGTAAAATATAATTCACCATAGCTATTTTTAATTCACTGTTGCTATTTATAATAGCAAAATTATAATATATCTATATAGTAGATTAATATATATATTTCTTTAAAAATTAGACTGATATATAATGTGCTAATATATTTTAAAATTCACTCTAAGGTAAGTCAAGAGAGAAAATCATCCTCTAGATTAGGGGATGGCAAACAATGCAACTTGCTTCCTGTTTTTTTTTTTTGTAAAGCATCTTTTATTGGAACACAGCTTCTCCCAGGAGAATTTATCATTTACCCTATATGGGTTTTTACATATGCTTTCTTCTGGCCCACGACTGAGCCCTTTTCTTCTGTCATCACATCTCTGGCTGCTCTCCATCTATTTCTGGTACTGGTTGTTCTGACACTCTGATGCATAACAGCTTTTCTTTTTAATTTAACAGAAGACTTTATGCTACTTTGAAGTCTCACTCAGGAGAGAGCCATGGTTATCTCCTTGACATCTTCCTCATGATTTTCTCTGACTGTGTTTTGTATTTACTGACTCCTTGCTTGCCTGATCTTGGTGTCTATTGGTTATATCTTGGCCTCCCTTGCTTGGTTCCAGTCCCTCTGGATATCCTAACTTCTCAGTGTTCAGCCACACCTGCTTAAAGCCAAACAAACCCCAATAACAACCATATTAAAAAATAGGGACTGTATATATCTGAGGGTGTCTCTTCCAATAATTACAGCAATAAATCTTCCCTGTGAGAAGCCCCTAGGTTCTTCTATGTCCTCCAGACAGTTTGTTCTTTTGTGGCTCTGTTTCAAGCTGTTCCTGAACTTGAACATACCCTGCACTTCTGCCCAGAAAGTTCTATAGTATGTTAGAAGGCAATAAGTGCCTCTCTTCTTACCTCTTTTGTCTCTCTCTCCCTGGAGAGATGCACATTGTCTTGTTTTCAATTCCTAACATCTTATTGAAATCTTTTACTGTTTCTTGTATTGAAATGATGTGTTTTTGTCCTTCCACTTACTCCTTGATCACAAATTGTGCATTAATCATTTTGTATACCATGTGCCTTGGACATCAAGAGTGAGTCTACAAGGTTTAAAAAATTTGAAAAAAATTGGTTCATACTAATTATATAGAGACAGGTTTTATTGTGGCATATTTACATATGCATAAAAATGTAATTTGATCAAGTTCACTTCCCAGTATCTTCCCCACCCTTTCCTCCTCTCTACCCCGGCTCCCTTCCTCCACCTTTATGGTCTTGCTTCTACTTTCATGGCATCCTTTTTCCCACACTCTAGCTTCTTCATATCACTACTTTTATTTCTGAGTCTGACTTATTATGCTCAAAATGATGGTCTCCAATTCCATCCATTTTCCTGCAAATGCCATAATTTCCTTCTTCTTTATGGTTGAATAATACTCCATTGTGTATATTATACCACATTTTCTTTATCCACCCATCTATTGATGAACACCTAGGCTAATTCCATAACTTGGCTATTGTGAACTGTGCTGTGATAAACATGGGTATTCATATATCTCTAAACTGTGCCTACTTTATTGTTTTGCATAAATACCAAGAATGGTATAGCTGGATCATATGGTAGTTTTATATTTAGCTTTTTAAGAACCCTCCATACTGATTTTCAGAGAGGCTATATTAATTTACATTCCTACCAACAGTGTATGAGAATTCTTTTTCCATATCCTTGTTATTTATATTCTCAATGATTGCCATTCTAACTGGAGTGAAATAGAACCTCAATGTAGTTTTAATTTACATTTCCCTAGTGGCTTAAAAATGGTGATTTTTTTCCCATAAAGTTCTTGGACATTGAGAAGTGTGTTTTGAGTTGATTTACCAATTTATTGATTGGGTTAGTTTTTTAAATGTCAAGTTGAGTTCTTTATATATTTTGAATATTAATCCTCTATCAGAAGAATACCTGGCAAAAATTTTCTCCCACTCATTAGGTTTTCTCTTCATTCTGTTGACTCCATTGCTGTGCAGAAGCTTTTAAATTTTTTATCATTTTTATTTACTGATTCCTGTTCTTATTCGGGAAGTCTTCGCCTGTGCCTATATAATGTTGAAGTGTCTCCCTTATTTTTTTTCTTCTCACAGTTGCAAACACAAAAAGGGTTTGTGCTGTCCTTTAAAATTCATGGCAGCCTTATGACTTTAAGGTTTTATGAATATTAAGGAAATTAATGGGCAGAGAATTCATTCACTAGCAAATATTTATTGTCTACTATGGTGGAGATTTGACAGGGTGCTGGGCTTGTATCAGTGAGCAAAACAAAGATCCCTAGACTCTTTTTAGTGATAAGAAACAAGCAAAGGATAACAGACATAATAAAGCCACAGTTCTTTAGTATGTTAGAAGGCAATAAGTGCTCAACAAAAGAGAGAAACTGAGCAAGTTCAGAGACCAAGAGTGCTTATGTCACCTTTGACAATTCCAGTCCTCTTGTTGTCGCTTTTAAGCATAGGATTTTTTAATATCTGACATCTGAGTCAAACTGTCTAGGCACTTTTGAGCTCATTTAATTCTCATACCAACCACATGAAATAGGTATTATTCTCATTATTCTCATACATATTAGGAAATGAAGATGATAGGGGTTCTGTTAAGCTGGGATTTGAATCTAGGCATTCTGATTTAAAAGTTCAGGATCTTAATCAATATTAATAAGTACCCAGATATCTATGGGAGGAAATAAATCAATATTAATTAGTATCCTGATATCTATGGAAGGAAATAAATCCTCCAAATTCACCACTGTATGAATGCTCAGAATTTAGACAGTGTTACTGATAAAGAATCTCCTTACAGCCAGGGGGCAGCAAATGATTGCTTTTCAACTATGCATCTAGCAAATGGAAAAAAAAAAAAAGTCAGTGATAGCTTTTTTGTTTAATTGTAGTTAACAGGAACCAAAATAAGACAATGGAAGTCTTCCCAGATATTTTCTTTATTATTTTCGAATAAAATTAATTACTTTTGTGCTGATGTTATTTAAAAATATCACTTTAAGGGGCTAGGATTTTGGCTCAATGGTAGAGCACTCACCTAGCACATGTGAGGCTCTAGGTTCGATCCTCAGCACCACATATAAATAAATAAAATAAAAGTATTAAAAATCACTTTAAAATAATAAATTTATAGACTAATATCATCTTGATCTGAATGTTGATCTAAATATCAATCACTGATATCTTTTCACTTTGATTTTATAATATGTTAAGATGCTGGAATATGTGCGTTCCTTAGAAATATTTTAAAATCTCTTTTTGAAACTAGAAAATGTAATAAAATGGGTATTGATGCTAATATATTTTTAATTAATAATAGAACTTAAAATTCAAGTATATATAATACTTTTACAAATATTAAAAAAGGAAGAAAGTGGTATAAAAACAATGGCCACCAACTTACATTTTATTTTATGTTTTCTAAGCTATAAAAAAGGGTGTATGAATTACATACTTTAAATAGAGATTTGGGGGATAGCATTAGAACATTTGAAAGGGGTAATACATAGGATAGCAGAGTGGGGCATTTGGTCTTTAAGGAATGTTAATAAATAGAAACTTATTAATTCTTATATAATTTAGTGGGAAAGGCTTAGATATAATTTCTCTAAATCAAATAGAAAGAACTGGAATTGTAACAGCATCCCTAGCATCCTGGCAACTATGAGTTTAAAGGTGAGGAGATTCATAATTGTTTATTTGCTGTCTTGCAGATACTAATCCAAAGCACCGAGGATAAGCATTCCCCTTGGAGAGGACTGAGGGTGACTGTGCCAGGGCAGCTGGTGCCCTGGGGAGGTGGGGGCAGAACCCAGGGTAAACTGCACACCCTGGGCTATGGGCGATTGGAGAAGCCCCAGCTCCTGTTCAGCCCTTCTTCAGGTTGGGTTATGTGCTGCAGGGGCTCACCCCTTCCAGGGGGTCTTATGGTAATCCCTAAAATGACCCTGCTCCAAAGCATCTCTTCTCATGTGACTACCACCTGGGATCATTTTCTTTTATTTAGAACAATTCTCTTGCAAGCCATTTTTCGTGATTTTAAAAGAGGGAGCCCCAAGCTATAAAACCCGGAAGTACACAAAAAGAGTAGGAAGGAAGTCGAGAGGACATCACTCTGGCCACGGAAGCCATGCGTGCTCTCCTAACACCTGGAAACCATTTGCTTTGCACCAAGTGGAAAAGAACTCTAAGCAGCCACGAGGGAAGAAAGACACAGAAAAGGCAATAGGCTTGAAGGAATTATACCAGCAAACTTTATTTATGCTTTGGGATAACTTCTTTTCTTGGTGAAGTTTCTTGAGAAAAGAGAGGATTCAGCCTTTCTCTTAGGGCTCATCCTCCAGGTCTTATAAATCCCTTCCTTTGGGCCTTTCCCTTCTCTGTCGGCTCCTGCAGCCCCAGGGGTGTCACTGAATAGCTGTCCTCCTATGTCTAGTAATTGCCTGATTACTTGTCTTAGCCCCCATGTTGAGGCAAGGACCGTGTCCTGTTCATAATTGAATCTCCCAGACCCTAGCACATGCCTGGTATAGATTTCCTGAAATAAAGGGAGTCCTTGAGGGCAAAGAGGATGAGAGATGTTTGCTTCTGGGGAGGGGGAGGCAGGCATGGATTCTGGAAGAGAGGGTGACTATGGTAAAATCAGAGGCCTGGAGCTGGCAAGGAGGGACCCACCTCATGATATTGCTCAATGGTTGTCTTTTGCCAAAGTGAGAGAAAATAATAACCTGACTCTTGTGGATTCTCTTCTGATGCCATTTCCCTTACTCTTCCCGCACCTATTAGTAGGGCATTAATATTTGACCAAAAAAAAAAAATTTCTTTTTTTTCAACTAACAAATACGTGAAGAAGTCCATATTACATATACCAAGGAAATCCCTCTGCACAGTGAAGTATATATTCAGCATTTGTCCAAACACTTTTTATGCTATAAATATTTCTATAATTTATATATCCATCTTTCATATATTTATATGTATCTATAAAAGTTTTGATATTTGCACATTTCCCCCTTTTGTGGTCCTAACCTAAGTTGGTCCCCTGGGTACTGCTGCATTGGTGCACATACTTTGTACAGATGGCTCTCAAATTTGAGGTCGTTCTGCCTCACTTTGCTTGCTGAGGCTGCCCAATTATACTTTCATTTCCTTTTCTGAATTGCTGTGGGATGATGCTTCTGCCTCTCTTCCAACTTTTAAAACAGTCTATTTGGTATTTGTTTTAGAAAAATCTGTATTCAAAGCCTCTTTACCAGATTTTAAACTCTTTTGAGCTTCTACAGCTTTACATCCTTTGCATGCTTAGCTTTGCACGTGGCAGGATTCCTACCGCTTGGTCTTTGCACTTGCTGTTTGATTTACAGGGAGTGTTTTCTTCCCACACTTCTGCATGGCTGGCTCCCTCATTCTCTTGAGATCTTCACTCAAAAACACGTTTTCATTGTCTGAAACACTCCTGTCCCACAGACATTTCAGAGCCCCTTTTCCTGCTTTATGTTTTTCTCCTTAGCACAAAATTCATCTAGCTTTCTATAGTTTTTACTCATTTATCTGGTTTATTTTCTGCCTAGACTGTAAGTTCCATGAGGACAGAGATTTTTGTCTCTTTTGTCATGATTGTCCCTAGTGCTTAGCACACAGTAGGAGACCAATAAATATTTAATGACTAAAGAAACAAATAGATAACAGCATTCAAAAAACATAGCAGAAATGAATCAGAGTATATAGGCACTGGATCTGAGCCTAGCACTAATGTCAAGGGAAATGAGTGTTTTTCCCCAACATGTGTGGAAAGGCACTTGCTAAATTAATTCATATTTACCTGGATCTGCTATATTTATGAAAAGCCAACTAATTGTTTAATTGGTGTTTACATATATATATTTTTTAAAAAATAAAACGAGGGTCTATAAAGATTTCCAACCTGTTTCCACATAGCCAAGGGTCTTTGTCTCCTGGATTGCCAGAGAAATGATTATGCTTCAAAGACATCTGTTCAGCTCATCATTTTTGTTTCCTCCTGTGGCTTATACAGTTGAGCCCATTGGTACATATTTGTTTACATAATGTGGCATATGGTATTGGTCAGTTATGGCCATAGCAATGTCCTTAAGATTTGCAGTAGCATTGGCCCTCACATTGTCGATTTTGTCATTAAAAAATCAGATTCCTTTTCTGGAAAACAACTGAGTACTGAGCATGTTAGCAAGAATTTTTAAAAAATATTTATTTTTTAGTTATAGGTGGACATAATGTCTTTATTTTACTTTATGTGGTGCTGAGGATCAAACCCAGTGCCTCATGCATGCTGGGTGACAACTATACCACAACCCCAGCACTGACAAGAATTTTGAATAAAGATACTTAGATTTCTTATCCTGCTGCAAAATAGTGAGTTGCAAGGAGACTTAGTAAGTGAATATGAAAACAGTATTTCTTTTACTCATTGAAAGATTGGATCTGGACAAAATTTAGAGAACTTGGAAACCAGACAAAATGTGGAAAACATTGGGATTTTTGGAAAAATTTGTAAAAATATGAAATAGAATAATTTCACCTTTCATTCTTTTGAATAGTCCTGCTTTTGTAAAGGGTTTGCATTTTTATTTTTGAGTAAATAAAATAAGAAAAATATGCATATTCTTTACCTGATTTTGCTTCTAAAGCAAGAATATTTTATCTTTTAATTCTGATCTCTTTTATTTAGTCTATTTCCCTCCACTTTAATTAGAATTCTTGATTTTGTCAAATAAAAAACAAACGGTAAGGAGAAACTTTATTCAAAAAATTATTGCAGTAGGGAGAATGCTGTGACCATAAGAGCTTGGAGCATCTCAGGTGTAAGGGGAAAGGATGTTTCCTTTATAAGAGGAGAGAATGAGGCTAGAAAGAACTGGGGTAGAGAAGTAAGATGAAGGTGTGGCACATAAGATAGAGGAGGAGAGAAGCTTGGCCAAGGTTTGGTTAACAATTGTTTCCATTGACCAAGAGAACAAGGGATTCAACTAATTATTTATGGGCCAAAGAATGGTAATTTGAAGGGTCTGCCTTTGACCTTGTCATAGGTAAACACGGGGCTTACATAAGTCTTATCCAAGTCCTACAGAAAGGGTGATTCTTTGTAGTGAGCCATTTTGCACAAACTTGGTGGAAGGATCATTTTAACCCTTGTGTCTTCCAGCAGAGGGCTCAGGTAAAATCTCACATTATTAGTTTCTAAATCTTAAAAGGATTTGGAAAACACTGTGGCTTTGTTCTTTCTTTCTTTTTTCTTTTTTTATAGAAGGATTAACATGAAACATTCAGATGGCTGTTAATTTTGACATTTGAAATATCCTTTTCCAGGATATTTCTGGAAAAAAAGGAGACTATGTAAAGTATTTAATTCAAATTAAAAAGTGAAACTAAAAAGGTGTTTTGGAACTTTATATATGCAGATAAAGTACATTCTGGTTTGTATGGTAGCTGACTTGCAGAGGCATTGCATAGTTGCAAAAAATATGAAGTGTAGAAGAAGATCTTTAGAACATTGATTATGAAAATTAATGTTTAGAAAGTTTACCATAAAGGTAAGCATTCAACACATCCTAAGTAACTTGCATTATAGGAAAATTAAAGACTGCTTAATGATCTTCTAAAAATTTCATTCTACAATGAATGACAGTGTTACAGCAGAAAATTGCACAAAAAGAGTGTTAAAAGGTGTTTTATTTGCTTATATTGTGTTAAGAGACCATGAAATATAAAATTTACAATGAGTCGTTTTTTTTTTTCAGAAATGTACTGTGCTAGATACTTTGACTTAGAGATAATTGTTCATTTTATTTTCTCTTTTAGCTATGTAGTCCTATTAAATTCTAATTTTCCTCAAAATGATTCAAAATGAGGAAAATGTAGAATTTTATTCAAGCTGCTGAAATTCTAAAGAGATGCAAAACAAAAACAGACTTGAGTTAAGGAAACTTGTGAGGAGTGCTTGGTAGGTGTAACTACCTCACAGGATAAATTTATTCTCACTGAGCCCTATCTGTGAGGAAATCTAGTACACCATCTGGGTTTTGTCACTCACAGGCTGGGTGACCTCAAGGACACACCAATTTTCCTCCTTCAGTTTCCTCATCTGTTTATGTAGAGACTAGATGGGCTGTAAGGATCACTTTAGTGAATATTAATTGTATTTTAAATATTAATTGTATTTTCTCAAAGCCAGAAATCTCTTAATTTTTTATATTTTTATTTAAAAAAATTTTAATTATTTTTTTAAAAATAAATGACAGTGGAATGCATTACAATTCTTATTACACATATGCAGCACAATTTTTCACATCTCTGGTTGTATACAAAGCATGTTCACACCAATTCATGGTCTTCATACATGTACTTTGGATAATGATGTCCATCACATTCCACCATCATTGCCAACCCCCTGTCCCCTCCCTTCCTCTCCCAGCCCTCTGCCCTATCTAGAGTTCATCTATTTCCCCAGAAATCTCTTGATTTATAAAGGAACTGAAAAAATACTGGATCATCAACAAGGGCAGAGAGTTGCATAAAGATACAGAGAAGTGTGGGCTGGGGTTGTGGATCAGTGACAGAGTGCTTGCCTAGCGTGTATGAGGCACTGGGTTCGATTCTCAGCACCACTTAGAAATGAATAAAATAAAGGCCCACTGACAACTAAAAAATATTTTAAAAAGATACAGAGAGGTGTTTCTACATTTGTAGACGATTTCCAGTTCAGAAAGATTTGTAGGGGGTCTAATTAGGGAAGACAACAGGATAGAGAGAAGAGAAAGAAAGTAAATGGCATAGAAACAACAGTTTCTCTGCAAAGAGCCCTAAGTGCTCAGGGGAAAAATCATTCTTGCTCAGGACCCTTTCCCCAGTCTCCAGCCTTCCTCATTCTTTGCCTGGTAGTTTTACAGGTTCACTGCTGTGCTTGGGGGCTCTCCCCGTTTCTGCTTTTTCTTCTCTTCCTCCTCCTCAGTCTCTGCAAAGTGCTCAGGGTCTCACCAGGCACCAGGCAAGCCTCGTTCTAGTTTGCAGGCTGAGCTGCACCTGTGCCCAGCCTCCCCACCTTCCCCGGGGGCTTTGCACGTAGTGGATGAAATGGCTTCCCTTGCTGTTTCATTTCCAGACAGTAGATGTTGCTGTTTTACCATTTAAAAGCTCTTTCCTATAGTCCATTTATCAGTGTTTTCAGGTTTCATATATCAAATTCTATGTTGAACCACCTTCGAGTTAGATACGTTTGATTTTGACTTGTTTGTAATCACATCTTCTAGGCAGTAATTTCACAAATTTATGTAAAAAATGCAAACAGTGCTTCCCCATTTTATGTATTTCTATAAAAGAGTCATTTTCTGATTTTGATGCGGCTGGTGGGAGGAACTAGCTCCTTGCCTTAAGAGATCTTCATTCAATCATGTCATCTTCCATGAAGTATTGAGATGACACCTTTTGGAAAAGGGAATTTTTTTTTAAAAAAGTTTGTATAATTAACAATATCTTCCAGCTAAACTTTTCCAGTTCTCATACAAACATAGTTTTTAAAGAAAACTTTTCAAATTGTCTCACCCATTTGATTTTTATGCCTTTGTATATTTCCCTCTCTTTAAGCCAGGAGACAGCCTTTAATCTGAAAGGATATGACTGAGAGTCAGTTTTCTGGAAACAGTTTTCCAGTTTTTCCCTAGTGCTATTGTGCCAATAAGCCAAAGGGAACATTATATAGCAGATATACACATTTCTATTGTAGACATACAAAATATACTGTCCTCAGAAATATCTGCCTGCCTTTTTGTAAAAATGTAAAAAAGGTGCCTTCATGAGTGGTGTCTTAAGAATTTTTATGGAAAACAAAATTATGGAGAATTGAAAAGAAATTTGTCTTGTCACTAATAATATTTTTCAATTCTAGTGACTGATGTTCCCAATATCCAATTTCATCTATTTTACTAAATGTAGATTTAAAAAAAATAAACTAGAGTGGGTGGGGGAATAGTATCTGAGCAAATGCCATTTAAAGCCAAAAACCTTAATGTATAAATTGGAATAAAGAGGGTTTTAACTTTCATTAAAAGATTTTTAAAACTCAGAGCTTTTCACAAAACTGTAAATCACATGGCTTTTCTTGGAAATGTCTTTACTTGGAAAAAAAATCCATCAGTTCTTGGGGCTGTTATTTAAGAGGCTACGTATGTTTTAGGAGATAGGTTAAATTTTTAATGATTTCTGTGATTAGCATTAAAAACACTTGAAGATTTCTCATATAGTCTCAGATCTAGTGATTTTGTGCAGGTTATAATCTAGAAATGATCTCTGCCGTCTATTGCAACAGGGCGGTCCTGTCATTCCACCGTTTCCTTCTTATTCTCCAATTACCTGAATGCCTTCGAATTGTGCACAATACCTCCCTGACTTGATGATGGATTTGTGTAACTGTCAATCCTAGATTTATTGCATTGTTTGGAAATGAGCTGTTTCAGTAGCACAGGCCCTGCAGATCTTTCAGAACTAGCAAAAACTGTTCATCTGAGGCAATCTATGAGTCTACACCTCACATGCCTGCAATTTTGACATTGCACAGGCTTTTTATTCGGCATAAAGTTAAAAATTCAAAACGACAACATGAATTTCTTAACTTCGTCTTACCTTTACTATATTTCTGTCTGGCAACAGTAAACCTATGATTTAGATTTCAAACTTAGTAAGTGAGAAATCATCTTTGTGAGCCAGAATACACAAAGCAGCAGTTGCAACAATATCCTTCTACAACACATGTTAGAAAGAACATCACAAACACATTGCCAGAATTATTAATTTTTCTAGAAGAAAAACACATGAAGCAAATCTTCCTGCAGAACTAATACTGCATGCCTTGAAAATCACTCTAACTAGCAATAACATGTAGTTGTTGAATTATATGTTCAAGACATTGGAATTCTTGTTAATTCATACTTTAACTGTTTTATAACTCAACATCCTTGAAGAAAACAGATATCTTTAAAAGCTATAGTTATGAGAACTTAGAGACTTTTCTGGGAGCCAGACTGAGTTTCTTATACCTAAGAATGAGACAGGAAAGCTAAGGATACAGGCAATATTTCCTCTTTTTTTCCCTCTTCCTTTCATTTTTTTCATAAGCACTCATTATTTGATGGAACAGTTTTATTCAGATGTTCTGTCTTCAGTTTTAACATCTCAGACATAAACCAATCTTCTCTCTTCCAGACTATGAAATGTCTTAATTCTATTTCTGTTTCTTCCTATAGGCTAAAAAATCAGTGGACATTTGGAATCTTCCCCCTCCTTTGTTCTTCTCTTAAACCTCTATGGTTACTAAATTCTTCCTCTGAAATGTTTCTTCTTTGGGGTCATTAAAATAAATGCTGTAAATCTCTCACCCTTACAAAGGATCGGGCAGGTCAACTTTAAATTAGTCCATCTACAACTCTTATTTTTATTTTTTCTTGTCTAGAACTTAGATCTTAGACCCTGTTGCTAATAAGAGCAAATACAGAATTTGCTGGTAGTTTATAAAAACCTGATGCAGCTGGCCCCATCATTGCTGCAATGACAGGGCTGTTTCTGGGCATCACACCTCCTCTCGACTCCTACCTCCTTCTGTGGTCATTCCATCTCTTGGCCTTTGTTCATGCCATCTCTGCCCTAGTTTTGTTTGTGCCTATACAAATTCACTTTGCGCAGTTGCATGAGGCAAGTCCCCAATGCTTCCCCCCAAAGCAGCCACGTGGCCCTTTTCCTGATAGAAGTTCTTTGCTGGCATCTCTAAAGAATATTCTGTGACTTTTCTTGTATTCTTTGGTCTAATGTGTCCTACTTCTGTGTCTGCAAGAACATTTCACACTCACGAAGGCTGAGGAGGATGTCGATCACCTTCTGCAGATCACCCACCATGGTGTTGTTGCTGTTTATGGCTTTGTCATCTCCCTGAGAATTCTGATGACTGCTCCTTTCAGAGTTCCCACACAGGGGGACGGGGGTGGGGGTGGGGGTGGGGGGTGGGTTCGGGTGGGTGGGGGAACACCATGTGGTTGTTTACTTGGGGGCTCCTCCCAACTTCCCTAATTCAGAGAGAGGACCGGCCTGTGTTCTAACACAGTGCTTTTACTGTTGGCATTCCTGAGCAGCTTTATTGAGAATGTAATTTATGTACCATAAAATTTACCTGTTTTAAATGTACAAATCAATGCCATTCATTGTATCTACAGTTGTGTAAACTCGACCACATTCTAATTGTGGAATATTTCCATTACCTCCCAAAGAATCCTTGTACCCATTTTCTATTACTCACCTATTGGCTGGCACTCAGCACTCCAATATTTTAAAATAGTGAATACTATAGAACATCTCTATCCATTGGTGTGAATGTTGATGTTAGAGAATGCTATTAACCAATTTTTGATGGACATTTAACTTATTATAAAATTTACCACCACTCATTAATATTTAAAGCTACTTGGTTAGGCACTGTAGCTTTGGATTTTTTTAAATGCATCAAACTCTAATGTATAAAAGCATTTGCTAATTATAAATTACAGATCATTTTTTAAGTGAGAAATATATCAATAGGACAACTAATTAAACTATCTTGCTTGGATAGATGAATCTAGTTAATTTTTAACAACACTGGTAAAAATAATTATTTGATCAAAAACATTTTTCTTTCTTTTTCTTTCTTTCTTCCTTCTTTCCTTCCTTCCTTCCTTCCTTCCTTCCTTCCTTCCTTCCTTCCTTCCTTCCTTCCTTCCTTCCTTCCTTCCTTCCTTCTTTCTTCCTTTCTCTCTCTCTCTCTCTCTCTCTCTCTCTCTCTCTCTCTCTCTCTCTCTCTCTCTCCAGGGATTGAACCCAGGAGCTATTTACCACTGACTCACAGCCCCAGCCCTTTTAAATATTTCATTTAGAGACAGAATTTTGCTGAGTTGTTCAGGGACTTGCTAAGTTGATGAGGCTGGCTTTGAACTCTCCATCCTCCTTCCTTAGCCTCCTGAGCTACTGGGATTACAGGCAAGTGCCACCACGCCCCGTGTCCATTTCATTTAAGATTGTCAAATAATAGTTTTATACTTGCACTTATTAATTAAAAAAATATTGGCAAAGAAATAGTACCTAATGTAACAAAGAACTTGAAGGGAGCATCACTTTGGTACCTAGCAATGTGTCTAGCTCCAAAATTTAATGTTCTGCTTAAATATTGACATTAGTCATTTAAAATATTTTATTAAACAGATGAACCTGGTTTAGCAAGTAAAGATATCAACTCATAGATGACAAATCAGGAGTAACAGTTAATCTAGGTACTTTATGCATTAGTGACTAGTTTCAGTATTTGCAAACCATTAGTGAGAGGCTGACATCTTGATATTTCTTTATTTGTTCATTACTTCTTCATGGTTTTATGAGCAGGCTTTTGTTTTTACCCTCTACACATTTCTTGAATTTGCCCTCTTATATCATTGCCCAGCTCAAGCCTTTGTTGTCCTCTTAGATTTTTCAGTACAATCTTAACTTGTATTTCCGCTTCCACTCTTGAGTTCCTTCCCCACTAACTCCACACCACAGCCAGCATGATCCTTTGAAACCAGATCCATCCACATCAGTTCAGTCGCCCTCAATATGCTCTCCAAGGAGGTGAACCAAGGCTACACTTCTTAGCACAATAGACAAAACCCTCCATATTCTGGCCTCAGTTTATACATTGTTCACATTTCCTGTCAATCTTCCTGCACATTTGATGTTTGAATAACACTTTCCTGCTGGATAGTTCTTGGTACACCCTAATTTTTCATGCTTCTCTTCAAGTAGTTAATTTTTCTTGTGATATTTATCCTTCAATGTTTCTTTGCATAGATAATTTTGATTCATTTTTTAAAAGTAGCTCAGGTGTTGTCTTCTTCAGATCTTTCCTTTATTGTAGATTAGGTGAAGGACTTTTCTTATACCTAGGGTAATTATGTCCATTTCATTCCACCATCTTTTCTGCCCTCATGACCCCTCCCCACCACTCCCTCCAATTTGCCCCATCAAAATTACTCCATTTTTCCCATGCTTCCCCCATTATGAATCCACATCCACTTATCAGAGAGAACATTTGGCCTCTGGTTTTTTGGGATTGGCTTACTTTGCTTAGCATGATATTCTCTAATGCCATCCATTCATACCTGCAAATGCCATAATTTTATTCTCTTTTAATGCTGAGTAATGGTCCATTGTGTATATATATACCACAGTTTCTATTCATTCATCAATTGAAGGGCATTTAGGTTGCTTTCATAATTTAGCTATTGTGAATTAAACTGCCATGAACATTGATGTGACTGTGTTACTATATGTATGCTGGTTTTAAGTCCTTTGGGTATAGACTGAGGAGTGGGATAGCTGGGTCAAATGGTGATTCCATTCCAAGTTTTCTAAGGAATCTCCATACTGCTTTCCAGATTGGTTGCACTAATTTGCAGTCCCACCAGCAATGTATGAGTGTGCCTTTTCACCCACATCCTCGCCAATATTTATTGTTGTCTGTATTCTTGATAACTCCCATTCTGACTGGCATGAGATGAAATCTTACAGTACTTTTGATTTGCATTTCTCAAATTACTAGAGATGTTTAATGTTTTTCATACGTCAAATTCAACATTTTTGAGCTCCAAAGCCCTTGTACTTTCAACTTAGGCTCAATGTCTCCTGGAGAGGCAATTTCTGGAAGATTGAGCTGCAAAATAATTGTGAGTAAGGAGGTAGAGAGTGATCAAGCAATATTTGAGCAGCACTTGAAAGAAAAGGACAATTCTTGAAGTAATAGGTCAAGGTTGGCATATGGAATGGGTGTTCTGGGGGAGGTGTCCTAAAACTGTAGAGAACACTGGAAAGGGTGATGAGAGTCTGCTCAAGGAAGCATACCCAGACCCCAGTTTTGCCAGTGCCTGATTGTAACAGTAAATATTTTGGCACTTACTATTCATCATATAAGCTAGGAAAACTCTGCCCAGAGGAACCCTTCCCTTGCTCTAAGTTAAACATCTTATTCCCAGGAAGCAATAAAAAAGTGGAAAAATAGAGAAAGGACATATGCAATTAAAATTAAGGAAATTAAGAAAAATATGTATAGGTTAGAAAAAAATAAAGAGAAAGAATTAAGAAATAATTATAATGGAGCTGAGACTGATCACCAGATAGTTTCCTAAGTAGACTCTTTGGGGGCTTGAATTAAATATTCACTATTTTCAATAAAACTTATTTATGTTGATTCTAACTTAAATACTTAAGAGATCTGCAATTATCATTCTTTTTTATACTTTATGAGTTTTTTTGAGGTTTATTTTCTGTTAATAATAACATACTAACAGAGTTTATTTTAGGTACATAGATGCCCCACTGTTTGGGGCATGAATGTTTACAATCATTATATATTGTTGGATGGTTCCCCTAACCAGTATGAAGTAACCTTCTTTGTTTCTTCTGATTAATTTTGATTCAAAGTCTATTTTGTCTCATATAAGAGTGACTATCCCTGCTTTCTTTTGGTTTCCTTTTCATGGTATATCATTTCCCATTCTTTCACCTTCAGTCTGTGGTTGTCTTTGCCTGTAAGGTGAAGCTTTTATAAACAGCATATGGTTGGGACCTAGTTTTTCATCCAATCTGCCAATCTGAGTCTTTTGATTAGAGAATTTAGACAATTTACATTCAGTGTTATTATAGAGAGATGGGTTTTTCCCTGCCATTTTGATTTATTTCTGATGCTTAATTCAGAGTTGCTTTTCCTTTAATTGACTGTTCTAGTGTGATTTCATTCCTATGCTGGTTTTATTTTTATTTTTCATCTCCTCTGCATGAAATAATTTTGTATGTTTTGTAGTGCAGGCTTAGTGGTTATGAATTCTTTTATTTTCTGCTTATCATGGAAAGTTTTTTACTTCATCTTCAATTCTGAAGGAAAGTTTTCATGAGAATATACAGAGTTAAACCAAATTAGGAAACCAATGCATATATGAATGAGGAATTCAGCAAAGACAGAGCTTGAAATAGAATGAAATAGAAATCTTGGAAAAATAAGTGCAATAAGTGAAATAAAAATAAAATTGAAAGTCTCAGTGACTGACTAGGTCAAGCAAAAGAAACAAAACTGAATTTGAAGATAGACCTTTTGAAATATCCTAGTCAGATTAAATGAAAGAAAGAGAAAGAAAGAAAGAAAAAGGAAGAAAAACATGAAAGAATGAATACAGAACTTGAGACCTTTGGAGCATCACTAAATAAAAAAATAGTTTCATTTTTGTTATTCCCAAAGGGGAAGGAAAGGGGAAAGGTATAGAAAACCTATTAAATGAAATAACATCTAAAAACTTCCCAAATATTGGGAATGATAAGGACATCCAGATACAGGAGGCCCATAACACCCACATAGACATGACCAGAAAGTATATTTACCATGTTGTATTATAGTTAAACTGTCAAAAGTATAAGACAAAGAATTCTATAAATTTTAAGAGAAAACACAAGATTACATTTAAGGGCACTTCCATTAAACAGCAGTGTTCTCAGCTATGTTAGTTGGATTTCTGTCACTGACAAGACCTGTGAGATAAACAACTTACATGGAAGAATGGTTTATTTTGGCTCATGGTTTTAGAGGTTTCAGTCCATGGTTACTTGGTCCTGTTGATTTGGAGCCTTTGGCAAGGCAGCATATCATGGGCCAGAGTGTGTGGTGAAACAAAGTGCTCACCTCATAGGGGGTCTGAAAGCAAAGAAAGAAAGAAGAGGGTCCAGGGTGCCAATATCTCCTGCAGGAGCATTCCTCCAATGACCTAACTTCCTCCTATTAGGCTCCACCTCCTAAGAGTTCTACTGACTCTCAATAGTGCCATAGGCCAATGACAAAGCCTTCAACACTGGCCTTTGGGTAACCTTTAAGATTACCATTAACAGACTAACCTTTAAGATTAACATTAACAGAAACTTGAGGGAATGGAATGACAAATTACAATTCCTGAAAGAAAATGTCTGTCAATCAAGAATACTACGTACCACAAAGCCATTCTACACAAATGAAGAACAAATAAAGATTTTTAAGACAAGAAAAATCTGATGGAATTCATCACCAGTGGATGGGCTTTACAAAAGATGCTAAAGAGGTTCCTTATCCAGAGGGAAAGAAAGATAATTATCAGTATGAAAGCATAGATAAAACTTACTGGGAAGGTAGATACACAAAAGAGAAATAGGAAGAAAATTGAATCTTATTAATATAGTAAACCACCAAACCACAAAAATGTACAAGAGAAAGAATAGAGCAAAGGATATTCAAAACAAATACAGGAAATTTAACAAAGTGACAGGAGTAAGTTCTTAGATCAATAATAACCTTGATTGTAAAACCACTAAGTTCCCAACTCAAAGATATGAACTGGCTGAAATACGGATACCAAAACAAGACATGGCGATAATTCTGCCTGCAAGAAACTCACTTTACTAGTAAGCACAGAAACTGAAAGTGAAGGGATGGAAAATGATATTACCTGCAAATACAACTGAGAGCAGGCAAGAATAACTATTCTTACACAAGATAAAATAGCCCCAAAGAAAAACATGTAAAAAGAGATACTTGTATAAGTATCAAAGGATCAATTAGACCAGAAAATATAACAACTGTAAATGTATATATACTTAATGCCAGAGCACCCAATATTATCAAACAAACATTATTAAATATAAAGGGAGAGTAGGATCCAATACAATAATAGTGGGAGACTTCAATATACCACTTTCATCAATGGACAGATCATCTAGACAATAAGTCAACAAAGAAATATCAGAGTTAAAGTATACTTTGGATTGAATGGATTTAACAAACACTTACAGGCCTTTCCATCCAATACCTAAAGAATGCACTTTCTTTTCATCAACACGTGGAACACTCTCTAGAGTAGACCACAAAACATACCTTATCAAATCCAAAACATTTGAAATTTTATCACTTTTTCTTTTCTAACCACAATGGAACAAAAATAGAAATAGACAACGGAAGAATCTTCATAAATTTTACAAATTCAAAGATACTGAACAAGATACTACATGCTACTGAACAAGTAACGGGTAACTGAAGAAATAAAAAGGAAAATTAAAATATTTCTTAAAACAAATGAATGTGGGAGCACAGCATATTAAAACTTATGGGATATGGCAAAAGCAGTATTCAGAGGGAAATACATAGCAGTAGACAATTGCATAAAAACAGAAAGATTTCAAATAAGTAATGCATCTAAAGACCTAGAAAAGTGAGACTAATCCATCCCCAAATTTAATAGAAGCAAAGAAAAAACAATAGAGATTTTAAAAATACAAAAGGATCAATGAAACAAAGAGTTTTTTTGAAATATAAAATTAACAAACTTTTGATTAGGCTAATAAAAGACTCTTATAAAATTGGAGCTGAAAAAGGAGAGCTTACAACTGATACCACAGAAATACGAAAAAGAATCATTAGAGATTATAATCAACAGTACATGCTAACAAATTGGAAAACCTAGAAGAAATGGATAAATTTCGGAACATATAACCCAATGAAATAGAATCATAAAGACATAGGAAACCCAGGAAGACAATAACAAGTAATGATTGAATTAGCACAAAATGTCTCCCAATAATGAAAACTCTACGGCTGGATGGCTACATTGCTGAATTATATCCAAGTTTTTAAATAATGCCAATTCTTCTCAAATTGGCCAAAAATTTTAAAAGGACAAGAATTCTTCCAAACACTTTCTATGGGACCAGCATTACCTTGATACCAAAACCAGACAAGGATACAACATAAACAAAAAATGAAGAACAATATCTCTAATGAACATAGATGCAAAAATTCTTAATAAAACACTAGCAAATTGAATGAAGAAGATCAGTCCTCATAGATAAGTAGGATTTATGCCAACATGTAAGAATGGTTCAACATGCATAATATCAACAAAAAAGGCAAAATTATGTAATTATCTCAATAGATACAGAACAAATATTCAAAAAAATTCAACATTTCTTCATGATAAAAATTCTGAACAAGGTCGGTTTAGAAGGCAGATATTTCAACATAATAAAGGAAATATGTAACAGTCCAGCTGCCAACATCATACTGAGGTCACATTCTGAGATCTGGAACAATATAAAGATGCCCTCTCACTCTTATTCAACATAGTCCTGGGAGTCTTAGCCAGAGCGATTAGACAAGAGAAAGAACTACATGGCATACAAATAAAAAGGAAGGAATTCATTGTCCCTGTTTGCAAATGTCATGATTCTACATATAGAAAAACCTATTGATTCCACTAAGACTATCAAAGCTGATAAGTTCAGTAAAGTTGTAGGATACAAAACTAATAGAGAAAAATCAGTAGCATTTTTACATACCAATAATGAGACTGCTGAGAAAGTATAAAAGGTATCCTGTTCACCATATCTACAAAATGAAGCAAGACAAAAGCAACCCAACAAATAGATTTAAGCAAGGAAGTGAAAGACCTCTATAATGAAAATTATAGAACTCTGATGGAAGAAATTGAGACTATAAAAAATGGAAAGACCTCCCATATTCCTGGATTGTAATGATATTTTTTCAATGTCCATAGTACCCAAAATGATTTACAGATTTAATGCAATCCCCATCAAAATTCCAATGGCCTTTGCAGAACTAGAAATAACAATTCTAAAATTCATATGGAAGCATAAAAGACCTCAAATAGCCAAAGCAATCTTGAGGGAAAAGAACAAAGTTGGATGTATCACACTACCTGACTTCAAAATGTACTACAAAGCTTTAATAATAAAACAGCATTGGCGTAAGAGCAGACACACACAGACCAATGGAACAGAATACAATGCATTGACAACCAATTGGTTCTTGCCAAAACCACCACCACCAAAAAAAAAAAAAAAAAAAAAAGCAACAAACAAACAAAAAACATTGAGAAAGGACAACCTCTTCAACAAATGGGACTGGGAAAACAATATTCACACACTAAACTTGAGAGAAACTTGACCCTTCTCTCTCATTCTGTACAAAAATCAACTCAAAATGGATCACAGACCTAAATATAAAACCCAAAACTATGAAGTCACTAGAAGAAAACATAAGGGAAACACTGGTATAGGCAATGATTTTTTGGATAAGAACCCAAAGGCATAGGAAATAAAAGCAAAATAGACCAATGAGATTATATCCAACTAACAAGCTTCTATACAGCAAAGGAACCAAAAGAGTGGAGACATAGAGTGGTGTTTCTTTTTCAAATTGTTCCTCTGACAAAGGGTTAAATCCAGGATACATGAAGAACTTACAACATGCACTAACAATGTATCCCAAACAATCCAATAAAAATGGGCAAAGGATAAGAACAGATACTTCCCAAAAGAAGAAATTCAAAGAGTCAACCAATTTAGGAAAAAATGCTTTATTAGTTTTTTAGGCAAGTTCAAGTCAAAATTGCAGTGAGATGTCATCTCATTCCAGTTAGAATGGCTATTATCAAAAAGACAAAAAACAACAAATACTAGTGAGTATGCACAGAAAAGGGAACTCTCCTACTCTGTTGGGGAGAATGTAAATTAGTAGTCATTATGGAGAGCAGTATGGCAGTTCTTTAAAAAAATCAAATGATCCCATTGTCCACTACTGGGTATATATATATATATATATATATATATATATATATATATATATAGCCAAAGGAAATGAAATTCACATATCAAAGAGACACCTGCATGCCCATGTTTTTTGCTGCATTATTCACAATAGCTAAGTTATGAAATCAACCTAGATGTTCAACAGATGGATAGAGAAAATATGTACAAACACACACACACAATGGAGTATTATTTAGCCATAAAAAGAATGCGATTCTATCATTTGTGGCAAAATAGACAGAGCTGGAGGACATTATATTAAGTGAAATTAGTAGTGGGTGTTAAGGTTGATTGGAACATATAATAATGAACACTAAAGGCTGGGTGGATCTGGGGAGAGGATAGTGTGAGGTTAGATAACTAGTCCTCAAAACTAGTTAGATAGATGTAATAAATTCAAATGTTCTACAGAGTAGTGGGATGACTACATATATTTTATGAATAATTGGAAGAGAGGAACTTGAAGGCTCCAAATGCAAAGTAATGATAGGAGATGAAAACATTAATTGCCTTGATTTGATCAGTATATATATTGTATATCTTTACTGACATACCACACTATGTCCCATAATATGTACGACTTGTTAATCAGAAAATTGTAAATATGTTTAAGGAAATGGAAATATTAACTATTCAGATTTAATCACCACATACTGCACACATATATTAAATTATCATAATATACACCATAAATTTGTATAACTAAAATAATAATTTAAAAATAAAATTAAAATTAAAATAAATAATTTGTGAAAGTTGTTCTGTGACTTGGTGCTAGAATTTTTACAATAATTTGTTTTTCTTTTTAGTACTGAGTTAAGTTTCTGGTAGTTGAGTTTCTGTCCAATATGAGGGACAAATTGAATCAATTATCTTTGACATTGAAAAATTGATAAGTATATTGGTAAACTGTGTTTGGGGAAAAATCATTGACTATACATGGTGAATTACAATTTAAAATAAGACTTTATTGTCATGTTGTATTATATATATATATATAAATATATATATAAAATTATACTCAATCACACGTTTTTGCCTTTAGATACATATCTATACAAAATACTACATTTAAACATAGTTTATTTTAAAATGAGACAAAATTTAAAAATTTGAATCAGGTAAATTGAACAATGGGAAGGATGAACTTCCTTTGACCTGGGATAAATGAAAAAGTGATTTCAACCAAAAATAATGTTTCTCCCTGCAGAGCAGGAAGGTAATATATGGAGATACCTTTGCAGCATTCAGATGTGTGCTTTCGGGATGCTGCCAGATGTTATATGTGCTCCAGGAGACCTTGCAGAATAGGGTAGGAAGTGTGGAATATGCTGCCTGAGCCACTGAAGAGGAGGGACTATGGGCCAATAGGACGGACTGCTGTATAAATCAAGCATGCACAAAGTTGCTGTAAGGGGAGGCCCAGGAGCCTCCAGATGCTTGCATTAGTTTACACCATCAAACAGGAGGCAAGGTTCATTGGGGTGGGGAGAACCAGGTCCAAAACTTATTCCTAATTCCTTCCTTGTCTGCTTCCCTGAGGATGTTGGAAAAGGCATGCAAGGAAGCAGTTCAGATTGTGCAGTATTCAATTCAACTTAGTTCAGACCTTAATGACATGATTGCATGGTTAGGAATCTGTTACATGTCATTCTGTTTTTTAGTGTTCATTACACATGGGCTGATTTTTTCATCCCTTTCCTCCTCCTTCCCTCCCTTCCTCTCTTCCTTTCTTTGGCTGTCAAACATTAATTTGCATTATCATTTTGCTATGAGCTAATGATGAAATAAGGCAGTGTCTTAGCCCACAAGGGACATGTGAATGGAAGTTAACATACACGTCTTGTGGAATTCAATATAATGGGGGATAGAGTCAGTCTATTAGTAAATTAAAAAAAAACTAACTTTATTATTAAACATTGAACAACTGCTATGCAGGAAGTGAACAGGGTACAATGATAGACATTGTGCCAAGGAGAAAACTACTTAGGGTGTTCAGGGACAGCAGCTTTGAGGAGGGAATGTCAAAGTTCAGACTGAAGATGTGGAAAAACCAGCCATTCAGAGATGGAGCAGAAAATCAAGCAAAGGAAAGAGCATTAGCAAAGACCTTGAGGTCTGAACTCTTCGAGATGCAAAGGATCTTGATATTTCAAGGCACAGAAAGAAAAAGATTTTCTTTCATAGCTGGAGCTTTTGGGAGCAAGGCAGAGAATGTCACAAACCGGGAGGATGGGGAGGTGCATGTGATGCTATGCAGGTTCTTTTAAGGTGAGGCAAGGAGTCTGGGTTTTATTTGAAATGAAGTGGGAAGCCCTTCAAGGAACTTGGGAAGGTGAGAAATAAAAGCTATTATATGTTTTGAACAGAATTCTGGGACTGCTGTATGAGGAACAAGGGCAGGAGAAGCAAGGAGAGTGAGTGGGAAAGAGGCTTCTGCTCTGGTCTGGGTGAAAGACAGTGGCTGTGCCAGGTGCTGACAGAGGAGCAGTAGGTGGGGTTGGGGTGGACTGAGCCCCAGGAACTGGCAGAGCTGAGTGTAGGAGCTGTTCTCTTCTTGTCCTTACCCCCATTTCTGGGGAGCCCTCTGCTGTACTGATACCTGGTTCAACAGTGATCAGAAATCACTAATCTACAGAGGGTAGGAAAGAACTGGACTGAAATTTTCAGACACAAAACAATGATTTGGCTGAACTGATCACATTACTTGATGGTTGGACCTGTATTTCCTCTAAAGTTAAGATTCTAGTTGACCATATTCAAAAGACAATTTTGGATGATGGAAATGCATTTATCAAGGTAGATAAAACTGTTTGCCACATGTTTTATTTAAAGTGTACTATGGAGGGAATAATTTCTAAATCCTTGACTTTCAATCTCATGATTGGCATTTCATGATTGAAAGTCAAGATGGAGGGGACAATACAACAAGGGAAAAGGACATCAGGAGCAAGAAAGAGCAAGGTGGAGAGAGCCAATGATTTATTGGGGCTAAAATGAAAATAAATTATGTTGCCCTGCTTGATCTCATTTTTTTTTAATTTAAAAAAACTATACCCTTTCTCTCAATGAAATGTTTGGAAGGTGAAGACAATGGTCTCGTGCTTTTCAGGCCTGAGGCAGGGTGTGCTTCTGTATTTAATTTGCTGCAGTAACACATGCCCTGATGGAGCACAGGCTTGATTATTGTAATTCTCTTTTAGTAGGACTTCCAGCAGGGCTTTTCTGTCACTTGCTGCTCATGCAGAATGCAGCAGCACATCTGCTGGCTGATTTGAGAATGGGCAATCATATTACCCCATCCTGTATAATTTGATATGTGTGGGTCACTGAGGACTCCGGCAATGTTTCTTTGTTTCTCTCCCTTCCCTCTCCCTCTCTCTCTCCTCTCCTTTTTTTTTTCTTTTTTTTTTTTTTTTAAGGAAGAAAATTACATTTCCTTAGTATCCGCGCCTATCTATTTTTCACAATCATTTGTCTTAGGGAGAATCAGGTGGCATTTTACCTTCTCTGAAGTCACATGTCATTTTAGGCTAAAGGTGTATCCATGTTGTTTGTAACTTGAAGGACAAGAGAAAAGGGAGTGGGGAGGAGGGAAGAATAATAAGGTTGTGAGGCACTGTTTTAATAATTTTTTTTCTATTTAATCAAAGAGGGGTCAAGTCCTGTATTATTCTATCCTATCCTATCCTATCCTATCCTATCCTATCCTATCCTATCCTATCCTATCCTATCCTATCCTATGCCATTCTGTTCCTTTCCCTTCTGTTCTCTGGTTCACTGATTCTCAAGCCTGGCAGCAGCCTGCAAAGCAAAGACAACCATTCCTGATGTTGCAGCTTTGTGCATACTGGGAAAGCTGTGGATGCAGAGGCAGAGAAGTCAGGAAACACGAACCTGCAGACCTCTCTGGACCTCCAGGTGCCTCTCTGGAGCTCCAGATATGTATTGGGCCTATGGTTTCCTTCCCTGGCAAGTGTACTGAGGTTCAATTGGGCATGGGGGAAGAGTGCCAGGTAGCTCAAATGGAGATATTACACCCACCTGAGCACCCCAGGAGGTTGAGGTGGGCTAGAAAAAATATTTCAAGGGACTTCAATCATAACTATTTCCTAAACACTCAATATTTCTCTATGGCCTTCTATACAGTTACCCCTCTTAATTCTTTTGGTACTTTTTAGTCACTACAATTAATGCCAGTCCAATTTTTCAAAAGTCAAGAACAAATTTTAGGAAGGAAAGAAAGCCCATGTGGAAATAGTAATTTTCATTATTAGAGGTTGGTGTTAATTGACTCAAGGTAAATTACTAATTTGGATGACTAAACCATCCAAGGGTGACCAGGGTGTAGGCTGGGGTGAAAACCCTAAACTTGAGCTTTAAAGCACAACTCTCATTCTCATCAGTGTCTCTGTAAGTAGGAGATTTTATATCTATAGATTTTATATCTATGGTGTTCAGTTTCTTGTGTATAAAGTATGGATGATCACATCACTCTCCATGTTGCTGTGAGGATTAAATGAGATGATAATTGTGAAGTTCTTGCCAATACCTTTTCCTGTCTCCTTCAAGATGAATCTTGAATTCCATCTATTTGGAAACCCTCCCTGACTAACCATGCCCACAATGTGGTGCATACTTTTTATATATTGCTATACACTACTGATTAAGTTTATATATCTTTAACTAGTCAAGATAGTTTTTAAAGTCTTTGAGAGCATAGCACATAGATTTTATCTTTTTTGGGTATGCTGTTAAATCTGATATGGTGAATTGTACATGAGCCACACTTGTCAGAGATTTTTCCATTGATAACTGGAGTGGCATGCTGACCTTTGAAATTGAGCAACTCCCCGAGTGATATTCGTAGGGAGCCCTCTATAGATCACTATGTAATGTCTACAGGCTTTCTCCGAAGGATTCAGCACTTCTCCAGGAGACTGAAGCAAATTATGTACTTGGGAGAATTTACCTGCCACAAAAGATGGAAACAGAGAGCAAGAAGCTATGAGAAAGAATTTCCTTGGAGGATTTTTTCGAACACATCACTGCTTTTGATAGTTCTGCTTCCAACTGTAGTAAAACTTAATAATGAGAAAGACGATGATGATAGTAGTAGTGTTGGGATGATTAGCACTTAAAGAACTTACAAACATTATCTCATGTGATTGTCACAACAACCCTAGTAGCTAGGAATAATTATTATCCTTTAATAGATGAGGAAACTGAGGTTCAGAGACATTTAAGTTATTGTCAAGGTCACAAGTAGCTTTCTCAGGGTCTCAGAGCTAGTGGATCTCAGTGTGTAGGAAATGTGAAGGATGACTCCAGTGCCTTGCTTTGAATTGTGCCTGTGCTGTGATAGGCATACTGGAATGTATAAAGCAAAATATATATACTCATACATAAGTGTGTGTATAGAGACATATATATTTTGTGTGCAGCTATTTTGTGATAATCTAGAAGGAAGGAAACTGATCATTAATTTTGATATATTTAATTCTATCCACAGAATAGATTTTAAACTCATTCTTTTTTTTTTATTCTTTGAGTTTGACCTTTCTCTTTATGACATAGTGTTGTCCTTCCTCCCTCCTTCTCTCCTTCCTTCTGTCCTCCCTTCTAATAAATTGTCAAAGCTGATAGACAGAGAAACACTCTTTGTAATTAGTACAGGGACCAGACCAGTGATTATGTGATTTTAGTAAACTATTAAGTTCTATGAGAAAGTTGTGAATTGTTATTTTAAGGCTGTTTTGTCTTTTAAAACATAAAAGTGCTATATCTGAAGATATATCTTATTCAAGTACAGTGAAAGCAATGTGTGAGAAACTAACACAGACTTCATTAGAGTAAGGTTTAAGAAAATTCAAAGAAGGAGGAATCTAAGAAATAGGCATTTAAGTAGATGGATAGTCCCACTGAGATCACAGTGGTTCATAGAAAGAAGTAGGAGAGCTATAATTAGTGCTGGATGCAAATAGTTAGATACAAGGAAGTCTTATTTCATACAGCAGTGAAAGCCATCCTAGCTGTGCAAATATCATTTGTGCTGAAATAAACTATACAATGTCAGTCTCAAGTTGGTGATTGGAGAACATAATTCTTGGGACACTTCTCAACCAAGGAGTACTAAAGCTTTTCAGATAGTGTGACTGTTCAAGGCAGCCCTTGGCTTTACAGACTTATAATGATATATTGCTGGGCTCTGTTAGGTAATAGAATTGGTTACTGGCTCTGGAGGCATTTCCGTTTGAATTTGGAATCTCCAAGCCAAGAGTGTGACACTATTCCCACCGTTCAGTAAGAAATACATAAGCCTCCAGTGTTAAGAGTCTTCAGGGGCAGAGTGACCTTCTGTGAAGGCTGTGTTTCTTTTGGAAGAAATACATGTATAATAGGATACTATTTTACAGTATTTTGTTAAATAGATGAAACTGCCCTATGACTATACTTGGAAGTAACAAAATGTTTTGAAGGCATATACTAGAATCAGTCACTTTATGATACTAATATTGATTAAAATAACTGTGCAGTACCCCAGTTTATGGCTTCTGCAGGACATTTCCACAAGAGGGTCTGCCTAGGCTCTGACAGATGCTGCTTCACACCAAAGAGACACTTACCCCTATCAACCTTGAAGGCAAAAACAGACTGTGAGTAAAGGAACTTGAGGAAATTGTGCTCCCTTTGGAATCTGGAAAGAAGCAATTAGGGAATATAGGGCTTGAGAATTGGAAGGGAAGGGTGAGTGCAGAAGTATCCTATACAAATATATACAATGGAATATTTCTCACCACAAAGAAGAATGAAATTATGGCGTTTGCCTGTAAATGGATAGAACTGGAGACTGTCATGCTAAGTGAAATAATCCAGTCCCCCCAAAAGCAAAGCCTGAATGTTCTCTCTGATATGCAGATGCTAACACATAACAAGGCAGGAGGAGGGAAGAATAGAAGTTCATGGGATTAGACAAAGGGGAATAAAGGGAAGGGAGTGGGTATGGGAATAGGAAAGACAGTAGAATGAACTGGATGTAACTTTTCTATGTTTATATATGAATTTATAACCGGTGTAACTCCACATTATGAACAGCCATGAGAATTGGAAGTTATATTCCATATATGTAATATTATGTCAAAATACACTCTACTGTCATATATATCTAAAAATAATAAAAAGTATCCTATACAAGTTTTTAGATTATTGTGGTTAATAGGCTCCCTGTTCTTAACAAAATCACCTGTGAGGATCCCCAAGGGAATTTGTGTAGATCATACAGTGGAGCAGGGGTTCATGTTCTTTCAAATATGATGGATGAATTGTCTTCTAATTCTTAATGTCCGAGATTGCTCAAGAATAGAAGAGCTTTTGATCCAATAGAATCTCCTAGAAATAGCTACACTCAGAGAATTTTTGTTTTGAGATCTTATGATTATTTTTATGTGATTCACTTTATTTTCTTCCCAAATTTTTTTTCCAGAATGTATATGTGTATTGTCTTTTAGGAGACAGCCAACAACCTCCCTGAAAAACAGAAAATGCATAAGATGTATTGGATTTTAGCTCAGTTCTGACGTAGCCTTTTTGTGGCTGTGGGCAAGTCACTTCACTTCTCCAATTCTTGATGACTTCTTCTGTAGAATGAGAGAACTGGTAGAGGAGCTTGGATAGGGATATACATAAAAAACACTATGCTGCATGTGTGTAAATAGACTTTTGTTGAACATAGACTATTATTTTTCTACTTATCACTAGGAGGTACCTACTTATGCAGGGGAGTGGAATGGAGTGTGGCTCATGGATGAGGGGAAGTGAATAGAATAGAGGGGGCACTGAGGACTGAAGATAATCATGCATTGTGAGTGAGGAGGGTTATCAACTCTCTTCACCTGAGACCCCCCCAAATTACAACAAAGAAACAGAAACAGAGAGCAGGACCAAGCAAATGGTCCCCATCTTTTTAACCTCATCAACTAGTTACGTTGCACAAACAAGGTTTGGGAATCGACAAATTATATTTATTAAGGACATTTTAAGATCAAGTATTTTATGAGTAAAATGACATTCGAATGCATAAAGTATAAAAAGCATACATTATCAAAAATGAGTTCTTTTAAAAATGCAACGAGTTTACTATTTGGAACTCTCATCTCATTGTTCTTATTTTTTTCACGTTTCTTTGGGTTGATTAAAAACAAAAAATAAAACATCATCTCCGATGGTCTCAGGTCCCAGGACTGGCATTTAGAAACCAGTGAATCTTTTCCAGAATTACCTTCTATGATTCTTGTTTATATTTTCTGGGCGAGAACTGTTAGGTCAGTACTCTCCTGAGCTTGCTTGATATTCTGAGAGCCTCATGCCGAATGGTGCTGTGGATTCAGGGCTCAAGGGGACGAACATCTCCTCACTGTCTTTCCAGAAGGCTGGCTGAGCTGCCCTGCGTGGCTGGAGGGAGAGCATGAAAGAGCGCATGTGCCTTTGCAAACAGTGGGGAGCACTGGGATGGAACCTTCATCACCCTGCTGAGAATATCATCTCTAGATTGAGTTTTACAATTAGAATGGTATGAATAACATAAATAAACTGGTGGTGATTTACCTTGCTTTTTAATTTCACTTCCTGGAGTTTTATGACTTGAGTTTTGTGAAAATCTCTATTATCAGTCGGCGGGTAGTCCACCCATCTAAAATTATTTGTTGATTGTCTGAGAAATAATTTTTCCCGGAGGAAGTCCAGCAATGACATAGCGCTGATTTAATTGTTAAACAATTCGGCTTATTTATTTATTTATTTATTTATTTATTTTCATAGCTTTTTGACCATGCTTAGCCTTTCTGTGTTCTGAGAGTTCTCAGTGACATGGAGCCAGCAGGCTTAGCGCTGCCTGTGTGAATCAGTCTGCACTTGAGTGTGAAAGCCTGTTTTCTGGGACTCAGTTTTCTGCTTTGTGTTTGGGAGGATGATAACAACCACAGTTACCTCCTGGAGGGATAGATAAGAGCCTCCTTCTGCCCTATCATGATTCTCAAATGTAATTGGGCTCAGTAGCAATGTATATTTACAGTATGAGCTTCCATTAGCTGAAACCATAATTTTTTATGCAGAGTTGTAATGCATAGAGTGGCATAATAATAAATGTCCCTTAAGAGGAAACTAGAAAGCACCTTACATTATTCCTTTTAGCACATGCGAATCCTCTAAGCTTTGGGTTTTTCCTTGTTAGTCCATTTTGTGAGGCAAGAGGCCAATGTTAGTCTTGGCCCGAAGGTACACCACAGCAGGAAGATGTTGGGTTAGGGACATGTCTCCCTTTGTTTAAAGTCACACAGGGACCTTAAAAGGCAGTCCTCTGATGTTTATACCAGGTCACTTTTTCCCCTCAAAGAGGCATGGTAAATTCATTATGTGGAAATTTCATTCTAGTTATTTCATCTGAATGAATAATTGAACTTCTTGCCTTTTCTCTTTTGAAAGTCCTGTCCTGATAATGGAGTGGCTTTGAAAAATAGCCTCTTCATTTTGTGAAGACAGGACCCTTCCAGCAGGGGAAAACAATGGAAAGGGTTCACTAAAGAGTGGTAAAGTAGCAGCCTAGGCAACGCTGTGTGAGTTTATCCAGCCGGGAGTTCCACCCTCTCCTCTTACTGTGTTCTTCCTTCTTCCTATGAACCAAAGGTTGGATTCATGAGAACTGCCAATTATGCATCTTTGTCTTATCAATTCTAGGTCTCAATTGATGAAATCATATAAGTCACTCACAGCAAAAACTTTAAACCATTTAAAAAAAAATCTGTCTATGCTCTTGACTTTTCACTCTCAATCATTCACCAACTGTAATAGATTTTTCTTTTCAAAAGTTTTTCTCCATTCTCAGCATAATTAATAAAGGCCCCTATTACTTCCTGCCTGGGCTTTACCATGGTCCTCCTAGCTTGCTTCCTTGACCTCAGTCTCTTAGCCCTTCCAGTCTAGGACTTACAAAAAGTATCCAATACGTGAAGTCTCAATTCTACAACTCATCTACTCTACATGTGCCTATTGAGTATCAGCAATGCATCCACCCTGGTGCTAGAGCTTGGTTATAAGAAAATGACACAAGCTCTACCTTCAGTGACCATCGATTATTGTAGAAGAGAAGATACAGAGCGTACAAGGAAGTTCTGGAGTTGGGGAAGGCTTTATGAAGGAGGTAATCTTAGAACCTGGTCTTGTGGAAGTAGAATTTGACGTATAAAAGGGATTTTCAAGAAGTAAGTGTGTAAAGAGAGATGAAAGAGCCACCTGTTGAGAATTGGCATGAATTTTCAAGTCTTTCTGGATCACGTGAGTAGGAGTGGCTATAAGTAAGACTTGATGGGTAGGAAAGAGGCAGAGAGTGGTTGGCCGCTTCTCAGAAGAGGACCTCACGCCCACCTCCTGCCTTCTGGTTTCTTCTTGTACCTGGACTCTCACTCACAGGTTTCCCTCACTTGGATTATGCCATTTCCCCAGACCTTCCTGACTTTAGTTTTCAATTTTAATATCATCTGCTCTAAGAGTCTTCCTAGACTTCTTTTACCCTCTTCACAGTGCTCTGTGTTTCTGAACTTTTTTTAAAAAGTAGAATATACACAAGAGAAACTATCATTTTAGCCATTTAAAATTTTTTTTGTAGTTGTAGATGGATAGGATGCCTTTATTTTATTTGTTAATTTTATGTGGTGCTGAGGCTGGAGCCCAGTGCCTCACACATGCTAGGCAAGCACTCTGCCACTGAGCTACAGTCGCAGCCCAATCATTTTAGCCATTTTAAATGTACAGTCCAGTGGCATTGAGTTCATTTACAAATTGTGCCATCACCACCACCATCAATCTCAGAAGCTTTTCACCTTCCCCTGCAGAAGCCCTGTGCCCATTAAACACTAACTCCTTGGTTCACCTCCCTCAGCCCCCAGTAACCATCATTCTGCTTTCTGTCTTTAACAACTGGACTACTCTAAGTGAATATAGGTGGAATCATATTTACCCTCGTTTGACTGGCTTTTTTCATTTAGTATAAAGTTTTCAAATTCTATCCATGTTGTAATATTTGTCAAAATTTTCTTTTTTGGGGGGGTTGAATAATATCCTCTAGTATATATGTATTACCTCTTATTAATCCATTCATTTGTTGATGAATGCTTGGGTCTCTTCCACCTATTTTGAGAATAATGCTGCTGTGAACATGGATGTACACTTAGTACTGAAAGTTTAAGGACTTTAAGAAATACCTGTTTAAGTCCTTAAACTTAGGACTTAAATTTATGTTACACAATTTGGTATGAAGTCATTTATTGTCCTCTGTCTTGCTGATATTATTCATAATATGTTTGAACATCCACAATCTGATGTGAGACAGGAAATTCATGTCTAGCAACAACCATAACCATTAACACTTATTGAGCACTTACTATATGCTAGGCAATATTTTGCATTCTTTATATGGTAACACATCTAATCCTTAGAATAACCTCATGAAAAGGATCTTTAATAGCTCCATTTTACAGATGAAGAGGTGAAGGCATTGAGCAGTTATGTCACGCACCCAAGAACACCCAGCTAGTAGGAGGTGCATATTATTAACTCTCCCAGCAACTCAGAAAAGCAGATATTATCATCTTAAGTTATTCAGATGAGAAAATTATTGTTCAGAGATACCACATGGCATATCTAATATCACACAGTTAGGAAGCAGCTGAGTTCAAATGAAACCTTGGTTTACCCGACTCCAATTCCCATGCTGTTTACATTGCAGAGCGTATTCTGTTTTATTTTACCTTTTTACTAGATCACATATTCTTGAGGAAGAAAACTTCCTTCTGATTCCTGCAAATTTCTAAGCACGGAGTGGTCTCTATCTACTTGATCTTTCATTGTTAGGTCCATCAGGGGATGAATATATGGGATTCAAGGAAATGACAGGTGGATTTGAGTTTGAGAACGTGGGATGGAAAGCAATAAGTTAAAATAATACTTTAACAAATAAATCAGTGCTCAATTACCATTGTTTTTTAGAATCTAAAAGTATGTTATAATACACAGAATGCAGTGTTAAATATGCTGCATGAAATGCAAAAAAAAAATGTCCCCACTGATTATTCACAAGAATTACATTGCTCTCGTGAATTATTAAAATTTGCTAATGAGATGAGAAGCACACTGGAACTCCCATCAGGCTGCTGTTTCTGCCCCTGCCACGGAGGGACCTTTTCTGGTAAGAGGGGAGAGCTTTGGGGGAATCAGATGGGGAGGGATGTCTGAAAGGGAGCGTCAGTCAATGGGTGGATGGACGGCCCCACTGGGAGGAGGATACACGTGAATTGAGAAGTAGGATCCATCCATTATATAAAAATAAACAATAAGCAACTTTTGAATCACAGCGCTCTATTTCCTTCTGGGATTCAAATGACTACACAAACCACTTGAGCTTCATTTTTATGGTTTATGAAGCTCAAGGGAATTATATGCTCATAATTTATAGTTGCTGGTTCCACGCAGTGTTTATGGCTCCGTATGCTATGTACGATGATATCGTGTGCATGCCTGTACACAGGGTTTAATTAATGACCTAGAGATTATCCTTGGCCTGACTTATTGATGTCTCTGTGTTGGAAAAATATGTGCTCACATGCTGAAAACTAAGAGCGGTTTAGGGATGAGAGCAGTAGCCATGGAATTTGGAGTGAAATTTCATGCCACTCCATGGTTATATTAGTTGCAGATTTGGTCTTTGGGATTCTGCATGTATTTTTCACCTTTCCAGCTCGTCCTTTCTGCTTTTGCCAAAAGTGAAACAATTAAAAGTTAAATTAGATTTTTGAGTCCCTTCAATTTCTTTCCTGTATTTTTTTGGGGAGTGCAATGGATGTAAATATAATTGATTCTTTTTTTGAGTTACTCTTTCTTTCAGAAGCAATTATCCTTCTCCATTTCCTGCAGTTTTGGCGAATCCTGTAATGGACCTGAGCAAGGTTATCTTTGGCTTGTGAGGAGGAGGTCAGGGTTGCAGGTTGCAATCTTTAAACATTTTTTTTTTCTTTAGAGTAGTTCTTGCTGGAAGTAGATTTTAGACTTTAGACTATTAATCAGATGAGTTCAGTGGTTTTCAAAGTTTTAAAAATCCACAGATACCTTCTTTACAGAAAGACCTATGTAGAAGCCTTTCTGTAACAAACAGCAGCTGCCCTAGCCCCTCTGATCCGCTGAGAGGCAGTGTGGAGCAGTGGTTAAGTGGATGAACTGCAGGTTCAGATCCCAAGCTTTCCCACTTACTGGATGAGCAAGTTACTTAACCATTTTGTGCTTTCGTCTCTCCATTTATGAGATAGGGATGATAAGAACAGATCCTACCTCATAGGGTTATCGTGAGGATTAGAGAAAGGAAATTGTAAGGTCAGCACGCAGGATAGTATCTTGCATGTATACTTTCTCTCAGCTACTGAAACTGTTATATGACCTACTCAAGGGCTCAGTGAAGCAACTTGAAAACCTCTGAGTTACTCCAATACTTTTTGAATACCTACTATGTGCCAGACACAATTATATGCCCTGGGGAGATGGCGATGAATGAAATAAAGTCTTTGCTTTTCTGGGTCTTATGTTCTGGTTGTCAGAGGTGGCAAATTTTATCAGCAAAGGGCTAGATATTAAGTCTTTTAGGCTTTTTGGGCATCCTGAAGCATGGAGAGCAGAGGCAGACTTGTTAGGAGGCTACTGTATTGATCCAGATGGGAGGTGATGTTGGTTCAGGCCATATCATGGTGGTTGTGATAGATGGAAGAGGGAGAGTGAGGAGGACAGAGTCTGGATATATACTTTGAAGGTGGTGCCAATGGGCAATTCTAATAGTCTGCAGGGGAAGAATCAAGAATGAGAGGAATCAAGGACCACTGTCTTCCCATAGGGTTCACGGGATTCCTAGGCTGATCGCTCAGCCCAAGAGCCCTCTTTGGAGAAGGGGGGTACAGAGAAAAATGGCTTATTCCAAGTTTTGCTAGCAAGAGGTGGATGCACTTTGGGGGTGCAATCCAGGAGGCAAAGCTGTATCTCCCTTTTACATTTGTGGTCATTTGGATTAATCTTTTTTTTTTTTTAAAGAATTTTTTTTTAAGGTACTGGGAGTTGAACCCAGGTCCTTGCAAAGCTAGGCCCTTGAAAATGATAGGCAAGCCCTCTACCCCTGAGCTACACCCCTACTCTTGGGTCAATCTTCTTTCTCCTCCTCTGACACCATAGAGCTGAGTGCCCCTCCTCAACTCTTTCTGCATCATCCCATTTTCACTTCCCCAGCACAAATTTCCCTCCCGGTTTTATGATTGCCTGTTTTCCATCTCTGCCACAAGGCAAGTTCTTCAAGGACTCCTAGCAAAATGCTCGGCACCTGGTGTGTGTTTAATAAATATTTATAATATAAAGAGACAACCAAGGTTTTTAAAACAATCCTTCTTCTAATATGCCCCACTCCCCAGCTTTTTTTTTTTCTAATCTTAGACTGTTTACGTGAGTTTGCTTCATGTTTTCTATTTAAGAATTTCCCTAGAGCTTGTCCATTGGAGGAAAAGTCCTTTGATTTTCATTTTAAATTACATCTGTTAAACAGCAACTCATCAGGTAGGAAGGCATTTGATATTTTCAGTCCCTCTTTTGACTTCTTACAGTTTCTCCACAGGTCTCTTGGGGGTCATACAAGTTCAGAGCATCTTGAAATCCTGCCAGGTATGTGGCACAGGGACAGCAGCGTGTGTTATAGCTGAGAGTGTGGAGTGCGGCTGGGTTTGCCCATGCCCACAGCGTAAAGCATCTATCTAGACTCAGTCCTCTCTTTTGCCCTTACTCTCAATTGAACATGTGCTACAAAACCACCAGGTGACAACAATCTAGGCAACCATGCCCTGACTAAATCTCTTCAGGCTGAGGGTGCACCTGCCGGAAGCAACTTCCAAAACTGCTAGTCACTGAAGCTGAAAATTCACATAACCCTTGCTTTTAGCTAAATTATTGCTCCAAGTCCTGTAAGCCACCAAAAGGACAAAAAAAGACAAAGTTGAGTTAGCTATATAATGCAGAAAATATTTCTTACTTATTATGACCTGAAAGATGTTTTTATGTTTTTGTTCTTATTTAATCTCTTGCATGTTACTTTTTGAGGACTATATAAGTCTTTGTGTTGTAAAGAGCTATAAGGTAGCAATAGAATATTTGTTGTCATATTTGGCTTTATCACCCATTAGTCATGGATAGCCTTGAATTCAATGAGAAAATAATAGATAATATTTATAGCCTAACATTGTGCTGAGTATTCTATATGCAATCTCTTAGTTAATTCTCACAACAATTGTAGAATAGGTACTGAGATAATTCCCATTATATAGACAGAAGTGAAGTTTAATAACTGGTCCTGTGATGATTAATTTTATGTATCAATTTGACGGGGCTAAAAGACACACAGCTGGTAAAACAGTATTTCTGAGTGGATTCAGGAGGGTGTGTCTGGAAGGGATTAACATTTGAACTGATAGACTGAGTACAGGGACCCCTCACTAATGTGGACAGGCACTATCTGGTCCAAGGGTGAATCTGCTCTCTGAGTGAGCTGGTACATCCACATCCATTTTCTCTTGCTCTTGGGTTTTGGATCTTGGACTTGGAGTAGGATTTAAATTATTGGCTGCCCTGGTTTTCAAGTCTATGGGCTGGGACTGGAACTATTCCACTGGCTTTTCTATTTCTCCAGCTTGCAGGCAGCAGGCCATAGGACTTCTCAGCTTCCATAGTCATTAAGCTAATTCCTCATAATAACTCTCTTTCTTTAAATCCATATATGTCACCTATGGGTTCTGTTTCTCTGGAGAACCCCGAATACTATAAGCCCCATGATAAGATCTGTTCAACACAGGACATATTTGTAATATTCAAATGGATTTTTTCCATATCAAGAAACTGGGAAACACCAAGGATATAAACTTTCGTTTCTAAATCTACAATTTGTAGGCCTGACATCTTTTAGGTCATTAGGCTATAATTCAGTGCACTTGAAAGGAATATATTAATACTTATTCTTGTGACTTGTAAAGTGTAGATACTATAACCTTCATCACCATTTTATCTACCATCAAAATGTATTTAAATGTATTTTATTTTAGTTTGTGGGACTGTATCTAACTATTACCTGCTCTATTGGTTCTCACTGCTTAGGCAGAAGACCAAACTTTATACAGTCAATTTGAAAGCATTTTATAACTCTCAATGTGTATCAGACATTGTTCTAAGAAATTTACAAATCTTGACTCATTTAACTTTACAGGGTAGGTACTCTTATCATCACCCCCATTTTTCAGATCAGGACACTGAGATGCAGGATGGTTAAATAATCTGTTTGCTATGAAACAGTAAGTTCTCATGATCTGCCTTTGCCCATCTATAGACTTGGCCTTATTACTTTCTGTTATATTCTCTCTTTCCCCTGTCTCTGTCTCCTTCTCTCCTTCTTCTTTTTCTTCTCTTTCTCCTTCTCTTTCTCCTCCTCCTCCTCTTTCTCCTCCTCCTCCTCTTTCTCCTCCTCCACCACCTCCTCCTTCTTCAGTATCTCAAAAGTATAGTCTTCTTTGTGCCCTGTGGTCTTTGTTCAAGTACACCAAGGTTAGTTTGCATTTTTTTTCTGTTATCTACTCATTAGTGCCCAGTGGTGACTATATTACATTAAGAATGTACTTGAGTGTGGTACAGTTCTAGTAACCACCTAAAGTGTTGTTTGTTTCCATCCCTCCGTATCTGTGCCTTCCTGAGTTATCCTCATTTCTGTTGGACACAGGACCAGCACCCATCCATGTGTTCAGGCCTGCCACCGTGGAGTTCCCTTGATTTCTCTCTTGCTCCCACATCTACATCCCATCCTCTGTACATCCCAGCAGTTTTACTGTATAGCCTGTCGTAAATCTAACTGCTTCTCTTCTCTGCTAGTAAGCTGATCCAAGCCCCTATTTCCTTTTGCCTGGACCCCTGAAACAACCTCCTCATCTTCTCTTGCTCTTTTCAACATGTTCAGAATGATGATGTCACTCCTCTGTGCTCATCTCCAATGGCTTTTTGCTACACTCAGAACAGAATCCAGTGTCTCATCATAGCCACAGAGTTCCCTTGGGCCCACAGCTCTTTGTGTCTTCTTTTCCTTGATCTCACTGTCCCACTTGCTGTCTTCAGGTCTGCTGGTTGCCTTCCCCTGCTCCAGGTACACACACCTGGCTTCCCACGGCAGAGGCTCTGTGTTCTCTGCTCTTCTCCAGCCAAGAACAGTCTTTCCCACACCTGTTCAGGGCTGTCCCTTCTTATTCTTCATGTCTTTATCTCCTTGGAGAGGCTTTTCCTGCCTCCATTTTCCTCTGTCCCCTAACTCTATTTTCCTTCAAGGCACCTACTTTTTTTTTTTTTTACCACATATTTATTTGGTTTTATGTTCCCACTCTAGAATGTAAGCTCTACAACATTAAGAATTCATCATCTAGGAAAGTACCTGGCTTATGTTAAGGATTTGGAATGAATGAGTGAATAAATGATTGAGGAATTAAAAATAAGTAGGATGTTTCCAAAAAAATAAAAAGAAAAGATTTCTAGTGAGAGGAAACATAGTAGGAAATCTGTCAGAGCAAACAGGGAACAAAGTGAGCCTGCAGTGAATGAGCTCTATTCACCCCTTTCAGTTGTCCACCTGGGGAGCCCCCCCCCCCCCCCCGCAATTCCTATTGGTTGGAGAAAAGCACATGCTTTGCCATTATTGAGCAGAGAAGCCATGTTTTTCTACATTTCCTCTGTGCTTGGGGGGTCTCACTGGGAATAGATTTTATAGAAGCTTGGTGCGTGGAATGTTATTCCCTTCCTGGGAGTGGTTAGCAGGCACCAAGAATCTATTTGTCCACTAGGGAACAAAGTCTCTCAGGAGAAGCTTAGTACTTTGGCTGAATAGCACAGCCTTTCTTAAAGAAACTCTCCAAGGAATTTCTGCTCAGGCCTCGCAGGGTACAGCAGTGATTTGTAGTAGTTTTAGGTCTCTTTATATTCTAGTTTCATCTCTCCCCATTGATTTTGCCATTTGCAGCTTATAATGGAAATGAGGAGAGCCGGTACAGATGGAGCAGTTACTAGACACTTCTATCTTATAGCTGGGGGCACTCCTGGGGAATCAGCTGAATAGGTATTTGCTTTCTTAATTCTTCTCTGGGTTTCACCAAGTTGGGGTCTCCTGGAAGGTGGTCATCAATCCTGTGGATTGGTTCATATTGTACACTGTGAAAACATATGAAAGAGTTTGGACTCCTTCCCAACACGGGAACTTCAAGGGGAATATAATTTTATAAATTATGACAATTTATAGTAATTTTAGAAATACACTTTGCTAAGACAGAATGAAAAATACGTTAGCTAGATTCCTTCCATCTAATTCTTAAGGAGCAATGAATGAATGTTAATTTTGCTGAAGTTTGATTATGATGCTGGTGTCATAAAGACACTATTTATTTTGCTGCTATTTATTTTGCCTGAAGAAAATCCAAGATATATATGATAGCATCCCATGCATAAGTCTTGATCTGGAATTGACTTTGATGTAGAAAAGTAAGTGAAAAAGTCCAGTGGAATTATAAAGCAGGAGACTCAAGCAGAAGCCTGCATTAAAGTCGGACTCCTTAGCATTTCTAAGATCCTCACTGATTTCCATTTAATATTCTGTTATCAACATCTCCAGTTGTCTTGTTTCCAGAGCAGTTAAGAAGCAGCAAACTGGAAGAGGACAGAGGAGGTTGCAAGTCAAAGTCATCCTGATGGAAGAGGGAAATGACAGCTGACAGGCTGACAGCTGAGGAGGTAATAGCAAAGCTTAGGCAGAAAAAGCGGGATGTGGGACTACTGCCACTCTCTAGGAATTGTCAGGTTTTGTCTCAGGGCCAGGTTATACTCAGCGGAGAATTGCCTGTAGGTATGACTCACAGGAAGTAGACATTGGAGGGAATGCCTTGAACTTGGAATATGTGAATATCTAAAAGTTGCATAAATTTGCCAAGTCAAAGTGCTACATCTGGGGAGGAAGCTAAGATATAAAACTGAGCAAATATTGCTTGGTTCAAGCTGGATGCTGGAAGACCAGGAGAGATGGTTTCCAAGGTAGGTGGGCATAAATGAAAATGTGTAGAGGTAGACTAAGGGGCATGTGGTGGCTAGGCTGTTCAGTAACTAAATGAGAAGAGTTTAGGTTGTTGTAGTCAGGTTTTTTTTTTTTATATAGCTATTTAAAAAATCTGTGATAGACTAGTATTTTCAGTGTGGACAATGTATCCTTGAGGGAGAGAGCATGGTGATCTTAGAGTATGTGATGTGCATGGTATATATGCTTTTTTTTTAATCCAAATAGAGAAATTAAAATTTAGTTAAAAAGATTGACAGATATTTGGGGTTGTGCTCAAATCAAGTACAAAGTAAGCAGTGTTTGGAAATGAGCGACCTACAGAAATAATATGGCCCCATCAGTCTGCATGAATTCTTTCAGTTTCCTGCTGCCAACGTCATCTGCAGACTTATCTCTATCCACAGCCTGTTTTCATTTTCAGTTCTATTGCTACAGAAGATATCTTTCAATGGGAAGAGTGACCTTCTTGCCCTCTTTCTGAAGGTGGTTCTTCTGCCTGCACACAGTGTCCCAATTCCACCAGTTAATTTTGAAAACATTCTTCATAAATCTGTTGTCTCTCCATCACTCACATATTTAAGCATTTTTTCCTGCTCAACTTATGTATAGTTTTACAATTCTTCTATCTTAACAAATATTGTCCAACTCTGCATTCTAAATCTGTAATCTTTAAAAAAATTTTTTTTAGTTGTAGATGGACACAATACATTTATTTTATCTATTTTTATGTGGTACTGAGAATCGAACCCATTCTCACATGTGCTAGGCAAGTCCTCTATCACTGAGCTACAACCCCAGGACCTGAATCTGTTATTTTTTTCCCCTCTGTCATAGTCTGTTCCTCCCAAGTTTTTGCAAAGGAATCACAAGCTCACCATCTTTCCCTTCTCCCTTCTCTTCACATTCCCTGTTATCTGAGCATTGTCTAAGGAAGCTTCCCTGGCTTTGAACTCTGGTCCTAATTACCAAAAATCACCTAATAGCAAACCCCGGGTACACTTTTTACTGCCCATTTTAGTTAACCTCTGTTTGATATCTGAGCCACCCCCTCATTTTTGGATGCCTTCTTTCAGTGCATCTCTATTTGTTAACACTTATGGCTTAGTCCTACCTTGGAAACAATCTTTCAAGACAAGAAAAGGGCAAACAGCATCTTTGTTCTAAACTAGTTCTTCCAATTGTATCTCCCTACTTTCTTACAGGCTGGCACCATCTGGTCTATCACTGAGAGTGAGACTCAGCTTTTTCTACTAATGAGTCAGTCAAAGGCATTCCTCATTTCTGTTACTGTGTTTTTGATTTCTAGCATTTCCATTTGATTTTTTGAGTTTTTATCTCCCTACATACACTGCCTAACTGTTCTTACATGTTGTCTACCTACTTTTCCCACTAGAGTCCTTAATGTATCAATCATAGTTAATTTAAATTTCATATATGGTAATTCCAACATCTGTATCGTATCTGAGTCCGATTCTGATGATGGCTTTTTTTCTTAAAACTTGTGAATTTTTCCTGCCTTTTGGCATGCCTTGTAGTATTTTATTGAAAGCAGGACATGAACATGTTATATTGAAAAATGGGAACTAAATTCTCAGGGAGAAAATTTATGTTAATCTGGGCAGGAATTGAACTGTGTTTAATTCTATTTTAGTTGTAGCTATCAGTGTGCTCTTTCTTTCTTTTTCTTTCTTTCTTTCTTTATTTCTTTTCTTTGAGGATTGAACTCAGAGCACTCAATCATTGAGCCACATCCTCAACCCTATTTTGTCTTTCATTTAGAGACAGGGTCTCACTGAGTTGCTTAGCACCTCACCGTTGCTGAAGCTGGCTTTTAACTGTCAATCTTCCTGCCTCAGCCTCCTGAGCAGCTGGGATTACGGGTGTGAGCCACTGAGCTTGGCATCATCAGTGTGCTCTTGTTGTCTTTGTTTTTGTTCTCTCTCTTGGCTTTGAGGCTTTTCTGTGTACTGTTCCTTGGAGAAAATCTGGATCTTATACCCTTTTCAGCTGTAGTCTACTGTTATTACATTGGAGCCAGTTGGTGCCGCAGTAGGGTGTGTGTGTGTTTAGACATGGAATTTATAATCTCCTGATTAAATCTCAGTCTCTTAGAGAGCCTGTATCTTGAGGCTGTGGCCTTCACCTATGTTTCTGTTTCTCCTCCAGTGGTATAGCCTTTTCTTCCTTGTTGCCTATTAATCTCTGGCTGCAACTATCCTAATCGTAAAGTCCTGTTTCTTGATGACTATGGAATTCTTTTTATGCCTTAAGTAATCAGGAAAGACTGGAAATTGCTGGAGAGAGGAGGAATTCTTCTCCTGCAAGTGATACAAGGTTTTAGAATTACACACAGGTGAAGTCTTTCCCCCTGAGAATAGGCCTTTGTTTTGGAGAAGGCCCTGGGTGGTTTCAAAATGGTTACTTTCCTCTCTTCATGGTAGGGCTAAGAGGGGATCTTTCTCAAATCCTCACTGTGAAAAACTGGTGGGATTTCCTGGAGGGAAAGCCTAGGAAAACTGCTGTCCCTAGGAGCTGCCCCAGCAGTTTCTCACTCTTATATTAGTCTGTACTCAGTCGCTAGTAATTCATCAAAATGACCACCTAGGTCTTCCTACCATTTGTGGATCTCCTGGAGCTTCTGTTCAAGAAAACAGCTCTCAGCTGCTGTATCCCCTTGGGATGTGCCTCTTTCTAGATTTCAGGGAGGTTTCCTTAGTCATATGGTGGGTACAAGTTGTTGATTTTCAGTGTCTAGTGTTTGCGTGTCAGAGCTGAGAATTAACTCCTAGCCCCTCATCTTCCATATTGAGTTCTATTTCCAAAATATCTCTTGAAACATCCTCAGCTGTAGCTCAGGCATCATGGTTTCTTGTTTGGATAATTGCAGTAGTCTCTTGGCAATTTCCTTACTTCCAGGAAATTGTATGCTGGTTCACATGTGTGCTGGTTCAGTGGATCCTTTAGATTTCATCCTGGTGTGGTCCTTGAGAACATCTTTTGATGATCCAGCCCCTTTAGTATAGAATACAACATCCTCTTGCGGCCCCTTCCCTTGAGTCCCTTATAATTTAGTAGTAAAGATCAAAATTTCAGGTCTGGAGACAAGGTTGTGGATGCATTTTGTTAGAGTTTTCATTCAATCCTCTAGTTTCAATTGCTTTAATTAAATGAGCTCCACAAACTGGAACATATTTACAGAAGTTAAAAAAACCTATCACAGAGAAATAAAATTGATATAGATAAATTTTAATACAATATATGACTTTTTCCCCATTTATTGAAACAAAATAAATGTTTGTGATCACTGTGACATACTTCTGATATTTAGTGGTTGCACAGAGGAAGAGAATGGATGGAAACTTATTTTGGCTAGAACTGCAATAAAATTCTGAGGGCTATGACATGACACATATAGCTTCTGGACATATATGAACCTGGATACAGGTAAGGCCCATGGCATAAGCATTTGACCTGTTTGTGACCTCAGATGCTCTTAATTCACTTCTGAAGATCAAATGAAGTGATAACCATAAAGCATCAACAGTCCAGAATTTAGCTGGCCCTGGAGACATTGCATTAGTGTCCTATGGGTGAAGTCTAAATGAGATGGCAGTCAGGTATGTACACAGGAGTGGTCATTACTGCGGGCAGATGTGCACAGCTAATGGCTGGCAGTGGGGATTGCTGCAGGGGGAATTCCTTGATAAAAATGAGTTAAAATGAGACAATGGATTATCCAGAAGGGTGCTTTTCTACAGACCACACTTTTATTGGGGAAAGCAATCAAAGGAAAAAAATTGAGTCATTAAAAATGAGAGCTGCTATAATGTATTTATTTAGTATCATCAATGAAGCACACAGCTATATGCTTACATATGATTTTTTTTTCTCTTAGTCTGAGTAAACTAAAGGTGATTTTGCTTCTCCCCCCAAATAAATGTAGATGGGAGGCTGGAACATTAAGACAATGTCGTAGGAATCTGATGTACAGGGGCAGAGGGACTACTTGCAAAAGAGCTAAATCTTTATGCATGTAAACCAAACTGCCCATGATCTCATTACACCACAGAGAGCTTGCAAGCATTGCTCCCAAATCACAAAGAAAAATCAGTGCACAAGTGACCTGTGTATTAGCATCTCTGCAAATCTCAGGCAGGAGCTGAGATTTATATACACTTTACACACCCCTGAGGAAATACCCATTTTATGCCATTGATAGGCCAGATGTATTTTCTTCTGTGAAATGTGATCAGAATGTAATTAGAAGAAAATACACTGTGTATTCAAAACCAAATAGACAGTATTCTTTAAAACTCCTTGGTAATTTAAATTGGGCAGCAATACCAAATTAGAGGAGTTGTGTGGAAGGGTTATTATTGTGTGATTGGGCCTCTGTGGTTATATTTGCTATAGTGAACTGATTTAGTTGTATAACCACTGAGCTGAATTGAAAATTTCACATGTAAAAAAAAAAAACCCTTTTGCTGTGAATATGATTACTAATGTGATAAAATGTCTCACATTAGATAGTGTGATTCCTCGAAAATGACAATGTGGAGTTCAGCCGTTTTGTTTTTTTCAGAATCCATTTTATATGAAAGGAAAAATATCAAGATGGCTTTGGGGGGAAAACACACACATTTCTAATAGAACTTGCTAGAGCAGTCACACAGACTGCTATTATTCTACTGCATCTGTGCATTTTACTGTAACAAAGTGATTAATATGCCTCGAAATGTGAACTTATGGACTCAACTATTTTAGTGTCATATCATCAAAATACGCAAAACCCTGACACATCTAATTTCTATGTAATCCCAAGTACTATAAAATTATATGTGTGTTAGTAATGTTTAGGCATTTGAATAGATTGTGTGACATAAGCGTGGACAAGTATATACAGGGACATGAATAAAACATGTTCCAATGCATAAACAAGGTAGTCACCAGCCAAAAAGAATTGTATATGTGCAGGATAAAAATTCTTTCTTTAATCTCTTCTAGACTTTGGATTATAATATTTTATATAATACTAAATATAGGAAATAACTGGGTGGGGGGGAGGAAGAGTATAATTTATAACCTGTGTGCGACAAGGATTTTAGTCCTTAGAGGTATTTGTTTTGATTTGTGGTGCTGAGGATTGAACCCAGGGCCTCACACAAGCTAGACAGCCACTCTACCATTGAGCGACATCCCCAGCCCTAATCCTTAGTTTTAAGGGAATTAAAGATATAAGTAAAACATTGTTAATGTTTTAAAACTACTCTAAAAAGGTAAAAAGAGAGGCTAAGATAGAGGCATTGAATTTAACAACAGGATTAAAAAAGGTTGTGTCTGAATTGAAGACATTAGGAACTAACTTTACAAAGCAGAGTATTCTCACAAGCAGATCTGGGCATCATCTGGGGCTCTTGCTGGGTTTCAAGTACCATAACCCAAAGTTTTGCTCTGGTATTTGTCAAACATAACAAGTGTGAAGAATTTCTAGAGTAAAGGAAAAGTTTGTGGGTGCACATTAAGAACTGAAACAAGACATGTGACAGTTTACAAAATGTAGCCTGCCATTCTCTGATCATCTTCCCACTGAAAGGAGGGGGTCTGTGCCCCTTCCCTTTGAATTTAGGTGGATTTGTCACTGCTTCTATAGAATGTGGAAGTAATGCCATGTGATTCTGAGACTTGGTTAGAAGAGGCCAAGAAGCTTCCACCAGTTATCTTGTCATGCTCACTCCGGAAGAAATCAGCTACCATATAGAGAAATTCTATTACCATGAGACCACCAGGCTGGAGTGGCCACATACAGGTGCTATGGTTGGCAAGTGCATCACCTGCCCAGCACTAGAGTGAGCCATGTGCTGCTGATGTCCTGTTTAATCTTCAGATGACTGCACCTCTAGTCTCTGCAGACAAAGACCCAGGCTCTGAGGAGCACAGACAGGCTGCACTTCCCCTTTTCCTTATGTCTGACCCACAGGACTGTGAGGATAACAAAGTTACTACACTGTAAGTTTTGGGGTGCTTGGATTAGCAGTAATAACTGGGACAAGCCAGTGTTTTCTAAGCTTATCTATTTTTATCATTTGGGGATCATGTTGAAAACAGGTTCTCCTATTTCACCTATGAATATTCTGATACAGCAAGTCTGGAGGTGGGGGTAAGGGTGGAGAAAGCTTTGTTTAATAGACAGTATGAAAAGTTAACTATACTAAAATGACACCAAGATCCCACACGATTCCACATGGCCAATTTTGATACGTGAAGTTTTCATGACAAACATTTTTTAATTATGAGGCCTGGGCTCACAGACCCATGGTTTCCCTTATTTTATGATAGTTAAACACAACTCTTACAGGGAAGTGTGTCTTTCTAGCTCCACTTGTGAAAATGTAATGAATGAGACAGGGCCCTCTCAGTTAGTACTAAGTCCCAGCAGTGATAGGGAGGCCAGGGGAGGCAAGTTTGTGAGGGAAGTGGGAACAGAATGAGGCCTTTGATGCTGACAGCACTGCAGCTGACCCAGATGGAAGGTGTCACGGTTGGAGGGAAGGCAGAAAATGAATGGAGAGGTGGCCTGGCCAGAGCCTTGGGAGTAGGGCAGAGATGCCAGATAGGGTCAATCAGACACAGCTAGGGAGGAGTCCTGCGGGCTCCTATTCCATTATAGCTCCAGGGGCACTTTATTACACTGTGCGTTATTACTGTTGTACCTAATAACAATGATGATAGCAACCCTGGCCACCCTGTAGTGAGTGTTTGCTGAGTGTGTGTTGCTCACATCTGTTTCCTGCCTTTTAGAGCCAGAATCACATCTTACTCCTCTTTCTATCTTATGAGGGTGCCTGGTACCTGGTATTCAGGCCCATACATGTTTGTGGACAGATGATTAGAGAAAATGGTAAGAGGTGATATTTACAAGACATAAAAATATTTATTTTTAAATATTTATTTATTTATAAGAACATAAAAATATTTATTTTTGTGTGCTAGACTATGCGCTAAGAACTTTAGGTAGATTATCTATTTGTTAGTTCTAACAGCAGGGTAAGATCATTATCCCAAATTTATTGAAATGAGAACAAAGACAGATCTATGAGTTGCCCAGAATCATGCAGAATATAGATTGTTCCTATATTCTGACATAGGAGGTTGTATGTCAGAACTTGACTCTGAAGGATTTAATAAATCTATGAAAGAGAATAAGTAAAGTCTGTCACTTGTTTTTTAAGGGGGTTAAAGAGGAAGAACAGATACTAAGTAGATTAGACAAAGGGGAATAAAGTCTATTACTCTTGATTCCTCTATTTACTTACATTGCCTGGAGCCTCCTTTCACCCTTCCCTGTGTATCTGATATCTACTTATTTTGTACTGTTGACCTCAACCTTTTGGGGGCCTATGCATGACAGGGACTGAGCTGGACTTCCTCTGACCCTCGCCCTCTGCCACCTCTTTTAATACACTGAAGTTTAATTTCTATCCTCGCCAGATAGGAAGCATCACAGGGAAAGGACTCACGTCTCTTATTCTCTCACACGGACTTCTCAGAGCCCAGCGCAGGGGCAGCGTCTGGTAGGCTCCGAGCACATTGTTCTAGATGGATATCCTTTCTGTGGTGTAGGGCATACCTACTGCCTATGAACGTCTGCTATGTCCTCATGCACCCATTTGTTGTAATGCACACATTTAGGTGTTGAGATACACATATTAGGAAGACAAACTTCTATTTTCCGAGAGCTCACTGTTTAAGAGACTGAAAAGTAAACAAGCATGCATAAAGCCCTAGAGTGGGGGCCGATGGGGGGTGGATTGTCAGGACATACAGCCAATATAGAGTCTTGAGTTGCCCCTACAGGTTGAGTACCAGTGAATCAGATAAATGGGGAAAGCAGGAGCTGGAAGGGCATCCTAGGTAGAGGGAACAGTTAGAATGAAGGTACAGGGGTGTGAATCTACAAGGCACAATTGTGCAAGGCATACAGGTGGGAGATGCTGAAGGCAAGGAAACAGAGCCATCCCAGGCAATAAGGCTGCCCTGGCACTAGGACAAGCCATGAAGGACTAGATCTAGTGTGGTTAGGTCTGAACACCATCCTTACAGAAAAGGGAACATCATCACATGTAACGCTTTCCACTAATTAGAAGAGACTCTTAAGTAGGGCTTGAGTAATATGTGGGGGTCTTTGGGGAGGTCACACTGGACAGCACCTCTGACATATTTGGTGGGAATAAGAAATATGCTAACTACACTGACTGAAAGCTTGAAAGCTCCCCCCAAGTCTAGGCAGTGAATATGTACCAAATTTTACTGGTAAGGGAAGAAAATATTTTTTCTTGACCCTCTGGAAATGCCAGACTTACAGACAGCAATTTATTTAAGGACTGAGTCCACACAAATCTAAAACAGCAGCATTTTAACTTTTGGGTCTGAACCAAGGAATTTTAGCCTTATGTCTCCTCATGAAGTTAATTTGCTTGTTCACATTGTTATTCAGTTACTCAAGTAATATATATTGAACAATTTTTAAGGGCAAAAGACTGTTCTAGTCAAGGCAGGTCAAGACCCTGCCCTTGTGCAAGAGAGAGTTTATAACCCCAGGGTTCCAAAGGGGGATTAACTATGAGGAAGATGACTTGATTACTTCTTTTGCAGGCAAGAATTATTTATGTGAGATCTCTGAAAATATAACTAGGGCTACATTTCTTCATAACTAGACAAGCTTGTATTCCCAAGGGTGTATGCACTGTCCGTGCCTTGCGAGAGGTAGTTGTAGACAATGTCATTAAAGCCAATAGCTAACACATACCCAGGACTGTTTAGGGACTAAGAGAATTGAGGATTTATTTAAAAGTGGGAAAAGAGAAGAGTTGGCACCTACAGGAAATCTTGCCAGTGCAGTTATTTTAATTGTCTTATATATTTCAGTGAAATCAATTGTTAAAAGGACATTAGCATTGACTTAATTGGTTCCAAATAAGATAAAACCTAGACTATCCAGAATCCTTCTATAGCTGAATTGGCTTCACTATTTTTCAGCTTATTTTTCTATATCTCTTCATTGGAGGCAGCTAGGCAGGAAGAAAAAATGTAGGGAGGATAGAAAGAAAATGTTAATTGACATTGTATCATCATCATTATTTGTGTGTGTGTGTGTGTGTGTGTGTGTGTGTGTGTGTGTATACCAGGGATTGAACCAGAAGTGCTTAACCAGTGAGCAATATCCTCAGTCCTTATTTATTTATTTATTTATTTATATTTTTGAGATAAGTTCTTGCTAAGTTGCTTAGGTTCTCCCTAAGTTGCTGAGGCTGGTCTTGAATTTGCAATCCTCTTATCTCAGCCTCTTGAGTCAATGCAGTGTATATACTTTTTGTAGGGTATGCTAAATAATGATCTTCTTTGATGGACCCAAAGAGAACTAGAAGAGTTTCCTTTCCAATAACTTGATAAAATTGTGAAAGAGACCAAGAGAAGTATTTCCTATATAGACCAAAGATAGAAAAAAAAGGGCAAAGATACCACGGGCAGGAAAAGTTAAACTACAATTAATCTCACTGTGTGCATATTTCTCTGGCAGGATGATTTTTTTGAGTTAGGAACTCCATTTTGCTTTTGCAGTGTTTGAAGAGAACATGGCCATTCCTTGGGTCCACTTGTCTCAGGGGAAGTTTGGATCAGAAGGCAATATTTGGTGAAAGCCTGAACTTGTTGAGATGGTATATTAAAGTGCTTTGGGTGTCAGGAGAAAAAGGTAAGAAAACAGGTAAAGAACATAAGAGGGCAGAGATCCTCCAAGATCTTGGAGTATGGATGTCTATGCTCGGTTCTCTCATAGAGGACCCTTGGGTGGCAGGACCTCCGGGGGAAACGGCAATATGGAAGACTGGACCCTAAATACAGAATTTGCTAGTCAAGATAAAAATTCCACTGTCTATTTTGATATAAGGTCATTGGGGTCCATGTCTTTGTATTAGTCAGTTTTGCATCACTGTGACTAAAATACTGACCAAAACTACTTAGAGGAGAAAAAATTTATTTTGACCTTACTGTTTCAGATGTAGTCCATGGTGGACCAACTGCTCTGATCTGGGCTTGAGGTGAGGTAGAACATCATGGCAGAAATGCATGGTGGAAGAAAGATGATTATCTCATGACACCCAGGAAGTAGGGAGAGAGCATGGGGAGGGAGCCAGGGACAGGACATATAATTCCCAAGGGAACACCCTCAGTGACCAACTTCCTCCATCCATGTCCCACAAAATTATTCATTCAAATGATTAATCTATCAAATGGATTCATTCATTTATTAGGTTATAACTCTCATAAGTAATCATTTTACCTTCTGCATGAACATAGGAGCTTTTGGGAGACGTCTCATTTCCAAACTCTAACAGTCTCTTAATGGGCAAAGAGGGCCCATGAAAGTCCAGTTGTGATTTTGTAAATGGACAATTGGAGGTCTGTCTTAGCTTTGGGGATATCATTTGAGCTTCCAAGGTTTCTGTGAGATTTTATAGAAAGAAGAGTGTCAAGCCATGAATGGTCTGAGAGCTTACCTTATCTTCAAGTTAATTTAATATTGTTTCATAGGTCTGCAGATATGATGAGACTTCTGGGTCAGAGATGAAGGGTGATTAGTTATTCACAGCAATACTAGTAGCCAGAGTATCATGTTTTTGCACTGATTATGAGCTCTAGTACCCTCAGAGTGCTGTGAAGAGGCCAGATGATGCCTGCACATGCAATGGGCCGCATTTTAGGAGAGGAAACCTGAGCTTAGGGAACCCTGATGTAATATAAGAGGCAGTAATCATGCTTGCTCTTTGCTTCAAGGGAGGCACTATCTCTGTATTCCAAGACTATTTGATAGAGGAGTAGCTCTGCAAAGATAGTTTAGAAAAAAGGGCAGTCAGTGCCTCTTCTTTAACATGTGCAGAAACATTAAAGACCCAAATAGAACTACCTCCCAATGGAGGGGACATTCAACACTGTACTGACTGAGGATGAAATCTTGTTATGAAATAGGAACTTTAAGTCACATTTAATGTTATCTAAAGAAAAATAAGGAAGTAGGATATTTCTTTAAAACAGAGTCTGTGGAAAAAGTTTTATACCTACTACATACTTCATGTGATTTATCTCACTTTAAGAGCATGAATTTTGAGTCAGATCTGAGCTCAAATTCTAGTCACCACTTCCTGGCCAAGTTGTTTATCCCTTAAGTCTCATTTGTTTATCTGTAAAATGGGAATAATAATTTCTTCCTCAAAGATGATGTGAGGAATAAATGAAGTTATGCCTGAAAAGAGCTTAACTCATTGCCTGACATAGGATAGGTGCCAAATATTTGTGAGCTACTGATATTATTCAAAATCCCACAATGTAACAATAATAAATGATGTGGGAAACAGGGCACCTGAAGGTAAAAAAAAAATAGATAAGGCTTACTTTTCAAGTATTTGCCTTATCTCTGAGGTTCTCATATTTTTTGAAATTTTGAAAAGTTTTCTGAAAGTTTTGAAATTTTTGAAAGTTTTTTATTAGTTATTTTAGTTATAAATAACATTAGGATTCATTTTTGACATGATTATAAAAGCATGGAATATAATTTGTTCTAATTTAGTCCCTAGCACTTCCCGTTTCCCTCCTTTCCTGCCTCCCTCTGTTCCCTTTCTTCTAGTATACTGATCTTTCTGCTATTCACTTATAATTCTTTTAAAACTAGTGTCTTGTGGATATACCTGATGGTGAGATTCACTGTGGTATATTGATATACATACATTCCACTGTCTTTCCCTCTCCCATCCCTTCCCCTTTCCTTTTATTCCTTTGTCTATTCCACCAATCTTTCTTCTATTTTTAAAATTTCTCCTTATTTTGGATTAGCTTCCTCATATCAGAGAAAACAAACATTTGATCTTTGACTTTTGGGGAATGGTTTATTTCACTTAGCATGATAGTCTCCAGTTCCATTCATTTCCTGGCAAATGCTATAATGTCTTTCTTCTTTATGGCCCAGTGTATATATACCACATTTTCTTGATCCATTCATCTGTTGAAGGGCACCTAGGTTGGCTCCAGAGCTTGGATATTGTGAATTGTGCTCTATAAACATTTATGTGGCTGTGGCGCTTAGTATGATAGTTTAAAATCTTTTGGATATAAATACTGAGGAGTGGGATAGATGGGTCATATGGTGGTTTCATTCCTAGTGTTTTGAGGAATCTCCATACTGTGGAAAGGTTTTTTTTTTTTTTTGACTGCTAGTTCAGATTAGAAAAACATATTTTCTATACTTGCCTCCCTCATGCCTTTCTTTGAATTAATAGGTCATATAGAAATGTTATTCTTTTTTAGAGAAATTCAGAGATAAAGGATAAGAAGGCCTGAAAATTCGGGTTGACTCAGGAACAAGTGATGGCCCCCGCTAGACTGTTAAAGCAGGGTGGTCCAAAGATCAGCCTGTAGGCTGGCCAAGAGAAGGTTATCAATGTGCCATAAGAATGGTACCCTTAGCACAGGGGTGGCTGAAGGCTCAAGTCCAATGGGTTCCTGGGACACTCACCTCTGACTGGGAACAGCTCAACCATTAAGGACAAATGTTATTTTCAACGTGAGTCATGGTGTGAAAAAGGCTGGGAAGCACTGATTTAAGGATTGAGAATTTTCAGTCCACACCGAGCAAAGTTGTAGATGAAGTTAGGAAGTGGTGGGATAAAATTATCATTAAAAATTTCAGAATGAAATCAATATGTTTCATGCTCAAGCAGGGACAGGAGCAGTGAATTCTGGAATTCCAGGAAGCCAAATTATTTACCAGAGTTGTCCAGTTGGAGGGCACTGAGTGGAGATATGCAATGAGGAGATCCTGCATGGGATCTAGCTGTCAGGTCATATGAATCTTGGAGTTTGGGTTTGGGGTAGGACTTATCCCTAGAGTAGACACTATCACTTGATTATAAAGCAGAAGCTCATTTATCTAGGTAATAGGGGACCAATGTCAGAGTGACCCTGAAAACCAGAATAAAGTCCTAGAAAGTGTCCAGGCTAGTGTGTTATGGTTCCCTGTGCTTCCCTAACTTAGGGTGGGAGGGCAAGTTTGGTGCCAGCATCTGGAACAAAGCCAGATTTTAAAGTAAAGGCGTAAGTGTATTTAGATTTGATATCCTGAAGAAGCCAGGCAGGGAGCTAAGCTGACCACAAAATCTAACCTTTCTTTAGGGCTCTTGTGGCTGTGCTTGCCAAGTCTAGAATCTACTAACGGGCCATCTCCCATATCATGGGCTATCCACGAATCCATATCAGTGGATAGCTTTGTTCCTCCTGAACTTCAAGAACATTTAAGTGTCTGTTCTGCAACTTCTAATCACAAGACTTTTTTTTTTTTTTCCTTTAATTGAGTGGGTTAAGTAATGAAGTCAGATAATCATGCTCAGTCCTTGTAGCAGCATTTGAGTCATTTATTAATGCAAGGACATTAATCTGCTCTATTATAAATACAGGATAATTACCCAGATGATGTGTGAAGCTCTTTCTAAATTTCTTTTCTTTATTTAGTCCAACATAAGAGCTAACATATGGTGACTTTACCACGGATACATGTGAATGAGGTCAACCAGTTATGAAAAAAGCAAAATCTGATTGATAAACAGGCATGATTTAGAGGATTAATCAGTCAATAGGTGTTCTTCTGTAACTGGGACATATATTAGGAGCATGAGGACAAAAGAAGTGAAAATTAGGTATAATTCTCACAGGGTTTCCAATCTAGCAGGGAAGGAAGGGTAAGCTATCGGGGTTAATTAGGGCGGATGGAAACTTGGAAACTCTTGGAAACTTGGAGACCCTCCATGTAGAGGTGCTTGGCAATGTCCACCACATGCTGAGGGCAGGTAGGCACCACCAACCATAATAGTTGGCACCTCTGATTCGCTTCTTGGGCTTGGAGGAGGGGAGAGCTCTTTAAAACAAAATTAGTTCAATCCAGTATAGGTAGCTGATTGGGCAAGGTGGCAATTTTGAACTTCATTCTTTAGAGAAACAACAAAAATTAGGCAAATCTGGTTAACTGAGCTTGATGCCAATTAAGAAAGCAAGCCAGAATGATATATCTAACATCATGCTCAGGATCTATAACAAGTCTTATCTTTTAAAAATTTTCTTTTAGTTTTTATTTCTCCATAGTGATTATTCTCTGGAGAAGGATCTCGGTAGATAGGTGTCTGTTACTGAAGGAATTCTAGTACTAAGTGTGGGGATGTTGATTCTGCTGGATGTTCCTCTGTTACTCCCAAAGCTCTCCCTTACATCCTGGTATGTTGGTGACAGTTTGTAGGAGAGCAGCAAGAAAAAAGGAGCCCCATACCACAGTGTGGCTGTGGGCTGGAGAGAGGAGAATGAAGAGGCAGGGGAGACACAGTGGGAGAGGGAACTATCCGACCCATGTATATTTCTTTGGCATACTTTGAGTTGCTTTTTCAAAGAAACTACAGACCTCTGCAGAAATGGAAATGACTCAGAAAGTCTGTCCTTTTGTAACAAAACAATCTGCATCTATGTATGTTAGTAAAGCAAGTAACAAATGCAGACAGAAGCTTTTCTTCTCTGATATCCCTCTTCCCCTTTTGTCTGGGAGAAAGAGATTGGAGGTCTGATATCTGACCCAGATAGAGATTACAGCAGGTGGCTGTCACCTGGGTGACTGCATCCATGTAAGACCACCTGTGCTTACTGTGCACATCTTCTCCCATCTTTGCACTTCCTGTGCCACCTGTCTTCCACCCACCAGTCTGAGCCCTCATTCCTCCAACATTCGGATCAACTATTTTGCCTCTCTGAGTCCCACACCTCAGGCATGTAATAAAATGTGTGTTTTTGAAATGGTAGGAAGACCTGAATAAATCCCCTAGATTTAATGCACTTACTTTTGACTTTTAAAAATCATACCAATTTTAGAGGTCAGGTAGCTAAGCAATATACTATTAGACTCCATTAGTTTTGCTATAGATACCACCTCTGATGTGTAGGCCATGATAGTGTTGGTCGTGTAAGTTGTTTTCCAGGAACTTGGAGGCCATTTTTGTCTAGATCAAACTGATTGGAAACACTGACCCTTCACTCTGGCCTGTATGACTGTCCAAGTGGTGATTTTTGACATCAGAAGGCGAACACTGCACCCTCAGAACACATTAATGCTGCCATTTTCTGAAAACATGTCCATCCTATGAACAGCCTGAAGTGTGATTGCCAATGTGCCGTCTACTGATGACTTCACCTTTCCTCCCTCCAATCACCTTCCCCAGGCCTTCAACCACTCCTCTTCTCCATCCCATAAAGACTCCTAAACCCTATCCTTGGGTGGTAGGTTTGAGACTTCCTCCCCTGTCTCAGCTGCCTCTTATATAAACCCTTTCTCTTTTGCAAAACTCTTCATTTTAGTGGTGGGCATACTGTGTGACAGGCTGAACTGCCTGGTGCAGTAACATTCGTTTTAAAGTTTATTTTATGAATTAAAGTTATCTGAACTTCAGAGGGAAAAGAAAAAAAAATTGAAACATCCTTACAGCACAAAATAAAGATAGGGATCTCGAGGAACTTCCGGATCCGAGGGCCAAACATGGATGCCTAAGGCATTCTGGATCCTGGGGCCTAAACATGGACACCTGAGGCATTTCTGAATCCTAGAGCCTAAACATGGCACTTCCTGATCCTAGAGTCTCAACATGGACGTGCACCAAAGGAACTTCCGGATCCCAGAGCCTATACATGGACGTGCGCCTGATGAACTTCTGGATCCAGGGCCTAAATGTGCACCTGAGGAACTTCCGAGGGCCTAAACATGGATGCCTGAGGCATTCCCGATTCTGGGGCCTAAACATGGATGCCTGAGGTACTTCTGGATCCCAGAGCCTAAACGTGGATGCCTGACGAACTTCTGGACCTGGGGTAAACATGGACGTGAGCCTGAGGAACTTCTGGATGCTACAGCCTAAACATGGAGGACTGAGGAATTTTCGGATCCTAGAGCCTAAACATGGATGCTCACCTGAGGAACTTCCGGACCCCAGGGTGGGTGGGTGGGGCAGTCTAAACATGGACGCCTGAGGCATTTCTGGATCCCAGAGCCTAAACATGGATGCCTGAGGAACTTCTGGATCTGGGGGCTTAAACATGGACGTGCACCTGAGGAACCTCTGGATCCGTGGGCCTAAATATGGACGCCTGAGGAACTTCTGGATCCTAGAGCCTAAACATGGATGTGCGCCCGAGGAACTTCCGGATCCGGGGGGCCTAAATATTGACATGCACCCACCGAACTCCGGATCCTGGGGCTTAAACATGGACGCGCACCTGAGGAACTTTCGGATCTGAGGGCCTAAACATGGACGTGTCCCTAGAACTTCTGGGTCCTTGTGCCTATAAAGGGCAGGGCATGACTCTCAGAAGGGACGTGACCCATGAAGGGGAGCCGAGTATGGGGCCTGTTGGGAGGCAGACTGAGCTGTCGCACCCTGAACTTGAATGTGATGGTGGCCTCACTTTCTGGCCTTCCCCTGGGTGTCACTTCCTCCCTTTCCAGGTGGTGCCGGGGAGGAAGTGAGACCAGGCGCAGGAGCCAGGCCCTGAGGAGGGACACTGTCTTTCTCCTTGCTTAGCCAGGCGCCTGGCCTGGCTGGGGACAGGGACGTCTTGTGACACTGGCTGCCTCCTGCATCCCCGCCCCAGGACCTCAGGGACCACAGGCGGGGACAGTGGTTGATTCTCCCCTGGCCGCTGACCCTCAGCCCCAGGGTCTGCCCAGGGAGAGCTCTGTCTCCCAGAGGGTCAGGGGGCCCCTGTGACCTGCTGCTCCTTACCCACTGTCATCCTGGGCCAGCACAGGTCAGGACACCAGATGCTACTGAGAGTGACATCTCCTAGATGGGTGGCTGGAAACCTTGCCTCTGTCCCCAGGCCTCGGACACCGGATGATTCCCCCCAGAGACAGAAAATAACCCCACACTGCCCAAAACTTATTTTTAAGCTTTGGATTCTGAATTTTTCCTGCTGCCACCTTCTTTGTGAAGCCAGTTTTTCAACAGAGACAATATTCCAGGGGGAAAAAAAACAAAACAAAACATGGAGTCAGTCAAACCAAGCTGACATATCTGGTCCTCCAAGAGAAATCTGGATTGGAGGGAGAACAGCCATTCTCGACTGGCGGAATAATGAAGTTCCCTTGTCCTTATTTTGTGTAAGCAAAATAAATAATCTGATGTTAATCATCAAATTATTTTTGATGAGTGCTTGGCTCATAGGAAAACTGATTCTGTTTTATGGAATGAAGTGTTACCTGATTTTAAAATTTAAAATGAAGCCAATTAGGATTGTTAAATTACACTGTCATAATTCTGTTCTTTGAGAGCAGAAATAAATAAACCTTTAAAAAAAAAGATAGGGATCTCTCACTGAAAGCAGGAAGTCAAAACTGGGACTAGGGGTGAGTAAGGAAACAGAATACTCCTGAGAGTCCTGAGATATAGGGGTGATGTTGATTCATGCTTGAGCACAGTCTGAAGCTGTCCTCCCACCCTTCCTGCACAGTGCCAGGGAGTCATATTGAGACATCCAGGCAGCTGACATTGGAGTTACCAAGGCCCCAGTATTTTCCTTTGGGGCAGCAAGGAAGTGGTGGTGTATACTCTGAAGACTGCATCCAACTCCACGACCTACCTTGAAAGAAGGAAAACTTCCTTGAGGTGAGGAGGTGGTACAGAAAAGCAGGAAGGCAGACCTTCTGTCACTGTGGCTTGCAGTGGGGAAGGAAGGAAGCCTGTCTACCTGGCTAAAGAAATTGTCCTGATACCGTGTAGCTTCTGCAGAGAGCAACAGCCAGCTTGTGCCATCTGTACCCAAGGAAGGCTTCATTTAATGATGTATGCAGCATACAGCCAAAGGTGGGGCTGAGAGGAGCCACTGAGGCTTCCTGAAAGAGAACTGGCTTCAGTTTGATTTTAAAAATGGGAAGGGATCCTTAGAAAACTTGGAATGGAAGCACCATGTGACCCAGCTATCCCACTCCTTGCTCTATACCCAAAGGTCTTAAAAACAACATAGTGCAGTAATGCAGTCACATCAATGTTCATAGCAGTACAACTCACAATAGCCAAACCATGGAACCAACCTAGATGCTCTTCAATAGATGAATGGATAAAGAAACTATAGTACATATACACAGTGAAGTTTTACTCAGCAATAAAAGAGAATAAAATTATGGCATTTGCAGGTAAATGGATGGAGTTAGAGAGTATCATGCTAAGCAAAGTAAGCCAATTCCCCCAAACCAAAGGCTGAATGTTTTCTTTGATAAGTGGATGCTAATCCATAATGGGGGGGTGGTCATGGGATGAGTGGAGGAACTTTGGATGGGGCAAAGGGGAAAGGGGGAGGGGACATGGGTGGAGAAAAGATGGTGAAATGAGATGGACATCATTATCCTAGGTACATGTACCATTGCTCAGGCGGTGTGACCCTACTTTGGGTACAACCAGAGAAATTAAAAATTGTGCTCCATTTGTATATAAGGAATTGAAGAGCATTCTGCTGTCATGTATAACTAATTAGAAAAAGTAAATAAATTAAAATGAAAAAATAAATAAAATGGAAAAAAAGGGGGGAAGGGATTTGCCCAGGCAAAGAAGAGAAATCATTTAAAGATAGCTCCCATTCTAAGTTTTTCTCATCTTACCAGATGACTATTTTACATGCTCTTCCATTTAATGCTTGTATTAAGGCTTACTTAACAAAGGAGAAAAATGAGGTTTAGAAAAACAAAGTCCATTTTCTGATAGGAGGTGGAGATGCATTTTTATATCTAAGAACCTCTGGTGCTCACTGTGTTTTTAGTTACTGTACCCATAGGCCATGTGGTATATAGTTTTCAACTGGGAGGCAATGCTGCCCTCCTGGAGGGTATTTTGAAAAGGGAGAGAGGGTGGAGCTTGGAGATCTCACTATGAACTAGGGGTTCTCTCAGCACTTAGTGGGAAGGACTCAGAGTGCAAAACATTCTGCAATATGAGAGCAGTCCTATTCTATGAAGAGTTGTCTCAAATGCTGTTAGTTGGGAAAACTGGAGGGAAACAGCATAAATATAGTAGATGAGGTGATGGGAAATAAGAAACACCAGTATTAGGGTACCTAAGAAGGAGAACAGGAGATATGTCTCATCAGTGCAAAGACTTACACTGGGGAGAAAAGACTATCTGCTTCTTGAACATTTCCAAGTTCTTTCCCACTTCTGCTGTTACCTCCCTTAACCTAGGCTCCCTTTGCATGGCTCATTCTTGTCCTTCAGAACTTAGAGCAGATATGAACTCTTTAAATACGTCTTTTCAAACTGCTGTCCAGTTTATCCCAGCTTCCTGTATCTGCTGCTGTGTAACACATTGCCCCCAAACTCAGCAGCTAGAACAACAAAACCTCTTGTCTCATGTTTTCTGAGAGCTAGTTCTTCTGGCTCAGGATCTCTTCTGAGGTTTCAGTTAAACCATCAGCTGGGGCTGCCGTCATCTAAGGACTGGAGGATGCACGTCTAACATTTACCTGGATGTAGGCAGGCTTCAGTTCCTTGCTGGCTGTCACATGGGAGCTCTCCATAGGCTGTTTGTGTTCCCAGAGTGACACAGAACATAAAAGTGACCCAAATAGAAGCTGTAGTTTCTTCTAGAATCAAATCTTGAAAGTGACATACCATTGCTTCTGCCATATTCTATTTGTCAGCCAGACCAACTCTGTACATGTGGAAGAGGACTTGAGAGCATGAATATCAGGAGGTGGGATCCTCCATTTTGAAAGCTGATGACCACAGTCCTGTTTCGCTTCTTCATAGCTCATATCCCAGTCTTTGATTCTCTTGTGGGCTTACTTGTAGATTGTCAATCTCATCCCTATGCAAATGACACAGTAAACATTATTGAAATAGTAAATATTCAAGTGAACCAAATGTTAAGTTACAGAAGTTATTAGTTGACAACTACTTCTTCTTTTAAATTTGTTTTCATCACAGTTTGTGATGAAGAGTTTGCTTATAAGATCTCTCACTGAATAAGGGAGCAAGAACATGAAATTGATGTCTACTTTCATTTTTTTAACTTGGTGAATGATTTAACAAGAATTATTTGTATTCTTATACTTTCTTTTGCACTTTGTCAAGTACAGGTCTAATAAAAATAGTCTGCTATAATACATCATAGTTTCAAAATTGCTTTCACATTGTATGCTTCATTTGATCTTAACAAGGCCATTTATGTTGATAGGACTTATATTTATAGAGAAGATATTGGAGGTTTGAAGAGGTCAGTGACTTGCCAAAGAGAGACACTTATTGGGTAATATGGGGACCTAAACAAAGCCTCTGCCAAATGAAGACACTATTCCTGAGCCTAGACCACCTTTACTCAATGTTTTGCATGATACTTGTCTCATAATAATTTGTAATGATTTTATATAAAATCCTATTCTTAGAATAAGTTATTTTCTTTCATAGCATGGACTGATTCATGTACATAGAGAAATTGTATTAACTAACCATTGTGACATGGGCTTTGAATTGTGCATTTAATTTCATTTAATTATCATTTGATTGCCCACTCTATACCAGAGTAGTGCTATGTGCTGCATATTTAAAAAGGTGACATGGGGGCTGGGATGTAGGAGTGGTATAGTGCTTCCCCAGCACACATGGAGTCTAGGTTTGATCCTCAGAAACACACACACACACACACACACACACACACACACACACACACACACAGACAATATGTTATACTCCCAGGTTTTAAAAAATGATACTTCTTGAATTTTTCTTTTCCTAATTCTAGAAGGGACTCAGATATTTTTCAGAATACTTGAAAAACATATAAAAAGAACATGATTTATTTATAGTTCAACCTCTAAATGTAGACTAGTGTTAACAGTTTGGAGTATTTCCTCCTAGGTTTCAGGTATATGTATATATAAGAGATTCTGTATTTGTGATAGTTCCCAGGGAGTTGCTCCATAATACCATCACACAAGAAAAAAATATTGCATTTATGAAAGTATTATTTTTTTAAATTTTTTGACATCTTGTTAAATCTGACCTAGTCTTAACTAACTTGGTTTTGGATTAGCTTACTGCTCTCATGAGGTTGTAAAAGACTCCTCTATGCCTTGAATGTCCCCTCCAAATCTTGTTCTGAATTTTAATTGCCACTGTGCCAATATTGGGAGGTCGGGCCTTTCATAGGTGATTAGATCATGGGGGTTCTGACCTCAATAATGGATTAATGTCCTTATCTTGGGAATGAGTTAGTTATTCAGGGGAGTAACTTTATTACACCTTCTCACCACTTTTATTCCCCCCACCTATGCTTTCTCACTATGCAATACCTTCTTCCCTATTATGGCACAGCAAGAAGTCCCTCACCAGATGATGACAACTTGATATTGGACTTCCTAGCCTACAGAACTGTAAGAAATAAGTTTCTTTATAAATCATTTTATAAAAAATTATAAGTAATTTTAAAGTAATTTTTCTTTATAAATTACCCAGTCTTTGGTATTCTGTTATAGCAGCAGAAAACAGACTAAAATAGACCCTAAAAAGTTGCATAGAATGGGAAAATTGGGAAGGTTTCTGCTTTTTTGGCCACCATGGTGGTAGAACTTATGGATCATTTAGTGATTGAGGCTGCTGGGTCTCATAGCTCACCAGGGACCTTGTTCAGGTACAAGTTCTCCAAGGACCATGCTTACCTATGAAATACATCAAAGAGAACCAGACAGTAGTAACTTATCACTGGACTCTTGCTTTCCCTCCAGTCTTATAGAATCCAAGTCTCTCCCTGGAGTCTAGGGCCATGACTTTCATTACCTTTAAATCATCTCTGTCCCATGAAGGTACAGCTTGCTCACTCTTGCAGTGATTGTAAGACTAAAGTTATGAACTCCATTTGGAGAAACGAGAGTCTGCAACCTTGCAGGCCTTGCTGTTCTCCAGTAGTGGGGGCATGGGAGCGGGAAATTACATTTCCATCCTCTTGCTAATGATTACTCAGCAGAATGGAAAGATGTGAATTAATTTATTAATTACCCTTTCTACTGTTTCTCTCTACCTATTTTGAAATGATACTGAACATGGTTTTGTATCCTGCTTTTTAACCCAATGTCATGTGAACATATCCTGCATTATTAAACATTTTATAAGAAACTTGAGTTTGCTACTTTTTGATGTTATAAAGAATTCTGAAATCAATATTCTTGAGCATGAGTCTTTGTGACAACCTTATGATCATTTTTTTAATAGTAAATGATGGTTTGCTTCTGAAGATTTTACGTAAGAGTGGGGCATGGAGACAATGAGAGAAATAATTTTTGTGCTGGTAGTGGATAAAACCATGGAGATGGACTGCCAGGTACAAAGGTGGCCCAAATGGGAGAGACAACAGTAGCAGTGGTAGATTTGCAAAGATGTGCTCAGATAACTCTTTCCTAAGTCTTCTGAAAATCAGTAGCATCTATTTTAAATCTGACCCTGAAAGAGAGGTAAAGATCTTAATATTCACAAAGTCAGGCCTCAGACCAGAAGCATCAGCAACCTGGAAGTTGTTACAAATGTAGAATCTCAGCCCCGACTCCATACCTTGATAAATTGTAGATAGCATCACTCTCATCCCATCCTATGTCTTTGTGTTCTAACCAGCTGATAAGCCTGCATTTTTAGCTTGCAGCCTAATTTCCCCTTCCATCAACACAGAGCCCATGTTTGAAAATGCATGAGCAGTTATTGCTATTACGATGATGACTATTATTACTATTGCCTTGATTTTATAGTGTATATTTTCTTTTAAGAGCTGAGAAGTCTTAAGAAACGTTATATCACTAATCCTAACAATATCACTGTGAAATAGGTAGGTGGCAAATATAAACAAGTGTCAATATTATGTTAAATCATACTTAAGTATATGGTATGAAATCCTGAGCGATCTAATGAAAGCAATATACTTTTGCTTCTGGTGAAGTATTTTATGTTTATATTTCTCATGGTAAAACTTGAGGGATAGGGCTGTGTGACCTATTATGGGTTTCTCTCTCTCTCTCAACAATTTAGATAATGTTCCTTTTGCATTTAAATGAAATTGGTTTAGGTATATATATATATATATTTTATAAATTCCCGATCTGAAAGAGATTTTACAAACACGACCTCAGCAATGCCTCTTCAGCACTACACATTTAAGGAAAACAGAGAATCACCAAATTGAATTGAAATCAGAGGCTGGAATTTAATCTATTCAGCTTCTAAATTGAGGCATTTCTGGACTGAGACCGACTCATCTTTCCATCTTGCCAATGACAATATCATGTTAGAGCTTTCCAAACTTTAAGTCATTTGCCCATTACATCCATCAATTCTATTATCTATCTTTAAAAATAGGCAATTTTTAAGGAAGTGTTTATGTTTTTGAAGCAATTGTTTCTGTTGATATTACTTGCCCCACTTTTTCATTGAGTTGTAATATCTATACATTTTTATGGGATGTAGTATAAATGCATACTATGTGTAAAGATCCAATCAGAGTAATAAGCACTTCCATTTCCTCCAACGTTTATCATTTCTATCTGCTGGGAACCTGTGGGCTGTTATAGTTATTTTGAAATATACCATAGATTATTGTAACCAAGATTTACCCTATTGTGCTTTACTCCTATTTAACTAATTTTTAAAAATTTAAATACATTTTCTTTCAAAGGAAATTTTATAATACCTGTATAAATGGAAGACCATTAAGTGCTACTTGGTATAAAATAAAATAATGTTATATTAAAAAATAAACACTGTAAAACCAAATAATGTTGTTATCATTTGAACCTTGAGGCTGGTGTTCTCTTTGTTAAAATGAGGGATTTAGCAGGTATTGTAGTGGTGGTAAAGCTATGTTGGTGCCAAACTGAGACTGTCGTTTTGAGGCAATTGAGAGAATTAACAGAATCGCTAAGGGATTATTTTTCTGATGTTATAATTTAATGTTATTTAATGCCTACATGTGTATTACCCCAAATCAACTTACCTTAACTTCTGTAGTTTTGGACATTAATTCTCAGCTGCCACCAGAGTGATCTACCCACAATATTTCCCATCACTCCTCCCTCTTCCCACTAAATTCTTCTGCTCTGAACCTTTGTAAATCTTCTTCCCTTTGATGTGAGTTCTCTTCTCCCACCATCTGAACCTGCTAAGCCTTCAAGCTGGATCTCGAATTCCTCTTGGAGAGAGTCCTTGATTACCCGGAACTGTGGGAATCTCACCATGCTTTAAATTCCCTTTTCAGTACTCAGTTCATTTTTATCATACACTATCTTAATGGTTGAGAATCTTCTTGAGGGAAAAAAATCTGTCTTTATGACAGGCTAGGTAGTAAGTTTTCTGAGGGCAGTTTGATAGTTTGATATCTCCTTCTCTGTATGGTGCTTGCAAGTTGCAGGGATTCAATAAGTGACTATTGCTTGTTTGAGGCAAAATTTCTCTGTCCCTACTACATTTTTTTTCATATGAAAATTCATTTTCTAACTGGGGCTGTATCTACAGTAGACTGATAGCTCTGAGAGTTCCCATTTGACCTCGTCACTCTGTTCAGTATCATTATAGCAGAAGTAGAAACTTCCAGCAGCCTGTAAGTGAGAACAATAAATTCCAATTTATTTCTGCTCTGACCTGGAAGTTATGGCTTGTGCTATTTGTAACTGTGAGCTTCCTTAGTAACCTTAGAAAAGCCTTGTCTAACTCAGAAAAGGTAAATTAAATCAAATTGAAACTTTAGGTTTGGATTCAATCTAGTAGCCCAATCATCTAGAATTCATAGAAATCATTCCTGGAAGAGGGAAGAAAACTATCTTAAACCACCCGACACAGTTTTCATTATTCAAGCCATCAGATCAGACTTCTGTCTTCAGAGTCAATGCATTGCAGACTCTCCCTACCACAGTATGATTGCTTTCAATTTAGTCCTTCCTTTTGGGCTCTGTTTGCCAGGTTAATTAATTACATATGTTCCATATCCTGAAAGGTAATTGTTTCTAGGATTTGGATGCAATAGTCCCCAATAGATCACCAAATTTACAAACAAGTTGTTACTGCTGAAGTCTTTGATATTTCACTTGGGTAAAATTGAAGAGTACCAAGATCATTATCTAAATACTGATAAGCTTTCCTTGTTCAGAATCTTCTTTCTTGTTTGAAATCTTCTTTGTGTTGGTTGCACTTCATATGAGATAACTGACCCTTGTAAGGAGTGTTTCTTCTTCAGGTGTGTATTCCTTTTTTAAAACATATTTTATTTTATTTTTGTGGTGCTGCGGATTAAACTCAGGGCCTTGTGCATGCGAGGCAAGCACTCTACCAACTGAGCTATATTCCCAGCCCCAGAAGTATATTCTTTTTGCAGAGGACTTCTTTTCACCTGTGAAACATCCAGAAAATAGCTAGAGCACATTTTAAACAGCATAGAAAATTATTGTGAAAGATTGGAATTTACATAAGATCTGGGGAAGTCAAATGTAAGCAAGCAAATCCAAAGCTACTTTTCGTTATTTTTTTGGTTAGAGATGTTGAGATTGCATTTTCATGGCCTTTATAAAATTGTCAGATTGTGTAGGAATGTTAAAGGGTTAATTCATTTCATTTACTTAAATATTCCAAACCACGATGAAAACATTTTTGCACCTAAGAGGAAAGATTGTGGGTGAAAAACTGAAGATACATGATTTATCACTCCCCTCACAAATAAAATTTATTCATTGCATCCACCAGCCATCACACAGATGGTCAGAAAATTGGCTTTGTGTAGGGATGTGGATTCAGGCATGAATATTAATATGAGACAGATGTAAACGCATATTAATATGCATTTGCTTTGCATGGACTGACATTACAATATTTTCATTAAAGAAACTGCATTTGAAAAGAAAGTATAGGTCACCTTTTACAAAGCATAAAATTGTATAGTGGAATGAATTTGTTGGCTCTAGAAAACTGCTGGAGATAAGAAATGGAAATATTAATGTTGAATCTATGGTTGGATGTTTACATGTTACATGGCAGTGGAGGCATCAGACTGATTTTGTCTCTCTGGATTACAATTAAGCTATATTTTCGAACTTCAGTCATACTGGGTACAGGCTGCCATTTGAGCAATCTAGGAAGCAAAGTCCTGTTTGGATACAATACATGGATAAGTATAAATTATGAGTCTGAGAGAAAGTATTTAGAAAGATCCATTCATAGCTAAAACACACATTTTCAGTATGAGGTTGTTGTAATAGCAGTGATTCATAAAAATATAAGATTTATGCAGGCATGGTAGTTTGGATCTATTTTTTTTTTTTTTTTGATGCGGGACAGCATTTACGCTGACATCAGCGTATGCATCTGTGCTCCGTTAGTATCTGCTTATGATAGCATTGTGCTTCCTTCCCAAGTGGAAAGAGAGAATGTGATATTGTAAAAAGCTATTCACGTGCTCACTGCTTTGTACCCACAGACCATTCACAGGGTGTTTTGCCACTAAAATATTGCTTACTGGAGAGAACAGCAGCTTTCTTCTGTTTGTGAATCCCTTTAAAACTGCTGTGTTAGCTCTTCAGACAAACATGATTACATCCCAGCACATGAATGTGCAAGTTAATAATTATAAATGATCTGTTATTGATTATTCACTTCAGTGACTTCACTAATCCTTACAAAACCTCCAGGAAGCTTCTGAATTCCATTCTGTAACCCCAATTTTCCCCTCAGACTTCATCATGTCTATCCAGTTGCCCATTGAACAAATCCATCTGGCAATCCAGCATGGAGTCCAAAAACAGAGCTAACATTTTCTTCCCACATCCTTACTAGACTGGTGTCATGAAGAGAGAATGAGCCCCAAAGTCAGGAAGCTTTGGGTTCAAATCCTGTCTGGGCTACTAATTAGCCATGTGATCCAGGCAATAATATTACTTTTCTGAATCTATTTTTTTTTAGGGGGGAAGTGTGAGTACCGGGAATTGAACTTAGGGGCACTCAACCACTGAACCACATCCCCACCCCTATTTTGTACTTTATTTAGAGACAGCGTTTCACTGAGTTGTTTAGCACATTGACATTGCTGAGGCTGGCTTTGAACTTTTGATCCTCCTGACTTAGCCTCCTGGAGCTGCTGGGATTACAGCATGCATCACTGTGCCCGTCTTCTGAACCTATTTCTTATTGAGTAAAAAACAGATAATTTTATCAGTTTCCACAGCTATGTTTAAGTGATTCTTTTGTGTATTGAACGTGAAAATGATGGGAAAGTGCTCAGCATGTTTGGTCCTCAGATTTATTTCCATAATTTTCTGTATCTTTTACTGGTCCTGCCATTTCTCCAATCTCTCCCTTTACTCAATTATTGCTCATGTCTGTCTCATTCATTTTCACTATATCATAATTCCTCCTTGATCTTTTACGATATCTGTCCTTTTATTATATAGTTGTTTTAACATCTCCTCATCTAAACCGTTAGGCAAGGTGTCTTTCCCCAAGCAGAGCACACATTAATAAGGGACATAGCATTACTCATCAAGTGAAACCTCAACCCTTAGTTGGCAGGCAGTCTTATGTATCCCTTATCTATCCCTTCAGGCCAGGGTCTTTCTTCTTGAGGCAAAACTCCAGAGCTATAGCCAAGTGGGCTTGACCACTTTTTCCTAAATCTGCCCTCCCCTTCCTGTCTTGGCCATTGCGTAGATTCTATCTGAGAGAGCTCCCCTTCACATCACCACCTGAGAGATTCCTATCTATCTAAAGGGGATCAAGGGTGGGGGAAGGGAGGTACTCAAGAATGAAGTTGATGAGATCATGTTATGTGTATATATAACAAAATATAACACAATGAATCCACCTTTATGCATAATTATAATGTACCAATTAAAAAAGTAAATAGAAAGGAGATCAGAAGAATAGAGAAAGAAGATGAGGAGGAGGAAAGAGGGAAGAAAAAGTGGGAGTACTGGGAAATAAAATGGAGAAAATTATGTTATGTGCATATATGAATAGGTTACAATGAACCCCAATATTGTGCATAATTATAATGAACTAATAAAATATATAAAATATCAACTATAAAAGAACAACAAATAATCCTCCTTTAGGAATGTTTTTCCTCTGAATACCCATAATGATTTCAGTCAACTAATATGTGATAGTTAATTTCGTATGTCCATTCGACTGGGCCATGGGGTGCCCAGATATCTGCCTGACTAAACATTATTAATTCTGGATGTGTCTGTGAGATTGTTTCTATCTGTGAGCTTGTTTCCAGGTCCTTTCTGGAAGAGATTAATACTTGAATTGGTTGCCCTCCTCAATGTGGGCAGGCATCACACAATCTCTTATACACCTGAGAAGAACCAGAAGGCATAGGAAAGTTGTATTCTTTCTTTCTAATTGATTGAGCTAGGACACCAGTCAGACTGGGAATTACACCATTAACTCCCTAGCACTGAGACCTTCAAACTTGGGACTGAGTTCTCCACCAGGTTTCCTTGGTTTCCAAGCTTGTAGATGGCAGAACATGGGATTTCTCAAGTCTCCATAATCATGTGAGCTAATAATAAATTTTATTATATTTTCTTATAATAAATCTATTTCTCTATACATCTATTGCTTCTATTTCTCTGGAGAACCCTGACTAATATAAAATATCAGATGAAAGTTTGATAGCACTTTCCAGCACTCTGATTCATTCAACCTTATTTTACCTCTACCATGTATCAATTACACAAATGAGGAAACTAAGTTACCAGGGTTAGGCAACTCCCTTGGTCATGTAGCTGTTAGGTGGCACATTTAGGCTCCATTCAGGAAGTCTGGATACAGAATCAGTATTATTCTCCACATGTGTTCTTCATCCTGCTTTTCAACTTTAATATTTTAATATTTATTGTGTCTTCTCTCCAGGCTTGTTGGTGCTATTAATGTACTATTGCAGTTTTCTATCAAGACAACAATTAAAAAATAGTAACAGTAAGGTATAATTTGATTGTATTATTGAATCACATACCTTTTTTGACATATTTGGGTCAGAAGATTTAAACTAATGTTTGTCTGAAAAGGGTTCTGTATGAGCTATTTGAGAGCTCAATATGTGTGTGTATAATAAAATGCATATAATATACCAGATAAAATAACAAAATGTGTATATCAGGTATTTCTTCATATATTTGTTTGTTATACTTCCTTAAAATTTGATGTAATAAGACAGTTTGACTTTGGTTCTGTATATTCTTTATATATGTAGTTCCCACACAGAAGATTTTTCAACCATATGAGACATCTTGCATTAATCAGGCCAGAATATTTCCATGCTTCTAGATGCCCAGTTGTTTCTGGGTGAAAAACTAGTCTGATTTTCTCAATGCCTTATTTCCAGTATACAGCATATTGCCCAGAATATGTCTAGTAAACAAATGCTCCAAGAACCATTCTATTTCCTCATGTTGTTCTAAGTACTCTTAGTAATAAGTTATTTATATGTTAATGTATTCTTTCATGTTTGTTATGATCATCCTTGGTGTGGTTTCTAAAGTTGCAATACAGAGTTCCCCATCTAGTCACTTCCAGAGAAACAAAGGAATGAATCTTTTTAATTTATTTCTTATTCTAATTTGTTATATATGATAGCAGAATGCATTACAATTCATATTACACATTAAAGCACAATTTTTCATATCTCTGGTTGTATATAAAGTATATTCACACCATTCGTGTCTTCATACATGTACTTAGGGTAATGATATCCATCTCATTCCACCATTTTTTTTTACCCTCATGCCCCCTCCTTTCCCCTCCCACCCCTTTTTCCTGTCTAGAGTTCATCTAATCCTCTCATGCACCCCCTCCCGACCCCACTCTTTCCCACTTGAGGGCAGCTTAGCGTCACAGCAAATAGAGCCCAGGGTAATTACGACTATGTTTAATAGGTCCCCTGATCCTACTTCTCTGTACTAGTGTAGGAATCTAGTTTTTCAAAGCAGGGACTCCTGGTCAGGGGACACACACCCTTCGGGAGATCCATGTTGGGCTTTTGGGTCCACAAGCTAAAATTAGGTATAGAATTGTACATGTGAAGCAGGCCAGAGACCTCCACCCAGAAGACCCTGGCCATAATGAAGCTTCTCCTCTTGTCAGAAAGAGTTTTACAAAGAGGATCAGCAAAGATCTCAATGTGGTTAGATTTCCTATTTCCTGTTGCTTTGTCTTGCAAAAGCTAAGCTTGTCCGTGGACCCCTGACTATTCTAAGAAATAAAACAGAAAGCACTTTCTGAGAACTCAAAGGAAAAGAAATATATTTATGTAAACCTCCAAGCCCCTCCTCCCATTGGGTATAAAGTTCAAAGAATTTTCAAAATCTTTGTTTAGAGAATTTTGGGCAATAGCCATCTCTGGACTGGTTGCAGTAAATAAAACAGCTTCCTGAAAATTCTTCTAGTGTCTGGCCTCTTCTGTCCTACTTCACATGAATTTTTGTGGGGGAGAGGGTCACAAATTTTTTAAGAATTTTTTTGTGTCTTGGGAGGCTGAGGCAGGAGAATTGTAAGTTCAAAGTTAGTCTCAGTAACTTAGCAAGACTCTGTCTCAAAAACAATCAATCAAACAAACAAACAAACAAACAAACAGGCTGGAGATGTGGTTAACTGCCCTCCAACCAAGTAATTTTTATTTTATCTTCATTTTCATTTTTAAATGAGAAAAGTAATATTTTTATACTATAAAAATTTCAAACCGTACAGAAAAGCATCAGGTAAAAAATTTCAGTAGCACTGAAGTATATCAAGTAAAAAAAAAATTCTTTTTTTATTCACTTTTTACTCTTAATATCCTAAATGCCTTCCTCATAAGGAGATCATATCATAATTCTATTTACCAACCAACCTTAATAATGTAGGTATGTATCTCCATATCATTTTATCTGTACTGACCTGCCTTTTTAATGAACTTTTTTTGAGGTAATTATGGATTTATCACAGGAAATTAGAAACAATAATAACAAAACAAACAAAAAACAAAGTACAGGGAGATCCTACGTTTTCCCCAATTGTAACATCTTACATAACTATAGTACAATATCAGACCTAGGAAACTGACATTAGTGCATTCACATTATTGATATTTTACCAGTTGTGTGTGTGTGTGTGTGTGTGTGTGTGTGTGTTTGTGTGTGTGTGTAGTTCTAAGCAACTATGTTATGGACAGATTTGTGTAACCACTAGTATAATTAAGGCACAGAACTGTTCTACAAGACATGGGTCCTTCCTGTTAACCTTTTTATAACACCTTCCTCCCCACTCTCTCTAATCCATGATAATCACTACTCTGGTCTTCATCCTATAATTTTATTATTTCAAGAATGTTATATAAATGCAGTCTTACAATTTTTCATCTTTAAAGATTTGCTTTTTATTTTTATTTTATTTTATTTTATTTTTTACTCAAAATAAGTCCCTGGAGATTCATCCAAGGTGTTCTGTGAATCCACAGTTCACTCTTTTTTATTGCTGAGTGATGTTCCACAGTGAGTTGTACCACTGTTTAGGCTTTTTGCTCACTGAAGGACATCTAAGATATTTCCAGTTTGGGAATATTATGAAAAAAGCTGCTTTGAACATTAATTTATAGGTTTTTCTGTGAACGTAAGTTTTGATTTCTTTAGAATAAATGCCCAATGGAGCAATTAGGTCATAGGGTAAGTATAGCTTTACAAGATGTTGCAAAACTATTTTGGGCTCCCAGCTTTTTAAACAGGTTATTAAGAGGGCTGTGACTCTAAGAAAGTTGAACAGATTGACATGACCCAAATTTGGCCTGGGGCCCACTTGATTTGCTTCATAATGTTATCTAAGGGAATTTCTCTTTTTTCTCACTCTTTCTACTGCTGTGCATAGCCATTTCATACTAAAATGTGAGCGACAGTTCTTTGATTGCATTTATTTATTATTTTCAACCCTAGTCCTAGAACTCCCCTAATACCTATTTATTCTCAATCTTTTTGATATTGATTATCTGCAAAAGCAATCAGCTCCAACTCTTGCCATCAATGATTTTGACTGAATTTGTCAAACTGTTCTTAATTACAAACATTGTTGACACTCTGTCCACTGATTATTAGCATCCACTCTGCTGTTTCTGTATGTTCTAGAAAGTTAGCCTCTTTCTTCTGACTCTTGCATTGCATTCCTCTTTCTGGAGAGTACTTTCAGTTTTCTGTACCATCTTTGCAGATCTGATTTTAGCCTGACAGCAACTCCTCAGTATCTAGACTCTGTCTGCCTGGTGTTGGCTGAACCTGGATTAGATTCTAAGGATCACGAGGAAGTAGCAAAAAGGGTCTTTATCACTTTGTTATTTTCTCCTTTTCTCTTTTTAGCTAATGTTTATCAAGAGCTAAGTAAGTGTCAAGCATTATGCTGAGCATTTTTCGTGCATTGCCACAATTAATATTTATACCAACCTCATGCACCAAGCTCATAGCTATCTTTTCTGAAGCTTTCCATCCCTCTAAAGCAATTTGATTAGTATTTGCAGCACACTGGGTGCTCAAGGCCAGTGGGTTAGTCTCTTCTCTGGTCTGCTGAGCTTTCCAGCATCCCTCTGCTGAGGGATATGCTCAGAGGGTCAGTTGAGCTTGTTCTCAAACCTGTTTTTCAGATGTGTTTGTTTTTGAAAGTACATAAATTCACTGAATATTGTGTAAAATGATGACATATGGATGGGAAAGAAAGAGGATTTGCTTTCATGAAAACTTAGTTGAATTTAGAATGATTTGATAAGAAAAGTCACTAAACAATTTGCTCTTTAGTGCGGGAAGGGATTGAGAAGATCTAGAAGGATTGTGCACTTGCAGTGTTTCACAGGTGTCTGTGTGTTCTTGTTCATCTTTAAAGGAAGTAGAACTGGGAATTGTAGATATACTCTGGGGGCACTCCATGGAAGAAGGATGACCCTGCAATGACAATGAAAAGATTACTTCCTTTTTCTTTTTTTCCATTGGTGCTGGGGATTGAACCCAGAACCTCACACGTGCTAAGTACAGACCCTACTGAGCTAACCCCCAGCCTCTTACAAAACCAAATTCTTACAGATTCTTACAAAACCAAATTCTTACAGATTCTTACAAAACCAACCAACCAAACAACAACAACAAAAGCCCTCACACTGTTTCAGAAGCTTGGTGAATGTTCATTTACTTGTTTTACATTATGTAAAAGGTTTAAGGGATGTATTTGTATCATTTTGAGACTCTTCTTTGTAACTGGTATTTTGTTTACAAAACTAATTCCATGACTGAATTATTCAGGAAAGGGGGTCTGCAGCACTAGTATTGCATTTTACAGATGGGGAAATGGAAGCTTAGAGAGGTTATGTAGCTTGTTTTCTTCTACCAAACAATTCCATGATATCCCGTGGAATATTGCAAAACTAAGATTGGATATATGTCCTTAAACGTCAGGATATTGCTTGGCCCTATATAATTTTTAAAAATCTTTAAAAATTTTAACCTATAAGATGCATGTTGATGTTTAAAAATATTTTTGATGATGATCAATCCGGAACATTATAATATTGTAATTAAAATACTCAGGCATACTCAGTAGGGAAAATAGGTTATAAGCAGTATATATAATGTAAATGTAATTTTTGGAGAATTATGTGTATATATACATTCAATGTTATGAAGAATTATATATTTTATATAATATTTTATATATATGTATATGTTAGATTTGTCACCACTATCAGCTACATGTATTTTCACATAAAATAGACCAAAGGATTTATGCCCAGTGTTAATAATTGTTTCTATTTTTGAGTTGTGGGAGAAATTCTTTCTTGAGGGGCTATTTTTTATTTTTCAAAATTTTCTCTGTACACACAAAATATCTTTATAATCATTTAAAATTTTCTAAAAAGCCAAACACACGCTGTATATTTTTCCTTTCTCCTCAACACTATACAAAAATGTGCTCTGCAGCCTATTGTTATAGTCATCTTAATACATTATTGTTATTTCCCCTTTGTCTGGACTTCTGGACAAACTGCTTTAAAAAACAGGCTTCTGTTCCAACCTCCTTTTCTGTGATACCTGACAATTGATCTCCAGTGTTTCTCTCCTGGGCCCACCAATGCCTTATACAGCTGCATTCTGAAGAATTGAATGCAGTATGAGTTGATTTAACAGGGCTTCTGTCATCCCAGATCTCTATTATGTGTAAGATTATAAGAAATCTCCTGTCTTGTGACCTGGAATGGCCCAACTAGAATGAATAATTCACCATACATTCTTCTTCAGTCACCTATTTATCCCTCACCTTTTTAAAACAGAAATTTCCTAACAAATGAAAAAAAAAATCATGGGTAAACAAGTTTCAGATGTCATTTCTTGTACACCTTCAGCAGATTCCTGAGCTATATAAATGTGCAAATGAAAGCTGTCTCTCCTTCTCCGCTTGGTTTTCTCTGTGCAATTCATTTTGTTATGTCTCCATCTTTTCTTTTTGATGTAACAATTGCCGATGTGAGGATGAATTGTAATATTACTTGTCTGGGATCTGAATGAGGTGTGTCTGAGGAATGCAATGATTAGGGTGTGTGTGTGTGGGGGGGGTATTTCTATTGAAAAAAAAACATTAAAAAAGAATCAGCATTGGCGAAAAAATTCTCAGCCAGTACAAGTATCTTTTAGTTGAAAACAAAGTCCTAAGTCACAGTTTTTCACAGGAACACGATAAATGATAATAATTCATTAAACTTTAACAATTTAATCAAGGAGTCAGTAATGGTGGGAGGCCTCTGTGTGAAGCATAGAAAAAAAATTCTTTCTGAGGTTTGATGCAATTTTCTTGCTTTTAATCTGGAGCTCAGAGTGTTTCCAATCATCCTGCTTCACAGTTGGGAGTTTTCCTTGGAGTTCTCGTAGATTGGAAGAGGAATGATAAAACAGCTGTTATCAGGCTGTGTGAGGATCTCTCTCTCTCTTACCTCACTTCACTAAGACGGTGAGGTGCAGCTGTTGTTTAATAAGGAATTTAAGAGGTGGGTCAGCCTGCCCAGCCTGGGTGAACACAGGCTGTAATTGCTCCAGTGGGAGACATGTGGTACCCTAGAGGGTGCCACATGACTTCTCTGCCTGAGACCTCTGAGAGGCCAGAATAATGATGTCTGTATGTCTATAATGATGTGTGTTTGGGTATAAACAGGGAAGGTGGCAGGTGGCAGATTTGAGCATCACAAAATGTTTTAACTTTTCCTTTGTCTTCCAAACTTAAGACACTTATGGCTTAAGAATAGTTCTGAGAGGTCAGTCTTTGACTTTTCTTGAACAACTTAATTCTCACTGCTAAACCACCTGCCAGTCAACATCGTGAAAGTAAATGGAAAGGATTTGAAGATGAACCAAATACCTTATTCATTATAGAGTTTTCATGGGTGGAGAACAAGAGTGCCCTCAGATGATCTCTTAGGACAGCACTCAAGAACTTCTGCTTACAATAATCTGATGCACAGACACTTGATATTATTCTGCATTTAGCAGATGGCAAAGTCTTCCCAGTCAACTAGGGACAAAGCTGGATTCTTGCAATGAACGAATACTTGTTTAATTTTGGTGTAAAAAGAGCTCTGAGGAGAAGGATTGCAGGAGATGAGGAAAGTCTCATTTTCATTAAGTACCATCACGTTTGTCTGTCCTTTTAGTGATAAAAACGAAATATACTTAATACAAAAAATTTAAAATCTGAAAAAAAGAGATATAAAGTGTTGCTGAATTATGATGTCATCATCTGCAGGAATTCTCATGAACAGTTTGGCATGTGTTTTTCCCTTTGGCACGTGTTTCTCATGAATATGTAAACTACCCCTCTATGTATACATTTTTTTGTAATAATGGAATAATCACATTCATGCTGTTTAATTATATGCTACTTTCACTTATACTCAGTGTATAAATTTATCATGAGTTATTTGGCTGTTTCTCTAAAGATGGACATACAATGTATTTCCACTATTTTGCTCTTGTTATCAATTCTATGATGAATACCTTTGCAATATTTTTTAATATTTGCCAAATTATGTTAAGAAATAGAATTTCTGGAAAAATTGATACTATAGCCAAACTGTCACCCAAAGATATTAAATCTTTTTATGTTTCCACCAATAATATATGCAAATATGTTCTCTGAAGTCATTGTTAACATTAGGTTATGTGTGTCTTTAAAAAACATATTACTCTGTTAGACTAAAATATTAAAAACTTGTTATCCTGATTTGCATTTATTTTATTAATAATGAGATGGTACAATTTTTATATTCATATACCATTTGAATTTTTTTTCTGTTACTTGCTTCTTTAAAACTTTTGTTTAGTTTTTCTATTGGAGCATTATATTTTTTTCTTATAGATTTTTAAGCTGTTTGTGTATTAAGCTTATTAATTATTTTGTCATGAATTACCCCTTTACATTTTTCAGTGGTCTATTTAAAATTTTATTAACATTTTGGGTCAGATAGAAACTTAAAAATAATATATAATTAAATATATTCATTTCTTCCCTTCATGAGTTCTATATTTGGTATAATTTGAAGGCCATGATTGCATCAATTTACTTATATTTTCTTCCAATACTTTCATTGTTTACTTATTCCCATTTGAGTTCTTAAGTGAAATGTTTCATGGTATACAGCATGAGTTAGGAGCTCCTTAACAATTCTCTACTATTACTTATTGAATTTTCTATTGTTTTGAGGTGCTTCATTAGATTATAAATTCTGATAAATACTGGCTTTATTACTGAATTTGCTTTTCTTTGAATCCATCTGCTCTGTTACTAATACCATGCCTGATCAAAAACTTTAACAGAATATGTATTTAGAAGGAATATCCTTTTGTCTATTTAGCCATTGCACTATACCACATTTTTGTAAGAAGTTATTAACGTGAGTTTAGGGGTTAAGATTGCACAGACTTGAATCCAATCCCATCACTTGCACAATATATAATCAGAGGCAAAATTTCCAGCTCTCTTTTAAATAACCCATGCATTGATTTCTTCCTGCATAAAAGGAAGAAAGTAGTACTTAGCTCTCTGAGTTGCTGTGACAACTTTTAGTGCAGAACTTGGAATACAGCATGTTCTGCAATAACTGTGAGTTTATACTAGAAATATGTTTTGGACAGTTGTATCTCATGATTTGCTTAGGACTTCATTGGAAAGATTAAAAATAGGAATAAAAGGGAAACTTATAAAGATTCACTGTAAGGCAAACGTTCACATTCCAACCTTCCCATCTAGGAGGAAGGAAGGAGGCTGACGCAGGTTGCTGTGGCAGGTACAGAGATGTTAGTACCGTGGCTACTGTTCAAATCAGACATTTCAGGGCTGTAGTGTTTTTTTTTTCCTGTTAGCTCTTCCTTATACTTGTTCTCAAATACAATTGATTAGGGTATAACTTGCATCCCCTACATTATCACCCTTAGCCATTGGGCTTGGTGAGTTCCTAAGTCTGACATTTACACACCAGGTCTCATGATCACTGACTATGCCAACCCCTTATATGCTGACTTTTACTATGTTCTCGTGGATGGATGGTTATTTCCTGACCTTCTTTCCAGATCAGAGGGTGTGGATGTTTGAGTACAGCACCCAAAGAGCAATGATTTCTTTTTCCTTTTATGCATCTAAAAGAAATCATGTGCTCTCAGTCTGGTTCTATTTTCTTGGGGGTGACATAAGACAAGGGACTTATAGTTTTCACATCTAATGTTATCCATCCATATCATAATAATAGGCTTTATTGTTCTAAACTCCTATATAAAGACACAACCACTCTTGAGCCATCACCTGTATATATTTTTATCACCCACTATTCATTATAATGTCTTTATGTTCTGTCAGTGTTATCAGAGGCAACCAGTATTTATTAGGTATCCATAGGATGTGTGACATTGGGGTGGGTGCTGCCAAGGGCACTTATTTAGAATGAAGCATTACAAGGGAGGACAGTGACTATTTTTCTCTACAGTCCACCACTCTACCTTTCATTGTGGTTGAGGCCACCATGTTGGTCAAATTTTGTCTCTTTGATTCTGCTAGGAATTCCTAGGAATATGAGTGCATTTGTCATGTGTTTTTGATGGGCTCAGTGCAGTATCTTTCGGTGAATTTACAAATAAGAAAAGATAGTATCTCCCATGATTCTTCCACTTAACATAGAGTGAGAAGCAAGAAATGCTAATACCTTGCACCAGTCGTTGGAAATCAGCAAAACTTTCTGAGATAGGAAAAAGAAATAATGTGAATATGACATGTGTGCGTTTATTTTATTTGGCATAACAACTTTAAATTTCAATACACATGCTATTAAACAACATGACTCTTGTAAACATTTCTAGATGCATCTACTAAAACAAACTTAGTTTACCTTATTACATATGATATCCTGGAATTTCTGGGGGGGCCTTAATGTTCTTTCCTAGGAGCAAATTCTCCCTTCTTGGCTTTCTCTGAGTGTGGATTCTGCACTTCAAATTTTCTTAGTCTTTGAATTCATCAATCACCTTAAATCTCACAGTGAAGGTGTAGCTATAATTTACAACCATTCTATTGGGTGGTAACCCTTGTGAGTCTGAGCATTTGTCCAGGTCAGCACATAGGTCTTTGATCCTATTCTTTCTTGAGTTACATGTCATTTCTTATACTCTGCTCAAAGTTTCTTAGCAGAATTGGAAACTTTCCAGTAGAAGGTTGCCATGACATATTCTTTAGCACTGAAAGAGTTTTACATTGCATCAAATAGAGAAGCAGGCTAAGCCATTGAACAAGATATTTCGGTGCAACAGATGTCTTCTGGACTATTATGTATGCATGATAGCCATTATCACTAATAGAAGTATTGATAAGAAATATCATGGAATGGCAATGCATGGAATTCCATCTTTTTATATACAGATTTTTATTAGTCTTTTGTTGAATGCTGTTGTGTGGTTTTGTGTGTGTTCTTTTATTCATCATAGGTAAAGCAGATGCTGTTGCCTTTATGGGGAGGCATCATGGGTATTGGAAAGAGCAAGAAATTAAGAACAAGACACATTTCAGGTGGTATTCCACCTTAGCTCCTCTAATTTACTCAGTAGTGAATGTAAGCAACTGGATTAGGGGTTGTATTATCGGGTTCCAGTCAGGAGACAGCAACCATACCAGTCATATTAACAGAGAGAATTTAATATTAGGAATTGCTAACCCGGTTTGGAAGAAGTGAAACAACAAAAAGCCAAATACCTAGATATCATGAAGGTGATAATGCAGGAAGCAGCTACCACCCATTCCTCTGGAGAAACAAAAGGAAGAAATTGGAAAGATTAAAACTATGAAGAGTCAGGGCCCTGCAGAATTGGGAGCAGACCTCTAAGGAGGATGCACTGGCTGGCCAGGCGTGTGTTGCAGAGGGGTAGCACAATGATGCCAGTTCTGTGAGTGTTAGAAAAAGCGTATGCTTGAATCACTGATGCTACCGGAATAAAAACTTGCTACTTTAAATTGGAACGGACTTTTGCAGTGAGGGCTGAGAAGCGTTGCTGAGATGATGCTGACAAGAATAAGAATTAAAACAGGATCCAATCCCTTTTCCTCCTCCGGCCTGCAGCCTCTCTCTCTCTAATGCCCCCTATTGGCGGAGCCTAACCGGGAGCCACAGGCAAAACAGAAATATGGTCCGCAGGATCCCTTCCCCAATGTCATCTGAGCAGAGCAACAGAACTGAGAAAAAATAGCTAGGAACCAGTCTGATATTACCTCCTCCATCAACTGGTTGTTATTTTAATCATTATCATCATTATTCAAATATATGTAAAGAATCTAGTATAGTGGCTCAAAGTAAGGGCTAAACTCATTAGTTCTTTTCAACTTTTCTTAGTTTGCCGACTCTTCTAACAGCCAGATGTGGTTGTTGAGGATGGCTACTTCCACTTTACACTCTTTTTCCTCCATTTTGACCTCAACTCCTAATTTGTACTAGTCATATGTAGGGGTTAGTTGTGTTGGTTCTGGAGTTCATTTATCATTTGTCATGAACTTTGGGCAAGTTAATTAAGTTTCTTAAACCTCAGTTAATACTGCATGTAATAACATGTATTCAGTTCTTAACTCAAATCCTAGCAAATATATGTTTAATAATATTATCTGTTCTTATCCTGTCACCCACCATCATCACCATCCTCATCCCCACTAGCACTTAGTAAGTATGGAGAACATACAACAAAATAGTCTCAAGTTAGGATGCAACATTTGAGAAGCCAACCCTCTCCCAAATCACACACGATGACCTTGGCTCTCTGCAGTTTAATCTTTGTAATGAAAAGTAAACACAGTCCCTTCTCCTGTAGCCAGCGTCCTCATTTTTGGTTCTTTGACAGACTCTCATTTTCCTAATCTTCTAACTGATAGTCTGAAAGAAGGAAATATTGCCAATTTTGTTTTTCATTAGGGGATATTGAAATCTGAAGTCTCTTTGAGACTTTCCATGAGTCATGAATGTGCTTGTAAAAAGGCCTGGAAGGGATTCAAGAATCCATCATTCTCCTATCAGGGACTCTTGAATTCTGAAGCATTCCTGGCTCCCACTTGCTAAGGGATATGGAGACTGTCACTAGAAATTCAGAATGAGTGTTCTGCATGGTAATGTGGTACATCATTGCTAGGTCCCGAGGCAAGCTGAGGACATCCCGGTTTTATGCATTATGCATGAGAGGGTGTAAGAAATAAAGGATCAATCATCTTCTCCCTCAGATAACATTGATCATTTGCTACACATTATTTGACTGGGCTCGGTGCAGATTTATTTTCTCCAATGAGAACGAGAAGCAGATTGCCTGTTTTCCTAATGAGCAATGGCATCAATCTAGCCAAATCTATCTAATGCATTGGATGGTGCTTTCTCTCTCCCTCCCTCTTCCCCCTCCCCCCTCTCTCCCTCTCTTTCTCCTCATCTCTCTCTGTCATAGTTAGAAAGAACATGGACAGCTTCTGAAGAGTATGCCAGCTCCTGTGAGGGTGGTGACAGAGTGGGAAAATTGGGTCTAATTCAAGGTGATGAAAAGTCTCTTTCTTGGCTTTTTTTTTCTTTTTAGTTTAAAGCAATGCTTCTTTCCATTTTTCCAGATGGTGTATTCTGAGGGACAGATCTGCAGAATAGGGCAAGCAAGAAGTCACTCAATAATGAAAAAAAAAGGATGGTAGCATATACATTGCATGACCAGGTAATGGTACTATACCTTGGAGCAGGCTGAAATGGCACCGCCCTGGATAAAACAGCAAATTCCAATCAGAGAATGTTATTAGGGGTGCCCCTTAGCCAGCACAAATGACCTTTAATAGCAAGAATCAACATGTGCCATCCAATGAGCAAATTGGAATTGAAATTATCTTCTGATGATAGAGTCCTTGTGGCAGCCAATAAACAATGACACATATTGGAAGGAATAGTGTGATCCAGGATTTGAGAGGAGAATGCAGTGTCTTACTGGGGCATGCTCCCTCCCCAATTGAGACAAGTGTCTGCTGAGGGAGGCTGGTATGTTGGGATATAAGCTGGCTGAAGTTGGGAAAGTTGGGAGTTGGTGGAGCAAATTATCTAGGCAGGTTTTGACAGAATTGACTTCACTGTAGGTTCAGCTTTCAAGGAATCACTAAACCTAAGGGGAAATGGGGAATTGCAGGCCCCAGTCAAGGCAGAGAGTAGACCAAGAGGGACACCACCTGTGATGGTCAATTTTATGTGTCAACTTGACTGACCTAAGGGATGCCCAGATAGCTGATATTACATTATTTCTGTGAGAATGTTTTGGATAAGATTAGCATTCGAATATTTTTTGTAAGTAAAGATCTCCCTCAATAATATGAGTAGGCATCTATCAATCTGTTGTTGGGGAGGGGTGGTTGGGCTGAATAGAACAAAGAGGCAGGAAAGGTAAATTCTCTCTGCTTGAGCTGGGACATCCATCTTCCGCCTTCCGGCATCATTGATCCTGGTTATTGGGTCTTTGGACTCATACTGGGACTTACACTGTCAGTTTCCTTAGTTCTCAGGCCTTTGGACTTGGACTGAATTATAGCACCAGCTTTCCTGGTTCTCCAGCGTGTGACGGCAGATTGTGGAACTTCTCGGCCTTTGTAATCATGTAAGCCAATTTCTATGACAAATTTTCTATCTATTGATCTATCTATTGATCTGTTTACCCTCTTTCTCTTTATCCATCTGTCTTATTGTTCTGTTTCTCTGAAGTACTCTAGCTAATACACCAACAGAGGAGGGAAATGTGCCAAAGGGTGGTTGGAACACAGGGGCAGGCCACATCTAGGTGTCCTGCCAACAAAAGGCAGTAGCTTGGGCCCAGGGAGGAAGAGCTGTGAGAACAAGGCTGGACACCCATCCAGGCAGAGGTGACAGTGTGGGATAGAAGGTCTCCCAAGTCATAGACTTCCCATGTACACCCTGGTGTCTCAAAGTCACAAAGAAAGAAATGTTTTTGACAAGGTTAGAAGCTCATTAATCAGGAATCACGAGAGCACATGGAATCAATGATGTAAATTGTGAAACTTAAGCCTGCGATTATTCATTTTGTAGAAACATCTATTCAATTTTGTAGAAGTATGGGAGAATTTTCACCAACCTAAAAATTAAGAACAAAGAAGACCAGAAGGGACGTGTCATGGACAGTCATACCACCACTACAGGCTTCCTCCTAGCCTGAAGGCACCGGAGCGATGTATCAGGAACAGGGCTGAGGGAGGCCTGGTTACAGGAACAAGCTTTCAGTGGTGGTGGTGAGGTGGGGGTATGGCTGGGAGAGTTCAGAGCTCAGCTACAATGATAGCTCACTGGTGCCAGACACTGTGTGAAGACCATGAAGATTTTTCCATAAATGGGACACCATGCTTTTAGCTTGCCTGCTTGCTTCCTCCCTCTCCTCCCCTCTCTACCTGCCCCCCCCCTCTACAAATGAAACTGTAACAGAGAAGAACTGTAACACTGTCACACCACTGTCACACCACTGGCAGGTAGAGAGCTGATCCATGAGAGAGTCTGGTCTCCCCAGCACTGTGCGGGTCACCTGATCGGAGATGTCTCATCTGAGTCAGACCCTGCTGGGGGGTTGGGGTGGGAAGGGGGCTGCTCTGCACCAAATCATTGCCTTCTGCATTCTAGACACTCTTGTTTATTGATTCATCCTGAGATCAACTTACTGTTTAGGGAGTTCAACCACAGTGCTGTGTTGATGTTATTAACTTATAATTGGCTCCTAAACTGTCTTTTTATTTTGTACCCAAATGTAGATCTTTATATTGTAGATTTTACTTAAAGTCATCTTACTGTCTTTAGCCTATTAGTCTAGTCTGTCAAGATCTCTTTAAATCCTTACGAACAGCAAATTCTTCTTTTTTTTTCCATTTTCTTTTTTTAAAATTCAATACAACTTGAAACAAAAACCACAACTCTTCTAAAAGCCCTCCTGTTCCCGAAAGCTCTGACACATTCAGCAAAGATCTATTCCTCCGTGTCTGTCTGTGCAGTGTTTATTTTCTGCTTTGCCGATTCGTGGAGTATAACTGTACCCAAATGTGCCTTTAGACAGCAAACTCTTCGGGGCAAGGGCTCTGCTCTTTGTTTTGGCACATGCTACCTATTATAGAGCTCAGTGTACACCTGGGGCTCTAGATAAATATAACAATCCAGGAGTATTTCTCACTTGGAAAGCTGCATGGGCTCTTACAGGCAGCCTGTTAGCTTTCTTTAAAGAACATCCAAGTGACCGATTTCACCTTGACATTGAAGGTGCCCATCTCTCTGCACCTGTTCCACCTGCTACCCGGCTGGTCTCTGCTTCTTTATTGTTTGTGGCTTCTGTGCTGCCCCTAGGAGCCATTCCCGAGAAGGAGCGCTTGGGCTTGCAGATGATGCTTGCCTTTATGAATGCTTTGATTCTGACCTCAGTCACACACCCTCCTCTTTTCCACGCCTCAACATAAAACCCTCCCCTCCCTGCCCCACTTTTGTGCTGAAGTGTGGATCCCACATGATTTCCGGAGGACAAAAGCCAGAGCAAGAAGAGGTAAAGAGGTGGGAGGGGATAGATACTTGATTTTTGGCAGTAAAACAACTAACCAAAGCCTGACTTTCACAGATTGTAGTAAAAAACACTTTGATTTTGGTTTATTTCAGTTTCTTCATCATACAAGAGGGTAGTGGGGAGGGGATTGAATCTTTTGTGGGCTTTGAAAAGAATAATTTAAATATAGGTAACATATATGTAATTGTCTGCAAAATACACAAAGAAAGGAATGCCAGGTGACATGAATGATTTGAAAGCAAAGTTGTCTGCTTTGATTATAGCCAGATAAAATCACTGTCTTTCTCTCAAAGGGCACTTTTGCCAACAATTAAAGTGGGTCTTGAGGAGTCAGTTGAGAGATGTCTTATGCCCATGCATCAACTCTATTTTCTCTCAGATTTTGAGCAAATAATTTATTCCACCAACCTCTGCCCCAGGCTGCTGTCGAATAAGGAGTGGTTGTTTTTAAACAGGCTTCAAGGTCTTGGATTACTGGTCTTAATCTCATGCCTTTTTGACTCTTGGCAAGCCAAATCCACATTTAATTTCTCTATCAAATGGTCCGTTTCAACAGTCCTTTTATCATAATCCATCTCATTTATTCACCTCTAAAGTAGTCAGGCAATAAACTTTGGTAGGAAACTCCTATGCTATCATTTAGGGTCTGACATACTTCTATATCTCCTATTAGCTGTATGGTCATACCTTCTTGCTCCAAAAAGCCATTTTATTTCTAGGCTGATTTTAAAATTCTGCCACTGAGTCTTTAGCTTGTTTCCAAATTAAACCAGTCCTGTGAACTAATTTCTTGGTCAAGACCTATAAGATGGACATAGTCCAGCTCAGTTTAATGAGTTCACATCCGACTGTTGACTATTTTCCCACCCAAAGTTTCTTCTGATCTAAATTTGTAATTATGCTGAGGGGAGAGGAATTACTTTTGTGATATTGGAGAAAAAGAGAAGCCACATCCACTTTCTCCTCTGCTGATGTTCTTGTAGTCTGTTCTACCCTGGATGACTCGTGGAAGAATCACTCCACGAGGCAACCACTCCTCTTCTTGCATTACCAGTGGCTATACTCTCCTGCTCCCTTTGAGGATTCCTCTCCAGGCAGGCTCTTAGGATTTCTCATTGACTCATCCTTGCTGTGGGTCCATGGGATCCTTGCAGGTCTCCAGGCCTGGCTCGTGGCTGATGATGGTGGTCAGAAACATGTGTCATGTCTTTATGTCTATATCACCCACAGTCCCACTTTGGTTTCCCTCAAATCTCACAGGGCTGGATATGTTTTGCAGACTGCTACTCTCCAACTCTATCTGAAAACTATATCAGCAGTCTTTTTATCCTTCTGTTCCTCTATCTTCTTCTGTTAGACTTTGCACAACATCACAGGAAATTCTCTGATGCCCCTTCCTCAAGTCCCTAGTAGGGCCAGAAGTGGAAAAGAGTAAAAAACTCCTCCACTGCTCATTTATAAAAAAATATTTTTATTGTAGTTGGATTTCTATGAATCACCTCACCCTTTCAGAATGGCAGCAAAAGTAAGGGATGGTGTGAGATAGAGACCCGCTTCCCTTGCTTTAAAACTATGTATTCTGCTACTGAGTCTTTAGCTTGTTTTCAAATTAAAGAAAAAATCGATTTCTTCTTTCTCATATCTGGGGCCTTTTACCTCAAAGTCAAGACTTAGACATTTCTTCTTCCTGTTACTTTAAATATATGATTCTATTGCTTTGTTCTAGAAAACCTGAAAGCAAGATGATATTCTTTCTCTAATGCCAGGTTAAACCATTCTGAATCTAGGGTGAGTCATGTATGAGGTGCTAGCATGGAGATCTGTGGGTCAAGACCACGTCGCACACAGGGACATGGTTTATCTCACTTATATATTATCAGTGGAAAATATAGTATTCCAAGATGGCTTTCTCTATTGTGCAGAATGAGCTTGTCCTCTTTTCCCTGTGTCAGTTGGTGTGTGGTAAAGGAATTAAATTTAATCCCCCTTTTCATGACAATCCACCCAGCCCCTCCATAGCCATTCTCTAGATGGTAGGTAAAGGAATCTAGAATGCAAAACTGGCCTAGTCAAGTCACCCTTCCACTGAAAACTCTTCAAATCTTCCCACTGTTCTCAAAATATATAAAAATCCCTTCTCTCTGTCATCAAGGTCTCATGTGGTCTAGCCTCTACTAGTTTCACTCAGCAACCTCTTACTGCAGCTTTCTTTCCTCTTCCACCATGTTTTTTTTTTCTTGCTCTCTCCCACTTGATCCTTCCAAGCTCATGGCCCTTGCAAATGGTGTTTCATTTGCTCAAAGCACTTCTTTCCCTTTTCAGACTTGTTTGCAGTCTCAGTCCTGTGTGATGTCTGATGCCTGAGTTTCATACTGAATTTTGAACTCTGTGTGCCAGTTCTGTTTATGATAACTGTACCACCAGGGCCTACTGAGTGCCGGACACATGGCAGACTAGGATTCAGAGAATGACTGCATGAGTGAATAAATGAATCCAGGAAAAGGTGCCATTCAACCTGAATCCTGATGGATGGATAGGAGTTCATCATAGGGTTCAGAAGAAGGCAACAATACAAATAACTTGGATAAAGAACTGGGGTAAATTGGTACATCCTAAAACTCAGTGAGGATGCTGGGAGGAACATGGTTTATCTCAGGAGGTGAGGAATGAGGCTGGGTGTGTTTTCTGGGACAGACTGTGAAAGGCTTTGTATTTCTTGTTGGTAAGTTGAGACTTTTTCCCAAAGGAATGGACCCACTAAATGTTTTGGAGCAAGAGACTAACATACTGTGATAAGAATTCAGCTTGTGTGATACTGTGAGAAAGGAGTGGAACACAGGGAGGCCAGTGAGGAAGGTGGTGCTGAAGTGTAGGGAAGAGATGATAGTTTTGCCCAAGGAGGTAGCTGTGAGGATGTCTGGTTCCAGTTATATGTTGTTTAGGGCAGTATCAAATTGAAAACTGCATATTTAACCTTTGTAATCAAACTTGTGTTGGACAAGGATGTGGGAGCCCAGGTGACCGAGGCAATAGTAGACTGTGCTCTTCCTTATCATGTTCATTTTAGAGCTCTGCTCATTGATTCAGTGGAATGGTTTAAATAATGGTTACATAATTTAAACTATTTTTTTCTCTTGTGCTCATGCGTACTCTTATTCTCTGTCTTTTGCTCAGATTTTAGAGTCAAATTTGCATTAATTAAGTGCACATTTACACTTTATTGTTATCTTCTCTTCACAGATGACGAAATTGAATCTTAGAACATTTGAGAAACTTGACAGCTTCTCCAAGCTTTCACATCTGAGCTTTTGAAAAAATGCCCTGGGGAATGTTTAGGCTCCAGACTGAGGCTGGGAGGTTTTTTTCTGTCTTTGTTTTTCATCTATTACAACCCAACTATTTGCTCAAACTTAAAGTATAGTAATCATTCTTGATTTCCACCTTTTCACCCTCCATGTAGTAAATATTTAAAATCTATTCATTTCCTTAGTTTAAGTTTCCAATCATCTTTCACATGGATATTAAATGTAAGAATATGATAATAGCAAATGCATGCATGTATATAAAGCATTTACCACATGCCCAGTACTGTACTTAGAATTAGAACCTTATCTATATTAACTATAGGTAATATATTTAATTCTCACAGTTACCTCTTGAGTTTCTCACTTTAAAACAGAGTTATACTTGGAATAGAAGCAATAGATGATGAATAGCATCCTATTTGATTCTCCTACTTTATTTTCATCTTTTCCAGTTCTCCACAATGTAGTGTTCTCCCTCCCCCCCACACCCCTTACTATATTTTTCAAAGAGAATTAAAATCTTTTCCTCTCTTCCTGGTATTTCACTTTCAAGTTGGAAGCATATAACCTGTACCCTTTTCCCATGGGATCTTACCTATGTAAGAAGAGTAACTGATGAAAAACAGATGGTAGAAGTTGGATACTAAGGCCCTCTTTGCACCAGTACCTTCTTGGTGCTTTTGACAGACTATGTCCCACATTTGATTGCAGCAATATCTCCTATCCCACATGCTCCTCTTTCAATGTTATGTTCTGAGAGGAAGGGTCCATATTTCTTTCCCTTGAATCTGAGTGGGGTCATACTTATGGTCACTATATTATAGGATTTCTGAGGCTAGGTCATTAAATCTATCTTTTCCATAGATCATGGGAATACTCGCTCTGGATCCTTAAGCAATCAAAATGACCTGAGGCCAATGTGCTGTGTGGAAACTGACCTAGCCTAGGTGAAGAGGCCACATGGAGAAGCCTTGAGACTGCATGAATCCAAAGATGCCCAGCTACCTCTGTTTCAGCCAACCTGTGACTATAAACTCAGGAGTGACCTTGAGGTGACACAAGCATCTAAGGACTTTCAAAATAGTGATCCAGAGAGACTATGAGATATAATAAAATAATTACTGGTGTTTTAAGCCACTAATACTTGGGCTGATTTGTCACACAGCAATATATAACCATGTTTAGATCACTTAGGAACTGTTGCCATATGCACTGGGAGAACATCCTCAGTGTTTTTATCCCTGGTTTGTGCTGGGAAAGGGGCATCTTCACCCTCCCAGACTTCTAAGCTTGTGGAATCTGTTGCCTATTGTTGGACTATGACCTTGAGCCCGCCATTCCTGTTTTGTGCACTTGAACTAGGTTTCTTATTGAGCTGTCAGCGTGTTGGAGTGTCACAGGTGGCGAAACACACATTTGTCAGTTTATGGCCCTGGTGACTGTCTCCTGCCCTATGAGGTGGCTTAGTGGAGAGCTAGCTCATTAGGAGGAGACAGGGTCATTAGGTATAGCTATACCAAGTCTAGAAGCTCCCTTGTCAGGTTGTCCCCACATGTTCTCTACTTTCTCCTTCCATTTCTTGATAAATATTTCTGGAAGTATGGAGATACAGATCTCACTTCTGCAGCATATTCTATGGAGTATCCACTGTACAGAGCCAACCATACTGTCTGTAAGAGTGCAAGGGATTCTAGACTTCCTGTTGCTTCTCTACTTCCAAATTTTTCTCAACAAACCTCACTTGAGGCTTATAGTATCTGCTATTTGAGATGTCTTATGGTGTTATGTCTGTGCTTCTTACAATGCCAAGGTTTGGTCCTGCTGCATATTCTGAAATTTAACCAGCCTAAGCTGGACTAATAGTGACTGAATAGTGGTCTCCTTCAATGTTAGTTATAAGAATACTTCATCAAAGATATCTTCCTGAATTCCTAGCTCTGTGTCTAGTATTTCATTGATAGAGATTTATCCAGTCAATATTTTTAAAAAATATTTATTTTTTAGTTGTAGTTGGACACCATACCTTTATTTCACCTATTTATTTTTATGTGGTGCTGAGGATTGAACCCAGGGTCTTACACATGCGAGGCAAGTGCTCTACTGTTGAGCCACAATCCCACCCCCTCCAGTCAATATTTTTTAGAGCCCATTATATGTTAGACTCTATACTAGGTACTGGGATATAAAGTTGAATAAAGTAGTCTCTGTTTTTCAAGGTTCCTAGACTTTAGAAGGGAGATAGACAGGAATCTGGCAACTGCAATTCAGGATAAGTACCAGGGTAGGAGTATGCATAGAATATCATGAGAAGGAGTCAGACCTGGGGTGGGCTGGGGAATCTAGGAATGTGTCAGCAAAGGAAAGGTGTTATGACTGAGATCTGAAGATTAAGATGTAGTTTGCCAAGTGCAAGGTGAGAGAGATGCTGTCTCATTCTAGTAATTGAGAAACCATTCTCTGCTGCTGCTAGAAATTATGGGAGTGGGTTTTATTGGTTGAGTAGAGAGTGGATTTTCAAGATGGGACTGAAGAGGCTGGAGTAAGAAGAGCCTTGAAATTATGCAGGGAACTGGGATCTGCTTCAAGGGCAAGAAGGAGCTACTAATTATTTTAGAGGAGGGGAGAGATAGGATCCATCTTAGGAATTTCATCCTGACTATAGTGCCGCAGTCTGGCTGGGCACAATTCAGGAGCCACTTGTCAAAAGAAACGAACTTTATTTTTAGAACCACACATGCCAAACAAAACAGCTCCTCAGGAAAACCTTCAGAGCCCAACTGCCACCACCGGCTTCCCACAAGCCTCTCAACCTCCCCCACTCCTCCTGCTCTTGAGGCTGATTGGCTGGGTCGCATGGGCGGAGCCAAAAAAAGTCCCCCAATAAGCATCTCCATGGTCTGAAAGGGCGGGGAAACAGCCCAATGAGCATCACCACAGAGGAGCCAATCAGTTGGCAGCTAGAAGTTGCTGGGGCCGCTGTGAGTCAATCATCAGCTGGCAGCTGGCAGCTGGAAGTTTGCTGGCAGCTGGAAGTTTGCTGGGGCCCCTTCAGCTGTGGCTCTCAACACTATAGTATAGAGAAGAATGGATCAAAGGGGACTACTAAGTTCACCAGATGAGAAATGCTGGTGGTCTTCATGAGGACAGTGGCATGGGGATGAAAAAGGTTGATAACATGTAACATATTTTTCAGTGTGAGTCTAGAATATATTTTGTACCCTCATCTTCCATTATTCCCATTCACCCCCACTATGCTCCACCTTGCTGGTCTTTAGTAAGGTTAGCTCTTCAGTAGTGTCGGCCATCTTGATTTTCTTTTTCTTCTTTTATTGTCTTCTGTATTTGGCCCACTCTAGTCTTCTTTCAAGATCCATCTTCTCTCTATCTCTCCTGACTTTCTCAGGGAATATTACTGTTCTTTCCTTAATACTTGGATTGATCTTTACCCTCTCTTCTGCTATTGTCCAGGCCTGGGCTTCTGTTGAAACTCTAGATCCATTCTCTCTTCCCTCCCACTTTGCTTGCCTGAATGAATCAGATCAACCCGAAAAGGGTATCAGTGGATTCTTGTGAAGCTCTGGATTCTGGTTGGGTTTGGCCATTGTCAGGATAATGGAGGGACTAATGAAAGTAATTTGGGGGAGCTTATTCCTCTATCCTGTGGGGTTCCTGGAATTGTTCCTACAACAAAGTTTACATTTATAGATGTGCTGGTATATGTAAATGATCCTCTTAGGGGTTGAGGAAGTTCTGATTTGTAGTGTTTGCAAATTTCTGAGGTGTAAGTCTTTTATCATAATCAATTTTAAGCTGTCAGTATGATGTCATTCAAAGTAGGGTGTGGAGTAGGTGCACAGTGTGCTCTCTCAAGCTGGCATGAGGCAGCTCCAGAACAACACTCTTCCATTCTTTCCTTCTAGATGCTCATACTGTTTCTTCCCCTAGCTCTTCTGGTCTGTCTCTGCCACACTGTTTTCAGCTCTAGGACACTGCAGTGTCTCCTGTGGTTTCCCTCACTACTTACACCTTTGTAAATAGTCCTTTTATTATATCCTCCTCAAATTATCCAATTTGAGATACCATCTGTTTCCTGGTGAGATACTGATTGTTTCACCAAGCCATACTATGAGGAAATTAGTCATTTAGAAATCTTTTCTCCTGTTGTATTTGTAAATATCTAGAGTTCAGGGATTATGACTTATTAACTTACGTATTTCCAACACCTAGCCAATGGAGGGTGTGGGAAGGGAAAGAAGAAGAAACTTACTTTGATTGAATATCTATTGTATACCAGATATTGTGTCAGATACCTTTGAAATGTTCTCTTTTTTATTCTAACAAATAAAATTAATTCTAGATACTGTGATTTCCACTTTACAGACAAAGAAACTGAGGCTCAAAGCGATGGAGGAACTTTTCTAAGGTTGTTCAGTTATAAAGTGACTGAATTGGAAATGTGTGTCTGGCTTTAAAAAATACCCTTCTCTTTTGCACTGTAGCCTCAATTTAGTTTTAGTGAATGAATGGAGGTTTTAGTCAACAATGAAGATGGATTGCCACTGAGCTGCCTTGTAGGGGAGAAGGAAGTTGGCTTTCTTGTGTCCCCTGGAGTGAAGTTTTTAGTAATCTAGTAGTTTATAAAATGTAAACTGTCCCTGGATAAGCATCCCATTAAAAGGATATTTTGGATAATATTAGGCAATTCATGTATTCATCATATATCTGGTAGATGTTTTTATTGGTAATTTGACATATTCATATCTTACAATAGTACTGGGCAGCGTCTAACTTCCTTAAGGATTAAAAACAGCTTAATTCTCTGAGATGAGGAAAACTATATCCCTCTTATGACATTAAATGATGAGGAAGACCAAAAACAGGAGAAATTTTGTAAAAGAAAACATTTTGAACATCCTTACATTTTAAATTTCATGTTTGAACTTTTCCATCTAGAAGGTACTGGTGACTCTGGTCAAAACTTGGAAGGATCTGTGGGAGTTATCTTAAAGAAACATCTATAATATATTTTTGCTCCATTAAAAAGCTGTAAAGCAACTAATATTTTGTTATGATAATAATAAATATTTGCTGGAAAAACTGATTCTTTTCATTTGGTGATTTTGGTGTCACAAAATGAAGCACAACAGGTTGAATTCACCTATTAGGAACTTGAGTTAGAAGACTGGAGTCTCATTCTGGCTTTGTCCCTCTAGTTTTATAACCATAGGTAAGTCCATTAAATTTTCGGGGCATCTGCCTTTTTACAGATGAAATGTGCAGTTGTATTAGATGCAGACTGATTTACTTTCCTACTTTAACAAGATTTTGAAATGCTTAAGAATATTTCTTTCTTTTAAGTAAGGCCACTAGAATTCATATATATATATAATCATAAATGACCCTGAAAGGCCCATGTGTTAAAGCCTTGGTCCCCAGTTTTGAGGCAGTGGAACTTCAGAGGAGGGACCTGGTAGGAGCCCTTTAGGTCACTAGGGTTGTGCCCTTGATGGGGATGGTGGGACCCTGACCTCTTCTCTCCCCTCTCTCTTCCTCTCTCTCTCTCTCTCTCTCTCTCTCTCTCTCTCTCTCTCTCTGTCTCTTTCTGACTCTGAGGTGAGTGATTTTGTTCTGACACTCGTTCCCCACAGGATGTGCCACCACAATGTGTCACCAAACTCCCAAAACAATGGGCCAGTCACTTAAGGGCTGAAACTTCCAAAATTGTGAGCCAAAATAAAACTTTTCTTTTTATAAGTCATGTCAGCATTTGTTATAGTGATAGAAATCTGATACACATTTTTTAGCTATTTTCTGCTTTAATTCCAATTTTATTATTTTCATCAATAGTAATACATTTTTTTTATTATCTATCATCTACTTACTAGGTATATATTTGTAACTACTAAAGAGAAAGTCTGCCCAATGAAATAATCAGTATATTATATTGCTTAGTTTTCTTTTCCTTAAGATGTTTTGTATACAGGTGAGTGCATACATATGTAAATAAACATATATGTGTATCTTTATATACACATATAAATGTGTGTGTTTGTGTATGTGTGTGCATGTGTGTGCAGTGGTGTTCCGGTAAGCATTTATCAGAAAACTGTCCTAAAAAAAAAATCTTGGACTTTTAGTGTTTGCCAATTTCTGTGGTGTAACTACTGTCATCATGACCAATTTCAGTCTACTCTCATTAAGTCAATGAACATGGAGATGAGAGAAGATGCATGAAATTGGCTCTTGCAAGCCTGTACAAGTTCGTTCCAGCATGCCACTGAACACAAGCAGCCTGCTGGGTGTTAATTTCTCTCTTCCATGCTAAAACACCTATTTTAATATTTATTTTGGAAACTGAATACTGTATGTAATCCTAAGAACACAAAACATGTGCTTTCTAGTTTATTTTAATTATGGCCTTTACTTTGACTTATAATTAATAACTCTCTCACTCATACCACATACACAATACATAAGATATATGTGTATAGATAGCTATCTAAATTCTGTTAATTTTTTTGATGGTGTCTATGCCTTATGTAATTATATATCAGTAGACGATACTAAAATGTTTTGCAAATTTAACCTTTAATAAGTCACCTGCCCTTTCAAATTTAAAGTGAGGAGGGTTTACTCAAATGTCTATATTTCTTAAGAGTTCTTAACTTTTAGGCCCTTCTTCATGAGTGCATCTGTATTTGTACTCAATATTTTCATTGACTAGTTATTTATCAAAGGAGTTAAAGCTGGAAAAATCCCCAAACTATTAGATCATCAAGTTTGGAAATGATATAAATTTGATAAACTCAGAAACCCAAAAATCTGCACATAGTAATTTGGTGTTTAGTCAATCACAGAAAGGCTACAATGCGTTAACTGTTGACTGAATGATGAGCATCAAACATAGAGTGTAATTAACACAGACAGAAGCTTACTGCCAACAACAGTTTGAAACAATTTTAGTTCTCTGTTTCCTGCCAACTTTGATATATAAAGAACCCTTCATTGCATGATTGAGAAAATTTGTTTTTGCTGGGGGAATTCAGCTTGTCCCCCTTGAGCTTTCAGAATAGTGGCTCTCATAGGGTAGAAACTTAATGGTTATTTCTTGGACTGAACCAGAGTTGTATTTTTTAAAATTGGTCCTCAGACACCACAGTTCTTATAAGTAAATTCTCATTGAATTTCATGAATGGGTGGTGATATGTTCTCTGTACCCTAATGTAGTAAGTGAGCCAGTAAGCCTTTTCCAAGGGAAAAAAGATAATGATGAGCACCCAACTTATTCAATCAAAGCAAAACTTTTACAAAAATCATCATTGAGAATTTGAAGCATGTATGTACAATGGTGTTCTGGTAAGCGTTTATCAGAAGTATGTGCTGATCCAATAATTGATTTGTGTTGATCAAATGTGAAAGAAGAAATATCAGCTCTAAGTTGTCCATTAAGTTTACCAACTACCCCTAGAACCATGTTTGCCCTGAGACCTCACTGAGCCCCAGGCAACTAGCTTGAATTTTTAGCTAACAGTCAGTAGGGACTTGATTTGGAAAAGAATGTGTGCCTGAATAATCTTTAAGAAGGTGTTTGTATAAATGTTAAACATTAAAAAATATGTATCATTTATCTATGTTAATATAGAAAATTGTCAGAACACAACTATTATCTGTAGCCTTCGATTGTCTGTAGGCTAAAATTTAAAGTCACGAGCTGCCCCTGTGAATCTCTCCAGCCTCACCTCTTGCCACTTCTTTTCTTCTCCCTGCAGATCAGTCACAGTGAGTTACTTGCAGTTCCCTCAAGCTGTCTTGCATCCTACACCCATATATCGCATGAGTGGCTCTACGGCTTGATATAAGCCTCTTCCCACTCCAGATTTCACTACTTTAACTCATTCTTCAAATATCTCTTCCTCCGGGGGTCATGCTAGTCTGCATTAAGTGCCCATCTTGTGAGGTGCATTGCACCAGTAATACATATATCAGTGTCTTTATTGCCTGTAGACTATACATTTTGTGAGGGAGAAATTGATTCTTAACATCTTTGCACAGTATTTGGCAAAGTATAGGTAATCCATTATTTTAGTACTTCAATATACAAATAACTAAAATTAAAGACAGAATGATTTTTTTTAGTGGAGTATTCATATATTCCACCTTGATCCACTTTTTGTTAATGAAGATCTTTTGTTGCAATAGAAATGCAACTCAAATTCTCTTTGGGAAACATAAGCATATATCAGTTAAAATGACAAATTCTAAGGAGAGGTGCAAACTATGGGTATATTGGATTTGGGTGTCAGAAGATATCATTGGAAATCTGTCTCTCTCCAATATCTCTTTCTTTCCCCCCCTGGGGGTGTTTTAACTCAGCAAAGGCTCTCCATTTAATGAGAAAAGAAGGTCATGGTAACTCAAGGCTTATCTAGTCCAGCACAGCTCACAAGAATACCAATCCATCCCAGATCACTACACTTGGCTGTACTTGGGTTCTACCCTGAGCCTTGGACCTATACCTGTGTCCAGGGTGATGGGACATTCTGTTTGGTCAGTTTAGATCAAATGCAAGAACTTGTGAAAAGTAGGATTCCTTAAATTGAAAACTTCCCCAGGGGTAGTTTGCTAATGAAAATGATGTTGGAAGTCAAACATAGCAAAGGTTTCTGTATACTGTTACAGGTTTTATGATGCGATTAACCAATATGTGTTTTTAAAAGATCTCCAGGCCAGTTGAACAACTTATGCATCTTTTTCAGACACACCAAGATCGGCATAAAAGAAATATTTTATGCTCAATTTTCAGGTACTTAGATGCTGAACTTAGGTGTATAATTTTATGCCTGTACCTTATTTATTGTTTTTGAAAAAAAACTTTTTAATTTGAGAATATTTAGGTTTATAGACAAATTGCACATATAGCCAAGAGAATTCTTACACCACCCTTTTGTCCCTGTTGTTAATCTTATATTATCATGCTACATTTGTCACAACAAAGGAATCAATATCGGTGCAGAACTAATTAACCAGTCTCCACAGTTTATTTGGATTTCACTAATTTTCCTCTAATGTTCTTCTTCTGTTCTAGGAGCCCATTCAAATTACCACATTCTATTTAGTTGTCTTCTTTGCTTCCCTCTGTCTAATAGTTTCTCAGGCTTTCCTTCATTTAGGAAACAACCTTGACAGTTTTGAGAAATGCTGGCCAAATATTTTGTAATATGTTTCTCAACTGGAGTTTGTATGATGTTTTTTTCTCATGATGAGACCAGGGTTGTTAGTTTTGAGGAAGGAGACCACAAATGTAAAGTACCCTCCTCATCATGTCATATCAAGGGTGCATACCAGCAACATGACTTATCACTGTTGATTGGGCCTCAGCAACATGACTTATCATTGTTGATTGGGTAGTTTTGGCTAAGTTTCTCCATTCTCAAGTTATTTTCCCATGTTCTTCTCTTGCTCTGCTCTTTGGAAACAAGTTACTAAACACAGCTTACACAAAAAAGTGTGGAGCTGACCTTCACCTCCCAGAGGGACAGAGTATCTACAGAAATACTTGGAACATTCCAGTGTGGGACATTTCTCTCTTCCCCATTTATTTATTTGTCCACTCATGTGCTTAGGTCAGTAAGAACCCATGGGTATTGACTTCATACTGTGGGTTATAATTTAGTACTGCAATACTTATTTTGTTCCTCACATTATTCCAGCTTTAGCGATTTTGAGCTCTTTTTGTTTGTTTCTCTGTCCCTCTGCCATGCTCCTGTCCCCCACCCTTTTGGAGTACTTCTTTAATTTCTGGCTTTATGAGTCATTCTTGTCTTGTGTATTCTTCTTTGCTCCAGTTCTAGAATTAGCCATTTCTCTAAAGAGGCCTGGTTCCTTTTATGGGAGAACAACATTAAAAACAAATACTTGGGTGCTGGTTGATTTGTTGATGCTCCTGGGGTGTCCTTATTTGTAGGTCTTCTAGCAGATGGAGCTAGGAAATACATGTGTGCATACTAATTCACTGCTTTCTTTTTTGTGTGTGTGTGGTACTAGGGATAGTAGAATTTAGGGCATCAAGCATGTTAGGCGAATGATCTACCACTGAACTATAACCCTTGGCCCCCTTTGCAAAAAAATTTCATCTTGAGATAGGGCCTTGCTAAGTTGCCCAGACTGGCTTCAAACATGCAGTCCTCTGGCCTCAACTTCCTGAGTGGACGGGATTACAGGAGCCCACCATTTCCTTTTAATTTTCTTCTTTACTGACCCTGTCCTGTATTATTTATTAATGCATTTGTCTTGTCCTCCAATTTGATACATAATTTGCTTTTTCCTGGTTTCCAAATTTGGCTCTATTTCTTGGTTATGCTTTTATTGCCTTTTCTCTTTTATTCAGTAATTATGATGCAAGAACTAATGTGTTCAGTTTGGTTCAGCGCCTAGAATGTTCAGTCCAGAAATTGTGTCTGACACTCAGATACTATAGAATATGTAGAGAAGGTTTTCTTTCTGGACCTTGTTTCAAGAAGCTTATAACAAAATTATTTACCACTGTATGTAAAAACTACATATTCTATCTGAGTACCCAATTTAACTATGCAGTAAAATGATAAAATAAGTATTTTGTGTCAGAGAGTTGAGTGATACTTTCTAGCATTCTGCTTGTGCAAAGATAAGACATTGTTTGGAAACTATGCTTTTATTGGGAAAGAAGATGAGCTATTTGAAGGCACACATAAAGATCTTCTCAAAGTTAGAAATGCACTGTGATAATTTCTGATATTTCTTTTTCTTCCTCGCTTGCTTTCTCTTTTCCCTCCTCCTCTTCCTCCTCCTTCTTCTCCTCCTCCTCCTTCTCTTTCTCTCTCTTTGTCTTTGCCACAGTTATGAACATTATTATGAATTCTCAGTTGGAATTACAGCATCAAGCCATGAAAACCATTGTGTGAGGAAGAAAGTGAGGTTTGTTCTTGGAGAAAATGAATAGAAGGTAAATCCTTGAAATGAAGGAGGGAAATCAACCGATTGGTAACAGCCTAAGGTACTCCATTCTTAGGGGAAGCATCAGCAGAGAACACACACACACGCAAACTCTGGCTTGAAAAAATGATTCAGGTTATATTCACATAGGTCTGGAAGATATAAGCTGAATTAGGGCAAGTGATTTCTAGGTAAAGTGCTGTAGATAAATCATATACATAATTTTACTATATGTTTATTTGTTGCATTACTTCTTAAAAAATGACAAAATTAGTTATCAGTATTTATTTTATATTGATATGGTTAGATTTCCTCATACATATTTTTTAAAAAATATTTTTATTTGTTCTTTTTAGTTATACATGACAGTAAATGCATTTTGACATATCATGCCTACATGGAGTATAACTCCTCATTTTTATGGTTGTACATGAGGTAGAGTCACACTGTTTGTGTATGCATATATGAACATAGGAAAGTTATGTCTGATTCATTCTACTGTTATTCCAATTCCCATCCCCTCTCTCTTTTTCCCTGTCCAATCTGGTAAACCTCTACTTCTCCCTCTCCACTGCCTATTGTGAGTCAGCATCCACATATCAGAACACTCAGACTTTGGTTTTTGGGGATTGACTTATTTCACTTAGCATGATAGTCTCCAGTTCAATCCATTTACTGGCAAATGCCTTAATGTCATTCTTCTTTATGGATGAATAATATTCTATTGTGTATATGTACCACATTTTCTTTATCCATTCATCTATTGAGGGCATTTAGGTTGGTTCCATAGTTTAGCTATTGTAATTAAGCTGGTATAAACATTGATGTGGCCACATCATGATAGCATGCCGACTTTAAGTCCTTTGGGTATATACTGAGGAATGGGATAGGTGGGTCAATTAGTGGTTCTATTCCAAGTTTTCTAAGGAATCTCCATACTGCTTTCCAGAGTGATTGAACCAATTTGTAGTTCCATCAATGATGTCCTCATACATATTTTCTAGAGAAAACACGAGTAAGGCATAGCCTACTCCCTCATTTATACCTTTTGGTGCAGTGATGGTTCATTTAAGTCACTCATGACCTTGCTCAATCATCAGTTATTTATCAGGCATTCTTTGCAACCTTGAGGCTAGTTGTGAATCAGCTACAGTCTTTATCATCATCACTCATCTCCAAGTGTTTGGACTGTAAAGGAGAACAACTTATAAGGATAAAGTACTATGATAGAGGCTATGAGATGGGTTATGACGGAGATAAGCCACAAATGGGTTATGACGGGGGAAAAAGAGAATGATCAGCCAGCTGTAACTCAGCAGCTTTCCCAGTGACAGGCACACTGCTTGAGAAGGAGATCAAAAGCTGTCCTAGCAGAGCCTGAAAACCCAAAGACAAAAACAAGAGAAAAAGGAGTCTGAATGTCCTCTACCCCTTACATCACTCTCTCTCATCCTCTCTTCCCCACACCTATCTGACCCTCACTGGCAAGCCAGAGCTCAGAGGCTTCAAGTTTTGAAGTGTTAACATAATTGAGCATTTTATAAATTCTCTTGAGGGAGTGTGTCCTTAGAGCCCAAGACCAGGGAATAAAAATGGATCAGGATTCTAGGATTTATGATAGGCTGGGGTTGGGGGATGGAGAAGGGATGAGGTATGCAGGAAAGGGACAAGGAAAATATGATCCTTGGTACCCAGCATGAATCCTGGGGATGATGAATGACATCAGGCCTAAAATGCTAACATTGAGAGACAGAATATAGCCATCATTCCACACAGGGTAGCTTGGCTGGTATGTATCTTTGTTTCTTTATCTGTAAGATGGGCAGGGTAATTGTAGTTATTTTATGTGAACACTATGTGAGCCAATGTACATAAAATCCTTAGTACTGAGAGCATAGTCAGAACCACATAGTTAAGTATTGGCACTGATTATTTGAATACATGAAGACCTTCTATATGTAAAATGTTCTACAAAATACTAAACACTACAAAAAGTTCTGGGTATGACTCCCCCCACAGTCTTTATGAACAAGCACTTGGAACCCTTCTCCATTGGATTATTACTTTAAAAATATATATTTTTTGCAATCTTAAATAGACAACATGCCTTTATTTTATTTTATGTGGTGCTAAGGATCAAACCCAGTGCCTCATATATGCTAGGCAAGTAAGTGCTCTGCCACTGAGTTACAGCCCCAGCCCCAATCCCAGATTATTACTTTTTAAGTCTAATATTTTGCTATCCCTTTAAGAAAATGATCTTTTCCCATACATTTTTCCTCTTATTTTCAGCATTTCCTATTAGGTATCACATCTGGCTATTCATTAAACTCAAAAGTATGTATAGCTCTGGGAATAAACTGACTTGGAGTGTAAACATCATCTGAGTCAATGGTACTTGGAGAATAAAGAACCTGGTTTATTTGCCCAGAAGGAAGTGAATTATGTGCTGTTTTCCAGGAGCAGTATCTTCAGATGCTCTGAGGGTCTTTAATTATGATTGCCAATTGTTAAACAAAACTAACAAAAGCATGCTTCACACATAAAGACAGTCATTTAGACTGTAACATGAACAGACCAGCCGTGATGTAGCATTAAAAAATGAGCTATTTTAATTGAACATACCATTAGAAAATAATGAAAAAGTTCTGACAATTTAACCCAGAAGGAAAGGCCACTTCCTACTTGCCTGAGTTTAGGTATTAGGGTTGAGAGTCTAGGAGTATCAACAAGCTTTAGGTTATCTGTGTGGGTCTGGGCCATCCATTAATGTCTTTCTATGGTGTTAAAGAAAGAAAAAAGCAAACTTACTATGATTCGACTTTTCACTGATACTAGGAAGTTAAATGAGATAATCTTTTGGAGATTTTCTGAGACCTCAGGTGTCCATAGGTTTCAAAATAAAACTTTAGCATCTGAGTTAGTAAGCTAAAAGGATGATCATCACTGTTAAAATGCACACAGTTGAAACTTACATCTGCTAAAGGAAGAATCTAGAAAAAAACTTCAGGCTTCAGGTTAAGATTGATATCTTTGAAAAGTTCAAGAAAAAAAGTTTTTGGTCATGATTCCAAATTAGTAGATAAAGAGATGTTTGAGAACCTGAAATACAAGGAATTCTTTGGATTTTAAAAGGTCTGTTATGTTGTCAAGACATTTTAAGGGTAGAAATACTGCTATAAAGTTTTTTGTTTGTTTGTTTTCATGGTTCTTGATCTCACCAAAAGGAGTTCAAAGTATTATTTTTGTTGGGTTTAGTTTTGGGGTACAATCTTTAGGAAATTTGATATGGCATCAGGAGCTTTCATTGACTTCTCCCATCCTGAATTCTCCTTGCTTCTTACAGACTTTCAGTGGCCTTAGTTGTCAAATGAATCCAGGCATTTGAAGGCAGTTGGACCCTCTGCGCTTGAATAATTAAGTGAATACTATTAAAGAAAGGCTGCACATCAGTAACTTGGAGGATTCAGGGTGAATGAGCCACTTTTCAGAACCTGCATGACAATTTTGAAAATTAAACCCAGTTAATAGAAAAAAATGCTAAATCAATGGCTATAAAATTTAATGAGTTTATAGCAGCCTTAACACAGTAGGACTGAATTATCATGTTAATTTAATTTCCATTTCTAAATGAACCAGAAGGCACAATAAAGGTCAATTAACCAGCTACCTTCCCTGTCTTCTTTTTCTTTTACTGCCGGTTTTAAATCACATTCAGCCCCAAAGCACTCACCCTGCTTCTGGAAACTCATTAGTTTTTCTTGAAATTAAAACAAAAAAGAAAGAAAAAAAAAAAAGAAACAAAAACTAACAACTAACCATGTGCTGAGTGAGGACAACCACTGAGTGTGTTCCACAAGGATGGGGACGTATGTGTTCAACGGGAAGTCTTTACCCTTGTCACATTGAGGATATAAACTCAGTTGCACCAAGCCTAAGGAAACATGCAAGTTGAAGGTCGCCATTATTTTGTGTTCCAAGTGTTCATCTACAGTGAAAAAGCTGTGTGTGCTACTCTTAACATTTATGAGGCAAAGAAAGAAGGGGAATCTATCTGTGTCATGTGGGGCCGCTGTGAGTACAGTGAGAACCTCAAGCTCTGCACAGCCTGCAATTTTAGCATTGAAATGTGTCACTTCCTATTAACGGGTTTTTAAAATTACTTTGAAAATTTTATTTAATAGAGGAAAACAGAGGTCAGATCCCTCCCACTCACAGGCAAAAATTCAGTTCTTGTTTTGGGTGTAATTATTTTATAGGTAATGGATTGCCTATAGTTTGATGCAATATCTATCGAAATTTTCAAATCTGCTAATTTCTAGCAATACAAACAACATCAGGGGACTAACTTGGGAAACAAAATATATTCTTACAAAACTTTTAGTACTTCTTCTTTTTTTTTGTACTGGAGATTGAACCCAGGGACATTTTTATCACTGAGCCACATCCCCAGCCCTTGTTTGTATTTTATTTAGAGACAGGGTCTCCATGAGTTGCTAGAGCCTCACTAAGTTGCTGAGGCTGGCTTTGAACTCTTAATCTTCCTGCCTCAGCCTCCCGAACTGCTGGGAGTACAGGTGTGTGCTACCATGCACAGCTCCAAGACTGATTTCTAATCCCAATGTTTGCCATAATTTGAAGAGTGATTGGATGATATTGCAATAAAGATCAGAATTTTTATATCAATTACTTGGAAGCCTGTCTAAAACCAAATAGTGTCGATAAAGTTTCACAGGGGACCACAAAGCTTTCAGTTGATGCTAATATTCTTTCTCTTTTTCTTTTCAATGTAATGTAGAAGAATGAAATATTTGCTAAAGTTTTCTTGTTTGGAATTATTTCATAGAATTATAAAACTTTAAAAGAACAATGACTTGAGCAACCTACAAATAATGATAATAATGCTTAATACTGCCCTTCTTTCTGATATGCAAAAAATAGTTTATATGCTATTGTTACTTTTGCTTTACTTGATACCACATGCTCAATGATATAACCACATATTAAATTTTCTATGGCAGGTCAAAATAGCAATGCATAGATTTCACAATTACTATGATTTATAGTTAATTACTAACTTATAACTTCATAAATAAGAAACCTCTTCCTTGCTTAGGGGAAATGAAATATGTTTCCTATAATCTTAAAAATAAAAGAGTTAAGTAAGCCATAATTTTATGAACACTAATCACAATAACAACCACTTACAGAGCACACACATGGTCTGTGTATTGTTCTATGTACTTTACCTACATTAATTCCATTCCTTTTCCTCCAGGATTTTTTTTTTAAACCTAAGTGGCTTCCACCTGGGATTCTCTCATATCTTACTGTGGATTCAGCCTTAGTGATAGGGGCTTGCTAGGGTGAGTTTTGGCATGGCACAAACATTATAGCTTGGTGACTAAAGCCCAGGAAGATAGCTTTGTCAAAATAAATTAGAGAAGTCTCTTCAGTTGCCTAAGATGAAATTTGTACTTTTTTTCAGACTAACCTTGTGTTCTAGCTAAATGAATTAGAAGCTGTATAATCTGTAGATGTTTATGGCATTATTATTACATAATAGTAAAAAGCTGGAAGCTGGGTATGGTGTTACATCTCTGTGATCCCAGTAACTCAGGAGGTTGAGGTAAGAGGATTGCAAATTGAAGGGCAGCCTCAGCATTTTAATGAGAACGTTGGCAACTTAGTGAGAACCTATCTTAAAATTAAAATATCTAAAAATTACTAGGGCTGTTGCTCAGTGGTAAAGCCGCCATGGGTTCAATCCCCAGTACTAAGAAAAAGACAAAACAAAAACTGAGAACAACCTAGATAGATGCCCATCTATCTACCCATGAAGAGGTCAACACAAATGATAGACATTCAAATGAATACTATTTAGCACTATAAAGGAAGATACTGCTGGTATGGGCTACTTCAGGAATGAGCCTCAAAAACATTATCCTAAGGGAAAGAAGCCAAACACAAAGGAGATCATATATTGCATAATTTCTCTTATATGGAATATCCTGAAAAGGCCAATTTATAGAAAATGAAAGTTGGTTAGTGTTTTGGTGGGGCTGGGAGTAGGAACAGGGATTAAGTGAATGTGAGTAATCTTATTGGGAGAAAATTGTTCTTAAACTAACCAATAATGATTGTGTTAGCTTTGCATCACTATGACAAAAACCTGAGATAAACAAATTAAAAGGAGGGAAGATTCATTTTGGCTCATGGTTTCAGTCCACGTTTGGCTGATGCTATTGGTTTTGGGCTTGTGATGAGGCAGAACATCATGGTAGGGAGCACCAGGTGGAGTCAAGCTACTCATCTGATGGAAGCTAGGAAGCAGATAAAAAGAAAGTGAGTGAGCTAAGGGGCCAGGGACTCAATATCCTTTGCAAGGGCACATCTACAGTGACCTAACTTCCTTCCACAAGGCTCCACCTCCTAAAGTTTAGACCACCTCCCAAGAATCTCATAGACTGGCAACCAAGTCTTTAACACATGAGACACTCCATGGGGGACATTCCAGATTAAAACTGTAACAGTAATAGTTGCAACAGATTGGTAAAGTTCCTAAGACATAATTTAATTGTACACGTGAAATGGGTGAATTCTATGACATATAAAATATATCTCAATAAAGCTGTTTAAAACAAAAGAAGAAGCATCATGTGGCTTTGGCCAGGATATTGAATTCCTTTTGTTTTATCTTCCTTATCTGTAAAATGGGGTGACCAACGTTTAGTTCTTATTTGAATCTCCAGCAGCATTTGCTTCTGCTTAACATTCGCTTCTCTCCCTGTTCACTTATTTGGAGAATACTTTCTTCACTCGATTTGATTTCCCTGAGACTGAACTCTCCTGATTTTCTTCACAGCTAGGACTGGCTCAGCTGTTTCACTCTGCAGTGAAGTATCCATCTCAAAGCCTGTGTCATTCATGCTCATCCAGCCTCTGTGGTTTCATATATTGCATAATTTCTCTTATATGGAATATCTTGAATGTCTGTGGTTTCTGGTGCCAGAATTTTTTTCAGAAGGCCTGGGATGCAAGAAATACCTCTCCTGATATTCCTGTGCAACTACAAGTTGATTTTAGTTTTTATATTTTGCTACTACTTTGATAGGCTTTTTGAGGAAGGATGTGCTGTCTAGGTCCTGTTCATGACTGGAGGGCTATTCCTCCAGGGCCTGAGGTTGATCCCCTCTCTGGGAGAGCCATCACTCAATGACTTATTGACAAAATCTTAGCCTTCTCAGATGGCTTGATTCCAGCTCTGAAGGACTGACTGTCCAGCTCCAGAGCTTTCTAGGGGTTGGCAGAGGGCTTCACTGAGAAGCCATCCAGACTCACTTCTTTTTTCGTCCTTTTTTTCTCTCTTCTCTGGCCTTCCACAGGTGTGGATCCCAAGGGTGTGGGGACCTCCACCTCAGTCTGCTTCTTGCATACCACAAATTGTGAGGAAGAGTGGGTGAGCTAGGACATTTGCACCACTTGAGATTGTACTCTATTCTACCAAGAGCCCATTCTCCATCCATTTTGATCCCTTTTGGGGACTTACAGTTAGGTCTCTGAAGGACTACTGAAAGAGGATGGGGGCAATGGAACTCTGAAGCAGTGTCCTTGCCCCACCCAAATCCCCTTAGACCCTTCCTGTTGCTTGAAAGTATCCTTTCACTAGCTTCTTGGGCTTTGGCTCTTAAGGCCCAGGATGTGTATGTGTTCTTTGATGGACAACTCTCATGGCACTGTGGCTTTGCCCTGCAGGGTCAGAAAGCCAGGAGTGCCTAGTTTAGATCCCAGCTCCTACCACAAGAACCCATTGTCATTCAGAGACATAAGGCTCATTCTGGTTCCCCACTTCTCTCCTTCCTCTCCCCATAGGTGATACATGTAACTCTTTTCATGAGCTCAGCCTCCTACTTCCTACTGCCAAACCTGAGGCTGGGTGGAAAACTCTTGGCCATTCATGTCCTGTCAGGTTCTTTTGAGCCAGACCCTAAGATAAATGTTTGTGTTTAAGTGCTTTATTAAGGAATTGTCTCCAGAAGAAATGGAGAGGGAGAGGCAGGACAGGGAAGGGGAGGAATCCAGACAAAGATAAAATCTCCAGCAGAGACTGTTGGAAAACAACTTTGTCTGATCAGTAGAATAATTCTAGGGTACAATTTGACCTCATAGTTTTCCCACCATAGACAGGGGAGTTGGACTTTCACACTCTTGTACTCAATCAGATTGATTGAAAATGCGTTCTTATGGTGGGAGCTGGGATCTAAACTTCCTGGCTTTCTGACTCTGCAGGACAAAGCCACCCCAGGGCCATGAGAGTTGTCCACCAAAAAACACATACACATCCTGGGCCTTAAGAGCCAAAGCCCAAGAAGCTAGTAAAAGGATACTTCTAAGCAGCAGGAAGAGTGTAAGGGGATTTGGTTGGGGCAAGGGCACTGCTGCAGAGTTCCATTGCCCCCATCCTGATCTTGGCAGCATGACCAATTTCAATAATGAGTTCTGACATGAGGCCTTTGAAAACCAGCCTAACCAGCAGTCTGATTCTACCATAGTAGATCTTGTAGACTATTTAAATTTGTACTGGACTGCATTCTAATGAACCTGTTTGGATGAATTGGTTTCAAAATGTCCCATTAGATAATGAAATGAGTTAATCTTTTTTTTTATAGACTGTGTATTTGCTATCAAAATGCTGCAGTGTTTGCCGAAAGAAGCAATCCTGGTCCAGGTCTAATTGATATTGAGCTGTTCCTCAGAGTAGTAATTACCCAACAAACTTAGTTGCTCTTGAGGCCACTCAGAATGATAATAGGAATATGTCATCAGCATAAAGCAGGATGCTATGACAGAAGGTCATGTATCCAGGTTATCAAAAGATGTATCAAATGGTCTAGGAGGAAACTAAAAAGTAGGTAAGCTAGGACATTTGTACCATTTGGGATTGCAATCTGCTCTGTCAAGAGCCCACTTCCCATCCATTTTGATCCCTTTTTGGTGTTACAGTAAAGGCTCCGAAGGGCCATTAAAAGCCAGGAATCAATATCGAGATCATGCAAGTTGGCCTATAAATGGTTTCTATCTATAAAATCAAAGGCTGACAATAGAGTACTAAATACCGCAAGCCTCAAATTATTTTTAAACATTTTCTCTAATAGAAGACATAGAGTGTAGTAATAGTCCACAACAGAAAAGCTAGCTCTAAAGCATTTGCCCTCTTCCTGTATAACATTAAATAGAAAGATCTAGGCAGGCAGCTGTGAAAGAGCAACCTGGTACAGATATTTGAATAGGATATTCTGAGGGCTACTGGGTGGTAAGAAAGGAGAAAAAAAAACTGCTATTTTTTTTTTAACTAACAGCAGACTATTCCTTGTCTATTTTGTAGAAATTATGCTATAGGTAATTAAGTCAATAATTTTACGTACCATGTAGAACAGAATTTGTGCTGGGAGGTTCTTCTTAAATTCATCATTTGAATGGAATCCAATGAGTAGAGACACTGGATTTTTGTTAGAGAAAGTTATAGTGTACTTAAAGCATGGGACAAATGTGGCAGAGTTCTAAAAATAAGAGAAAGCAACAATTATTGAATTCCTTTAATGACTGGAGTACGTGTGCACTGAGATTTGTGTGCTGAGGGTTAGAGACAGGTGACCTGATGGGGGAAAGGATGAGAGAGAAGAGGTAGAAAGATATTGGTTGTTAGCATATGTGCAGGTAAAAAGCAGGAAAACTAAGCTCAGTCATCAAGCCCAAGGCAAGGAAAAAGTTTGAAAGAAATGGAGACAAAGACAAAAACCAAGAAGCAGTCACCTAAGAACTCTAACATTATTATATCAATATGTCAAAAAAATCTTGATGGATGCTGAGTAGCCATACACATTCATTCCTAATAATTTCTCAGTTCAACTCTAAATAGAACATGTTTCCTTAACATGATAAAGAGTTCTGAATAATAAATAAATAGCCAAGCTATGTTTGAGGGGAAATACTTGAGATGTTCATTTCAAATTTGAAAAGTCATAGAAAGATGTCTGCTATTAACCAACATGTGTCTGGAAGTCATGATCAACAAAGTCAAGAAAAAGAAAGCACTGTGACTTGAGATGATGTGGCTGCCTTGTTTCTTGAATGGCTATTGACATTTGTTCAGTGGCAAAAAACACAGTTAACTGACCATTTCCAGCTTCCCACGCAGCCCCTATCTGATAACTTATGCTCAATGTGGAACTTCTCTAATGGACTTTCCTTTCCACTCATTTTCAACACAACTAATTGGGTTGGCTAAGTCTTTGTTATTCTGCATCACAGTTGGACCTTTAATGCTCAGTTTTCCTTCTTTCTCCCTTCAAATTTTTACAGGTGTTACACTCACACACTTCCTGAATTTTAATTCTTTTTCAATGTCATCTTCTCAGAAGACCTAAGGTACATTTTTTTTTTCGGTAGCATGAATGACCCAAGAAGGCAGGAGGTAAGTAGGGGGTAGGGATTGGATCATTCTCTGCTAATCTGGCAATGAGATGTGGGGCACAGATATTGTGACACCAACTGGAAGTCCATTTGCTAAAACTGGTGCAATTGCCTTGTTGTTAGTAAGTTGCATTGAGGCCATACACAGGAATAGTGAAAAGTTGAGGGCAGTTAACAATTGAACATTGACAGAGAAGCTCTTTTCAGAGTCTCCTACTGTCTGTACTGTGTGAGCAGATGAGGCTGAAGAGTAAATTTGACAGCTAAGAAGATTGAATCGTCAATGAAAGATCTGGTATGCTGAGACCAGGGTCCTGACTGGGAAAATGTAGGATCCTTGACACATGAGATCGAAACACTTTGATTGATGCCCTCAAAAGTTTTGATTTCTAAGATTCTGTTGAACAGTCAGAAGTGCAGAGGTCACTCACTTATTCTTATTAAGAGTCAGCACTCTCCCTAGATGGAAGCATACCTCTAGAGGCATGCTTCTTGCAAGGCAGTAGGTGTCCCTCTGAGGATCTGCTCTCACCTCTTCTCCTGCCCACCAGGTTGATAATTAAAATTAAATTGAAGCAAAACCCAGATAGGGTTTTGGAAGAAAGGGAACTTCAAGAGTTAGCATCTGGTAGGAGCTGTTCAAATTGCTTGACCAGGAATCTGGAACATGATACTAGATGAGAGTGAATTTATTAACTTGGGGATATTATTTCACAGATACAGGATTTAATAACCTGGCAAAGAACCCAAAAGCCTGCCAAAAACAATGGCCCACAGTTAAAGTGCCTGAATTCCTGTGGCAGATGATGCAAGAGGGGATTAAGAGGTTCATAGAAGCACACATTCTGGAGTAGATGAGTTATGAGTCTGAAAGCCATGCAGGAAATATGTTCCATAGGACCAGCCAGAGCACATACCAAGCCCAGGAAAGAGAGATGCTAACATTACTTAAGAAGTTCCATTGTAGCTGAGAGACTAAATTGATAAAAGGACAGTGGTCACAGTCTCTGCTACAAACAGCCTGGGAAGCCAAACCACAAACTTCTCAGCATTCCGTCCCCCACCCAGAGCCATCAGGACTTAGCTGCAATGGCTATCTTCCTCATTTTTGCTTCTGATTAGGTTGCTCCTAAAACAATCTTGTAAGATGCCCACTTTCACTTAGCCTGCTTCCTGCTTCTTTATGCCAATAGCCTCTTATCAGAACATACTGAAAACCTTCCCTTACTTTTCACTATCAAGCTCTTTTTTTTTCCTCCCCTGCCTGCCTTTGAGTCTATGCCAAACACAAGTGATGGTGACTGACTCCCTTGTTTAGCAAGCTCTGAATAAACAGCCTCTGTTTATTATCATTTGGGTGGTCTTCATCCACTTCCACATGGCCCTCCTCCACAGGCAGAAGCTGATGGTGGAAGAGGCTGTCACAGTCCTCATTGATACTAATGAGGATTATGGGGCGCCAAAGCTATAGAGGCCAGGTGGTGGCACTTAACTGCCAGAAGCCAGGAGGTTGTAATTTTTTGGGAAAACTGCCAGGGTTGAGTGGCAGCCAAGGAGGCGAAATCTACAGAGAGCTATGGAGAGATAGTTAATAGAATATAAATAACATTGCTAGCGGTAAAATAGAGAAGTCAAAGTATTGCTCAATGTACTGCATCTTCTTAATCACAGAAAACAGTCATGGAAGAGTAGGAAGCTGAGGGCATCACCCCAATATAAAGCCACAATCCCATTTGTGGTTCTTGGACCGGGGCCAGTTTAGGGACCCAGAACTCAGTGCCTAAAGAAGTTTCTGGGTTCCAGTGGGGGTTCCATGGTAACCTCATGGCATCCCCATGGCAAGGATATAAGGTACAAATTCCTCCAGCTCCTCCAAAACAGGACTCGTAGTTGTTTACTTGAGTGATTATGCAATAGACTCATTGAACTTGCTGGCTTGCACTGTGGCCTCGTGGGTTGTCTTTTTTGGGGTTCCTAAGTATATAATTGGAATTGAAGAAATTGGAACTTTAACCTATGAAGTAAGAACTATGATAATGAAGGGGGGCCAAGAAGAAGCCTTTGAAATTGCCTGCCCACATTCCTGGCCAAGATAGGACATGAAGGGCAATATCACACCATGGGAGGGAAGGTGAAGATTAGCCCCACTTACGGGTCTCAAGGATGTAGGAGTGTGTTTCCTTATCACATTTCCACTTAATTAACCATTCTGATCCCTGCAGAAACAGATGGATTCTAGAAAATGAGAGTGGACTACCACAGACTTAATCAAGTCACAGCTTTGACTCGGGACTCTGGCCGAGTGGAACTGGTTTGTTAGCGTAGATGGATAATGCTTGTTACACCATAACCATTGATTTGATGATGGGGCTTTTTTTTTTTTTTTCTTGCCTTATTAGGAAAGAGGTTGGAAAGAGGATGGAAAACACTGTATACTTATAGTTTTGACCTAGGACTAATTTTAGGTCTCCCTTACTGTGCTGTGGCTGAAAAAAATCTAGACTCTTGGGACAGCTCACAGGATATCATTTGTTTCATGACGCTGATGACAGCAAACTGGTCAAGAAATGCGAGACAGGTTAGCATTCTGATGGTCTTGGTATTTAGTTCAAAGAGTGGTAGATACATTCCACTAAAACTTAAGGACCTTTGATGAAATATTTGGGGTTCCAGTGGTCCTGGGGACATGTTGGGACATTGTCCCCCAAAGTATAAGACAGTTTGTTTCATTTTTCATTCATTGTCATAAAGGAGGAAACATGTGCCTTGGCCATTTCAAGTATTGGAAGAACGCATTTCACATCTGGGAATATTGCTCTAGCTCATATATCCTGTGACCCCAAAGGCCATCAGTTTTGAGAAAGTTCTGAAATAGGAAAAGTTTGGCAACAACAGACAGGTGCCTGTAGCTTTCATGTGGGTATTTCATATCGTAGAGTTCAGTGTGCTCAGCACAGTGCTATATGCAAGACCACAGCCAAAAGGGCATGAGCATCCCAGATCACCAGTCACTCATCACTCTGTTCCATGAGTTCAAACCTATGGCCATATGAGGAGAGGATAAGGTGTGAAGGGGTGTACATCCAACCAGTTGAAGGAGAAAAAATTCTGAGGCTGATTTGTGAATGGGTTGGCTTGGTACAGGATTGCAGGCTGAAAATGGGTAGTAGCAGCAATATAGCTCTATGCAGGGAGGCTTTGAAAAGTAATGTGAGGAAAAAAAATCTTCCTATAGTAAAGTTTTGAGCATGTGTCTGGCTGTCTGCATTGTGAGGGAGAAGAAGTGGCTCAAGGTGATAATATATCCAAGCTTCATGCAATGATGAATGGCATGATTCATCTGCTCAAGAGCCGGACCAAGGGCCTGAGAGGAAGGAAAAGATTTGTAGACTAGAGATAAGATTTTGGGGGGATATATGTGGATGGACATGTGGAAACTTTAATGAAAATGATTTTTATATCATATGTGTTAATTAATGTTTGCCAGAAAATATGTACCATTGAAATGGCACTAAAACAATCAACTAGACAAAATAATTCAGATAAGTTGTCATTAGCCAGGCTTTGTCATTGACTACTTTAAAATGGTTCTTGAAAGAGGCTATTGAGGCAGAGACAAAGACTACAGGAGAGCGGAAGAGTGTGGATTCTCAATTTTGAAGGCCAATACTGCTATTGCCGTCTCTGAAAGTCTGATCTACTTACATTAGACACTAGGCTGAGCCCTGGTTTTCCTCAGAGTAGCTGAGGCCTATCAGCTACTTGGTGGCAAGTTGACTTCATTGGACCCATTTTGTCCTGGAAGCACTAAAAATAAATCCTAAAATGAATCTCACAGTAATAAATACTTATTCCAGATATGTCTTTGCCTTTTATGCTCACAGAGCCTCAGTCAGTGCTGATAGCTTCTTCCCTGATTCATAGTGTTTGAACAATGAAGGAAATGGAGGAATGGGTTCATTACCTTGGGTTCTACTGGTCATGTTGCATGTCAGCCTATCAGAGTGACCCACTGAGGACATGTCTAAAAGGGCCATCTTGGGTGCAATACTCTGTATGCCTGTGGGTCTTGACTGTCTCTGTGAGAGAAGATTCTAGGTTGCTACTTCACTCATTCTTAAGGGAAAGAAACTCGTTATCTCTCCTCTGGAATATGGTTTCCCTTTTAAAATGTAATAAAATATATATCGAAATTAATAAGATTTCTTCACATTCAATGATAAGCGAATAACGAAGCCAACTTGAGGTACCAGTATGCAGTGCCCTCAGGCTCTGTCAGAGAGATCCTCCGTGACACCTGATTCCTCAGATGCTTTTTCTCCCATTATTGCTCCAGTATGACCAGGTTGCGACATATACAGTTCAAATTAGCTTGTGAACAACATTAAAAATGATGACATGGTTTGGGGTTTTAGGATCACTCCAAAGTACTCAAAACCATAAAATTCTATTTGCCAAAGTTAAGGTTCTATTGAATTGAGTTGCAGTTGTGAATTATTTTGATTAAATGCTGGCCTTGTCCTCAGAGCCTTGGCAATCTTTCAGCTCAGCTGTTCCATGCATTTCATTTGGAAGCATCATTTCCCATCCTTTCCTTTGGGTCTCTTGTAATCTTGTCTTTTAGAGGATAAAATAAATACACGAGATACAAATAATAACAAGTCAGGACAATGTATTTCATACATATCAATTTAATGGTGCATCCTATGTGTTTAAGGCATTCTTGGTCTGTCTTATTAGGGATCATAAATGTTTATTTTGTGATAAGAAGTCGCATCTAAAATATTCATTTGGATCTGAAAATTGTTAGAAATGCATTCTTACTTCCAAAATGATTGCCTTGTTTTGAACCCAGCTGTGAGTGAGTTATTATTAATCCCAAACCCAGAAAGAAACACTTATCTTTAGGTATGAGGTTATTTGGCTGGAGATAGCTAGAATCAATATCAGATGGTTTTTAAAGAGAATATTTATATTCTTAAAGGTATCTAGGAGAGTGCGATATTGCAAAGAGATGTAAAGTTTACCTAAGAAAAATGATAAGTTAACTACTGAAATTAGTGTCAATCCAAAAAAAGGGGAAGAGAATTACCTTGCCTCTTTTCAGAAAAGCATGTTTATTTCTATGTGTTCTAGAATAATCCTGGTACATTTCATCTGTTGTTATTCAAGGCTATAAATTTTCAATGTTAAAAGCTTAAAAATTTCCAATAGTACTATTACTCTGCAAAAGAGGACAATGGGCGAAGCAAACAGGAAGAGTCAGAATTAGTCTCGAAATAACTCAATATTGGGTTGGAATGGGACTCATATTCACTTAGAAATTTTTCAGAACCACCTGCAGAATACGGAGAAGCTGTATTTAAACTTTAACATAAAATTTCACCAAGGAACCACAGGGAGAAGTCAAAAAACGTCATTTTCTGAAGAGACAAGGACAAGGGAGAAGGGGACGGTTTTAGAAATGCCAGTGGGGGTAAAGGAGTTAACACCTTTACCAAGATGATGGAGGAATCAGCTGCTGTCTGTTTCAAGACAGAGGAGGTCATTTTTTATGTCTAGAATTCCTGTCATTAAAGGGGGATGTCTGGCTCTAGAAAGTGTAACCCATTTTGTACAAGCTGACTAGCTGGGTATCTGTTGTGTGTTTAGGTGCCCTGCTTGGTGCTGTAGGGGTTGCCGAGATAAATAAAGAGTGAATCAGCTTTTTCTTTGCATTCTTACTTTGTGCCAAGCTCCTCACAGGGATTCTGCAAAATGAGTTTTACCATTTTTACTCTAGGGAAATGGGAAGTTCAATGAAATGAAATAACATGCTCCAAGTCACAATGCTTCTAGACGATAATGATAAGATCTTTCATAGGGTTGTTGTTAAGTCCTTGGTGCAAAGTAGAAGCCCCCAAAAGAGTGCTCCCAGAAAGACTGCCAGTCTCCATTTTCAGTGGAGTTATTTTTATCTTAATACTGTTTTCAATCTGCATCATTCCAATTACCAGTTATCACTGGATTATAACACATTCAATTAAGTTATATTATAGATTTTTTTGGTTATGTATTAGATTATGTTTCTGTGACAATGTGTAAGCTCCTTTGAGATCTGAGCACATGACATATCATCAAGGTAAACTTTCACTGCCCCACAACTGGCTCATTGGACACTGCCTGGTGAAGATCTAGGTTTCACTCTTGCTGAAGTACTCCGCATTCACACACTCATCAGTGAGAACCGCTGATGGAAGTAAGGCACAAGGTAAAATACTCACAGTGAAAGAAGAAGCATATGCAAATAATAAGAATTTTACTTTAGGTCAGTATGCTTTAAAACAGTGGCTTTCAACCTTTCCCTCTGAAATTTCGACAGACCTATTTTTCCCTGGATTCAGCATATGTGTGTGCATTCCCACATACAGTCAAAGGTTTCATGAAACAATACTGGTCTTACAATGGGTGATGAGCTCTAATCTGTGTCCAGTCTCCCATTTCATTCTACACCTATCCCATTTAAAAATGCTATCACAATCTACTGGTGCCCACTGATTTAACATGTCATGCTTCTTATTTTATAAAAAAACATTAAGACTCTACTGGCCACTAAATGAATTTTAAAATTGTCTTATAATATCTAGCATGGTACTAAAATAATACTTGGATAATTTGATATGGTAGATTGCAAAATTCGCCCAAATCTTCATTCTCTTCCCATATCAATGTTCTTTGGGTAACTTTGTGGTCATACTTTTATGCTGGCCTTAATAGGCCATTCAATTTGTTTGAGCTGATGGGAAGTTAGTAAAAATGATGCAGTCAGAAAGAAAAAAATGCACGTATGTTTGGACTTGATTGCTCTTCCTTCTTTGTCTTAGTTATGAGAACAAACCCATCTGGTTTCTGGAGCCACATGGATCAGAGCTGAATTTGCTGTAGATGTCCCAGCTGAGGCAACCAGCCAAAACTCACAGGTGTTGAGCCCAGCTAAGATATCAGAGGCATCTTGCTGTCTAGCCAACCACCCCAGATATGTGCAAAAGAAACATTTATTGTTCAATTCCTCTAAGTATTTTTGGTTTGTTACATACTCTTACAGTGACAATTGGTAACACACACACATGGCAGCACCGTTCATGTTTGAGTACATGATGAATTCTTAAAGTCTAGTAGGATGGATAAAGAATGCCTCCATCTTGCCTCATTTCTACTTTAGCACCAAAGTATATCCAGATAGTTGACTGGGGTCAGCTGTCTCCAGGTATTTTCATTTGAAGAAATAAATGGCGGTTCTCAGATCAGCTTGTTGATCACATCATGTGATCTACTTAATTATGACCTAAGCTAAACTTTGAGAACTGCTGAAACAGTGGTTTTCTTTACTTTTTGGAGTTGAAAGCAGCAGGATTATTAATTGGTAAAGACCAGTGGGTGAAATGCACATAATTTTCTTATTCAATTTATTTAGGTATGTTTACGTTATATGTAACTAATATTAACATATTAATCATGCTTTTTTGCTTAAGTGTTTAGTATTTACATGCTAAGTGGTTAAAAGTAAAACCTTATTTCTGGACCTTTTTTTTTTTAAGTTTATCTTTTATCTGAATACTCTGTATGTTCTGGCTTCGAGTGCTTTTCATATCCTCAGAATCATGTTGGAAATGGAGGCTTCTGAGACTTCTTTGACTTTTAGCAAAATTTAATTTCTAATGTGCAAAACATTTTACCTTTGTTTCGGTTTGCTTCATATTTCACATCTTTCTCTTCCTCACATTTTTTCATTGTCAAATTTCATTAGTCATTGCCTGGCTTGATTTCTTGGTTTTGAACAAATTGGGGGTCAATTTGAAAATCTACTATGCTCTCTTTGATCACTTAGTTATAGGATCAGTCCTTTGTAAGCCTGGTCTCCTCAGGAGACTTCCCATTGTTTGCATCCTCTAAGACTCCACATGTTAGCCTCTGAAGCTGGAGTCATTCATATTGTTAACTTTTAAGATTTTGGGGGGTTAATGTTAGAGTACACTATGTTAAGGTATACAAGTACTTACTGGACAGTTAAATTCACTAGGGGTCAAAAGCAGAATTATTGGGAGATCAAAGTTTTTCTTATTAAGCCTGCAATATTCAGATTTGAGGAATAGAGAAGGCACAACGTAAAAGATCTTCCTAAAAGTAACTCTATATCATTGACTGATCATTAATCAGTTAAGAACTGGTTCTTTTAAGACTGCCTACACTTTCCCCCATTTCTTTCTGGTTTTCCAGCTTTTTGTTTTAGGACTTCTAATACCCTTGCCTTGGACCTTTTTAAAAATAGTTCCCTCTCAATTCTCATATGCTCCATTCCTTCCATTTAAAAGTTAGGCAACTTGAGATATTCAAATGATAGACATTGCTCGCTACTCTGGAAGAAATTTGAAAAAGACGGGAAGATCTGGATATATTATTTGTCCTGGATATCATCCAGAAAGCACGACTGCCCAAAAGATGATCATTACAAAGAACACCAACTGCCACTTTTCTCTGGTATCAGAGACATCACTGAGGCCACCCCAGAATGCCTTCTTTAATAAAGCAGCTGGACATGTCTCCTTTCCTCCCATCAAAGGGTCCTTGGCCTATTTGCTTTACTTACTTCCACCAGCTTGGGCTTCGTCTTTCTTAGTCAGCCTTGAACCCCCAAAGAAGCCAGGTGTCCTAGAGGGAGGAATCCTAGCACCCCAGCAGATAGTCCTGGCCATATTTTCTTTTTAGGTGCCCCCTACATTGCTGTCTTTGCCAGTCAGGTCCCAGTGGCAGAACCAGAATTACTGATTTACATCTTTCATGTTTTTTTGTTTGTTTGACTTTTGGATATTAATGAGTTCTCCGGATTGTGAGATCTCAGGAATCCCTTTAGCCCAGTGGTTTTCAATCCCACATGTACTTTGGAATCACTTGGGAAGCTTTGAAAAATCCAGATGTCCAGGCCACACACAGAGATTGATTCTATCAGAGTTCCTGGGGGTAGGTCTCAGGTCTCAATGCTCTTTTAGAGTTCTCGGTGTTTTCAGTGGGTGGCAGGGTGGAAAGCCAATGTGCCAGTCCATTTCTCACCTCATGTTCTAAATTCTTTACTTGTGAAATTGAGATGTTCTAAGCCTTTATACTTCTGTGATTTGGGGTAGGAAGGAATCGATTACACAAAGAAGACTGTCTTCTCAAGATGTTCTTTCTCTACTTTTCCCATTCATGATAAAATGTCTCATTTCTCCCCCCTCATTGCTATTAGTCAAAGAATACATTTTTTTCCTGTTTAAATGTGAAGTATGGATCTCATATTCAAACCACTGCTAAGCCAGCAGAAAGTCTTAAAACCCTCATGAATCTTTAAACTCTTCCAAACCTCGTGTACAATTAAATTGAAACATGAAATTTTCTCCACTCAAAGCAAGTACTTTATCCATGGTGTCTCTACATTCTGAAACTCTCAGGTAAGTTTGTGACTTTCCTGGACTGAATGGAACCATTGCATCTTTCCAGACAGTCCAGCTTCACGTATTCAGTGTCACCATGCTTATTCCTCTGTGACCTCTTAAGCTCTAAGGATGTTTTCAGGATGAACAGATTATTAACTTTGGCAGGGAGTTATGGGTATGTATTTGGGTTGGGGGGTGGAGATGGTGGCACTTGCTCCTATATATCTCTTTAACATGGAAAGAACTTGGTTTATTTTGCTTCTATTTTCCTCCCTTAGGATGCAGGAAGAATACCCATGAGGAAAAATGGTATTATTTCACTCTGAGGGCTAACAGCGATGCAAACTTGGAAATGAGAGCAAGTGTGTGTAGATACACAGATCATGAATTTTAAAGTCTGAAGGACCTCTGGTTTATGCATTTAAAAGGAAAATATTCTTTAATCATTAAGACATTGTTTATGGCTTATTTGGGGAAAATTTATCTTAAAACCAGATATAGATTTTGGAAGGAAACCAGAATCCTGGACAGTTAAATTCACTAGGGGTCAAAAGCAGAATTATTGGGAGATCAAAGTTTTTCTTATTAAGCTTGCAATATTCAGATTTGAGGAATATAGAAGGCACAACATAAAAGATCTTCCTAAAAGTAACTCTATATCATTGACTTTAGAAGAAAAAGCTAGGAACTGACTTCATTTGAAGGAATAATTATTTACCTCTCCAGAGTTTGCTTAAATAATTTCAAGGACCAAATTTACAGCTTATATCATGTGCTATTAAATCCCTTTTGGCAAAATCTGTTCAAGCAGGACTGCTTACATTTCTGCTTGTTTATTCATTTGGCATGCCCTTTTTGAATGCCCAGAATATGCCAGATTCTATTATATCCTTTAATCACATCGATGGACAACATGGTTCCTGTCCTCATGAAACTTACAGTTTAGTAAGAAAGATAGTCAAATGAATGTAAGTGATCCATAAGATGATCTAATTTCAGTGGTTGTAAATGCAATGTGAGGAAAATTATAGTGTGCAATGAAATCATTAACATGGGAGGTGACTTGCCTGGGGCCCTAAGATGTTTTTCCTGAGGAGACAATATTTTGGCTGGCATTAGGAAGTTTAATAGGCATTAGCTCACATGTTATTTTGCAAGGGTACATTTTAATCAAAACCTTGAAAGCTCATATATGTAAAGGAACCAGTTCTAGGTGATCAGGTGCCTAAGATGCATGTATAAAATTTAATTTAGAAAATCAGTAACTGTATATTCATAGAAGACAAAGGTAAGCAAAAGCAGCAAACATGACTAAAAAAATTATATCCATTCACTCTAAAAATATCTGCTCTGGGGATATAGCAGTAAACAAAACAAACTCCTGCCCTCGTGAAGCTTACACTATATTGAAGCAGATGATTATAAACAAAATCAATAGGTGGCATATATAGCATGTTATTTACAACTGCTCTGAAGAAAAACCAAAGCAGGTGGGGAGTTAGTGAGTGTTGGTGTTTGCCAACTCATCACAACCTGATTTATAGCATAATGCTCTTGGAAGAAAAATGTCTTCTCATCCTCCCGCAGATCAGCTACTTGGATTGTGGTTAGCTTGGGCTCCTTTCATATTTGAATGCTGACTGAAATTCTTTAGAGCTGTCACCTTTACATTGTTGTGAAGACATTAATATCATTTTTCTCATGACTTCCGATTTGCAGACATCAGAAAAGGAAAAGTGCTAGCAGAGAAGTCCTTGGATGCCGCAGAGCAACAGCCTCATCTATTGCCTGTGTGCCTTTGTGTGTCTCCAGAGTTGAGGGAGGGTGGTGTGATATGGAGGAGAGAGCTGGCCCATGGCCTGATGGATCTTCAGTCAAACCCTAGCTCTGTGATTCATAAGCTGTATGATCCCTGGGAAATTAGAGCATCTCTGATCCTTAGTTTCCTCTTTGTAAAATAAAAGATCTGGACCAGATCTCTAAAACTCTTTCAAACTTAAAGACTTCCTAAGCTGCAAGACTCAGGAATGCCAACTGGGGCATATGAAAGCATCCTCCTCACCCCACCCATACAATACATTACCTGTATTGGTCAGTGTGGCCTTTCTTCCAAGAAGATAAAGAATATATTGCACATGAATTATGTCATTTTAATAAAAATAATAATTTTTAATAATATCAACTACATACCAATTGCAGTTCATGAGAAATGCAACTAGTATGTAGCTGATATTATTAAAAATTATTTTTTATTAAGTAATGAGTATTTATAATAAATATATGAGTATTTATAATACTCATACAACCTTAAAATATGAATGTTATTATTATAATTTACATTTTACAAATGGCAAAGAAAGTAAATTGTCTGAGGTCACACAGGTAGCAAGGGGAATAATTAGGAATCAAATCCAGGCAGACGATGTTCTTGGTCTCCAAGCATACTTTTGAATATGTGTCCCATTTAAAATAATTTTGAGTACTCAACCTAATCAGTCTGTTTATTGATTTAAAATTATATTGATTTAAAATTAATATTAATTAATATTAATTTGATCATAGTGTTTACATTATAAAACATACATAAAATAGAAACTAAAAATAATGATCTAATGTTAACATTTAAAAAGCACATTTTACTATTTTATTAAGAGTAAAATGTTTTGTTTCCATAAATGATATTGAATACGCTTTCTTATTTTTTGTTTTGAATTATGGCTGACAGTGTATAATTCACCTATTCAAAGATTTGTTTCTAACTGTAAAAGATGCCTCACAAAGATGTTTGAATTCTTTTGGCAGATGTATGTCATTAGCTGCCTTCAGGTGTGATATGCATTTGTAAATCATTAACCCTTAATACCAGCCTTTTTAAAATTGTTATTTCCTTTTCTTTCTTTTCATTTTTCTTTTCGGGTACTCTACCCTGAGCTACATGCCTAGACTTCTTAATTTATTTATTCTTTTTAGTTATGCACAACAAATGGTCAAAAAATATATGAAAAAAAATGTTCAACATCTCTAATAATTAGAGAAATGCAAGTTAAAACTATACCAAGATTCCACCCCACTCTACCCAGACTTTTTTATTTATTTGGGGGGCAGGGTCTTGCTAGGTTGCCCAGGCTGAGCTTGACCTTGTGATCCCCCTGCCTTAGCCTTCTGAGTCCACAGGATTAAAGGTGGGTGCCGCTGTGCTTGGTTTTCAAATTGTAGTTTTAAAAATTCTCTTAATTCCTGATTAAGTTCCTGCAAACTTCCAGGAAGGGGGTATATTTTTATATTAGTAAGAGGTTAGATTAAAACCAACTATTCTAAGGATCTTGAAGCTGGGTAGAATACTTTGTTACAGTTGGGTTTTTTTTGACACTGATAAGGGAGATTTTATAAAGCTCATCCCTCTTTAGCCTGTGTTCTCCAGAAAGCAGGATCTGACTTTTTTTGAGCAGTGTACAGTCCTAGGGAATAGGAGGGAGGGTCAGGAGAGGAGGACCTGCTAAGGATACATTACAGAGCTGGTCACTGTCTTGTGTAGAAGATGACAATTGCTCACTATTAAGAGATGGTGTTTCTGTAGCCCCAAGATGACTGCTTCTCAGGACAGTCTCCAGGGAAAGGCATGCTCTCTAGCTCCCATACTCCATTGTTCAAAACTTCCCTCCACTTTTGGGTTACATGTGTGTATACTCAGGAGAGCCACCACTTTAGTTTTTCACCTCTCCTAGTCAACAGGAAAGATCCAGGCTGAGAGGAGAGAAAGAGTCACCCTTGCAGGTCTGGGGCAGTGAGCTGTCAGCTTGTGTCTGCTTGACAGAGCCCAGGGCCCATGCATCACTTGTGGCCTGCACAGGAGAGAGGCGGGGCTGAGAGCTGAAATGACACCAGAAAGGTGACTGATAGACACATTGAAATAATGTCTTTGACAGCAGAAAGCACCGAGCTATGTAAACATTTTCAAATAACCATAATCAAAATGCTCTTTTAAATACCTTTTTAAGAAATAAAAAACATTTATCATTTATTAACTGTTAAAACATTACCTATACCTGCCTAGGTACAGCATTCTGCAGCAGGCTGCAGAGTATGCTCTATTATAAACTCCACTATGGACTATTCAAGTAGGTGAATCCCTTTCTTTCCCCAGGATGCTCATATCGTGTATGCAAGGACCCAGCCAAGGGACTGACTCCTGCACTGAGCTCAACCTGTTTATTAAATATTGGCATAACAATTTCTTATTTTTTGAGCGAAAATGAATAGAAGACGTTCTAAAATATTTTCTAAAGAAGTTCTATTATTTTATTTCCTTAAAACAGTAGACTGTCTTGCCCCATACTTTGGAGCTCAGTAGTCCAAATTTTTCTTTTTAAATATTTATTTACTTGTGGATGAAAACACAGTATCTTTATTTATTTTTGCCTGGTGCTGAGGCTTGAACCCAGTGCCTCACACATGCGAGGCAAGCGCTTTACCACTGAGTCCCAGCCTCAGCCTCAAGTAGTCCAGATTTTTCTAAAACATTAAGAGAATTAATACAGTGACATTACTGGATGTGTAAATACATCAATGGCTATCTGTTGTAAAATAGGAACTTTGTGGTCATCAGGCTTGGGTCTCAATTCTGCCCCTACTGTTTACTACTTTGTGTAGTCTTGGCCAAGCTACTTAACCTCAATTTCCTCATACAAAAATGAAAATAATGACACTTGTCACCTACCTGGCAATGGTAAATTCTCAATAAAAGGAAGCTACCTTTATAGTACTAGTAGTTGACATAACAAGGGGCAAAGAGGACCAGTATGCAGCAGACTGCCATTATTACTTCCACTGTAACCCAAGGTTTACAAGGTAAGAGGAAATGAATTTTCTGCCATCTCCCACTCTTCTGAAGACCCCTTCCTGGCATAATACTGTTGGGTAGGACAGTAGGCAAGAATTCATGCACATGAAACTACATGATTTATCATCTACACTACCTTAGCTTAGAAGCTGTGGAATGTGGAACTCAAATTGTTTTCCTTACTGATCTAATTCTTTATCACAAGATTCCTTCCAGAGTTCCTACTCAAACCTTCCCCAGATGAAGAAAATCAGAATCCATGCCCCTCTGTCTCTAATTACTATTTACTTAAAATATTTATTTCTGTTTCATTAGAATAATCTAATCAGTATGGGGGGAGGGAGAATCCTGCTTTCTGAGGCAAACTTTGTGGGGCAAGATCTGTTTGGGCCTTGTTAGAGCTTCTTTGCTTGATCACCCTTGTACACTGAGAGGTATTCATCATTTCCCACACTTCTGACTGCAGCTTATCCCTGGATTCGGTCTCTTTGGTCTCTCTGAACTGTGTACTTTCAACTTTAAATGATTTTATGTCTACTAATCTTGGTAAACTTTACCTTTTTCCTATTTAGTGAATTCTACCCTTGATTTTTTCCTCTGATTGACAGGGTCCATGCAACAATAAAAATGTCCAGATAGAAGTTCCCTAAACAATTGATAACTTCCCTTTTATAATCTTATCTAACATAACACAATTTAATATTCTGCTTCAATTAATGAGAAGAAATGATATTGCAATACACACGGGAGTTTAGTCTCTAAGTTCCATATGGACTCATCCAATCTGGCCTAAAATCCCAGTTCCCTGTACAGGTGAGCAAAGGTAATGCTACAAAGTAGAGTTTGCATGAAAATATGAGCCAAAGGGCCACAGCTGAATGTCTGATTGGCACTAATCCTTTTTGCATTGCCAGTTCCCTCCAGGCAGTAGCAGCTCCCAGGACAATGCCCACCTTTCTGCCTAATCGTATCTCTTAGGCTCTGGTCTTTACTTGAGGCAGGGGATAGAGAGAAGGTACTTGGAGTAGTCCAGGGTTTGTAAAGAATTGGGAATGCTAGCTTTTCTGACAGCATGCTATGACCAGTGTCCCCAGGTGTTTTATAGCAATGGCAGTGAAGGATTATGATGTGTGTGTGTGTGTGTGTGTGTGTGTGTGTGTGTGTGTGCGCGCGCATGAAGGGAGAGAGGGGGGGGGGGAAGATAGAGGAAGAGAGAGAGAGATGTTTTACAAGGATAGGGGGCAATGCTGCTACTGGTAGTTGGGGGACATTTGGTGGGTCTGTGGGGGGAGTTGCTGTACAGCTTTGACATTGACTGGGTGAAGACTGACCATCTGTCTTTTGGGAATTACGTGGATTCTCATTGAATTTTTTTTTTGTATTTTTGCAAATCATTAAAACATTTCTTGTTGAAAACATATAGCTGTTCAACTATCCATTCATTCATCTGTCCCATCCTAGAACTTCAAATAGAACCTCTCACAGTAAGCTTACATTAAAATTCTTTGGAGCTCATGTTTTTTTTTTCCATAAAGATATTTTGTATGTAGATTAGGCCCCCTGGTGCCATAGCACTGTATTTTTTTCTATTCTAACTTTTGTCACTCTTCATTCTATTTGCTTATTTTATTATCTGTCTTTGCTACCAGCCTGTGAGTGACTTGTTTACCAGTATGTTGCTGAGGGGCCATCCCTCTGCTTGACATTCAATTTGGATGTGTTAGTCTGGTTGTATATAAACAGTACTTTGTGTATGTTTTCCAAATATTGAAAAAAGTTCCTCAGCTTTATTCCTCAAAAACTGGTTTATTGCACGTTGCTTTTTATCATATTGCACAATGATTTCATCTTTAATATTAAGGGTGTATAATTTTTATCTCCTCTGTGTTTCAGCCACACACATTTCCACATAGCTTCAACTGAGGCAGGCACTGGCATGGCAATTTTAGAGGTTTTGATGACAGCTTTGGTCTACAGGGCTCATTCATCTTTAGGGCTTTCATCTCCATCTGCCAGGCTGAGGTGATTCTTCCAAGAAGCACTCCGATATGCTGAACATGTGTTTGGGTTCATGGGTCTGTGTGTCAGACTAAGACTCTGAGCTGATGCCTCAGTCGCAAAGAGGGCTGAGCAGAGCTCTAAGGCAGACGTGGCAGGAGCAGGACACTCTCAGGAGGAGCCCCGATGTTTCTGATGAAGGGAAACAAATTTCACTCACACTCTGCAGCTTCTCCCTGAAGACATTTTAGCAAGAGCCATGGAAAGGGTTGAAGCTTGAGAGCCATGTTTGCTTGTGTCTGTGGGGACAGAGCCAGTTGTTGGACCTATCAAGAAGCCATTGCAATAAATGGGCCAAGAGACACTTCTCAGAAGAGGATAAACAATCAATCAACAAATACATGAAAAAATGTTCATCATCACTAGCAATTAGAGAAATGCAAATCAAAACCACTCTAAGATGTCATCTCACTCCAGTCAGAATGGCAGCTATTATACATACAAACAACAATAAGTGTTGGCAAGGATGTGGGGGAAAAGGCACACTCATATACTGCTGGTGGGACTGCAAATTGGTGCAGCCAATCTGGAAAGCAGTATGGAGAGTTCTTGGAAAATTGGGAATGGAACCATCATTTGACCCAGCTATCCCTCTCCTCGGTCTATATCCAAAGGACTTAATAACAGGGACACAGCCACATCAATGTTTATAGCAGCACAATTCACAATAGCTAAATTGTGAAACCAACCTAGATGCCCTTCAATAGATGAATGGATAAAAAAATGTGGCATATATACACAATGGAATATCACTCAGCAATAAAAGAGAATAAAATCGTGGCATTTGCAGGTAAATGGATGGAGTTAGAGAAGATAATGCTAAGTGAAGTTAGCCAATCCCCAAAACACAAATGCCAATTTTTTTCTTTGATAAAAGGAGGCTGATTCATGGTGGGAGAGGGAGCAGGAGCATGGGAGAAATAGATGAACTCTAGATAGGGCAGAAAGTTTGGAGGGGAAGGGAGGAGGTATGGGGTTATTAATGATGATGGAATGTGTTGATCATTATTATCCAAAGTACAGGTATGAAGACACAAATTGGTGTAATTATACTATGTATACAATCAGAGATAATGAAAAATTGTGCTTTATATGTATGAGAATTGTAATGCATTCTGCTGTCATATATAAATAAAAACAAAAGAAGTCATTGAGTGCATTTCTTGAAGGATCTATATTTGGCTGGAGGACTACAAGTATAATTGCTTTCTATTTTCTTCATCTTCCTTCTTATCTAATTATTTCCATTTTTCTTCCATTTGGTGAAGAGAAGGCAAAAGAATATTGCACTTTTTTCTTTGATCTTAGTTTATATTTAGGAGAAGAAGAGCAATCCAACAAATATGACCAACACTTCATTAATGAAACCACTCGTTTAGTGGTTGGAGTTAGAAGGGATGCCTCCTGGAGAGTACAGCTAAGGAACCTACCCAGCTTTCAACTTGGCACAATTTTAGACTCCAAGGGAAGTATCTTCAGTGAAACCCCCTTAGGAGATTGGCAAATAAACGTCCTACTTTAGACCTTGCTTAACACTCACTGTCCTGGTTGACTTCAGTGTTGGTTGGAGGTACACATTTGACTCTTTGCATGCCAATATTTTAAAAGGATCAGAGCAGGTAAGTCAGCCTGGTAAACTCATTTCACCATATGATGGATGCAGAGCACACACATCCTGCTTCGACTGCTGTGTTGAGCCTCCATATGTTTGCACAAATCCTCTAAACTCTGAGTCCCCATGCAGGTCCTGGGAAGTACCTTGGAAAGCAATTTACATTCTTCAGCTTGGAGTTGGACTGCATTCTCATCTGAGATACTTTTAAACTAGTAAACTGAGGGTTCTGGTGTCATTGTGTTTACATTACTGGATTTTAAAAATATCAGAGCCTACAGCTTCTTTATGATTCATGAAGGATTTATACCACACACAGGATACGTCTGTATGCAATTCTCAAATCATAGAGATTATTATTATTTTTTCTTTTTAATCATGGCAGCATCGATGTAGACCTGGTTTTGAAAAAGTAATTTTGAGGTGCAAATTTCAACATCTGTATGCCACCAAGACTTCCTGCTGTGGCTCAAGAACTGATACCAGGTTGTTGCAATTTCACTGATGAAAGTCATGCTTGAAGGTGATGGTCACAGAGGGACAGAGCAGATGAAGTTCTCATGGTGCCCCAGCCTCTCAGCTGCTTCTTAGACCTTGGTGAAAAGAACATCAATACTGTTTGTTAAATTTTGTAGATCACCCATGGATTTGGCTTCACTGTTGCAACTTCAGGGAAGGAGACTAGTTAGAAGATATTAAAGAATACAGAAAATGATGAAGGTCACCATGACAGAACTGTGGGCAAGTAGATTGGGTTGGCATTAACCTAACCCCTTCTCCCTTTCCATCCTATTTCTTTCTCTATCTCAATCTTTTCCAAGTAGAAAAAAAGATCTGAGTGTGTACCACAGCCCTGTCTTTTGACCATTTTCTCTGCCCATTATTTATTTAGTATTCTATATTTCTTCAAGCATATATTGCCTCTAGCAATAGTAAAAAATGATAAAACTAAATTAGGTGGAGCCTTGATTTAAAACGTGTGTGGGAGACTTAAAAACTCTGGGGCCACATATAGGCTGGTGTGGTGTTGTACAATAATCATCATCATTTACTGAATGCCTTCTGTGTGTCAGAAATATTGTTAAGCATCAAGAATAAGCAGTAGAAAAGACTCAGTTCTTATCCTTAAGTTAGCTATTGTCCAGAGAAGGGGAAGACAGACAGACAGACAGACACACACACACACACACACACACACACACACAAGAATCAATGTCACAAGTGCCTTAATGGACATATGGATAAAGCATGATTGGAACTGTTAAGAAGGAGTGGGAAGTTTTGGGAAAACCAAGAAATAAATTTTTAGCTGAAAACTGAAGTAAAAGTTTTGGGAAAGTGAGAACCACATACAAAGGAAAATGTGAGGCCTTTGGAGTCCGTAGAGTATGAGTTGCAAAGCTGGAAGAGAGACAAATAAGGGGGCAGGATAAAGATCACAGTAGGTGCTGTGTGTTATATGTCTTCAGCTAAGCAATAGGGAGCCAAGGAAAAATTTTAAGCAATTGAGAAATGGACTCTGAATTGGGTCGTAAAACATCCTGGGTGTAATATTGAGCGGGAAAGGGATACACTGGGAACAAGAAGAACACTTAAAATATATTACATTAGGCCCAGTAAGAAATAGCTGCACCTAAACCAGGACAGGTAAAAAGGAAGGTATGTATGGTTTTCAGAGAGGCTAAAAATATAAAATGTACGAGACTTATTAGGTAATTGGATATAGAATGTGTCTTCTAAGACAACTCAGGATTTTGGTTTGGGTGATACATAGATAATAGTATTTATTCATTTGATACATATTTATTATATACTCTATAGGTCCCAAGAAAAGTGGTGAGCACTGAGGAGATGGAAATACATAGGATCTGCCTCTAAGGAGTTGACATTGTACAATGAAAGACAGACACCTCAATTGATAATAGGGCACTTGCAAAATGGGGTTATGGTGGTCACTTTCAATAAGAAGTCCAATTAGGGGTTGTAGATGATGCCTTCATTTACAGATGTGCTGTGCTTAAGGAACCTATGAGATATCTGATACAGATATAGTGGACATATAGTGACAGAGGACCAGAAATCAGAACACACATTTTGGAGTAGTCAAGGTAGTTCAAGCTAACATTTTGTGAGCAATGAGATCACAAATGAGATTGGGTGGTTTCATAAGAGAAAATGGGTAAGTAGAGAAACAAATTTTAAGAGGCAACAGAGGAAGAAATGCCAGTGAATAATACTGAGAAGACACTGTCAGAGTTATGATAGGGAAACATATGCATCTTATCTGCCATTACTCTTGAAAGTTCTGCTTTGGTAGTATATAGGGTAAGAAGCATCTTCATTATTTCTAGCACCTACTTTGGTTCCTACTATAAAGCAGATACTAAAGAAAAAGTTGATTTAATAAAATTCGACACAGGCTTTAGGAAACCAGTTCTACTCTAAAAGTGTGATGAAGTAAATAGACATAATAAAATATGTGAATTTAAAAAGAGCTGAACTTGGAATTTATTGATTTTATGATCAGGGAACTTTAGTTCTAGACTTTATCGCCAACTGCTGGGCGAGTTACTTGCACTCCAGGAGTGTACTTGATCTATGTACTTCAGGACCCTCTTAGTAAAATCAGGGGATTTCGTTAAGAGACAAAGTCCTTTTGGGTTCTGAAAGTCAGAATTTGGATGTACAATTAAAGGGTCAAGCTGGAGGGATGATATATTATCACATGGTGGTATCCTGTCAGCTTTCACTGATATATTATCTTATAAAGCACTGTGACATTAAATATTTGAGAGTGGAACTCTGGATATTGATTTTTTCCCCCAGTGGTAAATGGCCTCTGCTTCTGAAGAATGGAAGGCACTGCAGAGTTGTTTATACCAGTAGATTGCATCCCTGCAAAACGAATGTCAAACAGTGCATCTGGGTATTGTCTTGATAAATTACATGACTCAGTGATCACTGACCCACATTTTGTAATATGATTTTATAAAACCCGCGTGACAATGCTAATGGAGATAGATGCACTGTGGTTCCTATACAGTACAAGCCAACAATGTTCCTGGAAAAAAAAATGAAAATAGGAAATGTAATTACAGATTTTCTATTATAAGATTTCACATAAAGAAATAATGTTAGGTAGGTAGATACTTTATACCGGGTAGTTGTTAGAACTTCAAACAAATTTACCGAATGCCAACCAATAATACTGCTTTGTCAAAATAACTGTTTATTTCTATGCTTCTAGGATCTCCGCTGGCATAGCACCAGGTGTGAAATAACAGGCTTGTATCCTGTACATATGCTGGGGTGCATGATACTGTGGCTCATGTAGTCTTGTTTTGGGATTTCTGTTTTATGACTTCATTTTAGTAGTGGCAGCCTGCATCTGAGGATTCACAACAGAGAAAAGAGCCTGACCTTATCAATGAAGACTTTATCCTCACTTACAAAAAGAAGAGTACCTCTAATGAGAAATTCACCTGTGCCTACAGAAAAAAAAAAAAACCAGTAGGACAATTATAAAGATTTTTTTTCCTGAAACATAGCAGTTTATATTGTTTTGTCACATAGCCTGCTAAGATAGAAAGAGAAATTTAGTGAGCTTCCAAACACAAGACTTGTTCACAAAATCCCTTTCTAAACAGAACATATAAATTCCCAGAGTATTGTCTGTCTGCTACTTCAGTCCACAGTTGAAGTTTTGGCTAATTGAAAAAAATATATAATTATGGAGTGACAACTGTGCATAATTAGAGCCACTCTTTTGATTTTAGTTCTTGAGTTTTATTTATTTTTAAAACTTTATTTGACTTTTAATTGAACATAATAATTGTACATACAGGTTGCAGTGAGAAGTTTCAATTACATGTATATTCTGTAATAACCAAATTAGGGGAATTAGCATGCCCATAATTGCATTTTTAAAATAATTGTAGGAATCTAAAAAAATACTAACCTGAATCTTTGATCACTTTTGGTGGGTAGAGTTGATAGTTTCTATTTGCCAAAGGTGAGCTTAATATTCTATTATTTTGCATCTTAGTCACACACTGTCAGAATCAAAGCGGGAATAGAAAGATGAAGCCTAATAAGAAAATCAGGAAATTCAGGGTCATGAAAGAACTTTTCCTCTCAATTTTTTCGAGGAGTTGAGGACTAGAAAAATGATGGGGTGAGTGTTGGTCAGTTGGAAGTTCCAAGCGCTAGCATATGCAAGCAGAGATGTGAGCCCAGGGGCCAGATGTCAACATCTGTGCTGGTTGAAGTTTGTATGTGGATGAGATTGCTCAAGGGAGAGCTTGAGGAGGGAGATAAGTAAAGCTCTGAGAGTAAAATCTTGGTAAAGATCAGTTTTTAAGTGGCTGGTGGAGAGAGACAAGGAAAGTCAAAAAGAAGAGTCAGTCAGTCATGAGGAAAATCTTGGAGCTTAAGGCAGAAGATAATTTCAAAAAGAAGGGAATGGTCGAGAATGACAACTGCTGCAGGGAGATAAAGTAATAATTGAACTGGAACGTAGCCATTGTGTTTGTCAACCAGTGGGATGTTAGTGACCATTGTGAGAGCAAGTTTAGTGCAATAGTCACAGAAGACACAGATTGCAACGAATTGGGGAGTAAACAGGAAAAGAACAAATAAAACGAGCACACACCCCTTTCCCTTGCAAAACCTAGTTTTTCTTCAATTAGGTTGTAGCATTGCATTTTGAGTGTATATATGAGGGAGATGTAAATTAAGATTTTTAAGGACAAGGAAGGATTTCAGAGAGTTGTAATGATGGAAGTCTGCTGTGATCTGAGTGAGGCCAGTGTGGGGATTTGTATGTGGATGAGATTGAAGGAATTCTGACATAGGCAAAACAATTTGGTCGAACATGGGGTGGGTAAATTAGATACAGGATTCTACAGTAAGCTTCCTTGGAAGAACATGGAATGCAAGCAAGGAAACGGAGGAAGGCAAGGGGTTGGACTGAGGTGATTAAGTGATTTAGAAATAGTGATTGAAGACAGCACGAAGCCCATAGCATGGTGGAATCCCAAGGTCATGGATGTGGGGCTGTCATCCTCAGCTCAAAGTAAAATTTGTGAGAAAAGCTTATACTTTGGACAATTTTCCAAACAAAGGAAACTCCATTGGTGACAGGCTTTAAAGGTGGAAAAGGTATAGTTTGTAATAGTGGAGGTTGGGTTGTAGGAAACAGGTGTATGAAATATATGAAAGATACCAGTTACTGTGCTTGAACTTGCCCTCCATGTGAGAGGTCAGATGTGAGTATGAGACACTCTTAGACTTGTTTCTGAAGGAGTTTATGATGTATCAGTGGCATGGTCAAATGGAAGAGGATGCTACTCCTGGTTCATAGCTGAAAATAGACAAAAAGGGTCCTATGTCAGAATTCCTTAGGAGAAACTCATCACCCAAAGCTTTGATATCTTTATCTTTGGTATTTTATGCCACAGCATCTGCCAGATTGGGGTGTCAGAAGTGCTAAGAAAACAAAAAGCGATGAAGACATGCTTGAGATCCTTTAGAAGAATGGCCAATAACAATTCCTGAAACTTTGAAAACTCAATTAAAGAAGGCAAGGATGAAACAAGGTGCAAAATCAGTGTGAAGCAGAGTTATCCTTCTCTGTCCTTGTGTTACAGAGGTAGGCATAGATATGATGAATTCTTCAATGAAGTCTGAAAGTGGGAAAATCTCACCTTCTCTTCCAATGTAAAAATTCCCTTTTTAATACTACTTCTCCAAATTGTGAGCATTTCCAGTATTTGGACATGTTCTGTTGGTAAGAAGAAAACAAGTTACAAGGCCACCTCTTCTTCGTAACAGGTTCTGAATTTACTGACACCCAGTGCCCTATAGTCAATTTCCCTAAACTCCAAAGCTTGTTTTTTTTTCTAAAGATGTCTGCCTTATATGGAGATTTTACTTAGTAGTCCTATTTCAATCCTGCAGAGATATTCATTTAAGAAGGAAAGGTCTCTATTCTTTTCCAGTTCTATAGGTTTGCCGTTTTTTTATAACACATGTAGCTTCTAGTTTTTCAAATACCTTGAAATTGGGTATCTGAACCTAGAACTAGATACAGTTCTCCAAATGTGGGTTGGTGGCATTCAGTGGAACCATTGCACACCTTGAACCAAACACAATGATACTAACAAGACAGGTTTTTTTTTTTTTTGTAAGCCTAGCAAGGTGGTCACATGGCTCTCTAATGTAACAGTCTTTGATATTTGAGAGTTTATATTTTTATACCTATGGCTAGGAAGTGGGGATTCCCTATTTTATGCTTTAAAATAAATTACCGTTCAAAAATAACTGCAGATTAAATTTTATCTTGCTGTACTAGGCCCTTCATTCTATCCTGTTGAGAGCTTTCTGGATCTCGATCACATTGAGCAATACATCTGTCTTTTCAACTTTGTGTCATGTGCAAAAAGACCACTCCAGTTCTTGACAAATACGTTAAATAAAGAGGAATAAAGGAAGGGCCCAGAAAAATGCCATCAGAGAACTTTCTTCTTGCTCACAAGTTTATGTATTGACATTTTATGGGACAATTTTCCAAAAAGTTATAAATCTCTTACTTCCTTGGTACTCAGTTGATAGTTCCTCATTGTAGTCATGATCTAATATTATGAGAAAAACTGCCGAATCCCTTGGTGAAACTGGTGTGCATTCTCTGCCTTACAATCCTTCAAAGTTTCCCTATTGCTCTCACAATAAAGTCTGAACACCTTACCATGGCTTTCAGAGCTGACCTTTGCCTGTTCTGCCACCTTTCTTCCCGCATTCCTCCACCCCTGCTTTGAAGTCTATGCTCCGGTCTTCCTGAACCACTAGAAGTTCTTGAAGCTCCCGGCATCCATCCCTTTGCTCTTGTCAACTAAGAGAACTTCACCTCTCTTCTTCTCTGTCATGTTCCCCGACCCCAGACACTCGCTCTTTTGGTCCAGCTTATTTCACTTTGCCCTAAAGGCACTCACTGAGATGCCAGTTTCCTAGAATATTTGCCCTCATTGAAGAGCTTCCTTTCATCCCTCCCTGTTATACTGACATTTAATCCCATGAGCACGACCTTGTGTTCTTTTCTCTCTCCCACTAGACTTAAATCCCCTTGAAGGCAATCATCACCTTGGTGGGCATTTTATCCCCAAGGCCTTCTTTGGTACACATGGCAGGGACACAACACATTGTTTAATTTTCGATTTTTTTGGAAGTTAATCCTGACTGGTATTTGAATGGAATAAATCTACCAGTGATATTATTTCCGTGTACTCTCCTTCTAATATAATCACTATATAAAACAGTTTGTCATTATTTTTGGAGACCTCATGTTAGCCTCTGGTAAGCTCCTCTTTCCCTTCTGAGTGCCTTCAAATACTCAAGTTAAAGATACATTTTAGAATGTTGTTAGGTATGAAAGGCAAACTCATTTGGCTTTAAGTTACAAAATCCCCCTTTCTGCTGTCTGAGGCATTTGCTTAGCTCTGATCTTCTGGCAATTTTCCCATTCCCTCTGATGTTTTTTTTTCCCAGGACATGAGCAGCTGCAATAACAGCTGCAAATTGTTTTAATTGTCTTAGATGTAATGCATCTGGACTTGAACACATTTTAAAGCTGCTAGACACTCTCTCACTATCTCCTCTACTAAGATTTGTGTTCTACCTTTTGCAGACTTAATACCATCCCCCTTTGAGGAGGAGATATGGAAACAAACCAGAAAGTGAATTGTTCTTTTTTTTTTCCTTTCTTTCTTTTATCATCATTGTGGAGGAGTTAACTCTTCTTCTCCTTTGTCTTATTACTAAAAGCACAGCTTCAAAACACAATGGCATTCTTAATTTGGTTTCATATCATCTGAGATCTGGAAGTTTTCCTAGCAAAGTTGGTGGAGTAGGAAGAATCTAACTGAATAGACATGAAACAAAAACCACCACAGTTATTCCAGACCTGCTTGTTTCAGGTACTGTAATAGATAGGGATGTTGTTAAATATATGACTTATTCCTGAACTCATGGTCAAATAGAGAGTGTTAAAAGCCATAGTAGTAGATTTCAGTTAGCTTAGTTTACCTTGGCCTAAACAACTTAATAAAGCGGTATTGATAAAAACAACTGTTTATTTTGTATGATTTAGTTTTATTTTCCTCCCTCTATCCATCCTTGCATAAATATTTGAAGTCATGATTCTTAACCACAATTATATATTGAAATTACCCAGAGATTCTGAACTGGTAGCAATGAGGTAATTACTCTTATATTTATTTTTTTTCCCCTGGAATTAAGTCAAGTTCTTTACTTCCCAGAAGTGATGGCTAAGGGGAGGGAGAGGAAGGTTAGAAGAGGAAGAGAGACAGCCAGAGAGAGCAAGGAGGCAGGAAGAAAGGGGACAGAGGTAGTTACTTTTATGTCACAATATAGTGAGAACCAAACTCAACCAGAATCTCTGTGAGGTGAAACATGGGTGGCAATATTTGCTAAAAGATCCTCTATATTCAGAGATTTGAGCACCACTGTCTTTAGCACCTACTATGTGTCTGAGGAAGATATGTACTATCTTCTGCAAGAAAAAGTCTTTTGCTCTCCAAGAGGTTCCTATCCTTGAGTAGACAAGCATGCACACAGAGAGAACAAAGCAAAATTTATAGGGTAGCATATTGTATGACTAAGAGCCAAAGTGAGAAGTGGAAGCAATCTATACCCTGGAAGTCAGAGTTGGACTTTGAAGAACATATAGGGTTAGGTAGATAGGATAGGAACACACAGTTCTAACAGGGAGACCATAAGGAAGCAAAATCCTTATGTCAGAAATGAGTTTGGAATACTCTGGACATTTTATTCGACTCGATCAGCCAAAATTGATTAGAAATTTTATTTTGGAGGGAAGACTAAAATTATAAGAGTCAAATATGGGAAATTTGTATGTTACTTTGAAATATGTTTTACTTGAACCTATAGGTAATGATTTTTGCTTTAAACATAACCGCAATTCTTAAACATTCTCAAACCCTTTACAAATGAGTAAATACTTGAGGTCATTGAGAAACTTCAGTTTTGCTGATAGGAATGCAGGATCTGGAATATAAACTTGGAAAAGGCAAGAGAAAGCTGATCTCACGGTCAAATGGAGACACTCACCAGTGCTCAGTTTCACTCATGTCACCCGTGTGCTGTAAATGTATAACAATAAGCTCTCTAGGAGGAGAATAAAGCTGATTTATAGTGTTTGTCCATTTCCATGGCGTAAATACTACCACCATGACTAATTCCAAACCCACCAAGGGTTTAGAAATCATTTTGCAAAAGTTCTGAAAATGCAACACTGACTCTTACAAACCACACCACTCCTTTCCTCTGCCATAGTAATGGTTTGTTTGGAGAAGACTGGTATTAGGTATGGAAGATGTGTCTTTGAAGATGAATATTCACTTTCATCTAAAATGATGCGATTCATAAAATAATCGAGGCCAAGAAAATCCTAATACTTTCCTGTAGAAAAACTGAAAGAACATTTGGACATCATGTCTTAGCAATGGCTGTTCCAGAAGTGTTGTCCTCTGAGACAGGTCCCTGGAGAGCTCTGTGGCTGCCTTCCTTCGATGATGGTGTTTCCAGCCGGGCTGTCAAGGGTTTTAAAAGGGGAAGCTGTAAGAGGAGGAGTAGAATAAATCAGATTTCCGTTCAAGGGTGCTCTGTACAACCTGAAGGACTCTTAGGCAACCTTATTCCCAAAGCTCAGCTCCTGCAGTCCTGGACCATCTGGCTTTGGCGGCTGAGCCCACGCCCTTGGGTTCCCTGATACAGCCGCACCTGCTTTGCTGTGCAAACTCTCTCCAAGCCTTTAAACTCCATCAGACCTGTTCTGATTGCAGTTGCCTCTCCACAGCCCCCAATCCTTCACACTGACAATTAGCTCGGGCCTCCAGCCCGCGGTCCGCGCTGCGCAGGAGCGCATGAGGCCATTTCAGCGCCCAGACGCCACCTGAGTCCCTCCTGGCTAATGCAGCTTCCAAGGGCGACGCCACCACGGAAGCCTTCCGCTCCGTCCGCTTTTCCCTTTTCTTTCCCCCCAGCTTCAAGAACAACTGATGTGAGGGTAGGAAGGCCATTTAGTCTAAAATAAAGACGAAAATGTTTTTTCCTTCTGATAATGTGCCGGTTCCGTCCCTCGGTATTATGCTCCATAATGTGCCGCGTGCAGCCATTTTGTCATCGCTTTGGGTCATCCTTGCTCACAATTGGTTATTTACTCAGGGGCTTTTGAAATTATTGAGTTGACACATCTGTCAGACGGCAAAAGCAGAAATGCTAAAAGGTCACTTGGAGAGAAACCAGCTGCTCCAGACAAACCTTTCTGCCTCCAAATAGCACCATCATTACAGCCTGACAGATGGGGCCTGCGCTTTCATTTCAGGCGCTCCCCTAGCCTTCAGGTACTTAGCTACACTACCTCATTGCCAGGTCAGCCAGGCCTCCTTGTAATTACCCACACAATAGGCATCTCTCTGCTTAAGAATAACAGCTCCATTTTCTCTAAATAGGAAACCAGTTTCCTCGCAGATATGAGCTCTGGAACGCATGCCACAAACTTTCCTATTAACAGATTAGTGTTGACAGTGCTAAGTACGTTTCTATTACTTCTGCAGCCTTCATTATGCCCTGCCACGCCAGGCTCTGTCTGAGTCGGGGTTTGGAGGGCTTTTCAAGGGGTTTCTGAGGGTGTCTGAGTAGATGGCCTGAGGGCAGTAAGGCTGCCATTCCCTTTCCCCTCCATCTAAGACTTCCTCCTCCCCTGGCAAACCTCTCTCTGTGCCTGAGGATGTGTTGGGAGGGACAGGACCAAAGGTGCTGCCTGTTTGTGCTGCTCTGTGGGAGGGTCTCATTCAGATGGCTATTCAGTTAGCCTGGCTTCCACCAGTGCAGGTGCATAGGGCAGTGGAAATAAAAAAATGAACACTCAAAACAAGCTGAGGTTGAGCCTCAATCATATAGGAAGCTAAGGGAGAGTCCTCTCTCAATGGGTCCTGCCAGTCTGCTGTAGGAAACAATATAGCAGCAGCTGTAATGGCAGCTGCTTTTAAAAAATTTGTTCTTTTTAGTTAAACATGACAGTAAAATGCATTTTGACATATCATACAATACATGGAGTATAACTTCCCATTCTTGTAGTTGTACATGATGTGGAGTTACAATGGTCATGTATTCATATATGAACATAGAAAGTTTTGTCTTATTCATTCTACTGTCTTTCCCATTCCCATCCTCCCTCCTTTCCCCTCCCTTCCCCCCTGTTCAATTTGGTGAACATCCCCACCCCCCCCCTCCATTGTGAGTTAGCATCCTCATATCAGAGACAATGCTAACTCACATTCAGTCTTTTGTGTTTGGGGATTGGCTAATTTCAAGTAGCATGATAGTCTTTAGTTCCATCCATTTACTGGCATAATTTCCTTCTTCTTTTCCTTCTTCTGGCTGAGTAATATTCTGTTGTATGTATGTACCACATTTTCTTTATTTATTCAGCTGTTGAAGGAAACCTAGATCGGTTCCATAACTTAGCTAGTGTGAATTGAGCTGCTATGAACATTGATGTGGTTGCATCTTTATAGTATGCTAATTTTAAGTCCTTTGGGTATATGCCAAGGAGTGGGATAACTGGTTCAAATGGTGGTTCCGTTCCAAGTTTTCTGAGAAATTTCCAGAGTAATTGCACCAATTTGTAGTGCCACCAGCAAAGTATGAGTGTACCTTTACCCCCACATCCTTGCCAACATTTATTGTTACTTGTATTCTTGATAATTGCCATTCTGACTGGAGTGAGATAAAATCTCAGTGTAGTTTTTATTTGCATTTCTCTAATTGCTAGAGATGTTAAACATTTTTACATATATTTGTTGACCATTCATATTTTTTATTCCATGAAGTGTCTGTTCAGTTCCTTTGCCCATTTATTTATTGGGTTATTTTAAGTTTTTTGAGTTCTCTATATATTCTGGAGATCAATGCTCTATCTGAGGTACACATGGCAAAGATTTTCTCCCATTCTGTAGGCTCTGTCTTCATGTCCTTGATTGTTTCCTTTGCTGTGAAGCTTTTTAGTTTGATAAAATCCCATTTATTTCTTGTGCTTTAGGAGTCTTGTTGAGGAATTTGGTTCCTAAGCCAATGTGTTAGAGATTTGGGTCTACTTTTCCTTCTAGGAGGTGCAGGGTCTCTGGTCTAATGCCTAGGTCCTTTGAGTTTTGTGCAAGGTGAGAGATAGAGGTCTAATTTCATATAATTACATATGAATTTCCAGTTTTTCCAGCACCATTTGTTGAAAAGGCTATCTTTTCTCCAATGTATGTTCATGACACCTTTGTCTAGGAAGAGATAACTGTATTTATGTGGATTTGTCTCTGTGTCTTCTATTTTGTGCCATTAGTCTTCATGTCTGTTTTTGTGCCAATACCATGCCATTTTGTTACTGTTGCTCTGTAGTATACTTTAAGTTCTGGTATTGGGAGGCCTCCTGCTTCACTTTGCTTGGTGAGGATTGCTTTGGCTCTTCTGGGCCTCTAATTTTTCCAAATGAATTTCATGATTTGAAATTAGAGCTTCTTAATCTTTCAGAGTAATAACAAATAAACTGATCCTCATAAAACTGTGTCTCTCAAACTTGAATGACAGTGTTGGTGGTTTTTAGAAACCTGGGTTAAAATTTGGATCTTTTCTCTGAAGTTAAAATTTGGATCTTTTCCACATTACCAGTCGTAAAGGGAAAGTTTGCTCTCTGTTAATAGGGATGCTTCAGTGTGGAAATTTAAAAAACATTACATTGACTACATGCAGGAGGCTCAGAATGCAAGGAGGTGTGGAATGACCTGATAATTACAGTTCTAAAATCTTCACACATGCAGTAAGTGAGACAATCTTAATATCCCCTTTCAGGTTGTTAGTACTTTACATATAAATGAATGGGAACCTTGAGACTTCACTACACTTGCAAAGAACCCTGAACAATCCAAAACTATGATGGCCATGGAACTGAGATCTCCCTTTAGATCCTCCTTGATCTGCTCCTTTGCCCCTTGGTTTTCAGTTCCTTCCCTTGCATTCTCTTCACTCTTTTATTCTGGGGATTCAGAAGTGATTTGCAGTTGGTCCAGAACTCCAAGTGTAACTGCTATTACCAGCAAAAAAAGAAGACTCTGCATTGTATCTCCATTACCCTACAGTAATTAATAAGGTCTTCTTATTCACCATAATTTGAGCTTAACTGTGAATCAGGAAGTTGTCAGAAGTTGAGAGCTGAGACAACCTAAACAACTGAGTCAATATGATGTGTTATTTCTAAGAAATTCTTGAATAAGATAAAACTATTGGGGCTGGGGATGTGGCTCAAGCGGTAGCGCGCTCGCCTGGCATGTGTGCGGCCCGGGTTCGATCCTCAGCACCACATACCAACAAAGATGTTGTGTCCGCCAAGAACTAAAAAATAAATATTAAAAATTCTCTCTCTCTCTCTCTCTCTCTCTCTCTCTCTCTCTCTCTCTCTCTCCTCTCTCACTCTTTAAAAAAAAAAAAAAAAAAGATAAAACTATTAACCAGTAAATAACTTTATTGTTTGCTTCAGGAAATTCTTGCAAATTAATTTTTTTTGGGGGGCGGCTGTTGATCAATGGGTAAACAGTTCTATCAAGAAGTTAGATTCTCTTCCCTTATCAGTCAGTAGTTTACTTACTTCACTCTAAGACATGAGTGTTGCTGTATTCACCAACCCCTAAACTATGTAAACACTGGCAAACCTTGTATACTCTCAATTGGTTATCTACCTTGAAAGATGTCCCATTAAGCCAGAGCCTGGAAACCTATAATCTTCTGATTTGCCTCTTCTGAGACATTACTAAACCTCTGTCATGGTGGTATTCTTTGCTGCAATAAGTCTAACAAAGTTAGTTTTTTTCCCCCAATCAATGGGCTTTTCTAATGGTGTTTTGGAGGGTGTTGAGAGTCAACAAAATGCACTGGTATCTAGTAGGTACAGGAAGAGAGAACACCTTGAAGAGACTAAAGGAACGTTCCGATGTCACAGATTTCAGAACATGGGTGATGAGGGGAAGTTGCAGGATATATTTTAAAGCATGTAACTGTTCCACAGGGGTTTACAGAAATTATGTATAGCGGAAACCTGATAGAAAAATAGAGTTCTGGTGATCCAAGAGATCCAAGATTTCAGTCATTATAATTTCAAAATTAAAGAATAAATTATCTTATTTTGAGACCACCAGCTGTTGAAACCTGGGGCAGAAAGGACATATTCTGGGACTTTGAAGGAGAGGGAGGACCTATGCAAGAAGTGGAATGGATCAAGAAAGCATTTAGATAGGAGGTAGGGAGCCTTTGGGGTGGGCCTTGAAAAATGGACTGAGCTTCTATGTGTGTGTGTGCATGTGTGTTTATGTAATTAAGGGAATGGCATATGATTCAGAGGCCTGGATTTAAAGTCTAATCCTATTACTTAATATGGTATAGGTAACCATAGCCTAGAAGCTTGACTTCTCTAAATCTCACTAATAAAATGGGGATATGACATTCTACCTTATTGTTATTAGGGTAAAATGAGACAATGTATGTAAAGTGATTAGAAAATATGTGGATACGGTGAACTCATAGATGGTAGTTATTATTATCATAGGCTAACACAAAAGAGAATGAAAAGAATACTCAGGGCATATCCTGGGAAAGTCTGAAACTTGAGCTATGTATAAAAGCATGTTACTGGAGTCCTAGGCCAGAGGTCCAACTCTGGGGGTCGCAACAAATCAGGTCCAGTCCTTGGCCCCAAAACCAAGTGGAAAAGTAATGGTGAAAGGCAAGAAAGGAACTTTAATCCATATGAGCATACTGGAAGGCAAGTGAGATCAAGCATCTCAGCTCTGTCTTTGGGATACTGATAGAAGCTTTGATTTTAAATAGAGGAAGGATTGGGGAAGGGGGTGAAAGGCAAGCACAAATAAGCCCAAGACAATGGAATCTGCCAACAATGGACTAAATCTCTGAAAACTTGATCCAAAACAAACATTTCCTTCTCTAAGTTTTTTTTTTTTTTTTGTCAGGTATTTTGGTCATTGAAATGAAAAATTGACTAACATAACATCTGTAGGCCCAAATGAAGAGTCAGTACTTTTACCAAAGGCAGCCTTTCTAAGTCCCTATTATGAGAAGATAACTTATGGAGAAGTTGAGGCCAATTGTAAAGAACCTTAAATTTTCTCCAAGACATTATTCAGTAGGCAGTAGGGAGCCCACACAGGTTTTTGGAGCATGGGCATGGTATGATCCTCTGATCCTGTGCTGATGATGTATAGGATGCAGAAGGTAGAAGAAATGACCAAGTTGGACCATTGAACCAGGAGGCTATAGAAAAATCAATAGAGAATAAATAAATCAGGATGGCATTTCTAATATTAGAAAAATACAATGAGAATATAAATGTTAGGTTAAAATTTCCTTTTGTCTGTTCAAGTCAGACTAATCTAAAAATACATCAAATGAATTGTAATCAAAACTTTGAAACAAGTGCCTCATATTTTTCTTGTAGATTTTGCTTGAACCTTCTCTGCTATCTGCCCCCTCAACAATGGAAGTGTAAAATGATTGAATTGAAAAAAGCAACAACCTAAATATCTGAACTCTGTCTGGTTTATAATAAATTGACATTGCCTAAGAAATGACCATGGGATTAGCTCTTTTGGGTGGTAGAGTGGGATGCTCAGTTTTACCGCAGTTCCTCAGATTTCAACCCCATATGACTTTGTATCATCTGGGTAGCTATGTTCAATCGATGTCCTCCCCATCCTTTTAGAAAAGACGCATGTCCTTTTGGACATGTTAATGTCCTCCCCATTAACAAATCCACTGAATGTAGAATTTTTTTGAATCCATTCTTGCCATGTGTTATCTATTGGCATTCAAATTTATTTAATTAGTAGGCTTTAATTTGCACTAAATAGAAAAGCCAGGATTCAGAGCAAGCATCAGGTGACACTAATGTTAGTCTAATTGGTCAGATCTGTGTTAATTATCAGGTAACTTGGCTAAATAATACAGCCATTCATAGACAAGGACAAAGTGACTGTGAAAGTCTCTCTTAACAAGGCCTCACTTCTCTAGAGGCACTGAGCAACCCTAGAGAGCCACAACGTGTTATTTACTGCCTCTTGTTAGAGATTCTATTTTTAGATGGAGGGTGAGAATTAAGGATCAGGATTTAAGGTTAGAAGACACCAGTCAGCCCAAGTGCAAGATGCATAAGAGAGAGAGATCAGCTTCAAAGGTTTGGATGATATTTAGGAAGGAAATAAAGAAAATGATGTACTTTATTCTTGAATAATAAATTAATCTTGTGAAAGACTGAGGACAATCTAGTTAAAATCCAAATCACTTTCAAGGACAATACCTCTCTTCTCACCACTGTTCTTATTGTGTATAGTTCTTCTGATTTTTTTTTTTTACCTAACATACTATACGTGTTTTTTCCCCCATGGTATTTATAGTAAAATGTTATTAATTATTCCTCAAAAACGACTTGTCTAACCTTACAACTAAACCCACTAAATCATAGATCACATTTTAACTTTCTTATGTGAGGAGGGAGATGATGATTAGATGGAGATTGAGAAGTATCTGCAGAGTCTAAGTGGCAGAGCCAAAGTGCCCCTATAGCATGGAAGGAGGGGCCTCTTTCATAGAAATACACACTGGGAGGGCATGGAATGCATCCATACCAGCATAACTTCACTGAATTTCTTACTCCAGAGCAGAACTCATTCCGTAACCTAACTTTAGGTTTTTAGGGTCATTAAAAGGAAAATATGGCCAGGAGAGTCAATTTGACTCTCTGCTTGCTTTTGTGTAATCCATAAGCTAAGAATGACTAAATTTCAATGATCAAAAAATATCAAAAAGGGTCTGGGGATAAAGCTCACATGGTAGAGTGCTTGCCTTGCATGTATAAGGCCCTGGGTTTGATCCCCAGCACCACAAAAAAACCAAACCAAACCAAAACAAAACAAAACAAAAAATATCAAAAGAAAAATAATACTTTGTAACACATTAAGATGAATAGAATTCAAATTTCAGTGTTTTTAAATAAAGTTTTATAGGAACCACGTACCCATCCACTGACTTCTTTTCTATGGCTGCTTTTGTAGTGCGCTGGCAGAGGTGAGTCATTGGGATTGAGACTGTACGGTCTGCAAAGTCTAAATATTTGCTCTCCTGCCCTTCACAGCGAAAGTTTTTCCACACTTGCTCTAGAGGCGAATTTTCATTCTCACATCCACTTGTCGTCCTGGAATTTTCAAAGGAATTCTAGGCCCTTGGTAACAATTTTCTGACAACACAACTTTGACTAACAATTGAGTATCTACTTGTTATTGAGCATGCTGGTTTCAAATAATTAGTCATGACTAATGAATTAACTTTACAAGGCACTTTAAAGCTTTCTGCTTCACTTCTAACTTGTCAGGGGTACATCTTACTTCACAACTAGAATCACTCATTTTATTAGATATTTTACTAAGCTCAGAAAGAATTTCATAATATTATGTTATCACAAAATGATATAATTTTAATGACTTTGAAAAGCACCTTGAGAGATCTTGGAGAATGATGAGAACTGAGTTTGTAGTGGGTAAATCTATATTTCAGTCAGTCATTTATTTTTTTAAAGCATGGACTGAAAGATAAATTACCTGGGGATTGTGCTACACCATTGACCTCTGTCTTTCTTTCTTCTCTCTTTCTCTTTGTTCCTGCCGCCCCCCCTCTGTCTCTCTGTCTCTCTCTCTCTGTCTCTCTCTCTCTCTCTCTCTCTCACACACACACACACACACACACACACACATCACACTCAACAGCTAAAATCCAAGCTGGCTACGCTATAGACATTAATAACTGTTCTTCATGCAATACAGAATGTCTTTTCATAATATAAATCAGCTGAATTTTGACTCATATACCAACTCTTGCCTATCTTAATTATTAGTCATTCATTAAATGTGGGGAGAGCAACAATCTCATGTTTAGCATGAAATTAATAACAGCTATCTGTTATCATCATCATCATCATCATCATCATCATCATCATCCAACTACTAGAACACTGTTTTCTACTCAATGGCACAACTGGAGAATCTTTTGGAGATTAGATTTCCAAATGGTATAATGCATTTCTCATAAAATCTTGCTCTCTACAAAACCAGAAAAAAAAGTAAGATGTTTTTCATGGTGCATTTAGAGAAACTGAACTAACAGAGAAATAAAATGTGTTGACATTGAAGTTTTGAGAGAGGATCATTGCAGAGGACATAGATTGATGCTCTGTAGTTGGATTTGGCTAACAGATAACTTTACAAAAAGGATATTGTTAAGAAATAAATTGGGATGTTTTAGGTAGGGCATGTACTCTCAGGTTTGCTATGGTCTTTACTATGTTCTATTGCTTTAACATTTTTTCTTATCATTAAAGGCATTTGAATTTGTAAATTTTGCTTAGAAACCTCATTGATAAATCCATTAGAATGGTGTTTGAAGAAGTTTGGTTATGTTTGTGTTTGGGTGTACGTCTGTTCATATACATGTAAATAATAAGCTTTTGATGCTTGGTTCTAAGTTTCAAAATATTTTTCAAAAACAGCCCAACTAGAAAGAATTTAAGAGAAGTTCTGTAGTATATTTCTCTGATTAGTAGTTAAAAAACCCTCTCCCTCCCCACCCCCCTCTTTTTTTTTTTTTTTTTTTTTTTTTTTACTATTTACTATGCTCAAAAATAAAATTTGGGCATTGGCTAACAGAAAGCTGGCTTTTTTTTGGAAATGTGTGCCTTCTTAGTCTATTTGAGTTTCTGTAAAAATACTACAGTGTTTACTTTGATGAGGGAGAAACTGGGTAGCTGATAAATAAAAGAAATTTATTTGTCACAATCTGGAGGTTGGGAAATCCAACAGCAGGGTTATAGTTTCTCCTTACTGTGTCCTGAGGGTAGAAGGATTAAGAGAGCACTCTCAGCCCTTTCTTCTAAAGACACCCATCCTATTCATGATCACTTCACCCTCATAACCTGATCAACCTCCCGAATGCCCCACCTTGTAATACATCCCCTTGGAGGGTAGAATTGCAACATATGAATTTGGAGGAATAGAAGCCTTCAGTCCATAGCAATTGGGTTACATGAATTCAATCTCCTGATCTTGCTGAGAGCCATTAGCCAAGTAGGTATGACAATTTCCTTGCCAGCATACCCCATGTTGCTTAGAGGAAGGACTCGTGGAAATGGACTTGCCTTGGACATTCACAGTGACATTGCATGTATGCTTGAGTAAGGTGACCTCGCATACATGCAGTGTCACTGCGAATGTCCAAGGCAAGTCCATTTCCACGAGGGCGGATCTGGGTTTAGGGCGGATCAGGTTTTAGGGAGTATCCCGCTCCTTGGGTTTAGGGTGGTTCCAGGTTTAAGGTGTACCCTGCCAGGAATAGGGCATATCCTGCTGATTAGAGCCTGGTGGAGAATGTGGATTTTTCAGAGAACATGGATTTCCCCAGAATGTGTGTAGAGTGCCGGTGTGAGTTCGGGAATAAAGAATTGCTGTTTGAATCTACAAGGTTGTGAGTGGCTCCTGATTTTGTGCCCAGCCAGACTGCGGCATGATCTGAGGGTATAATAATGCCCTTTAGGGAAGGAGCAGAAAATTTTCCTGTCTAGAGAATTTTGAACACTAGCCAGGGTAAGCAAATGTTTTCTGGGAGAACGATGAGGCTCAACTTATTATGTAGATGTCTGTCCACTAAATCCCTGTGAGACATAGTCATTTTGTTCCAGAGGCCATGGATAAGTCTGATTTCTTTTCCAATCATCTTTTGTGGGATAGTCTGAGAAAGTGGAAAATCTTTGGATTTTTAATGATAAAGGAAGAAATGGTTGAATAGTGCCCGATACAGTATTAAGACTGATAAGAAAAAGTTTAAGAGATTACATAATGGTTTCTGTAGCCAGGGATGATAGAATGTAGTATTCAAGAGGGGAAAGAAACTGTAAATATAGACCAAGATCATCTTAGGGCAATTCAGCAATACACTTGTCCTCTGTGGAACAGGGCCACAAAATCAGATCCAACACTGACAAAGGTATCCCTTAAACAAAGGTCAGTTAGTGCCACTTCCCTCTGAGTAGGGAGCTTGAACTTTTACTCTAACCTTGACCTCCATGTCTTCGGGTCTCTAGCTTCAGTCTGGGCCTGCTGGGCTCTGGTCTTCTTGCTCTTTGGATCACCCAGTCTGGCCCTCTTTCTCCCCATGTGGCATTACAGAGAGCTAACTTTGATCATACACTAGGCAAAGTTCTAAGGTAGATGAAAAGTTAGAAACTCCTACTTTTTTGATGTTTACAGCAAAAGAGAGAAAGCCACCTATAAGCACTAAAATAGAGACAAATCTAAGGTATTAGCGGAAAATGAAGGTGGATTCTGTTTTTTGATATTTTCACAGCCAAAAGTATTCATAAACATCTCACTTGAATCTTCCCATTTTTCTGGAGAAGCAGGCTGTATTTGTTCTTATTGAAAGGTGAAGATATGGAGGCTTACAGGTGAAAGAAGAAACAATATGTGGAAGAGTAAAAGCCTGAAATGTAGTGAGATTGGAAGAGAGTGCTAAAGAAAACAGGAAAAAGGGGCTGGGGATGTGGCTCAGGCAGTAGCGCGCTCGCCTGGCATGCGTGCGGCTCGGGTTCGATCCTCAGCACCACATACCAACAAAGATATTGTGTCCACCGATAACTAAAAAATAAATATTAAAAATTCTCTCTCTCTCCTCTCTCACTCTCTCTTTAAAAAAAAAAAAACAAAAACAGGAAAGATTTCTTTCTATGTTTGGATCAAAAGGCCCACTCTTGCAGGATTTAATGTGAAAATGACAGAAAATAGAAATTACTAAAGTCCTATGTGGCTTCTACATCCTCTTTTAAAAAGAAATAAAAATTCCTTGACTGTCAATTTCCTGAAGACACCAAAAACCATCTTTGACAATAAAAAACAGTAAGGAAGACAATTCTTTCATAAGCAGGAAGACGAAAGTGGTATATTTATTAGGTATTCTGGTTTGGATCTGGGGTGTCCTCCCAAAGCTCCTGTGTTAATGCAGGAATGTTCAGAGGTGAAATGAGTAGATTATGACAGCCATTACCTAATCAGGCCATCCTGATTTGAATGGACTAAGTGGGTGGTAACTATTGGCAAGTGGGATATGGTAGGAGGAGGTAGGTCACTGGAGGTGCACTTTGGGGGTTTATATTTTGTCGGTGGTTCTTCAATTCATTCTCTCTCCTTCCTTGCTACCATGAATAAATAGTTTTCTTCCACCACACCCTTCTGCCATGCTGTTCTTTCTCACCTCAGAACAATGAAGCCAGCCTACCAAGGTCTGGACCTCTGAAACCGTGAGTCAAAATAAACTTTTCTTCCTCTTATTGTTCTTTTGGGTATTTTGGTCACAGTGATGAGAAGCTGACTAACACATTAGGTTTTTAGGGGTCTGTTCTAAGGCAGGTCTTTAAATTTGAATGCCTCACTAGGATTGAACAAAATTTATGACATCATTGTTTAGGATTGATGGCAAGGTGGTTTGGAAAGATAAACAATCATATGATGAGTCTAGTTGGGACATCTATTATAAGAAGAGAGGGCTACAGTGTTTACTTTGATGAGGGAGAAATGGATTTTCTCATTGTTAGGAGAAATGGATATTCAGAAACTTGCTGAAGCAAACAAAAGAAAACGTGCAAGTTCATTTTCCTGGAAAACTTGTTGGCAGAACTTTCATGGAATAGTCAAATGATATTAGTGCAGACAGGCAAATAGTTAAGTTGTGTTAATATAGACAGTGTTGCAGATGGTTTCCATTCTGAATTCAAGCCGGGAAAGTAAATAATCTCATTAAGAGTAAATATAAATTCAAGATAAATAAGGAAAATAAAATGAAATTACCCACATTTAAAAGGAATCCAATTCTTGACAACCCAAAGAAATTTTAAATGTTTTCTTGTAGACATATAAACTTGAACATGTTTATATCTTGGGATCCAAGATAAATAAAACATGGAGGAAAGCACAAAGTGCTAGAAATGAAAGTTGCCTGTGTTTTCAGAATAATAATCATGTTGCTTCCAAAGGTGCTTTCTCAGAGCAAGAGCCAAAGTCCTGACATTGACCTGAGAGGTTCTACAATAGAGATTTGAATTGCTGATACCTCATGGATCTCATTTTCTGAAATCTTCTGTTCCATTCCTCCCCCTTCAGCCCCAATGGTATCCCTTTCCTTCTGTGAATGTCAGGCAAGATCCTGCCTCCCTGTGCCTAGAGTATGTTTCCCTCACCCAATGAAGGTGTTTGTTCAAATATTACTTTATAAATGAGTCCTTCTCTAATACTGTAATATACAAAGGTGATTTCCATCCTTCTTGTCCTGTGTGTCATGTTATGAAAAGTCTTGTTAATATGTTACTTTGACTTTTCCTCTGAGTTAAATATGGAGCCTTGAAAGATTTTTGAGCAGAGGAGTGATGTAATGAACAGATGTTTCAATAGAATTCCTCTGAACTATAAGGGGTAGAATAAATATAGAAATGGGGGGTCCATTGAAAAGACTATTGTAATGTTCCATGCCATAGGTAATGGTGACTCAGATCAGGTTGATAGTAGTTAAAAATCATTGGATTTTAGATATATTTTAAGGAGGAGCCAATAAGATTCTCTGATGGATTAGAAATAGGATATGAGAGAAAGGAGGGAGATAATTTCAAGGATTTTTGTCCCCAGCAACTGTAGAAATATGGTATGTACTGAGATGAGGAAGCCTGTGAGTAGAGAAAGTTTTAGGGGGAAGATCAGTTCAGTTTGGACATATTGAGTTTGAGATGTCTATTAGACTTCCAAATGTCAATGTTGAGTATCAGTTGGATATACAAATCTGGAGTTCTGAAGAGAGGTCTGGATTTTCAACATAAATTTGAATGTCATTGGCATATAGATGGTGTCTTAGCCTGAGTTTCCCAGAGAGCAGAGCTTGATGATAGTAGGAGGTACCAGTACAGAGAGTGGAAATGGGGGCCAAGGGGAGTCGGGTGGGGAGGGGGAGAGAGCCAAAATGAAACGTGTTACCAATCTACATTGCCTCTAGATGAGACTGACTGCTAGATCCTGGGAGCTGTCTTACAAGAATTTATTGGAAGTACATTTTAGAACAATTTTCTGGGGGCCATGTTATATTGAGCTTCCTTAACAAAATACCATGGATTGAGTGGCTTACAGGTGGCAGTGTGATCAGGGTTCTGGTAAGGATGCTTCCTGGTCTGTTTATGACAGCCTCCTGGCTGTGTGTTCACATGGCAGAGAGAGCTCTGGTGTCATTCTCTTTTCTTATGAGAGTACCAATACTACTGGAATATGGCCCCATTCCTATGACCTGATATAACATTTATCACCTCCTCACAGGCTTTACCTCCAAATACAGTTGGGGTTAGGGCAATTAGTCCACAGGATTCCTTCATGGGCCCTTCAATTCATGCCCTTCACACATGCAAAATATGTTTGTTTCATCCCAATAATCCCTAAAGTCTTAACCCACAATCAACTATAAAGTCGAAGGTCTCATCTAAATATCATGTAAAGCAGAAATGAGTAGAAATCAAGGTATGATCCATGCCAAGGAAAAATTCCATAGCAGGGGGACATGGGAGGATTCGTCCATAGGCTCCAGTCTTCTTTTGTGGAAAAGGTCACCCCTCACCCAGGAGATAAATTCTTTTGAACTTGCAGGTTGTGAGTTCCTGGATTTCCATTGGGGCCTGCTGCTTAGATGGAGATGGAAGTCCTTAGTGTGAGGTTAAGAGCCCTGTGGGGCATGGAAGGCTCTGTCATATAGTGCCTGGGGGAATTTTTTTGGAGCCCATGTAGAGCTGGTTGCTGGAACAAGGAACTGTGAGGCCAAAGGGATCTGAAATAGTATGTCATATGATAGGAGTAGTTAGGAAAGAGACTTTCCCTACTGGCTCCCATTCCTTAGTCAACCTAAAAGGTCTATGTTTCAAAATATTTCTGGTATTAGCTTATGATGCTGGAATTGATTTTAATATGGAACAGAACCTTATATTCCACAATGAGGAACATAAGTTTCAATGACACATTGATATATAAAGACATAGTGACACAAATTCATTCACGGAAGAGAACTCAAAATCAATTATGGCACAATGACCTAAGGACAGATCCTTTGCTGATCTGATGGAAAGAAGGGGAAGTTAAAAGGCACGGACACTGGACAGGGTCAGAACCCTTACTAAAGAAGACCCCGAGGTAGAGGAAAGAGATGAAATTCAATCAGCAAACGTGGAGCTCTCCAGGATTCTTTGTTAGGGAGTTGTTTGCCTAGGTCCTGGAATGTAGTGGGTTGCCAAATCGACCAGCTTCCTGTGTACTGGGGTCAGGACTGGAGGAGGCAACAGACATTCAGCAAATCCTCAAATGGAAACTGAAAAGCGAGTGACTCACCCGAGATGGAGATTCAACCAAGAGATTTTAGTGGGGGGCTGCCTGAAGGGGAAGCAAAGGAGAGGCAGAGAGCAGAGAGAGGAAAGGAGGAGGGCAGAGAGAAAGAGAAAAAGAGTAGAGAAGGAAGAGGAAGAGGGCAGAGAGGAAGAGGAAGAGGTCAGAGAGTGTGAGCTTGCACGTTTGGGCTTAAGAAGGGTTGCATAGGTGACGTGGCAGGTGCTGATTGGCAGGGAACTGAGAGGAGACACTGTGTCCTGCCGGGATTGGTTGAGAAAACCTTTGAATTTGGCGCTCTTCTGCTTGGTGCCCTTCAGAGAAGATGGGGTAAAGGATTCCATGATGTTCTCACGAGATGGAAACGAAACTTTGGTGGGGAGTCTCCCACACACCCAATAGGAACTATGTCAGGGAGGTAAGTCTTATGTAGAAATGTCAAACAGGAGTAGAAAAGAGTGATGGAAGAGTGTTTATTTAAAGTAATTGAATGGTGAGATAGGTGGAAAATGGAGGCAATGAATTAGAAAGTGGTTATATGATGAAGGAAAACAGGAGTCTTTTTTTTTTTTTGATAGGTTGATCGATTTAGTAAGCACTATTTATTTCACAGCAATACTTAGAAGGTGCAAGGAGTTTTTTTTTTTAAGTTTATTTGGTTTTATTTTTTGAGACAGGGTCTTCCTCTGTTGCATAGGCTGGTCTGGAACTCAGGAGCCCAAATGATCCTCCTGTCTCAGCCTCCCAGGTACCTGGGACTACAGGCATGTGCCACTATCCATGGCTTTCACAAGGCTTTGTACAGTCCCAGTTTAAATGGGCCTTGCCCTAAGGCAGTATGTGTTCCTTTGCTCATAATATTTCCTGAAGCCTTGGCACTGTTCCAAGTTTTCAATCTCTGTAGGTGAAAAGAGTCGCTCATGCTGACACTAGCACCCAGGACTTAACTGTGTCTGCTTTAATGAATCCTCCTTTCTTTATACCTCAGGGCAAGATTTGTTCTTCTTGTCAGTTTGAGTCCCATTATCTGAGTGTCCTTGTTCATAAATGACCCACCTCTCCTGTTTTGTAAACATCTCCTTTTCCATTGAGTCTTTCTCTTTGCTTTTAGAAAGGTCTGAGTCTTTCTCATCTTAAAACAGCTCCTCCTAAACCTAATGACAGGCTTCAGCCATTATCAATGTCTTTTTTACAACCCAGCCTAGAACTGTGTATATTCATGCTCTGTATCATTCCTATCACTTTTATCCCCCCTAAAATCTTGATTCCATACTACCTCTCTACACAATTCTTCTCTCAGCTCAATGATGAACTATTCTTTGCCCAAACTAGCTCATACCTTTTGCGCTTCATAGTATGTAAACTCTGAAGTGTCTTAATAATTCTTTCTTTTTCTGACCTTGCAAAGACAATTTTCCTGATGTCCTTTCTTTGGAGTTGCTCTTCAATTTTCTTTGTGATTTTCCATCTGTCTAAATGTAGATGTTCTATAGACTGAACTTCCCAGCCAGCATGAAAAAATGAGCCCCTCAGTCCTTGCCTGTGTTTGTTGCCTGCAGATTTGAGCTGTTTATCCCAGTAGGATGCACACATACCATCAATGTCTGTATACCTTGTCATGGAAAAAGCTGGAGGGCAGTGTCCTGGGATTCCATCTTCAGCCCTCCCCATTTTATTTTCCAGATATTCTATAGTGATATCATTCACTCAAGCACTCCCCGTAGGGAGATGAATTCTAAATTGCTATCTCCAGTTTTCATTTCTCTGTTGAGCTCTAGATCAATACGACCTCACCAAACACCTCTCCTTGGATGATTCTCAAACTTAACATGTCCAATATGAAACCTTTTATCTCTAATCTTGTTCCTGTCAGTGAGTAATATCACTAACCACATCTGAATGTGGAAGCGATCCTTCTTATAACTCTATTACTTTCGTATCTAATCAACCATCAAATCTGTGTGGCTTTGGTTGTGTTCCATCATGTCTATCTTGCTTGCCATCATTCTGAAGCTACTGTAGTCTAAGACTTTTGAAATCTTTACCTGAACTACTATGGTAGATCTTATTGTTGGTCAAACATGTGCAGCTCTTCCTTGCAGTTCACTTTCTTGTGATGATCCCCACCGCCTTGTGAGAAGATTAGACATTCTGGCCTCAATGAATTCAGAGAAGGTGGTCTAGGATTTGCTTTGGCTGAAGAAGTACAAATGGAAGTTACCTAGAACAAGCCAAATTGTAAAGTTTGAGGCATGGTCTTTGAATCTGTCAATTGTCCCAAGACTTCTGACACCAACTCTGAGGTGTTAGGGTCCAACTACAGTGTTAGAAGGAAGGATCCACATGAGGCCACCCTACCTTCTCTCATCGACTACATGTTCATTGTTAGGAAGATTCATGAAACTCATGAAAATTATTGGACTCATGATTGTGGCTTATTACAGGAGAAAATACAGGTAAGAAAATCAACCAAAGGAAGAGGTATATAGAGCAGAGATTGGGGTGTGGGTGTTTCCAAATGCAAAGCTCCTGTCATCTTCGTGATGTATTACTCTGTAGCATGGATGTGTGGTGATATACCTGGACTACTGCTTACTAGGAAAGTTTGCCTAGTTTTCATTAGTACTCCATTCCATATGCATGATTGACTGATTGCCCATGTGATTGACACAAAGCACCTGCCCCAAGTCACATGGTTGTTCTTTCTGGTGTGTTCATCCTTTACCCTAAGACTATCACATGTGTCTGGCCCCACCCTAAAGTTTATATGGCCAGCCCCAGCCCTAAACAAAGTCATTTCTATGAAGTAGGATATGGACTTACTTCCTAGAAGCTAAGGGCAAAAGCTGGACCTCAATTTGGGCGAAGCCAAATTCTTTACTACATAGAAGTGAAGTACCTTATTTCCAAGAAGAAGCTTTAAATATCATGATGGGATTTGGACCATCTCTCCCCATGTTCTGCCATATGGCCAGCAATAATCCAGATAAATCAACCTGGTTTTGGAGTGAACATGGTGTGAAACTGAGTTCCAGCTATCCTACTATAACATAAATAAGGAATAAACATGGTGTTTTTGAGCCTCTGAGATTTTGGAGCTGTTACCATGGCATAATTTCTAGGTGAAATCAGCTAATGAAGCATTTAGCACCTGCCTCTCACTTTTTCTGCGCTTTGATCTGATGGACAGGCATTGCAGAAATTTGAGCTTCAAGTCTTTAGTGGTGAATAGGTCAAACAATATGCATTTCTTTGAGGCCTTTCCAGACCTCTGACCATGTGATTCTAGCTTATCCACTGGCCATAGGGGTGGTTAGTACTTCAAGGAGGAGGATGGAAGCCTCGCCATATTCTCCACTCCAGCTTTCAAAATAATAAATGTCATCGGGTATTTTGATCCTTCACCTACTTGGCTGCTGGTGCTTACCTTTCTTTAAATTCTTAAGAACCAAGAAAGGGAAAGAGGATGCTTAACAATTCCAATTGCTGCTGTCAGTACTTGCTGGTGGGCAAAACTGGGGAAAGTAGCTATTGATAGTTCAAATAGAACTCACTGTTAGTCCATTTTTAATATATACTACTGTTCTGAGATCACAAAATGCACAATAATCTGCTTGCCATTGAAGTGGACATGAAGGAGCTAGTGGGGAAAGAATAAACATTTTGCTTTAATCAATTGGGTCATTTTCTAGAATGGGTTTAGTTAATAGACGAGGCAGTTGGCATTTTCAATGAATCTGAGGCTATCCTGTGCACAGGCAGGAAAGCCAGGAAGCAGCTGATGGACTGGCCTAGTGTAGCTGTCAAGAGGGCAAAAGAGGCCCTGAGAGAGGAGATGGAGTGGTGGGTGGTTCTGAAGAGGAGGCCAAGAGTCTATATTTGATCTAGGAGGTAAAAGGACAAAGTGGTTGAAGCAGTTCACATAAGAATTAATTTCCAGGGAAACAGGATACTTAGCAAATTGTCTCTTTTCCTGAATTGACAGATATGATAGGAACGAAAGTAATACATCTCAAAGGATGAGCAGTTTATTCCCAGGGGTACTTTATTTACTGAAAAGTAAATCTCACTGAGAACCCAGTTGGAAATATCTTTTCATTTACTATGCTCTCTGCCTGCCTTGCCTTTAATAGAAAACAAGCCAGGAATGTCCTCAAATAAAACTAAAGACCATACAGGCACTAGTGGGTTCTACAGGAACATTTATAACAATAATCGCAGACAGAGGATCATTCTTTCAGGAATTGTGGTTCCCAGGCCTTCTTGTTCAAGGAGAACAGAGTAATACTGTGTGGCACCAAGTCAGATACCTCCTATAAAATTCAGATGGTCAACCGGGGGTTGGAGGAAAGGAAATATGGACATAAAGAAAATATCCAAGGGCAGAATTTGTTTCAAAGGGGTAAGAAGACTTTACAGGAAATACTTTGGACAATTTATTTAACTACCAAATATCTTCAATTTACTTCTTTATTTTATTTTTTATTTTTTGGTACCAGAGATTTAACCCAGGGATGTTTAACCAATGAGCCATATCCCCAGCCTTTCTGTATTTTTTATTTTGAGACAGAATCTTGTTAAATTACTGAGGGTCTCACTAAGTTGCTGTGGCTGGCTTTGAACTTGAGATCCTCCAGCCTTAGCCTCCCAAACTGCTGGGCTTACAGGTGTGTACCACCATTCCTGACTCAATTTAATTCTTCATTTTTCCTCCTTCTGTAGCACCAAACCCTCTTCAGAAACCCCAGTCACTTTCCTTGAGCAAATATTGAACTGCTTCTAGGAGCATGTGATGCCCTTTCTCGAAACTATCCAAGGAATGACAATGTCAAAGGCAGAAGGTCTATTATCTCAGTCTTTTTTCTTCTGCTAGAACAAAATATCTGAAGCTGAGTTATTGTAAGTAAAAGAGGTTTATTTATTGCAATTCTGGAGATCCAAGAACATGCTGTTGATATCAGCTCAGCTCTGGTGAGGGCATTTTGGTTGCACTTCAAAGTGGTGGATGGTTTCATGACTAGAGTGCATGAGAGAGGGAGGGATCACATGGTGAGACAGGAAGCAAGATGGAGCCACAAAAAAATGAGCTTGCTTAATAGCAAACCACTCTCACAGGAACTAATTCACTTCTATGAGACCTGACCTAAGACCTGACTTTTTCCTGTGAGAGCATTAATCCATTCATGAGAAGGGAGCCCCCATAACCTGACTAACGTTCACTAGGTCCCACCTGTCCAAAGTTCTATTATCTCTCAATATTGCCATACTGGGCCAGGCGCGATGGCGTACACCTGTAATCCCAGCGGCTCAGGAGGCTAAGGCAAGAGGATTGTGAGTTCAAAGCCAGCCTCAGCAAAAGTGAGGTGCTAAGTAACTCAGCAAGACCCTACCTCTAAATAGAATATAAAAAATAAGACTGGGGATGTGGCTCAGTGGTTGAGTGCCCCCGAGTTCAATCCCCAGCACCACTCGCCCCCCCAAAATTGCCAAACTGGGGAACAAGCTTATAGTATGTGAAACTTTGATGGGACATATCCAAATGATATCCAAATTGTGTTAGCTTTCCATTGCTATGACAAAATACTTGAGAAAATCAACTTAGAAGAGGAAGATTTATTCTGGTTCATGGTTGGCTGGCTTCATTGCTGTGGGCCTGTGTTATAGCAGAACATCACGGTAGAGGGGAATGCTGGAGGAAAGCTGCTCACCTCACAGCTGCAGGGGGGATGGAGAGTGGGAGAGGGAGGTAAGATACAGTTCACATCCTTTCGACTAGGTCCTGCTAGATCACTGGTGGGAGGGAATGCTTGTGTTACACACTGCCCTTTCTTCTTTAGCATCATCTCTGTGAGGAGAGAGGCCGAGAAACAGAGGATGGGGTGGCTTTGATGTATAAGATAAGATCTGAAATGTGGATAAACTACAGTTGGAGCCCAGTGAGGATGACGGAAGACCCTGGTCAAGCACAGGGTGGTATGAAGACAGGTATGAAGACAGGGGAGGATGTAAGGGGGAGGGAGGGTGATAAATGAAAGGAATGGTGCTGTGAGATTGAAGACATGTTTTCTACGTCACAATTTTTAAATTTCCCATCGTGGCAGTACCACTTATTTTTGGCCATACCATCTTAATTTATAAGTTTTATCTGTAGTGGTTCCTTCAGGATTTATATATTTCATATATATATATATATATATATATATATGTATATATATATATATATATTTATAATTGTATAAACTTTGTTTTTAGGGCAATTTTAGGTTCATAGAAAAATTGAGCCACTGTTAGAAATTCCCATATCTACCTCTCCCCTGATTTCACTTTCCCCTGTTAGTTATTGCATTAAAATGGTGAAGTGTTTTTATAATCAGTGAAACAATATTGATGTATTGTGAGCTGACAGTCATAGTTCATATTAAGTTTCACTCTGTTGTATACTTCTGTGAGTGTTGGCAAACGTACAATGTCATTTATCTAGTGTTACAGTAGCATACAAAGCAGTTTCACTGCCTTAACAATCTCTGTGTCCTCCCCCAGGATTCAATTTTATTTTAATTTAGTAGCTAATGGAAGCGTCAATTAAGTGTACATCTGTACATGTGAGACATGAATGTGTACATCTATAATTTTACATGTGTGCCCCCCCACAATCTTTATTTAAGTGACACCAGTTTCTTCTGGTTGCTTTTAAACTATTTCCAATAAAAAAGAGGTGCATGTATGTAAAACCTTTACACTTTTACCTTGTGTCTGAGGTGTTTTCTTTAACGAGACAATGCAACAGTATTATCATCTATCATTAAGCCCATACAGTGTCAAACTTATCACCTTGGCACTTTTATGATCCTTAAGATGTCCTTGTAAAGGGTGGATGTCATGGTAACCAGTGTTATAGATCAGGATCTAACACTGCTGAACATCTCTTAATAAATCAGGCATAATTGGCATATATGCATTAGAATGAATTAAAAGTTATTCAACTGGAATGATTTTATATTGGGCAACATTAAGTCATTAAATTTGCTTGTCCCAATCTTCTTTCGCTGAGTCTTAGAATACTTATTTGACTTAGAATAAAACCTTACCTTTTAATATCCTGCTTTTAAGAAGCAGATATTTGTGCATAGTGTGTTATAAAACAATTCATTGCATTGTTTACATTTTTGCTTTTGACTGTTAAATTCAAATTCTGGTGGGTTCAGGTCAGAGAGGAAATGAATTACAAGACATTCTTTCTATACTTCAGTGGACTAAAGATGCTTGCCTGGTACATCAACATACCTAGCTACTCTGGAGACGTAAGGAAGGTAACTGCATGGGCTAGAGTATATGTGCTGGAAATAGTTAACCCACTCACCATGCTCTCGTATTATCTATTTGGTCATCTCCAAATCTTGGATGGAGCCAGAAAGAACTAATTATTGAAAGCCAGCAAAAAAGAAATTTAGGAAGGGGCAGATAGCAGAGTGAGTTGTTACTTAGCGTAATTAGCTGAGTAGCAGATCCATCTTCTAGGAGCTTGTTAGAAATTCAAATCTCAGGCTCCTCACCCTCCTTTAGGAAGTTCCCAGAGATTCCAGACAATACAACCAAACTGCCTGGGTGATTTATGCAGTGAGGACCCACCCCACCAACACAGTTAAGCTTTAGTAGTTACATATTTTAAAACATTCTAGGTATTCAGGAATCGAGTACCATTGTCTCAGCAGGTTTCACAAAGGAAGAATCAGGTAAATGAGGAGGTCAGAAAGGAACTACCCCACACAAGACTCACAGGAGGTCATGTTGGAGAGGAACCTTGGATGTTTTCTACTTCAAATATTCATTTGATGTCTCAGTTTTCCCACCAAATTGTTGTCTAGCCTATGGCTGAATCCCATCTGTAGTCACTTAAGCGCTTCTCCTGAGTTAACTGAGAGGTAGCTCAGTGTGTGGGCATAGAAGTGTTTTGGAGGCCACATGACTCAGAAGTTTGGTGTCAGACACACAGACAAAAACAATTGGAAAATTTCAAACAGATTCTCCATGTTTGTAACAATATTTATTGAAGTTCCAGTAAACAATATTGACTATTTTTACAGACATCAGGTTAACTGCTGGGGATAAAAAAAAAATATACCTAAGACATAGAATTCACACTTTGGTTGAGTTTATAATCTAAATGGCAGGCATATACATAATCATTGTAATATCATGTATTAATGGCAATAATAGAAGACTGAAAAAATAGGTTTAGAGAAGCAGAGAAATAGACCATTCATTCTGTTGGAGCACGTTGGAAATTTGTTAAGAAATTTTTGTTTTTAAGAAATGGTTTCATTAGTTCATTATGGTCACTCATAATAGTGGGGTTCGTTTTTACATAATCAAACATGCATGGAATATAATTTGTTCCATTTCAGTTGACATTACTTTCTCTTTCCCTCTCTATGATCCCCTTCCTCTACTGGTCTTCCTTCGTTTTGTTTTTATTGTTTTTTAAATTGGTGCTTTATAGATGTACATAAATGTGAAATTTATCTATGTTTACTCACTTTTCCCATTCACTCACTCTATCCCCTTCCTCAACTTCACTGATCTCCCTTCCATTGTTTTTTTCTTTTTCTCTTTTGGTTCCGGGGATTGAACTCAGGGGCACTCAACCACTGAGCCACATCCCCAGCCCTGTTTTGTCTCACTAAGTTGCTTAATGCCTCACTTTTCCTGAGGCTGGCTTTGAACTTGCAATCCTCCTGCCTCAGCCTCCCGAGCTGCTGGGATTACAGGCATGTGCTACCACGTCTGGCCCTTCCATTTTCATGGCACCTACCTCACCCCTCCTTTGTTTTTGCTCTAGCTTCTGCATATCAGAGAAAACATTTGATCCTTGATTTTCTGAGTCTGGCTTACTTCATTTAGCATGATGTTCTCTAGTTCCACCTATGTACCAGCAAATGCTGAAGTTTCATGCTTCTTTATGACTGAGTAAAACTCTATTGTATCTGTATAAGTACACATATACATATACACCACATTTTATTTATCCATTCATCTGTTGACGGGCACCTGGGCTGGCTTAATAACTTGGTTATTGTGCATTGTGTTGCTAAAGACATAGATATGGCTGTATCACAATGGTCTGAGGACTTTAATTCTTTTGGGCAAATACCAAGGAGTAGGGTAGTTGGATCATATGGTGCTTCCATTCTTAGTCTTTTGAGGACTGCTTTCTAAAGTGGTTGTACTCATTTGTAGCCCCACCAACAATGTATGGCTGTACCTTTTCCCACATCTTTACCAACATTTATTATTATTTATATTCTTGATGATTGCCATTCTAACTGCAGTGAAATGAAATCTCAATGTAGTTTTGATTTGCATTTCCCTAATTGCTAGAGATGTTGAACATTTTTTTTCATATATTTGTTGGTCATTTGTATTTCTTCTTTCAAGAAATGTCTGCTTAGTTCTTTTGCCCTTTTATTGATTGGACTACTTGGGGTTCTTTTGTGTGTTGTTTTTATTTCTTTTTATATTCTGGATATTGGTTCCTTGTTGGAGAAATAGCTGGCAAAAATGTTTTCCCATTCTGTAGGCCCTCTCATTGTGCCCTTAATTGTTTCTTTTGCTGTGCAAAAGCTTTTTAATTTGATGCCAACCCACTTATTAATTCTTGGTTTTATTTCTTGAGCTTTAGGGGTCTTGTGGAAAAAATTAGTTACTACACAAATATGGTAGAGTGTTGACCCTATATTTTCTTCTAGCGGCTACAAAGTTTCTGATCCAATTCCTATCTTTGAACCACTTTGGTTTGACTTTTATGCAGTGTTTGAGAGAGATCTAGTTTCATTCTTCTACATATGAATATTGACTGTATGTATGTGAGTTTGTCCCTGTATCTTTTTTTCTAATCCATTGACCTCTTATCTGTTTTGATGCCAATACCCTGCTGTTTTTGTTACTATAACTATTGTTCTCTCTGTATAATTTGAGATTAGGAACTGTGATGCCTCCATTCTTGCTCTTCTTGTTTGATGTTGCTTTGGCTGTTCTTCTGTTCTTCTTAATACATTTTTAGGACTGTTTTTTTTTTCTAGATCTGTGAAGAGTGTTATTGGCATTTTGATGGGGGTTGCATCAAATTTATATAATGCTTTTGATAGTATGGCCATTTTGACAATACTACTTCTGCCTATCCAAGAACATGCGAGGTATTTCCATCTGCTAAGGTAAGAAAATGGTTTTTAAACCAGATTGTAAGATATTAGTATTTGCTGAATAAATGCGTGGGCACACGAATGGTGTGCATGTACTTGAAAGTGTGCATGTGCTCCTAAGGGATCATAGCTGATGTCTAGTATATTTCAGTTCTGAGGTGGGCTACTTCTCTATCCCTCCTCCTTTGTTAAGTGAAATTGGAAATATTACTTCTCATTTATGAACCTCAAATTGAAACAAGGGCACTTTTAGTGTTTTCCAATAAATAATACTGCTTTGCAAATTCTGCTTTAACAAATTCAATGTGTGATGATAGAGATTTATGAACACAAATAAGGTTGATATACACATAAAATCATTCTTCACTTCATGGAATTTATTTTCAGAATGTTTACAGCTTCTCTTTAGAGCATTTCAAATGTAATTTGACATGAAATTTTTTCTTTTATCTTGCGTTTACATATACATCAATTTAAATGATAAGGATCATAAAAATAAATTTTGGAAGTAATTTCCTTATTATTCCTGTTTTTCCCTTAAATAATTTGTGTTAGGAATGTATAGATCATAGAAGCAATGAGAAATATATTATATTTTTTAAATCTTAAGGTATTCCTTCTGTGTAACATCCATCCTACCTCCTAAGTCACTAATGAATCTATCTACTCTAAGCCAAGGCTTATTAATTTTCTTCCTATAATTTTCTTCCTATAGATGTAGTGACATTGAGCACAACTAAATAAAAAAAATCAATCTCAAGAATTGAACAGTCTAAAGTATTTTCTAGTTTTTAAATTATTTTTAAAAATAAAATTTGGATATAACACTCTTTCTATCTATCTATCTGTGTATATATAAAATACATCATATATATATATATATATATATATATATATATATATATATATATATAAAATACACCATAGTGAATCTCTACATCATGTACAACCACAAGACTGGGATCCTATTTAGAATAAATCATACTCCATGTAGGTATAATATGTCAAAATATACTCTACTGTCATGTTATCTAAAAAGAACAAATACAAAATGAATTTAAAAAATAAAATTTGGATTTAATACCTTTAGTGAATCATCGGGTAACTCAAGAGATTATTTCTTTGCAATAATTTTTAGAAAGAAATTTGAATTTCACTGTTTGCCTGAAGTGAAATGAATGTTACTCTCCAATATTTCAAATATCCATGAATTATCATTCAATACACTTGATACTTGGACTTTTAAATATTTCATAATTCACTGGATACATTTTATCATGCTTACCTAAGACAAACTTCTAAATATCTGAACACTTTTAAGAATGTCTTTAGCTTCGTGGACATCAACCTGGTATGAAACAGAGTTTGTTGCAAATGGTGTAGATGAATTAGAAACAGATGGATTCTATTTCTATGAATAAATACAATTAAAGGGTTAAAATCTTGGAGAAAAAACTATATGTGCTCAAACCAAATGGTTGAATACATAGTTGGGAGTTTGACTAACATTAGCTAGGTTGGGATTCCTTTCCCCACCCCATCAAAGTGTCTTTTGGGCTGCTCTTCATTGTGTATCTATGTCTGGAAGGTATTTATGACTAAGTTGGACTGCTCAATCAGAGTTAGACTACCTGCTGTGCACAGGAAAGGATCCCTGCTGTCATTCCATCAAAGCTTAGACCTACAGGTATGGCAGCTAGTAATCATGTTACCATCCCTAGTTCCTGTTCCTTCTGTAAGTGTCCACTTGTTACAGCCAATAGTTGCTCCCACTGTACCCCAGGAGCTGGCATTATTGAGCCACACTCAGGATTTGCTCATTTAGATGGGTCCAATAATCAGGATTCACAAATAGATCTGATATTTGATATCCAGAAGAGGGCAGTAGGACACAGAGATTAAAATCCGTGCAACTAGACACTGTGACTAACAAAGGTTGCTAACAGCTATTCAGGGTTAGCTCAAACCCATCCCTTCCCTTTGGCATACCACGGGCATCCTGGAGTAGTGAAGGAAAAAAAAAAAAGAAAGAAAAAAGAAAAGAAACTAATACTTGCTGAGTACCTATGATGTGTGAAGCACTAACCAGGTGTTTCTCACATGTGTAAATCATGGCAGTCCTGAGTTGTAGGTTTTATATTATTCCCATTCACATTGATGAGAAAAATCAATGTTCAGAGGGTGGAAGCAACTTGCCTGAAATCACACAGCAAGTTGTGGAACCAAAATTAAAATCCAAATCCAAATTTGATCCCAAAGGCTCTGCTCCAACCATATCAGTAATCAGAGTTTGATGACTGGTCCTCTCCCTTCTACACTTGTTGACCTTGGGGAAGTAACTTAACCATTGAGTACTTCAGTTTCTGAATCTGTAAAGAAAGACTAACAATATTCTCTGATTCTTTAGGAGTTAGTCTCTGGATCAATTTCTCCATGATCAACTCTGGCCAAGAGGATAGACTTTATCTTTGGGTAATATTCTAAATCAGAATAAAAATCAGAGAAAATTAATTCTGGAAGGAACACAAGAGAGATGTTGCCCAATACTTTCTTCTGAAATGTTCAAATAATTTAAAACTTGAGAGGGACAGACACTAGAACTCAGGATTGACATTTTTTTTATCCTATTTACTTTTTTTTTTGCCTCTCTGCATCATTTGCTGGGGATACAGATGTGCAGATGTTGATGATGCTATTGATGAGGGTGAGATTGACAACCAACGTGCCTGAGGAAATCATAGAGGGATGACTTCATTTTAGAAGGAATTCATTTTATTAGGAAGCCCCGTTTCCTTTGCTCTGTTCAACACAGAGACCAGAAAAGAAAAACATGATTTGTCTACCAAGTCTGACGGTTGACATGAAGGCAGGAAAGGTCAGGCTATGCACATTTAAGATATTCTTCAAAATGCTAAAATGCAGACTTCAATCAGTGCTAATCTTAGATTTATATGATTCTGTCCTTATCAGTCAATATAACTGGCTTTCTCAAGGATCTGTGATGGAGAGGCTGACTCCTTCAAAGCAATGCAAGATACTTATTTAATGTAGCGGTGCCTCCTTGGAGAGATTTTTAGGTAACCAGCCATAGTTCATTCCATTTATTCTAACTTCTTCCTTCATGAATTTGGCATAATTTTTCTAGTCCTCAAAGTCTTACATTCACGAGGAATTGTATGAAAGAAAGAGAATAGAGTGAAATAAAGAAGGACAGGGAGGGAGGGAGAAATGCCTTAGTCTTCAGCTCCAAGGGACTGAGATGCCAAGGCACCTTGTTTCTGTGTTTGAAGAATCCCCCAGGTTCCACTGTCCTGTGGATTCATGGACCACAGTTAGGAAAGCTGATAATTAGGTGCATGGTTATAAATAGCTTTCTACTTTTAAATGGTAATACTTTTTAAAATATTTGCAATCAGAATGACTGGTTTTACTAATTCATCCAAAGGTGTCTTTCTGTGTTAAAAATTGTCTGAAAATGGAGATTTCTAATACTTTAAGTGATCTATCCCTTTGCTCACTTTGGGGCTTTCCCACATCCCATGCTTTCCTCTTATTGTGCAAGTCCTCGGGGATCTTCCTTTCCCTGAAAGTGCCAGAACTTCTCTGGGGTCTGGAGAAGGTGGCTCACGTGGTGCACCATGGACACGTGTTCTGTGTGTGTACTCGTAGGGCCATTCTGGAGACTGAGGGAAAGGACAGATGTCCTTGCTTCTGGACTCATTTCCTGAACATCTGCCTCATTCGTTCACAATTAGTCACAAGTCAAAGCCTGTTCCAGCTTTTTGTTATCACTGGCCAAATTTTGTGTTTTATTTGCGTCTTGTGGTTCAGTGCCTGTCTCCGTTCCAAGTAGACCCAACCTGAACTCACACCCAGCACCCAGAACACAGGGTTGTGACAGCACTTGTTAATCATCTCAAATGGTGCTCTGCACAGGACAAAACTGCAGATTTTGCTCTATCTATATGGACTGATTAGGAAAATAGATTTTGAGATGTGAAATATAAAGAAATAAGGAACAAAAAGTGGGTGGGATAGTAATAATACCTGATCTCTCAGAGTGCAGAGTTTAGCATCTTAACAAACCTGACAGTACTTCCTGAGGGCTGAAATTGCCCCTGGATGGTGGCATAGGGTAGCTAAGACTGAGGGGTCTGGGAGATGATTGGCTCTGGAGAGTGGAGCCTTCCCATTCTCCATCATCTATAGAACCTGTTGTCTTGGGATACTATTATTTCAGCGTGATAGGTGTTTCATGCAAGTTGTAGTAATTTGGTCTCCTATAGCATTCCTGGAAGGAATGATAGACTATACACACACACATACACACACACATACACACACACACACACACAATTTTGTTTTTACTAAAAATACTGTGACCAATAAAGATATTATAATTTTGGGTGTTAGAATAGCCAGGGAAAATAACAGATAATATAATTTGAGAGTGAAATGGTCTCAACAAACATTAAATGCTTGCATTTAATGATGAATGCTATGATAACAAATTAGGGCTGTTGCTTCTTAAAACATGGTCAGTCATATAAAAGGTTAACATGACCAGTAGCGTTTAATACAGATTATTGGTGTGTTGAGTTATGAAAAGAACAAAGGTCTGACTTTGCCATTTGTACAATAGGTCCAATGATGGATACTCAGAATATCTTGTATCTCATCACATCACTCTGTAACACCACTATCACTTTTATCATAAAAGAATTATGTTACTCCATATATGAAAAATGCATTCTTGAACCGCCGTGAATTAGTTTTTAATGTACTGTGACCTTGGATTGCCCTGGGATATTAATGCTAAATGATTACTTCTGAATGCTTTTTGAATAGCTGCATAGTGCAATTAAATGTGCCATCCATCATGGATGACAGAGCCAGACGCCTCTTCTGGTCAAGGAACCCAAAGAGGTCTTGAGAAGGATGGTGATTCCGCACTGCTGAGGAGGGCAGAGAAAGGAATCTCTTGTTAGTAGTGAAATAAGTACAGACTAGAGTATGTGATAACCTTTTCCTGGGGTTATTCAATAGGAAATAAAATTTTGATTAATAACCATAAAGGAAGATGATTTTTTTGATGACTGCCATTGGCAATGTCCCATTATGTCTGCCAAATGCCCAAATGACTAATTGTCATTTCTGAGTGACAAGTTGCCAAATACCGTGTGCATGTGTGTGTGTGTGTGTGTGTGTGTGTGTGTGTGTGTGTGTGTGTGTGTGTAGAGGGGTACATAAGAAAGAAAAGAATTTGGTTCATATTCTAGCCTCTTTTCTGGAATAGGCTTATGTTGAATTATGACTTGCCTCTGGGTGGGACCTCATAAATCTTGCACTTAATCAAATGTTTTTCATCAAATTGTTTGGAGTTGGAAAATTGTGACAGATGGGAGGGTGGCATGAAAAGCCAAGATGAAGTAGAGGGTCTTTTACCTATTGGCCAATGGTTTAAACTCAGCCTTCTTGGCTGGTAGCTGAAAGTGACCTGCTGGTTGTGGACAGGTGGATAGAACCTAATTGTCTGCTGGCTTCACAGTCTGCAGGAAAGCCCCCATTCCAGCAGAATCCATTGGAACTGTGCTTAGCTATCTCACAGACCGGTGACAAGAGCCACTCAGTGGAAAAGCTATTTCAAAATGGCCCGATGCTAGAGCTGGTGTGTGAGTGACCTGAGGATTTCAATCTTCAAGTTATCCACTTGGAGAAATCTTAACTAAAACAGAACCATCTTAATTTTTCTTCCACTGGTGACATTGGTGGGGGGGGGCAGGTACCAGGAATTGAACATAGGGCACACACTTGACCACTGAGCTACATACCCAGTCCTATTTTGTATTTTATTTAGAGATAGGGTTTTACTTAATTGCTTAGTGCCTTGCTTTTGCTGAGGTGGGCTTTGAACTCTCGATCCTCCTGACTCAGCCCCCTTGAGCCACTGAGATTACAGGCGTGCACCACAGCGTTCGGCCAACTGGTGATATTTCTAAAAGAATCATTAAGAATTTTGGCTTGGTATTATGGAAAGGAACCATGGTTGTGCAAGTCAATACAACTTCAGAACTCAGCCTTAAGGTTACCAAGTCAGCTAGGTCCAGTCTACTTGTAACCTCAAGTCAGATCTACTTGGGGGCTAAATCAAAACTGCAGGCTCCAAAGACCCTCTCCCAGAGACCTCCTGGGGCTTTCCTAGGTCTTACTAAGCCCCAGATGGAAAACAGATTGATCTATAGGTCAAAGTCCCCATTCCCAACTTCCCCTGGCCCCTGCAGTTGTAGGCCTCTCCTGCTGTTTAAAGAATATAACCTTGCATTCTAAATGCTAATGTTTGAGGATAATGGCATAGCCTAGATATACCAATACTTCTCCTCTTAAATGATACTGATAAAAGCTACTTGCAAATATGTTTATACTCTCGTCTCAGTGGACTATCTTCCTGGATGAGCCTTCCAGAGCATTTCTTGTGGTACACGCATGCTGCTGCTATTCTAGACCTCGGTATTCCAGTGTTTTTTGTTTCTAGAGACTTGCATTTTGTAATTATTTATTATGTGTTATCATGTGTCTCTCCATTACACTGCCAGTTCCATGAAGGAGGTTCATTATTTTACTCGATGTATCAAACGCCTAGCACGGTGCGTACACGTAATGGGTCCACAAGCAACATTTGTAGAACGACTGAATGAATAAACAAGCACTTGTTAGAAACACACTTACATGCCTGTGTGAATGGAGAAAGTGGCCTTGGAAGGAGAAATGAGTGAATATTTTTAAAAGTAATCAAATTATGAGTTTGAAACTTAATTACAAAAAAATACAATATGAATCAAAAAATTCAAAAGTTCTTTAATAAGGCAGAGCAGAATCAGGAAAGCTTCCAATGCTTCCTTGCTGGCTTTGTAGCTCACTAACTCTGAGCTAATTCTCTTCCTAAATGCCTTGAGAAGCGCTATTTGCTCCAGATTACAGAGCAGTAAACAGACCCTCTCAGTTCAAACCCCACGATTTCCCATTGGAATTATGGCAAGCGCTTTTTAACCAAATTCACTGATTCAAGAGTGGCCAGCCTCTCTCAGACCCTTCCTTTATGGCATGCCAGATAAATCTTTCCCTAATGCCAATCTCATCATGCCGTTCCACACTTCAAAAGCTTTCAGTAACAGCCAATGGCTGGTAGAATAAAATCTAAATTTCTTACTATGGTTTTTGGCTTTGTTCTTGACCTTGCTCTTCTCTGTGGCTGCACCTCCTGTCTTACTCTGTCTGTCTAAACCCTTGCAGATGTCCCACTCTATGCTTCTGCAAGACCTGCGTGGCCTTCTTCTTTTCAGCATCAAATTCAGGTTCCACCTCATCCTGACCCCTCATCTTCACCTTTCCATTACCAGGCTCCTGCTGACCTCTCTCTTACCTTCTCCCTATACACTGTGGTAGCCCCTGTACCTCTGTGGTTGTGTGGCTTTGGTCTGTGCTCTCATCAGATGCCAAGCTCCTGAGGGCAGGACTCTTCTTCAGTGTCTTGAGTCTCTGGTGCTGCTGTCACAGTGAGTGTGTGGCTGACTCACTACATTAGTCTGTCAGCACTTCACCTGGTACTTGACAATCAATCTTTGGAATTCACGGGTCTGAGGACCAGGTGCAAGGGAGAGAATGAGGTCAGCTGATTAGTTAATTGTCAGGTCTTTGTTGTACTCCATGCTAAATCAAAACAAGACAAAAAGCTGTTGAATCCCAGTGGCTTAGGAGACTGAGATAGGATGAACACAAGTTCAAAGCCAGCCTCAGCTACTTAGCGAGGCCTTGTCTCAATATTAAATATCAAAAAGGCTGGGGATGTGTCTCTGTGATTAAACACTCCTGGGTTCAATCTCAGGTAAAAACAAACAAATAAATTTAAATAAAGAATGTGTATTTTGACTGGTGTGACTAAGTCAAAAGATTTCCTTCTCTTTCGAAATCCATTTCTCTATAAACCTGACCTTGTCTTACTGTCATGCACACGCTCAGCTTGCTGTATCAGTCAGCTTGTTACCCTGTAGTAACAAGCACCCTTACTCCCTTAGTGGCTCACAAGAACAAAGGTTTATTTCTTGCTTCTGTTGCACGTGTGTCCTAAGTTGGCCATGATTCTGATCCTTTTCAGTGGGTGGACGGCAGCCTCCCTTTCTCTCTGGGATCTTGCTGGGCTCACAGCAGAGGAAAAAGAGAAATCACAGCAAAACACACATCTGGCTTTAATGCTTCTGCCTACAAGCGTTGTTTCTGCCTATGTTTCATCAGCAAAACAAGACTCAAGTGTAGCTGTGGTATACTCCCATGGGAGGAAGGAAAGCCGATAGTGTGAACAATCATATAGTTTATCACACGCCCCTACTGGATTATCAACTCCTGGAGGGCAGGAGGTTTTGTGTCCTCTGACTCAAAAGCCTGGGTCCTTGCCAAAGAACACTGTTTACTTTTGAAATAAATAACAGAGGTGATATACTTCAGAAATAACAGATGTTTTTAGAATAGTACTCTGTTTACTTGTTTCTTATGTTTCAGATGTGTGACACTCATTATTTAAAAGTGCTTATTTTTTTTTCCAATAGGATATTTAATGCTTGATGTTAATTTGAATAGATTAGTTGATTACTTATAAGAATTCTACTTCATCTGAATTCATATGTCCCATTTTTCCTAACTAGTCTGCAACCAGAGGGGTTTCCTCCATGAGGAAATACATGTTCAGGAAGTGTTGTTGACTATATTGTTTGGCCAGTGGTTGGCACTAGTCCTCATGATTTCCTCTATAACAAATCCCCAAGCCTAGGTTCTGTATGACTTGTCAACAAACCACCTTTCTACCATTATTTTCAGTTACTTGACTGACCTCACTCCACCGGGTAGATGGCTTTCTCTATGATGTATGTTCCATGCTTTCCAACCTGCCTTGGTCTGTTTGAGCTGCTATCATAAAAATACCACAGACTAAGTGGCTCGAACAACAAATGTATTTATCTCATAGTTCTGGAGATTGGGAAGTCCAAAACCAAGGGACCAGCAGATTGAGTGACTGGTAAGGGCCCATTTCTTGGTTCAGAGGATATCTTCTTGCTGAGTTCTTACATGGGGATAAAGAGTGACAGAGCTTTCTAGTGTCCCTTTTATAGGGCACTAATGTTATTTTCGAGGGCTCTGTCCTTATGACCTTATCACTTCCCAAAGGCTTCATGTCCAACTATCATCACGTTGAGGGATAGAATTCATTATATGAACTTTAGTGGGGGCAAGGGGAACAGACATTTCCATGGTACCACCTTTGTGTCTTTCTTCTGGTTGTGCCCCTCCCTGCAATGATCCATTGCCCATACCTATATGTTCTGTTCCTTCCCAGTCCTTAGAACATGTCTCACAAAGTCCCTGGCATATCACTTAGGAATATAACTCATATCGACATTTCACACTCTTTACATTCTTCTTTTTTTATTAGCTACACATGACAGTACAATGATCTTGACATATCATACATTTGAATCAAATGTGGTATAATATCTCATTTTTCCAAGTGTACAGGTTGCAGAATCACAGTAGTTATACAGTCACATATATACATACAGCAATAATAATGTCTATTTTATTCTGCTGCCTTTCCTATCCCTCCTTACCCTCCCTTCTCCTCCCATTAGATAATCTTCTGTCTCAAAACAGGAGAAATGTAGATTTTATCACATCTGTAAAGTCCCTTTGCCATATAATGTGATTTTCACAGATTCTTGGGATTGGGATGTGGACACTATTGGATGTCCTGATTCAGCCTCCCATTTCATGTCTTTCAAAAGCTATTCACAAGCCAGACTATAATACTGACTTTTTAATAAAGAAGTAAAAAATAACTGGCTTTTCCAGAAAAGAAAAATAAGATATTTCAAAAGGCTTATATCCTGAGGAGTGGGAAATGAGGTAGTATCTTTCTCTTTACAGAAGTTCATTTGTTTTATCTTGTTGAGCAGGTGAAGATCACAGGCTTTATAGAGTTAGAAATGAATTTGAATTAAGGGTCCACCATGAAATTACTACTCAAGTTGGGTGAATTTCTTATCTTCTGAATCTCAACTGTCTCAATTTTGAAGAGAGGGTAATAATGATTGTCTTATAGGATATATCTGATAAGTTAAGCAAATTGATTTATCCCCTTGGTAATCATTACCTAATATAGCTATGTATTTTCACTAAATATATTACTAGATAGGATTTACTAGATGTATTATTAGATAGGATTTCTCTTCTTCACCTTTCTATCCCACCTGGTGACATCACACAGAGTAGGCTCCACATAGACACCTGCTATCTGAGTGAATGAATGTATGGAATGAGGCTGGAAAGATAAGGTCCACCTTGCACAGTGAAATCAGTGATGCTAGACTGAGACTTGCTTCTTTTCCTGAGGATGTTTGCCAAGGTATTTAAGAACTAAGGTCTAGTGGTGGCTGTCCCAGATCCAGCAGTAGGGGTAGGAGAAAGATGAAAATAGTTACAAAAACTCTTGAATAATCCTCTTGTTCGAGGATCAAAACATATTTGCAATAGGAAAGTACCATCCAGTGACCTCAAATAAGATAGTTGTATGTATCGTACCAATATTTTATTGAAAGTGTCTTATTCTTTTCTTTCTTAGATTATTGCAGGCTGGATAAAAAATTATTTCAAAAACTGGGTCCAAAATTTGCATTGTAAATATTAATTGAATGCCAAGTAGTAACTCTGGAGCACTCAATTACCAGGTCAAGAGAATGCCATTTGGAAAAATTACTGAACTCTGGTAATATGTTAATGTTTTCAAATAAATGCAATCTCTCTTTTTATAAGCCATAAATAAAATCACAGTTCATTTTCAAGCATTACATTCATTTAATAATCCAAATGTGATGCTTTTAAATTAACACAAATGTTACTCCTTTCTTAAATTGTCAATGCTGTCAAATTCTAGGATTACTGTCCCCCAACAGCATGGGAACATGGGAACATGGGGACAGCATGAGAAGTGCCTGAGCCCTGAGAAAAGTGGAACCCAGACTCTGATTAGAGTAGAAGCCTCAACCCAAAGTCTGAAGCCAAAGCAAACTTGGCCCCTTAGTTGGGTCTCCAAATGGAGATAACTTTATCTCATGTCAAAAATTTTATTGAATCAGATTATTTCCCTATACCCTGTGTATAGTCTCTTGTTGCCCTGTATCATATTGCCACAGATTTAGTGGCTTAAATTAACACAACTCTATTCCCTACAGTTTGGGGGAGAGAGGTCATGAAGTGAGTCTTCTGGGGTTAACTAAAATGCTATCAGGGCTGGGTTCCTCCTGGAAGCTCCAGAGGAGAACCTCTTCCACTTCTAGAGGCTCCTGAACATTTTTCTGGTTCCTGGATACCTCACTCCAATCTATGTTTCTGTGGTTACATGGCTTTCTCCACCACTGCAACCAAAACCTTTTCTACCTCCTTCTCATATGGACATTTGTGATAATATTTGGGCTTTGCCTGGATGATCCAGAATAATCTCCTTTTCTCAAAACGTGTACATTTTACCACTTCTGCAAAGTCCCTTCGCTGTCTAATGTGATATTCACTGACTCGAGGGTTTGGGACATGGGTACTACTGGGTGCCATTATTCAGAAAGTTACTACTTTCCAAAGCTCTTCTTTATTCAGACTATCATATTGACTGTTTAAAAACGAATAATAAAGGAGTTTCCCAGAAAGAAATTTTCAAAAGACTGAGGAATGAAGGACAAAGTGGGAAGTTTCTGATTTTGCCTCAAAATTGTAGCCCATGTAGTTTATCTATCACCAATGCCTATTGTCCCTGCCATTGTGTATGCTTATATTTGCTTCTTCTGTATCTAAATCCAAATGGCATATGTCTACCAATGTAATTTTGGGGGTAGGTGAACTGTCACAGGACTCACTTCATCTTGTACAAAAATGGATCCATAGGCACCTAATGGATTAATCAAGTATGATTCTTCCACCATAATATCCATCATCACAATGTGATCTCATGGCATCAGGGTCACACTGTAAACCTAGCAAATTAGTGTTCAAAGTAGAATTGATTCTCAGTCTGCTTGAAATTAGAAATGGAAAAATTCATCTCCACCTTCCCCAATTACTGTATCTTTTCTTATGACTCTGGATAGAGAATGGTTTAAAACTTAATTCTGATGGTCCTTAATTTTATGAGTTACACTAAAGCCCCTGAGAGTCATTGAATTTTATGGAGTTCAATGCTAATATCCAAATGCATTCCCTCTGAAATATATTTTTGCCTTCTATTATAGTGCTCGCACTTCCATTTTAACACATATTTTCTTAGTGCTTATGGTAATTTCAGTGCTTATCTTGAAAATTGGCGTATCATTGTTATTGTTATTATTATTGTTATTATTATTATTTTGAATTGACCAAGTTGAATGCCTCATTCTCCAGGGATTGATGTCAGAATTATATAATACAAGAACAATGGGTGAATGTTGTTCATTTTAAATGTGAAATTATAAATCAATTACAGTGGTGGCTAAAACCCGTTCATGACATGCCACAATTTACTTCCAATGACATTTAAACCTATCTCACATGCTGAACAATCTGTAATAAATTATGATTTTTTTTTTTTGCTTCTGAAATGAAGCTATAATTATGACAGTTGAATTCTTGTTCTGGGAAATAAGGTGGCATTTAATTCCTTGAGAACAAATGACACTCACAAAAGAACAGTTAATTATTCTCAGCTGCAAAGGAAGGGAGGAGGGGAGAGAAAAATTATGAAAAAGAACATGGTAGCACTTTATGTGAAGTATCTATTAACTAATCCTTAACTAAGGCTGAACTACAATTGAACTTCTGGGGTTGTCCTGAGCCCCGGGTAACACCTTTTATAATTTCAGTTCTCAATAAAATCCAAACTAGGAGGAATTAGTAACCGGAAACATTCTCTATTCTTCGCATCTGATAACGCAAATGTTCTCACAACCAGCTTTTGGTTCCAAGAAAACAGACTGACACTCTAACCCAGTTGAATCAGACCCAGGAGGGTATCATAGTGTTAGTTTGCCGTCCTAATTCGGGTCTCTAACTGCCACAGTCATCGGATCCATATTGCAAATAAAGGCAAGGAAAACAGTGTGCCCCCGGAATTTGTTGTTGTTGTTTGTTTCTGCTTTAAACAGCAGTGATGCTTCCATTGGCTTTTCTGTGATAGCCCTTTCCTGTTCATTCTGGCAAGAAGCCCTGATGCAATAGAATATGCCAGCAAACAGTAGGCCACTCCTCAGAGCCAGCCCTGACACCATCAGCTGCATGTTAGCAGCCTGCTATTAGAGACGCCTCTTTCTTTGACTTCCCTTTCTTCCTTGGGAGGAACAGATACTCTAGAGAAGGGCCCTGCTGAGTGGAATTCCCCATTTTGACTGCAATTAGGGATTGTGACTTGATTGATTTGGGGGCTCTCTGAAATGTAGCAGGATCAACACAGTTGCGCACAAAACAAGGCATAATCCACTGGGTTAAATTAACGTTAAATCAGAGATGATTGGATTAATTGCTATTACATTTTATCTTCTGTGCACATGTGCTGTTGGCAGGCTTTCAGAGCCTTTTTAAAATTAGCTTAGAACTGGATGGAAATGGTACAGGTGCAAATGATTTGTGCACTGGGTCTTTCGAGTACGCAGAGGGCTCATAAGAAGGTGCATTTTTTTGGTCCAAATCGTATTTTGGATGTGATTTACAAAAAAAACTGCACCGAGAATAAACTTGGCATCAAACTGTATAGAAGCTTTCGATGTGTTAAATGGCAAAAGGACTCTGTTGGCTAGAAGATAATTTGGAAAATGGATCTCCTTTAAATTGGTGGCCTTGGCACTGTCCTCTTGTTCAGTTTGCTTCCCTGACGTGATTTTCTGCCCCAGTGGGAGTCTTTAGGGTCCTGGACACGGATGCAGCAGAACGCTGTGGCATCGAATCCCCAAGCATTTCCTTCCAAAGCTGCACCCCTTCCACCAATTCTAAAGGTAAACTCTTCATATGATCGTCGTTAACAGGATCAATCTGTTTAAAGGAAATCATGTGAATTAGGGGATTGAATCCTCCGTGGAGCGATCCGATCAGGGACACAAAGCAAAGATAATCAAAGGCTGATTTCTTTTTTTTATGTTCTCATTTCCTCACCAGCCAGGGGCTCAGGCCCTCTGTGGGGCTGGCTGTGCACAAACCTCTCAAGGCTCCGGGACACCTGGCGATGTTTCTGTGCTTCAGGAAGCTGGGAATCAGCAATACTTTTTGAAGACAAGTGTGCACACACTATAAATAGGTGTCATGGAGGAGACAAAGACTTCATTCTGGTGATGATCATTGGATCAATACACATAAACTGGTAAGAATATAGTGATTTCTTCTCTGTGGCCCTTTAAACTCTGCCTTCAATATCAGGCTCAGGAGAGCAGGCCCTGAATATCATTAGCCTTCTCCCTCCTGAGCAGTCTCCCTTCTGCAGGTCCTAGGCAGTTTTTGAACTTTAGTCTCCTCCGGCTTCCTCATCCCTGCTGCCCGCTCTGTTCAGGCAATCTTATGCACTCTGGCTCTCAGTTTGGGGGCCTGTCCCTGCTCGCCTTTTGGCTTCTGGCTGACCTTGTTAACTCTCATGGGCACTTGTTTCCCAGCCCCTGCCCTATCCAAAGTTCCTCATGTCAGCTGCCCAGAGAAAGCCCATTCTGATTCAAATGCTTGATCACAATAAACAAATTGGGAACTGGCCTCACAAAACCATTTCAACTTTTTTTTTAATGTATTGCTTTTGTATTTATTAAGTTGAAAAGGTAACGTATATGATTGGGCTCCCCTGAGTCCAGCAAGTCCAGGAAAAACAAGCTGCCTTCCCATCCATGTTCCCGTTTCCCTCTTCAGAGACAGTCTGTGCTACTAGGGTTTATTTTTCACCTGGCCTTTCAGAAACAGAATAGGCATAAATAAAACACACATCTTTCTGCTTATCTTTATTTTTAATTTCTTTAAAAATCTATTTATTTGTTCTAATTTGTTATACATGTCAGCAGAATGCATTTCAATTCATAGTCCACATATGGAGCACAATTTGTAATTTCTCTGGTTGTCCACAAAGTAGAGTCTTCAAACATGTACCTAGGGTAATGATGTCCATCTCATTCCACCATCTTTCCTTCCCCCAAGTCCCCTTCCTTCTCCTCCCTCCCCTTTGCCCTATCCAAAGTTCCTCCATTCCTCCCATGTTCCCTGCCACCCCTCTTATGGATCAGCATCCACTTATCAGAGAAAATATTCGGCCTTTGGTTTTTTGGGATTGACTTACTTCGCTTAGCATGATATTCTCCAACTCCATCCATTTGCCTGCAAATGCCATGATTTTATTCCCTTTTAATGCTGAGTAATAGTCCATTGTGTGTATATGTACCACAATTTCTTTATCCATTCATCTACTGAAGGGCATCTAGGTTGGTTCCACAATTTAGCTATTGTGAATTGTGCTGCTATGAAAATTGATGTGGCTGTGTTCCTGTAGTATGCTGTTTTTAAGTCCTTTGGTATGTATAGACTGAGGAGTGGGGTAGCTGGGTCAAATGGTGGTTCCATTCCAGGTTTTCTGAGGAATCTCCATACTGCTTTCCAGATTGGTTGTACCAATTTGCAATCCCACCAGCAATATAAGAGTGTACCATTTTCTCTACATCTTTCACAACACTTATTGTTGCTTATATTCTTAATAACTGCCATTGTGACTGGGGTGAGACGAAATCTTAGAGTAGTTTTTCCACTTATTTTTAAACACAAATGAAATGATCACATTCTCTGCACACTATTCTACAACTCATCTGATTCTCTAATATTGGGGTGCATAAAGATTCCTTGTTTTAAGTTTCTATAGAATTTTTGAGTGTTCAATAATTCATGTTGCTATCTCAAATAATGCTCAAACCTGATTTTTAATAATAAACTTGAATCTAATTTTTAATAAGCTTGAACCTATTTTTTAATAAACTTGAAGCTAATTTTTAATATATTTACACATTAATTATATATAAAGAATGAAATCCCTAGAAATAAAGTTTCTGGTTTAAGGATATTATTTAAAAAATTTAGCTTCTTTTTATATCAAGTAAACACATGTAAGAAAGAGACACAAAGCATACTGTGTTTTAATGAACCATCACAAAGGGACACCTGTGTCACCATGGTTCAGTGGAGACTCTGTTGCCAACAACATCTCACAGGACCCTTTCCTGAGCTTTTCCAAATTTCACCTGCTTCTCTCCTTTACTCCTTAACTTTGATATCATCATTTTATTTTTTTTAAATTTTGAACTTTTATAATTGATTTGCATGGTGCATGACTTTTGTGCTTGACTTCTTTTTTAAAAATTTACTCTAATGAGTTATACAAGACAGTAGAATGCACTTTGACACATCATACATAAATGGACTATAACTTCTCATTCTTCTGGTTTTAAGTGTTGGAGAACCACACTGGTAGTATAATCACATATGTACATAGGATAATATCTGATTCATTCCACTATCCTTCATATCCCACACCTCCACACTTCCCCTCACTCCTCTGTCTAATCCAAAGTACTTCTATTCTTCCCTAGCCCCCACCCCATACTATGAATTACCACCCATGTATCAGAGAGAACATTCAGTCTTTGGTTTCATGGGATTGGCCTATTTCACATACCATGATATTCTCCAGCTCCATCCCCAAATGCCATGATTTCATTCTTCCTTAAGGCTGAGTAATATTCCATTGTGTGTGTGTGTGTGTATATATATATATATATATATATATATATATATATATATATATATATATATATATCACATTTTATTTGTCCATTTACCTAGATTGGTTCCATAGTTTAGCAATTATGAAGTGAGCTGCTATAAACACTGATGTGGCTGTAGTATGATGATTTTAAGTCCTTTGGGTATAACTCAAGGAGTGGAATAACTGGGTAAAATGGTAGTTCCATTCCAAGTTTTCTGAGGAATCCCCATACTGCTTTCCAGAGTGATTGCATCAATTTTCAGTTCCACCAGCAATGCAGGAGTGAACCTTTTCCCCCACATCCTCATCAACATTTATTGGTGCTTGTATTCTTGATAATTGCCATTCTTATTCGAGTGAGAAGAAATCTCAGTGTAGTTTTAATTCGAATTTTTCTAATTGCTAGTGATGTTGAACTATATTTTTCATATATTTGTTGATTGATTGTGTTTCTTTTTTTGTGTTTCATATATTTGTTGATTGATTGTGTTTCTTTTTTTTCAGTTCCTTAGCCCATTTATTGATAGGGTTTTTTTGGCATTAAGTATTTTTGTATTCTTTATATATATGTTTGGTTTCTTCTTCCCAGTTGTGTTTGTGAGGGTTGAAAATACTGTTCCATGAAACTGCAGTTGGACCATTTTCAGTGGTGTATATTATTCCATTGAATAAAAGTACTGCAATTCATTTATCCAGTGCTGCTGAGCATTTGAGTTATTCACAAATATTTTGAATAATGTTGTTATGCATACACTCCTATTTGGTATATATACCCTAGGAATGAAATTATTGGATCATAGTTCTATGCATGTTCAATTTTAATATGTAATTTATATTTTTACCATGCATAAGAATTCCTGTTGCTTTGCATTCACATAAATAATTGGTAATATCTCTTTTTTTGTCTCATTTAGGTATCATGGTAATTGTCTATTAGCATATCATTGCAGTTTTAATTCAGATTTTCCTGGTTACTGAAGAAAGTTGAATATATTTCTTTATTTAGATACCTCCTTGTGAGGTGCCTGTTGAGGTTTTTTGCCCATTTTTGTAAGAACTGTAAGAACTGTAACTGTCTTATGTATCCTGAACAGAATCCCTTTGTTGGTTTTATAGATATCACAACAATTTTAATTCCAATCTATCATTTGCACTTTCACATTATTAATTATTATTATTTTTTAGTGAGGCAGCATCTTCCTGCATACCCCCAGACTGGTCTCAAACTCATGGGCTCTGGAGATCTTCCCTCCTTAGCCTCCTGAGTGCTGGCATTGCAGGCAGGTCCCATACCTCTTAGCTCCTCTCTCAATCTTAACTTTAGGAAAAAGTTGAGATCTAAGGTAGTACGATTTACATACTTTATTTTTATGGTTTTTATATTTTTCTCGTGGCATGTGTGTTGCTTAAGTAATGTTTCCTTATCTCAGTGTAATGGAGATTATCCTATATTCTAAAATGTCGTCATTTGCCTTTATGTACATGGAGTTTAACATTGTGTGTGGTGTGAGGTAGGAGTCCAGTTTCTTCTGTTTTCTAGGGACATCAACTGATTTAGCACCATTTATTGAAAGATAAAAAAAATCCTTTTACTTTTGAATTGCAATCTTATACTGTCCTAAATCAAGTGTGAATATATTTTTGGTTCTGCCTTTGGATTTTCTATTTTATTCCATTGGTCTAGCTGTCCAATCTTGCAATGGTATTACAATTTATTAGAGCAGCTTTATAAGATGTTTTTCTATATAGTGGAACAAATTCTCTCACTTTGTTCTTCAAGAAGCTTGCTTGTTCTTTGCCACCTTGCATTTCCATATAAGTTTAAAGTAGGCTTTGTCAATTTCTTCATCAATAAGTGTTGGGGGCTTTTATTATGGTTTCTGTGAATCTTTAGAAAGTCTGAGGGAGAACTGACAATTGTAACCCTGAGTTTTGCAATTTATGTGTTTATTGGAATCCTGTTTATTAGTGAGATTGATTCATAATTTTTCTTTCTTAGAATGATTTCGTCAGGTTTTGGCCTCAAGATTACATTGACTCATAAAAAATGTATATACACACACACACATACACACACATTCTCTGAAGAGTTTGGGTAGAATTGTATCTACTATTTCACCAGTAACTAGATTTGAAGTTTTCTTGGTAGAAAGTTTCTTATTTACAAATTTCATTATAGGACTATTCTAGTTTTTCTATTTCTACTTAGTATTTTTTTTTAAGGATTTGTGCTTTTTGTTACATCTTTAACAATATCTTAATATCTTTTTTCACAACATCTTCTTATAATCTTCTTAGTGTGTTGTGATATTCCCAATTTCATATCTAATATTAGTTAATTATGCTTTGTCTTTTGACCCATCTCATGGGAGGATTATCAAATTTATGATTTTTGCAATGAAGCACATTTTGGGCTTGTCAGACTCTCCATGGCTTCTATTTTATTAATTTCTATTCGTATCTTTCTATTTCCTTCTTTTTACTTCACTTAGGTCTATTTTGCTGCTGTATTTCCAACTTTGTGAGGTTGGCACTTAGCTAATTGATTTTCTATGTTTCTTCTTTTATAATGGATACTGTACGTTTCCCTCTCAGAAAAGGACTAGCCACATCCTACAGTATTTTGACTCTGGTCAGTCAATGAAAATAAGAAGTGTATATATTAATTTGTACAGATAGGAAGACTTTCTAGTTATCTCTTTTGTTAGTGACTTTACGCTTATAATATGACCATGGTCAGAGAGTGTATTTTGATGACTTAAATCCTTTGAAATCTGTTGAGCTTTCCTTGATGGCTCAGTATATGGTTGGTTTTTGTCGATACTCAGTGTCTGCCTTCTGTACTTGTTGGGTACTGTTTGCCACAAGTCAATTAGCTTAAGTCTATTAATCATGTTGTTCAGCTCTTCCAACTGTTTACTGATCTTTTCTGTACTTCTATCATATATGAGGAGAGTTTGTTTATGTCTTTCACTATTATTGGTTTTACTATTTCTCCTTGCAATTCTGTCAATGTTTGCTCTTGTATTTTAGGGACATGGTATTGAGTAAGTGCACATTAAAAGTGAATTACAGTAGACTGACCCTTCTAATGAAATGTCTTGTCTCTGTTTTGGCTCTTTGTCTGGCTATCTGGTTAATAATGTGCTTTGTCTCTGATTATGCTTTGTGTCCACCTTGCCTGATATTGGTATAGTTTAAGCAGCATGTGGGAACATTAATGTTGGTTTGCTGTATCTTTTTTCCATCCTTTTATTTTCAACTTTTTGTTTCCTTATTTTGAGATGTGTTATTTATAATCACCAAATGGTAGGTTTTGAAAGTTGAATCTATCATCCTTGTCTTTTAATAGGAGCACATCATATATTTCCTGGGTATTGTTATGGGCTGAAATCTCCCATTTTATATTTGTTTTCAGTTTACCTAATCTGCTTTATGTTCCTCTATTTTTTTCTTTCTTATCCACTTCTTTGTTTGATTATTTCTTAATACCTTGTTTCCTTGTCCTCCCTCAATGTCAGTTTTGTGTAATGACTGACATGTTCCCAGGCCAGGCAGGAGGCCCATGTGGTTTGAGTTAGGTGAGTTTGGGAGACTAGTAGTCGATGATGTCAGAAGGACTGAAAGGTTTTACAATGCAGTGGCAAGGTGTGAGCACTGTAATGTCGCCAGGACCTTGTAAAAGTATTTGGCATATTATTATATCATAAAACCCAATTTAAGAGAAGCTATGGTAGTTGAATGTAAAATGCAACTTTTTTTCCTTTTTGCTTACATTTTTAGAGGGTTTAAGAAAGGCCAAGCACTGTACTAAGCATCTTACATGCAAGATTTTATCTGTTAGTCAATACTTAATATGGTAAGTTTTACACAGGTGAATTAATTTACCCAAATCCACAGCTTGTAAGTAACAAAGCTATCTGTCAGTTCCAATATGGTTTCATAACCACAATTCTGTATTTCTCTCCTTATTATCTAATGACAGAAAATTTACCAATTCATCTGGAGGGATCTAGCTCCGAACTGTGTGGATTGGCTAGTTTAATTCCTCTTTTTTTTCATTAACACACGGTGCCAGAAAATGATTTCAAGACACCTTGTTTGTTTACCCTGTGAATCATTAATTGTTCTGTTTTACTTCAGATAGGTGACATGCCTAATTCTGAGCCATTGCTTTAGAAATATCTATGGCAAGACCACAAACTGTTAAAGGACATCATGGATGGACCGATACAAATTACTGAAAAAAAAAAGATAAAAGAAAACGCATATGAATTATTTTAATCTAATACAAAATCTTTTGTCTATATCAGAGTAACTATTATGCTGCTTTTTCATTTATATAAGATAAAAGAATTAAATGGGTAGACTCTGCAATAAAAACTTATATTTAAAGTAATCCAATGTTACACTTGTAATGCCACAAGTAAGTAGCATCCATTTTCTTTAGTTTATCACCTTTATATTCATGCTGATTAATCCTTCGCAGAAGGAGGGATGTTAGCTAACCCAATTCCTGTAGAACAATCAGGAGGTTAGGTAATTCATTTTATTTTGTACACAATTTGGCTAGAAAGCTGAAGATTTATTGATGCAATGTAAAATATTAGCTGGCAGGTAAAAATAAGCCTGTTAATGAATGTGATTAGAACAGCAGCTGGAATGAATTGCAGTGTTTGCAACATCAATGGAATTAATAGACCTTAAAATATTCAGGGAATCAATTAAAAGACTTCTTCAGTATTCAAAAAAATGTGTGTTCATGTGCTTAATTTTAAAATGAGCACCGGGAGAAGAAATGGCCAAACCTTCTGTTGGAAAAGCATTTAAAGATTCCAAGGGCGTCTGGCTGTTCCTGGGCCCAGCCAACTATAGCAGGAAACCCTGGTGCGCTGAACGGCAGGCAGGCATCTTGGATCACAGGCTGCAGACGGCTTCCAGGAATTAAACAAGAGGAACACGTGAGAGCAATTGCAATGGGTGTCCTGGCCACACGCCCCCAAGGATCACAACCTCGTTAACCTTAAGGGAGATCACAGCTACCCACCAGGATGAAAGAATTAAAAAAAAGGTGATCATTTCCAAAGTGTGTTCTTTTCTAATGGTCACCCCAAAGACCTTGAAAAGTTTCAAGCCTGAAGTTTTGAGCTGAATCATCTAGTATAAAAAGTCCTTGGGAGGAATTAATTGGACAGCATAATGTGTAAGCTACAGAACATAGATGTTATCTGGCAGTCCCAAAACTAGATTAATTAACCTCCACTCCCCCCACTAACAAACAAATTAAACAGTCTTTATAAAGCCAGGCCTTTGTGCTTTCACCTCTAGAAAAGAGCCCAGAGAAGCATCTATTGTCTTCATAATTGTTCTCTATGCAAAAATTGAAGTTTTCTCTTCTAATCAATTGAAAAAAGAAGCATGAAATAATAGAGCTGCAGAGATTATTTACTGGATGCTGTGCTTCTCTAGAACACCTGTTTTATTTTATCTTATTTTATTTTGGGGTACCAGGGATTGAAATCAGGGGTAGTTGACCAATGAGCCACATCTCCAGCACTGTTATGTATTTTATTTAGAGACAGGTTCTCACTGAGTTGCTTAGGGCCTTGCTTTGGCTGAGGCTGGCTTTGAACATGTGATCTTCCTGCCTCCGCCTCCCAAGCCATTGGGATTACAGGCATGTGCCATGGCATCTGGTTTAAACACCTGTTTTAATTTGGCGAATAGGTTTATGTCCTATTTCATGTCTAAGTCCATAGGAGCATGCTTGTTCCCAGGTTAACTGTATCCTGTACAATCTCGTCACTTTCTTCTCATCCTATCAATAGGAAGCCAGGCAGGACCAGAGATCCTGCAGTCAAAACTACAGGTTTTTTTGAGGAAGATTTCTGAACCTGTAAGACTTCCTACAGGTTTTGTATTGTCCATAGTGTCACTCCTAAATCCAAACAGCCAGGTCCTGCCTCGATTCCATACCATTCATGGTCATTTTCTGGCTGCTCTTCCTGAGAACATGAGCCAGTGGGATTGGCCCAGGGATGTGACCCCCCAGTATCGAACTCCTCTTCTAGACCATGATCTTGGGACCTTGGACCTTCAAATTACTGCTTACAAGCTGGTTTTCAAAGACCCAGTTTGTCCTTGTGAGAGTGGATTGTGGTGCCATGATTTGCATAGCCATAGATCTAAGGGGTGACTATTTATGGAGAAAGTGAGCAAGAGGGTGAATAGAAGCTTAGTCATATGGGATGGGTTCCTATGAACCAATACCCCGGCCCCTCAGGGGGCCAAATGATGGGGCAGGTGACCTGGAGGTGGGGAACACAAGCTGGCCAAACAGTTCAGAGATTCTGTTTGTACTCTGTCCCCAGGGCTTACTGGTCCTGCCATCCTGCCACAGCCAACCCTCGCCACAGCTGTACCAGATGTGCGGTCTGAGTCTTGGCTTCCTAGCTGGGCACTAAAGACACAGTTTTTGTGCTTGCCAATTTTCTCTGTTCAGGAATTGAAATATCCCACGTAATGTTTGTAATGTTTTATTGCCAAGATTATCAGAAGCAACAAGGGGAAAAACTACCATTTATCCTTCCTTAGTTCTAGCAACTTGTTTTCTGTTTTAGCATCTCCCACTGCTCCTCCTCTTTGGATATTTGTTCTCTGGCAGTGTTGTCTCACCAGGCTACAGGCACCTTACTGACTTCCATCCTTCCACTGGCTCTTGTTGTTTTACTTGGTCTAATCCACTAGTGCATGCAGTGGTGGACAGTTCAGGTGGGACAAGAGAGTGATGGCATCCTACTGGGCATTTGTGTGTTTGCAGGTAGCAGAGGGAGGGGAGGCAGGGGAAGGCACAGTACAAACCCTGCTGTGGATGCCATGAAACCACAGAACCTAGAGGTTGATCTTCTGGAGTTTATGATATTGGTCATTTAATCACTTGAAGACCCATAAAAAGAAAAGAAAAGGCAAATTATTGTCATTAAAAAGAGCCATTTTTTTTCAGACAAAAGCTGAAGAGTAGACATCATAGTCAACAGCCCATTTCTTCATCTGGAAGAAGGAAGGATGGACAGGTAGAAGGAATATTCTACCCACATATTCAGGAAATAAGTTCAAGACCTAGAAAGTTTAGGCATTTAGATGGTGAAAATAGTACATTAAACTGTCTTGGCTAGGAAAACTAATTTCTGTCTCTCATCACCAACTACTTGTATAGCCTTGAGCAGTTTACCTAACTACTCTCACCTTTAGGTCCCTTGTTTGTAAACTTAGGATAATATCTTCCCTGAAACCTCATAGGGTGGAATAGGCTAGGTACACAACACATCTGAGGCTCAAGGTCTCTCTCTCAAGTTCAATTTGGGCCTAAAAATCAAACTTGGCCAGGGTTAGTAAGCACATTGGTAATTGTGCTCTTTGTTTTGCTTTTCCCACAAGCTCTTGTCCCCAAGATGTTAAAGTTTGTTGTCTAACTAAAAATAACATAGGATAATATTCTACTTTTGCCATGTGCTTCATCTCATTTTGTTCTCATTTTGAGTTCTACATATATTCTGTTGAGGCAACAAGATTATCCCAAGTGTACCTTCTGCGGGCAGGGTAAACTCTGCCTCCTTTAAGGAGAATTGATTCTAGGAGACCCAAGTGGTTTGAGGCTTAGGAGATTGCTCAGCTTGGCATCATATTACTTAACCTATTAGTTATAAAATTAATATTTTGAACAGGATCCCTTCAAACTTTAATTTCTAAGATTCTGGACCTACTATACATACATCTTTACCTTTTTTCTTCTTATGTGATGAATGTTCAATGGCAAAACCAACCAGAACCTAAATAATTAAATTGATTAAATAAACAATTACTTGATTAATTAAGTCTTTTAATCATTCAGCAATTGTTTTTATCCATAATAACTTTATGCCAATTCTAGATACTGGCAACACTGGGTAAAACAAGACAGACAAGATCTCTGGAGCTTACTGCTCAGTAAGAAAATAAATGAATAAGAAAAATATTGAATAAAGACAAGTCCTATAAAGTGAAAAACTTTAGGTTCACAAATTTAACCCTGTTTCTCCTACCATTTCCAAATTCCAAGATTTCTGATTAAGTGTCAGATATTAAGTATCTTTTAAGTATATTTAGGACATCTGTTTTGCTTGCATAGGAATGAGAAATAGAAAAAATTGGGAGAGTCTTTGTAATTCTTTAAGTATTTTCAGCAGAAAAACCAGTTACAAAAATGAACAGATCCTGCTCTTCTTAGATGCAGCAGTGAATATATGAGGTTTGTTTCAGGCAGAAATCTTCAAGTAGTATAGTTGTCAACTTACCATGGGTCACAATTTAGGCATGCATTTACATATTGATCAAGTACATTGACAAGAGAAAGATTACAAATGAGATTAAACTATTGAGATGAGTCTTCTCTTTAAGTCCGTTGATGTGATGAATTGCATTTATTGATTTCCTTATGTTGAACCAGGCTTGCATCCCTGGGATGAACCCCACTTGACCGTAGTGCACTATCTTTTTGAAATGTTTTTGTATTTGATTTGCCAGAATTTTATTGAGAATTTTTGCATCTATATTCATTAGAGATATTGGTCTGAAGTTTTCTTTCTTTGGTGCATCTTTGCCTGGTTTTGGAATCAGGGTTATATTGGCCTCATAGAGTGAGTTTGGAAGTGCTCCCTCTTTTTCTATTTCATGAGATAATTGAAGAGTGTGGGTATTAGTTCTTCTTTATAGGTCTTGTAGAACTCAGCTGTGTATCCATCTAGTCCTGGGCTTCTCTTGGTTAGTAGGCTTTTGATGGAATCTTCTATTTCATTGCTTGAAATTGATCTGTTTAAATTGTGTATATCATCCCTGGTTCAATTTGGGCAAGTAATATGATTCTAGAAATTTGTTGATGCCTTCAAAATTTTCTGTTTTATTAGAGTACAAGTTTTCAAAATAATTTCTATTTATCTTCTGTATTTCTGTTGTGTCTGTTGTGATATTTCCTTTTTCATCACATATGTTAGTAATTTGAGTTTTCTTTCCCCTTCTCTTTGTTAGCATGGCTACGAGTTTGTCAATTTTATTTATTTTTTTTCGAAGAACCAACTTTTTGTTTTGTCAATTTTTTTTCATTTGTTTCTTTTGTTTCAATTCCATTAATTTCAGCTCTGATTTTGATTATTCTCTGTCTAAACTAATTGGAAAGCTCATAAAGCCTTGTTAGCAGTGAAACTAGTTACTACCTATTTGAACTTTTTTAAAAATAGAAAACAATACTTGTATGGTGCTGGTAAATAAAACAGAAAAATGTAAAAATAGATTAGTAGTTTTTAATTTTTAATTGAATGTTGGTACTGGAAGCAAATCAGTCAAGCCAGAGTAACACCTGACTCTCAAACAGAGGGAAAATCCTTGTGGAATTTTGAAGATCAACAATGGTTGAGATGCTGGCTCCTTATTCTGCTCTGTTTCACTGGTAAATGTATGGCATTCTTTTCCATTGATTTATGGGGGTCAGAAATGTTATGCTTATGTGTCTCAGTTATGATTATAATCATCTTTTTTGACTCAAAAAATGGAGCAATGTAAAGAGGAGAAAAAGGAACCCGTTCTACAGTGAGGCTCAGAGTTGAAGAAGGGTTGAGAAGAAGGAAGGGTGGAAGGAGATAACTGTGTGAAAACTCAGGAAAGATGACCTAAGTTTCCCCAAGTGGTGAGGGGTGAATGGCTTGAGTAGCAGAAGAGGTTGGGGAGTAAAGGAGTTTAGCTCATGGAAGCTAGAAGACTGTGGCTAGACAAGGGGAAAACTATGTTAAATAGCTTCATAGTTCTTGGTGCTGATGACAGATTGCAACCTCCTCTTTATATTTAGGAATCTTTGTAACTTGAATACTGGTATGATAAAGTGTGCCTATTATTTGAACATTTGCCTTGGATCTACTAGTATTTTTGGCCATGCTGCATTTTCTTTTAAGACAAGCTTAATGCTATCCTTTGTCATTCAGCAAGTCTACTGTCAGATGTGGATGATTCACTGACATTTTAGCACCAACTACAATCTATTTTCCTCACTAAATGCTGAATTAGAGACTTTATGCACATAATATGGATTTAAGAAATCTCCCTGCAGAGGTTAATGTGCTTAAAGGTCAATGGAGTGGGGTGTGTTTTGGGAGAATATAGCATAAAGCATTTAAAAAATATAGATTTGACAGGTCTCTTTGCAAGCTTCATTGTCTAAAATGTAATGCTTGGTTTCCATGAGATTAATATGCCCAGGAAAGAAATCATTACTGTTACTTTGACGGGCTGAATTGTTTCTGAAGCTATTGTAACACCAAATCCATATAGAGCATGATGTTCACAGGGCAGCAGTGAAGGTATAACTCAGCCCCGTGTGATTATGATGTTTAAGTAGAAAGCAAGATTCAGGCAAAGTGTTTTGCAACAGTGTCCTCTCCAAATAACAGAGTATTTACTGATTTACCAAGAAAACGCCAGTGTTCAAAAGGACTGTAGGTGTCATAGGCAATTAGTGTGTCTACAAAGGATCTTCTGCAATTCCTGGAGAAGACAGGAAAATGTCATATAGAATGTGAAATTTAGGGGTTATTTCCAAAGTAATGGATACAGACACGGAGCTACAAACAATTTTAAGGTTTACACATCACTCAAAGAAATTGGATTAGAGCCAGAGAAAAGAATGTCTTATACTCCGCCCTCCCCACCACCACAAAAAAAATCTTGGGGGCATTTGGTATAAGACAGCATAATATCTACCTTCTTTTGAAATGTAATGCATATAAAGGCAAAGGTTCTATGTCATTTCTGAGGCAAAATGTTATCATTTTGACTATATTTTATTCCAAAAGATTTCACCTCAACAATATCTGGGGCATATTAAAATAGCTGACAAATGGTATGTAAATAAAAAATCTAAATTCTAGAGTTCTAAAGTGAACTGAACCACTGCATCAGATGTTTCCTGGCCTTTGTCTACATTCTCAAGTAGAAGCAGACTGCCATCTTTTTTTTTGAAACACACTTAACCAGTTTAGTACTGGTGCAGACTTGGACTAATACTATAGGCATCATTGATAAGGGAGAAGGGCTGACTCTTGGAGGCTGGATTCTGGTGGCCATCAAGAATGTCATCTCTAGGTGAGTCGTCACTGTAGTGCTTCAATTGGTGGTTCCCTTAAAAGACATGTTCACGTCCTCATTCCTGGAATCTGTGGCTATTCTCTTATTTGGGGAGAAAAAGGTCTTGGCAGCCATAAATTTCAGGATCTTGCATTGAGGAGCTCCTCCAGGATCATTTGGTTTGGTCTCAAATCCAGTAACAGGGGTCTTGTAAGAGAAAGAGACAGACAGACAGACAAAAAGATACAGAGGTTAAGGGTATGCAAAGCTACAGAAGAAACTGGAATAATGCAGTCAAGAAAGCCAAGAAGCGCTGATAGTCATGAGACCGGGAAGAGGCATGGGGAGAGTCTCCCACAGAGCTTCCTGAGTAAAAGACTGGGCTGGCCAACACATAGATTCTGGATTTCTAGTCTCCAGAAAGATGAGGGAGTAAGTTTTGTTTGTTTTTGTTTTAGCAACAGTTTATGGTATTTTGTTATAGAATCCAAAGGAAATTAATACCAGGAACCTTTAACTCTCATGGTTCCTACGTCCTTAAAAGCAAATCCAGGTGCTACACAGAACATGGTTCAAGGACTATTCTCTCACCATGTTCCATTCTTGCTCATGTGGGGTGATAGTATCACACTTAGAGATGACAACAAACATGGAGACCACAGTTATAATTTCCAAATGCCAGATTTCTAAGGCTTCTTTTGTTTGAGGCTGAGGGAAAAACAGGAGCTATTCTATCTGTATGTTCACCACAATATCTCCACTTACCTCCTGTCTACCATTTTGGCATTGGGGGAGGGCAGGACAGGTGAGACCTGAAAAGGGAGGTGGATTAAAATAAAGCAAGAGTTAAGGAGGAAGTAGTAACAACTGTGTGAAATATTGTGAAGAAGTCAAGTTAAATATACATTGAAAGATATATAATTGTATCTTTTCCAAAATTGCATTTAGGAACTTACTGGTGGCCTTTGTAATAGATTGGAGGTCTTTTTCAAGGATCTAACATCCACTAAACATTCTCCATACTGAGGTATGCCCATGCACATGTACAGACACACACACACCCCCACACACAGACACACACGTATATGTAGATATATATGTATACCATCAGGTGTTAATGATGGGGATGTGTTCTGACAAATGCATCATTAGGTTATCGCATCATGGTGTGGACATCACAGAGCACATGTCACTAAGATGGCTATGTGTCATTGGGTGATATAAATCTTAAGAGATCACCATCTGGGCTATGGATGTGGTTTGAATCCTAATCCTGTATGCTCCAATCTTATACACCTCACCAGAAGACTTCACCTGCTTTCCAGGACCTCCACTGCCACTGAGACTGCTTGTTCCCCTTATGGGTCCATGAATTGTATCACATGAGCATGACCAGCTACACTCCTGGGGTCTTTAGCTTTTCTAGCCACTTTCAGACTGCCCACTGCAGTAATAGAATGGGCTTCTTAGCAGCCATTTAGAGTGTTGGGGGACCTGCCTTGGGTTTGGGGGGAAACTTCCTTCCTATGTGCTAAACCCAAGAGACAGAAGATGAGAAGAAGCCACGCAGAGAAATCCTCTTTTCTTCCTCCAAGAAACTGCAAGCTGTTTCTTGGAACAGCCTGTCTAGAGACATCCCAGGTGCTGAGTGGCCACACCTGCTGAGCACCAGCTGTGTCTTTGAGGCTCGTTGTAATGCAGGGGCCAGGGCAGAGACGCTGTGGCTTTTCAACTTCCTAGCCCAGCTTATCTTTTCAGGCACTCTCACTGCCTTGGGTCTCCAACCTGTCAAATAAAGTCTCCAGTCTGTACTTGGTTTTCAAGGGAACTCTGTATGAGACATTTTTCTTTCTTTTTTTTTTTTTCTCTCTCACATCCACTTAGGATGCTGGTGACTGTGGCAATACTCACAGCAAAGCTCCCGCTTTCCCAGGCAATAGCAGAAATACCCTCGCCTTCCTGACTGTGGCAATTGACAGAACAAGGATGTTAGGTGGTCTGAATGACAGGAATAATTGATTAAGGTTCATTTTTACTGACATCCTGCTTGTTATGTAAAAGTCAGAAAACTGACTGGAAAACAGACATAGTTATTTATTTTGGAACAAGAACCCAAGATCCACATATCACCTCCCTGCCAAGGCTCCAGAATCTGATTTTCTTTCCTCTGCTGCCTATGGCTGAGGAATGAGTCTGTTCCAATATAAGGACAAAGAAGATGATTTTGTCAAGGCTCTACCAATCTGCTGGTCCCATAAGTGCCCATGAGAAATTATATTTCTGTTTAAACAAGCATCCCTTAGGTCAAGAGTAATCGATTTTATCACAGCTGGGTGTGGTGGTGCATGCCTGTAATCCCAGCAGCTTGGGAGGCTGCGGCAGGAGGATTGCGAGTTCAAAGCCAGCCTCGGCAATTTTTCAACTCAGTGAGACCCTGTCTCTAAATAAATTACAAAATAGGGATGGGGATGTGGCTCAGTGGTTGAGTGCCCCTGAGTTCAACCCCTAGTGATTGATCTTCTCTTGATTAATTGACAAGTTGTTGGAATTGTTATTTAGGCTTTTGGCAAAGTTGCAATAGAAAAAATGAATCCACATAATGTGGTGTTCAACACTGGGTCCTGGAGCCAGCAGGGCAGGAGCTAGGGGAGAAGGGGAAGATTGAATAGGTATTCCTATAGAGCTCCAGTTCCATGGGAGAAGATAAAACCAGCAAGTACCAACTTCTATTTCTAGAATTTTGTTTATAAAAGGAAGAATATATCGGATGGTAGCTAGAGGCAGAAGCTAGGTCAGGGTTTCCAACGTTTTGTTTTGGTTTTGTCACTATTAGGTAGACTTGTGTTTACATGCTGAGGGGTAGGAGCCATCTGTTGAGTTAGAGGATAGCTATGCAGAGAAAATGTTCCTCTTGCTACCCAGATGACTCGGAATCTCATGAGTGTTCTGAAATTTTATGGTCATTTTGTCCTCCTGTCCTTGGTTTTCATTCTTTGTAAAATGAAGACATTGCACAGGGTAGTCTCCAAGGTGGTTGTGATGAATGGATGCTTTATGCCCATTTTTCTGTCCAAGGCTAGGTTAGAGACCTGCATTCATGTTTTCAGTGAGTGACGCAGCCTCTGGCTACACTCTGCCCACTTGATGGATTTGAGCAAGCACAGGAAGTCTACACTCTTGTCATGTTTCAGCATTTCTAGGTGGACAAAGAAGAAAGCAGAATGATTAGGAGGACTGTAAGCTCTGGAGACAAAGGAAACAATATCCAAATCTATCTTTTTCATTTGCCAGATGTGGGAGTTGTTTATTGTTTTAGTGGTTAGTTTTCTAATTGGAAAAATGAGAATCATAAGAACCACTTTGCACCATATTGAATCAATAGAGATAATGTTTATAAGGTGCCTGACACCTAGCAGGAACTCAATGACTGGTAGTTATTAAGATGGTTTGAAAATACCCTCCAGTCCCTTTAGTACAAAAGTTCATAAGCCTGGCACATTCTCATCCATTCTGTCTGTACTGAATATTCAATATGCCTTCCAACACATTTACTGTTTTGAGAATAAAAATAATATTCAAGCTGAGATGATTTTTTTTCTCTCCCACATGTGGTTTCTCATAGTTCTACATGTGTGGCTTGGTTTTTGGATTCCACTCCGTCATTATGCAACATCCTGATGTTCCAAAGATGCTGTGTTGGAGAGAGTGGTACATTTAAAACAGACACAAGTAGTGTCGAGTCAGACCCGTGGTGATGGCAGGAGAGGAACTTGACCAGATGTTCCCCAACCTCCCACAGGCTGTGACTCACAGGTGGCCCCTGGTGCTGTGCAGTGGCTCAGGGGATGACTGTTCTCCCAGCTGAGCTCTCCATCATGGTTAGGTCAGAGCCCTGGCGCTGCCCCAGATTTATGAGCTCCTGGCAAGGGTGAGTGCAGATGGGGAAATTTTCAACTTCAGTTTTTGTTGAGAGGATTAGGAATTTCTTTCAGGAATGTCACTGCCATGACTTATTAGAGAGTTCTATACTCCTGAACTCTTTCTCTATGAATCTCCTCCAGGTGGCTGACTTCTTCCCCTCTGTCTTCTCCTTACTCTTCCCTACAATCTCTAATTAAGCCTCAGGTGGGACTCTTTTTCTTCACATGCTCTGCTTTTGGTATTTGTTAGAAGTTTCTTCTAATGCCTGCCACTCTGGGTGGATCTGAAATTCCACGCGTGGTCACACATTACCTATTGAAAGTGAAACTTGGAAACTCACAAACTGAAGTTGTCTGAAGGTTTTTCCTACCTCAGTGGTCAGAGTCTTGGCCATGGTCTTAGACCACGTAAATTGCATTTCTTGGCTGTGTCTTTCAATACTGTTGAAATATCTTGGTATCAACTAATGTGTCTTGCCACACATTTCTTTATCCTTGATCAGAAGGGGAAAAAAAGGAAGAAAAATAAAGAAAACTGCTTGAGGTGAGTTGCTCATTTTCAACATAAAATATCAAATATTCTTAATAACAAAATGAAAAAAGGCTCAGACTAAGTAAAATAAAACTTATTTTCCACAATACTCAGCACATCCTCTAGAGATGGTCCTGTTCCACTGCTGGCCTTTTTTGGTGTCTGACTCCCTAGCCTCTGTTCTAGCCAACAGCTGCTGGCAATTTTGCAATGAATTTCCCCTTTAATTAATCAATTGGAGTCCACATGGAGGAGGTCTATACTTACTGTGTCAAAATTTTGACATAAGCATGCAAGGGAATCAGGCATGCACAGAAAATCCAATTTCTTTTTGATATTCAAATAGTATCAGAACTCTGCATACCAGAAATAAGCAACTTTTCCTTTGCCTAGACAATGCATGCACCCCCTATTTTTTTTAAAGGGAGGCATGCTATGGTTACTAAAATGTACCTAACACTATAATAATCATAAGAACAGAATAATATGTTTAGGGAAGAAAAAAGTTCATAAATCCAAGAATTGGGATAACAAGAGTTTTTAGAGAATAAGCATCAGGAGGAGAGGGAGGTTTCTCATCCTACCCCAAAATAGGTGGAAAGAAATAGAACATGTAGAAATAGAACATGTATCTTGTTCTGGAAGTGTTATTAATGGGGGTACTTTTGCTGAGAGAGGTTGAAGGGCAGGTGAGGCAAAGGGAGAATGCAAGCCCCACTTCCTGACTTGCTCTAAGGCACGCAGAATGCAGGAGAATGAATATGATCATCTGAAAAGGCTGCAGGAAATGGGAGCTCTCAGTCTGAATCAGACTTTCAGGAAGATGGGGAGTGAAGGTTCCAATGAGGAGCTCAGGATATAAGGGTATTTGATAACATGGAAGGGCTTCCAGAGGGAGTATATACACATGCGTATATGCCACACTCGGCCTGTATGGGTGTGTATGCAGACATCTATGTGTATATACACATAGACATGCACATGTACCATGTATTTACTACTTTATCAAGTTCATTTTTTTAAAGGTTAAGTTTCCACATCCTCTAAACACTTACAAAGCCTAGAAAATTCCTTCAACTGTGATTATTTCTTTAACAGTAAAATGGCTAAATTGAAACAAACTGAAAAGAAAAAAAACTGAATATAGGACAAAAAAACTCTTGGAATAAATGATGTATTTATATACTACATACATTCCTATGTATATTTATATGAATGATGAATCATAAAATCAAAGCAGGCAATCGGGAAGTAGACAGAGTGGTGTAGCATCTCTAGATTGTCAGGGTTTAATGGTGACAGGGTTTTTCACTTTTTCTAATCTTTGGCCACCGATGTCCAATAGTGCTAGTGTCAGGGTTCCTCTGAGACATTTTCTTTCATAAGGAGTCAGAACCTAAAAGAGGCTGAGGGTTCTTTCAGGATGTTTGGAGCACAGTTGGGTGAGGGGTTGGGGTAGTGGGGTGGGATTTTGACTTTTTCTTCTGCTTCATTCATTGTTCCCTCATTAGAAATGCTGCTGCTGACTCTGTTCTTCCTTGCAGTTTACAGGCTACAGAATGTGCTGAAGTTGCCCGGTTGTTTCCATGATGAGGGTAATCAGCTTCGTCGACACAGCCCTGCGCACCTGCACCCTGCTCCAGTGCAGTATGGTGGCAGATTGGTGGCTCTGTGTGACCCTCACCCTGGCAGACTCCCTCCTGGCCAGGGCTGGAATCGAGGCTCAGTGGCCACAGCTGCAGGCTTCCACAAAGGGGTGTGTGGTGAGGGGCTTGGGCTGGAGGGAGCCAGACAGGCAGAGGCTTTGCTTACTGCAGTGATGTGGCCTCCTGAAGTGCTGGGCTCCTGGGAGTGTGTGAAGGCTTCTTATATGAAGAGTAATGGGGCTGTCTCCCACAGCAAGCTAAGAGAACTCGCAATACTTGGCTCTCTGGGCAGGGCCAGAATTTGAATCGACAGCATGAGAAAAGAAACAACTCTGTGTGAGACTAACAGCTGTTTCTTTATTTTTTATGGGGGGTGAGGTGGGGTGAGTATCAGTGATTGAATTCAGAGGCACTTGATCACTAAGCCACATCCCCAGCCCTATTTTGAATTTTATTTTGAGACAGGGTGTCACTGAGTTGCTTAGCACCTTGCAGTTGCTAAGGCTGGCTTTGAACTTGTGATCCTCCTGTCTTAGCCTTTGAGTTGTTGGGATTATAGGCATGTGCCACTGTGCTTGGCCTAACAGCTCTTCCTTCCTTCCTTCCTTCCTTCCTTCCTTCCTTCCTTCCTTCCTTCCTTCCTTCCTTCCTTCCTTTCTTTCTTTCTTTTTCTTTCTTCTTTCTTTCTTTCTTTCATTTTGTAGTTGTAGGTGGACAGAATGCCTTTATTTTATTTATTTTTATGTGGTGCTGAGGATTGAACCCAGTGCCTCACACATGCTAGGCAAGCATTCTGCCACTGAGCTACAGCCCCAGCCCTTAACATCTATTTATTAAGGAATGCTTTTGGAAGGATCACCAAATATTACATGTGAATATGGAGCTAAGTTGTCACCTAAAATGTAGAGGCAGTCCACTATGGGTGACAAGTAATTATTACACGTATTAAGTTCTATGTGGCTCTAGATACTGCCATGGGAAGGGAAATCTAAAGAGGAGACCAGTGATTACTCCCACGAACTACCTGTGGATGCCCCAATACAAGCACGTAGCTTCTATAATTTTAGAGAATACATGTTATTAGAATTAGGAGGGTTTGTTGGTTCAGGGCTGGGTCCTAGGAAAGGTTCCTGAATAGCATGGATTGGATGCTAGATATAAAAGGAAAGGCCGGGTTTATATAGGTAAAAAAGAAAATAATATGGGACAGTGCATAGACCTGAACTTCTTCCAGCCCATATTAGATTTTCTTGCAATTATGAACCAGTGTTGACTTCTAGTTTTTAAGTCTTAAAGGTATCTTTCACCAAAATACAAAAGGAATGGTTGAAAACTAGGAACTGCTTGGGGACTGGGCCCTAAAGAATACATTTTCAGCTATGTAAAGATAGTTCAGATGGTAGGAACAAATATGGAATGGGGTGGAAAGAGGAAGAGGAAGAGGAATAGAAGCAAGAGGTAGAGGGGAGGGGAGAAAGAGGAGAAAGAAAAGAAGAAGGAAGGAGAGGAGAGGAGAGGGGAGGGGAGGGGGGGAGAGAGAGAGAGAGAGAGAGAGAGAGAGAGAGAGAGAGAGAGAGAGAGAGAGAGAGAGAGAGAGAGATGACAGAGGAGGAGTAGGAGAGTTGGGGAGAAACCCAATTACTCTAAGATGGAGAAATGAAAGCTTGAGATTTTAAGAGTAGAGGCACTGTTGTTTTTAGAAGACTTAGAAAAATGTCACCCAGTTCTTGGCATGTGTAATTCCACATGGTCAACAGCTGGAAAGAACCCTGAAGGAGGGGTGTGAGTCATATTTTTGTCCCTGTGACCAAAATCCTGACAATAACTTAGAGGAGGAGAAGTTTATTTTGGCTGAGAGTTTTGGAGATTCAGTCCATGGTGGTCCAACTCCTTTGCTCTGGGTCCAAGGTGAGGAGAACACCATGGTGGAAAGGTGTGCTAGAGGAGAACTTCTCACCCCATAGTGGTCAGGAACCAGAGAGAGAGAGAAGGGAAAGGGCTTTCAGGGAACACCCTCCAGTGACCCCCTCCTCCAGCCACACCCTACCTGCCTACAGTTACCTCCCAGTTAGTCCAGTTGAACTAGGATGGACAGCTTAGGTTCCAGCTCTCACAATCCAATCGTTTTACCTCCTAACATTCCTGCACTAACACAGGAGCTTTGGGGGTACATTTTATACCTAAACCTCAACAGAGGACCTGTACCAGGCTGCAGCTAGAGAAAGGTAAAGGAAAGAGGGATTGAGGACATTAGCCTTAGCATGAGTGGAATCTTTCTCCTCTGATTCTAGAACTTTATTTTTTTGCCCATATGTATATTATTATTTTGAATTTTAAAAAGTTGAGATATTTTTATTATGCTGTTCCTGTAAGTAACACTTTTTTTCCATTAAAAACATTGGTGAATAGGCTATATGGTATACAGCTACTTTGGTTTGTTAAGCAAATTTAAATTTCCAGGCCTCTGTTAAACTAACAGCAGCTCCAATCATTTGTGGCAGATGGGAAGCCACCGGGTTCCATGTTTTACCTTTCCCCTCCCATCACCCTATATCCAATAAGCTACTCTATTGGAGATTCTTCTTCTGTCCTATCTCATGCCTTTCTACTCCTCTCCATTCCCATGGCAACTATCCATGCTGGAAGTCCCTGTCTTTCATCTGAACATCACATGTCTTCTTTCATTGCAGACACCACTACTTGAGTGTTGAGGTAGGAGCTAGGACTGTAGCTGGGGATGAGATGCAGATCCTGCTTTATTAGTTGCTCACATTCGAGTCAAGAAGCAGGACAGGCAAGTTGAGAGTAAATACTAGTTAGAGCAGAGAAGCCAACATGTTTTCAGTACGTTGGAGGGCACCCATCCCAGGCAGATGGGCAGGGGTGATTTTCTGGAGAAAGAAGAGATGCCAAGCTCATCAGAGAAAGCAGAGTAGGGAGGGAGTGACTTGGGCAATAGTTTGGAAGTATGAGTGTGACACATTTAGGGCACTGTCAGGCATTCTGAATAGTGGTAAGACAGTAGCTGAGTGAGCACACACAGGCTGCAGGGGGTCTGTATTGCATTCATTCATCATTCAGCCATTCATCCCATTATAGTTTGGATAATTTAGACAAAGCAGGAGACCAGGTACCCATCGTATATTTAAGGAAACCAAGAAAAATTTCATAGGTGAGACATGACAAGATCTGGATGCAGGGAGGAGAAAGGGGTTGATACCTCACTACTGTTCTGACCCTGGTTGTCCCCAGGCCCTTGCAGTCTCCAGACCTCACTGCAGCGCACAGCTGCAGGGACACTGGGCAACTGAATATCTAGTTAACTCAGCTCCTTCTTTGAGTGAAAACATAAATGTAGGGAGGATGATGGGGTATTCAGCAGTGAGGAGATGAGTCAGGGACTAAGTAGAAGCAAGCTGGATGGTTGAGCAATTTCCTTAAATGATATATGAAAGGAGGATCTTGAAAAGGAATGGGTTTTGATGCGACTTTATATTCAGAACTTATAAAAATGCCGGGCAACGTGCACTCAGCAGAGCATCAGTGCATTAGGAGCCATAATCTAGTTGAGTTTCTACAAAGTAACTCCAACCAAGAAATGAAAAATGAGGGTGTTCGATTTCTGCAAAATCAATTTTTTTTTAGGAAAAAAAGTGTAGTGAATAATGGATGCAATAGAATGGAATAAGTGAATAATACAATGAGAAGGAATTAGGAGCAAAACCAGGAGTAGAGTGTGCTCAGAGATAATCTGATCCTCAACAAAGGGATGTGAACTACTGTTTAGCATAAAGGTACTTTTGGGCCTGGGAAAAGAATTTTTTAAAAGTAATTTAACATGGACAAAAAAAGAGAGAAAGAAATGTGAAATATTAAATACTTAAGCCAAGCAATATTGAAAAGACAGAGCAAAATTAAAATAATATATAAACTGTGACAGTTTCCACATTAAAAAAAAAAAAAAAGTTTCCTAAGCCTGACTCCCAAATTGCTCCATCTGGGTGGCTTTTGCTCAAAGTCCTTGGGGGAGGTGCATAGAACCACTCGCCTCTTGTGTACCTCTGTCTTCAGGCAGCCCAGAGCTGTCTTTCCCTTGCACCCAGTGCTCCAGCTACAGTTGGATGAATTGCTTTTGCTTTTTGGGAACTGCTCCAGGTTCTGCAGATTCTCAGGTAAGAGTGCCAGCTTTTAAAACAAGATGGCCAAGATTCTGGAGACAAAATGATCATGTGCATGGGAGGAAAATAAATTCTAAAAAGAGAAGTGAGCATCTGGAACTGTGTTCTAGGGCCAATGAGACTTCCCATCCCTTTACCCTTTCTGCCCAGATTTCTCTATCTCAGGGGTAGTCAAAGTGTGGTTCCAGGACTGAAGCCTCAGCATCACTTCAGAACTTACTAGAAATAAAGGTTTTGAAGCCCCATCTCAGACCTACTAAGTCAGAAATGAATTCTAGGGCAGGCCTGGGAATTTATATTGAGATGTGCTGTCCAGCAGATTCTAATGCACGTTCAAGTTTGAGAGCCACTGCCTTGTCTTTGGGCCTGATTTATCCTCAGAAGTCCTTCTTCATGGAAGCTGAGGCAGGGCTTTCACAAGTCCTCTTCCTTAATGCTGGAGGCAACCTGGTGAAATAGTTCTTTGCCACTTCTACACAAGGCAGAACGGAAGCTCGGTTTAATTCAATTGCTTGCCCAAGGTCACACAGATAGTAAGTGTTGATGCCGAGATTTGAATCCAGGCCTGGTCTGATTCCAAAGCCCCAGCTCTTTTCATGATGTCATTTTCTCTGACATCACAACCTTTCCTAATTCATCTTTTCATAATTGCTGTCAGTATTTCCTCCCTCTTTTAAGTCCTCTGGATTCAGAATATGTCAGTTTTTGTCCATTCTTTGCTACTGATAAGAAAGAGAGGGAGAGGAGACAGAGAGAGGGAGGTAGGGAGAAGAAAGAGAAGACTTCTTTCAAGGCTAAGCCCTCCAATCAGCTTTTGCTCACAACTCACAACTCTGGGACTTTATTATTTCACTCCTTTGTCTCTCTGCCATTATTTTTAAAATTCAGTTTCTCATTTATTTTCTGCTTTCAAGCCTTTCCTACACTGTTTATTTCTTCCCCAAATTACTTAGTTGTCTCTTTCCTTCTTTGGTTTTTAATTATGAGACCACCCTGTCTTGCTTTCTTGTTTCATGTTCGTTCATGGAATATTTTACCCACTCCCAGGATTTCTTTTTGTATCAATTCCAAATCCGTGTCTGTAGTCCTGGCTATTATCCTAAGCCCCAGACCTCATGACTCCAGCTTCTTGCTGGATATCTTATTCAACCTCTACTGAATATGTTTCAAACAGTTGACTGCCCTCTCCCCCTGCCTGACTGCTCACTATCTGGCCAATGATGTCATTCTCCATCCAGCCTGCTGGGTGAGGAAACCTGGCATCTTTTGTACTCTTCTCCCTCTTTCACACTCTATTCAGTTAATCCCTTTGACCTGATGGTTCTTCTTCTTTTTTTTTTTTAAATATGTATCTATTTCTGGTTTTTGGTTATATTCCCAACTAGATATAAGAGATATACAAGATCTTGTTTCCCTTATGTCTGTAAGAGGACCTGCTCTCTGCCTTACATATGATAAGTGCTCAAAAAATGTTAAACAAAGAGAAATTAAGGGGAATCAAAATGTAACAATCATTTTAGGGACAGGAGAGATGTAGCAGATATTCTAAAGGTAAGTTAAAATAATTTATTGACAGTCAAGGTGACTTAAAATGCTGGATGAATTATTAGCCCCAGAGGAGCAAGAGATAGGGACCTGAAAGACTTATAAAATAATGAATCAAAGGACGGTCCCTGAAGCCTCCTGTTAAGAGGCAGAGATATTTCAACATCTCAAGAATCAAGTACTACAATCTTTTATGAGACTAGAAAATCATTGTAGGTCTCATAAATTTCCCTCTTCTCATTGTTCCAAAGGCTTAATTTAGGATGAGTCACTCCATAAATCTAGGCAAAGATGACTAATGATTATAATAACAATATCATAAATTATATAGTGCTTTTCCTCCAAAGGAAAACTGTATCTAATTTATCCTCACTGTATTCCTCATTGGTTGCTAGGTCCAGGGATCATTATCTCTATTTTTTGATGTCCAGGCATGGGAATGTGCCTACTCATTTATTGTCTGTGCCATCCCATGCCCTATGGCTGCATCCTGTTCAGAGAAGCCTACCTCTGAGTGAATTCCTACTCTCGCTTCACTTTATTAGTCTCCTGGCTTTTCTTTTTCTTTTTCCTGATTCAGTTTTTCTTTCATTCCATTTTTCATACCACATTCCCAATCTTATGTGGGAAAATTTTGTAACTTATTGTCAAATTCATTGTTGGAGACATTTGGAGAAAATTTAAAAAGGTAGAAAACCATAAAAAATATTTTTGACCTATTTCTTGATAATAATTATAATGATATTTAGCTTATATCTTTTAACAGATATTTAAAGTCATAACTGTGCATATTCTTTTAGGTTTGTTATTTATTTCAGATTGTCCAGCCTATGGGCTGTTAACTGCAATGGAACAGGATTAATGCACATTTTTGATATGGTCTCAGTCACTGTTTATTGATTTATACAAGATGAGTATTAAATGCATGGTTACTTATTAAATGACTTGGCTAAGGTTCCATCACACAATGATACTGTGATCATAGTGTTTGCGTTATTGAACATATACCTATATCTTTTAATAATATGTTTATTATTTGGGTTTAAATCCAATGTGCGAAAGTTTAAAAAAAAAACAACCTCATAATCTTTTCCTTAGAAAGCCCTACCCATGAATTAACCTTTGAACAACTATTTTAAAGTATTTGTTGATTGCCAACAGTGTGCCAGGAACAGTGTGCCAGGAACTCTGCTGGGTACTGAATATATAGTAACGGACCAATTGACATAGCTCTGGTTCTTATAGAGCTTAGAATATAAAAAGAGATAGAGACAAGAAGCAAGGAGACACATAAATGGACACATACCTGCAGATGATAAGAGGTATTATGAAGTGAAAGAAGGAAGAGGGACAAACTTTACAATGAGGAGTCCAAGACAGTCTCATTGAGAAAGAAATCTTTGTTGTTGGGGCTGGAGTCGTAGCTTAGTGGTAGAGGGCTTGCCTCACATGTGTGAGGCACTGGGTTCGATTCTCAGCACAACATATAAATAAGTAAATAAGAATAAAGGTCCATCAACAACATCACAGTTCTTAGTTTTGGTTGATGTGGCATATTCTATAAAAGTGTATTTATTAAAATAAGTGATACGGTTTCATTATTTTCTTGAAATAATAATAATCATGATTTAGTAGTAGATAGCTAAGGCATGCAGAGCCATTTCCTATATGACAGTCATTGTACCATCAGACACCTAGTGGAGACAGAGCTGAAATTCCAACCCAAGTTGATCCCAGAGTTCATGTTCAAAGCCATTCTCCTGTGTGTTCATCCACCCATTCAGCAGATGTGGAGCAGTGTGTCAGGATTCTTCCAGGAGCTGAGTGTACAGCAGGGAACAAAATGGACAAAAACTCCTGCCTTCATGAGCTTATGTTCTATTTGGGGTTGAGAAAGAATAAGATATCCAGGCATGATAAATCAGCCTATAGTTTCTAGAAAGTAATAAGTGCTGTGGAGAAAAAAAAAGTGGGTTAAAAGGGGTGTTGCAATTCTTACATAGAGGGTGAACATTGCTGGGAAGGTAACATGTGAGCAAAGATTTCAAGATGAGTGACTGAGATCTGTGGCTTTTGAGGGGAAACACATTCCAGGCAGAAGAAAAAAACATGCAAAGCTTCCCCTCCAGAGATGCCTAGTGTGTTTGAGGAGTCAGGAGGCCAGTGTGGTGGGAGCTGGGGGAAAGGATGGGGTGGGATGCAATCTTCAAAAACCGCAGGTTGGATCATTCTATAGGGTCTTTCAAGTCATGGTGTGTGTGTGTGTGTGTGTGTGTGTGTGTGTGTGTGTGTGTGTGATTTTTTAAAAATAAGTATGTAAGATACAGCCATAACTTTCACATAAGTAAGCAATTCATCACACACTTATGCAGTAAGCCTTAGTTACCTTGTGTCCTGTGTCTCGGAGAACCAATAAGTGGCAGTGTTGCTACTTTCTGAGAATGTCTGACCCACTGGAGAAGGAAGAAGTCAGTCATGGAGCCAAAATGGTTAGCTCCATGGTTCAGATTTAGTTCAGCTTTGCATCTCCTCCCTACATCCATTTCCAGAGGGCTTTGGAACTTGACCATGTATATCAATGACTTTGTAGATGGTTCAAATGTGGGTTTTTGATTCAGCCCGTCTGGGGGCATGAATTCACATTTCTAACCAGTTTCCAGGTGACATCAGTGCTGCCACCCTGTGCTCCAAACCTTGGGAGAAAAAAGGGCTGCAGAGTTAGTGGAAGACATTCCCACCTGCCATCTCATTTTAATTTGGGTCTTCATCAAAACCCTGAGTTAATTGGTTCAGATATTATCATCTTCATTTACAAATGAAGAAATCGAATCTCAGAGGGGTGAGATGACCTGGTCATATGGCCAAATAACAGAGCTATGACTTGAATTGAGTTCCTTGGCTTCAAGACAACAGCTGTCCTGATGGCTTTTAAGCTCTCATACATAAAAGCACATGCTAATTAGTGTTTTTGGCTGGTGCATGTGTGTGCGCACACTCAGGCGCGCGTGCACATGTAACACAGTTGCAGTGGTGGGAGGGGGAGGGTTGGGAGGATGATGAAGCCCCCCTCAATCTGCAGCTGCCCAGAGGCCAGCTTTGGCAGTGGGTTCTGGAAATGATCCAATCATCACAACATGCCCTGGAAATGTGCCTATCTTCCACGCAATGCTGGCCCCCACCTTGGATGGGAATGCCTCCTTACTTTGCACGTGAGCTAAACTGCATCTCATCTATCTCTGAGATAATCTGGTCTTGTGTTCTTGCCCACATCAGAAAGTTATTTACTGTCAGGCAAGAAAAAATTGTTCTCTCCTAAGAAGAGCACTGTTCTCAGACATGAAGCCCATTGCTTCATACTGAGCCCCCGCTTTCTGGGAAAAGCAGAAAATCTTTGAAGCGTTTCCAACCAAATCCTTGGAGAGGTAAACATATTTTTCAGCTGCAGGATTCCAGGTTAAAGAAGTGTGTCCCCCACTTGTTTACAAAGCAGCGCAGCAGCTGTTAGGAGGCCTCCGCCCCCACTGGACAGACAGAGGCATTTGGAAGATGCTCGGAGCCCTACCGTACAGTCTGCTCCAACTCGCCCCTCTGGGAAGAACTCATCACCATCAGCCACCGGCAGTGCTGAGAGCTCAGGGGTACAGGGATGGCAGATGAGACACGCCTGGCTTCTCTCATTCCATTTTGTTGTGCTCTTTTTATTAACATTAAAAAAAAAAACAACATATCATGCTGCCTCTCAACTTTATCTGCAGATGATGAGTAAAGAAAGACTTAAATTCTCTCCTGTTTCCTGTTCTTGAGTGAGAAACACAGCTTTGGAGACACAGGCATGAGTTCCCTGGCCTGTGGTGAGGAGTGTCCTGTTCCCTTCCTTCTGCCTGTGTGCCCATGTTTCAAAACCTTCCTGTCCTGGGTTCTCTGAGGTCTCCTTTGGACACTCCAAGGATCAGAGATCATTCTCTGTCCCCATTCTTAGAATAGGAAATGTCTTCACCAGTGATTGGATGTTTATACTGCACTGCTTTGTATGGTTAGGAAGAATAAAAGGGAGAGCAGTAGCTGGCATTTTTAGTGGGAGTGTTGTTTTTTTTCATACTGGGTTAACTTTGGTGTGTGCTTCCATTTATTCTCAGGATGGACCTCAGAAGGTTAGTATTATTGTCCCCATTTTAAGATGAGAAAATGGAGATATAGAGAAATTAGGATTAGAGTTTGCTGATTAGAGTTTGCTGAAAGTCATACAGTTGAAAAAAAAATTAGTCTGGACTGGCACCAGGTATTGGTGAACTCTCCTTATCTTTTAAATAGGTAATAATAATGCCTCTTCTCTTCTGCTTGGATAGTAGTCAGTTACCGGTCTCTGGTGAATAGAATAATAATATTTTAATAAAAATCCCCATATAGTTCAGGTTCAAGCCAATCAGAGACTGACATTGAAGATCAAATGAGAGATTGCAGGCACTAAGAACTATATGAATCTGAGTCCGGCGTCATCTTTGTCCCCAAATGGTTTATGCCCACCCAAGAAAGCCATATAGAGTAGAGCTGAGAGATGGAGAAAGAGAGTTCTAATGGCAGATTTGAAACCCTGGAATGGACTGGGCTTTATTTTTAGATTTTTCAATTATGAGAACAAATAAATTCTCTATTTTGGCTTCTGGTATTTTAGAGTTAGATTTTTTCTTTTTGTAATCAAATATGTCCTGACTAATATAACTCATTAGGAAGAGGAAGGAAAAAAAAAATTCACACTAAAATCGGAGCATATGAACCCTCGTTGAAGTAACAGTTGTTTGGCCAGCAAAGATTTGCTTTCTTTTTGTATCTAGACCAGTGCTATTCAACAGTGCTTTTGGGGATGATTAGGATGTTCTAGAAACGGCTAGATCTGTACTGCCCAACACAGTAGCTATTAGCAACATGTGCTATTGAGCACTTAGAATGTGGCTAGCATGACTGAGGAACTGAATTTTCAATTTGATTTACACTTAATTAATTTAAATAACCAAATGTGGCCAGTTGCTATTGTATTGAGCAGCACAGGTCTAGATCATCTCTGTACTTCGTGGACAAATACAGACACACCTAATGATTCCATTATGGTAGATGGAATAATTTATAACTCATTTACTCTTTATTTCTGGTAGGTTCCCAGGAGTCTTTCAGATTTGTCTGTGATTCCAAAGCCCATGCTTTTTCCACATACGAGGCTCAGAGAGGTGAATAACTTTCCCAGAGTGTCTAATAACAAATGTTTTATCAGCTCTGTTAATGGGATAGCAGGCTAAGGAATGCTCTCTTTCTCTATAAACAAGACAACTCCATGGCAGTCTCCCCATCTTTCATGTGAGAAAGGCCCTGGGACCTCACTAGAGCTAGAATTCCTCATGGCCTAGGTCATGCCAACATTTGTGGTAGAAATGAATAAAGAAAAACAGACACACCGATATCCAGTTGTGCTCCTATTTGTCTTACAATTCTTCATCTAAGTTTGCAGAAAGAAGGTGGAGACAAATCATATTGTATTAATTTAAAATTCATCTAATCATCAAGAGCCTTTAGAATCAGACAGATTGAGTTTCAATCCTGACTTTGTCACTTAGCATATGGTAAGACTCTGAACTGTTTATGTTATTTTCTTTAAATGGTGAGCTATTGTAATTGGAAAATGGGGATAATAGTACCTATGTCATGGTGCCTTAGTATTAAATGAGACGTTATATGCAAAGGATTTAGCAGAGTGCCCAGCAAGAGGTAAGTGCTCTATAAATGTCCACCATCATTATTGTTTTATACTACCATTGATAACCGGGGCTTGACGTGGTAAGCAGTAAAGAACACAAGCCATGCTGATGATTCTATAACAACTTTCCACACTGGGAATCCCCACTAGCCTGCAGCAACTTTTCAGTGTGAAATCTGGCTGAAAGTTTGAATAGAGTTCCTTCCACCGATTCCTCAGTCTGAACTTGGGTAAATGAAGATCCCTAGTCAGAAGGATGAGAGTCAACCTGGCATGATCACTGCTTTTCACTGCTTGGAAACATTCTTTCAAGAATGTTGAAGATTCTTTCCAGCATGGTTCAAAAACAGTCCTTATTCTTTCTTTCCTGAAGATGACATGTTGAATACTTTTAATAGTGCCTTTAGGCAATAGCTTCCCTAAAATACCAATGAGGAGCCCATGTCCCCACCCAGGCCACTTGCTTGGCTGCTTTCAAAATAATTTGATAGGAGTTCAGGAAACATTTATTTCAAAAATATTTATCAAGCATTTCCAACTCTGCAGACATTGTGTTGCTCACTGAGATACAATAATGAACAAAATAGACAAGGGTCTACAGCGACCCTCATGGGCTTACAGTCTAAAGATGTCGTCCAATGACTAAGCATGAGGGATGCTTTGGTGTCTTGTTTGTAGGATACTGCTCATCTAAATAAATAAATATAGACATAGTTTTAGAGAACCTTATTTGATTAGATGGAATTCTTTTTTTTTTCTTTCATGAAAAGGGGACATTTCTGTGTTCAAGTGCACTAATTTAATGACTAGATTCAGATATAATGGCATAATTCTATCCATTAGAGAAAAGAAGGGCCTTTAAGGTCATATTAGCACATATGTGAGTCCCACAAATTGTGAGATGATTTTATCGAGTCTTGTCTATAACACAAAATGGAATAAAAGCATTTTAGCATATAACACCGGGACACACACTTGTCAGAATCGAGCATCTCATTAGGTAGAGTAGTCCCTGGAAGTATTTATTCTGCAAACATTGATGTGGAGCCCATGTTACCCCAGCCACTGCCTGGATTTTGAAAGCATTGAGGCTGCTTCATTCTCTGGGAGAGAGCTATTTTTCAGTAGCTTAAGAGCAGTAGAGTTCTGTGAATTCACATGATCACAAAAATTGTTTTTAACAGGATCTTGCTCCTCATTTTCCAAAAAATACTGTGTTGGGATAGTGGCGAAAATTTAAGGAATCAATGAGATCCATAAACCCAGGCTTTCTTGTCTCATAATCTATTCAGACTTAACTCTAGCATAGGTGACCACAGTATGTGATTGCAATAACTTGAAAGAGAAAAATATATGGAAGTTTTGATTCATTTTAGTTCCTTTTACTTGAGCAGACATTATTCAGTTATGTGCCCTGTGAGGTACCATTGATAATTGTGTACATTTACATGGTTCCTCTGATGTACTTTCCACCACATTCCTCTGAGGTAAGTACTAGTTTTGTTACCATTTATAGGTGAGGATTCTGGAAGTCACGAATTACAAAGATGTGCCCAAGATTAGACTGCAGGTAAACAGCAGACCTGGATTGCATGTAGGTGTGTTTGATCTCAAATCCCTTTCCATGAGCCACCGAACCCAAGGGCACGGTTGTGTTGTTGACTCCTTTATATTCCCTGCATGCACTGTCTTGTCTATTGTAAGCTCTCTATAATTATTGGTCAACTGAGGCTTCAGGGTCTGGTATAGTGTGGGATAGGGTTGAAAAATTCTAGGTTTAATTCAAATAAAAAAAAAATTTTCCAGTATCTACTTGATCTGCTATTTTTTTAGATCTTTGAAATTCAGGTGAACTGTGTTGTAGTCACCAGCTTTTACATCTGGTTAGTATCACTTCTGACCCCAAGCTTTCTTCTCCCACCTCCTTACATGCTGTTTCTGACCTGACTTGATGTGCAATTTACCCCCTGCAAGTTTCCACAAGGCATGTAACCTCACAATCCTATGTTGTTCTAGCCCTCTTCCTGAAGCCTTGGAGATCATATTGCTCACTTAACAATATTTTGCTAATATCCTGCTGGCAGTTGGCCCTCAAAGTCACTTGCTCCTTCCACTGCTGTCTGTCTCCTGACACCCTCAATCACACACACTCCCAGCCTTCTGAATGTCGAGACTGAGCCCCCACTGGGAGACCTTCTTCTTCTATCTTCCCCATGAACTATCTATCATCTATTCTCCTCCTTAAATTTCCTTCCTTTGGAAATCTGGTGAATAAAATCCCCTACAGTTTTACACTAGTAGGTGCTTATGATTTTAGGTGCATTCTTTTGTAGTGCTTCTGACTGCTCTATGAATTAGATGTTAGGCCCTCATTTTTTAATGAATAAACACATCAAAGCAATTGTGACTTGTCCAAGCCCAGGTGTCACTGAGAGAGTCGTGATGGAGACCTTAGCACTCTGATGCTTTTTCCATTCTACCTTGCCTCCCAAGTCTCACTGAGTCCTATAGCAAAGGAAGAAAGGGGCAATATTTCTCAATCAATTTCTGTTTTATTTGGGTGGGATGATTTGCTGGAAGGCTCTGTCCCAGACATTGCATGGTGTCTGGTATCTCTGGCTCTCATTTACTCAATGCTGGTTGTATCCTCCACTTATTGGGGCAGCTGATGAGATGCTCCTATGCATGTTGTAAGATCACCTTTTGGGGGAAGGGTGGTCCATCATTTGTGAAGAAGAGTCGACCATTCATAGAGATCAGTGAGCTGAAAAATCCTCATTTCTGTACTAATTGATTATTTGGGAAGTGGTATGAATATAGCAGTTCCTCCTAATGTTAAAATGGCGACATTAAACAAAATGTTCAGGGGAGAAGAGAATGACATTGGGAAAACCACACTCTTCTCTCTCCCCATTTATGGGTTCCTTGGAAAGCCCAGTTACACAATTGTTCTTACCCCTGGAATGAGGCTTTAGTTAGAATCTAAGACAGAAGGAAAAACAAAGCCAGGGAGTGGTGCTGAGCCCCCACTGGGAGACTTTCTTCTTGTATCTTCCCCATGAACTATCTATCATCCATTCTCCTCCTTAAATTTCCTTCCTTTGGAAATATGGTGAATAAAATCCCCTACAATTTTCCACTAGTGGTCCATCATTTGTGAAGAAGAGTAGACCATCCCTAGAGACCAGTGAGCTGATCAAGAACCAACCTGTGGGGCGGTCACTGGGCAGGGCTGGAGGAGATCTGATTGGAGTCTGTGCTGGGTCACAGTAACTATAATGAGCCATGTTCTCTCCTGGATCAGGGGATGGCTAAGAGTCGTCCTCTTGGCCCTGCTCCTCAGTTCTGAGATCTTTGGGGATGGGAAATGCTGGTTATTTTGTTTACTGATATTTCTTAATACTTTGGTTGTTGTGTATGATTTAGCCTGCTAATGATTTCCATATTCCTCAGCTGTTTCAGCCTGAATCATCTTTATCCCTCAGGAGGAAGGAAAGTCAGAGCCTAGTTGATTCTGTTCAGAAACCATAACCCTGGGGCTCAGGCTCAAGGCCTGTGGTGTCCTGTTTATTCCTGCTGGCAAGTCGCAGGCCCTGGGTGAGGGAGATACACGTCTTAAGTGTTAGTGGAGTCAGATGTGCTCGTGGAAACAGTCTGGCTGACTCGCAACAGACTCCAGCCCTCTTGGCTGTCCTCCAAAAATCACGTCTGCTAGGATTTCTGCAGCGGATCTGATAGTTGCTGACTTGGAGAACTTGTAAGCTGCTTGTGAATTCATGGTGATGGTCCTAATTCCAGACACAAATTCCCATTGACAGTAAGAGATGAGAAATGTACAGAAAAAAATGCACTGAAAGCTTATTTGTGAATTGTGTATGCTTGCATGTGTGTGAGTGTGTGTGGAAGAGGAAGAGATGGGGAGAGAGAGAGGAGAAAGGAAGGGAGAGAGATGGTGTGTGATGTGAAGATAATTTACATTGGTAGAGGTTGGATAATTTATAGATGGGCTATTTTGTAAAACTGCCTATGTTGGGAGAGAAGTCGAGCTAGAATGATAATCACTAATGATTTTCCTAACACAAAACGCACATAAGACATTCTACAAAACCTAGCATGCTCTACCGAAAGGCCAGTGTGTAACTTTTGAAAATAGAGAGAAATAGAGTAGTCAGATACGAGACATAAGGTATCTGATAAAATGACTATAATTTACAGATAGTTTAATTTGTTCTGTGTTGTCAAGCATCAGGTAAGTGTAAGAAGATTATTTTAAGAGTGTTTTTGTTTGTGGTCTTCATTTATTCCATGCACATTTCATAGAGCCCCACTGTGTCCCAGATACTATGCACATGCTGCTTTCATTTGTATGCATTTTTAAACCACGTCTGTGGTGCAGATGGTAATTTGTGGGGTTAGGAGGATAGAAGCGAACTGGTTGTTTGTGCCTGTTTTATTAAATTTGACTCTTATTTTCTAAGTGACAATTCCAAAGGAACAGAGGAAAAACAATATCAATACCTAGTAATCGATTTGTGGGGTCCAGTAGATAATGATCTCATTCAAAACTAAGAATTTTAAGAGGACAGCATCGCCAATTAAAGTATGCATGGGGTACTTCCAAGTGCAGGGTCCTGTGTGATTGCATAGGTCACCTCCCTGAAGCACCCTAGTCATGGTCTATAGCCCTCTGAATCTGAATTCTATCTTTAGTTTGGGTATGATGCTGCCTACTTTGGAAGGTGATGGTAAAGCAAACTGGAAATGGTGTTATGTGACAGTGACTATCAAGTTTATTGGTATATTTATTAAATTTATTAAGCCTACATTATGTCCTACATTATGTGCTTAACAAATAAAACATGTTTATGGTAAATTGTATGTATTAAAACATGGTAATGGTAAATTGAATTAATAGCATAGTGAGAATTTACTTGAATGACATCAAATCAAGAGCATTTTGTGTTGTTTTGTTTTGTTTGGGTGGCAAAAAAAGGTCTTGCTAAGTAATTTTACTTTTGCCTTGTATTTTTTTTCAAATTAATAGGTCTCTATTAATTTCCTGTTGAAAGAAATAAGAGAATAAATATGGTTACTGGCCACATGTGTGCCATGATTCAATGCTTAGGTAGAAAATATATGAAATTTAGAGAAATGCTTGAATCACATACTTAGTGGCTCACCTTGTAATATTTGCAATCATAAAAATGTCTACTCTGATACTTTCTAACTTGAATAAAATATCTTTGTCACAGAGTACCACAGACAAAGCAAGGTTTCAGGTTCTCAAATTTAGATGTTTTAGTTATTTGAAATAGAATATTTTATGCGAAAAGCAGAAATTGTATATTTCTCTTTAATATTTAACAGCTGAAATGATTTAAGCTCAAATCTCTTTTTCAATCCACCAGAACACCTTTGAGCAGAAGCAACAATAAAACCTCTTATGTCATAAAGGATGTTTTAAAAAGTTATGAATTAATAAAAACAGGACCATTCATTTTTCAAGAAAAAGAAAAAAACAGGACCATTCATTTTTCAAGAAAAAAGAAAAAAAAAAGTCCTCCTTTTGACACTTGGACATATTTTTCTTACCTGGAAAGCAGAATTGTAGATGAATCATAGTTAAGTTGTTTCAAAGAGAAGTGTCTTTTATGTCTTCATTTTCCTAACCAGTTGTCAAGATAATGTTTCAAACTAATTGAAAAATCCAATATTTTATTCTAATTTAGTCAAATGAGATAACGGAAGGGGTGGGGTATGGTGGCCCATACCTGTATTCCCAGCAGCTCCAAAGGCTGAGTTAGTAGGATAGTGAGTTCAAAACCAGCCTCAGCAAGAGCAAGGTGCTAAGAAATTCAGTGAGACCCTGTCTCTAAATAAAATATACAAAAAAATAGCACTGGGGATGTGGCTCCATGGTTGAGTGCCTCTGAGTTCAATCCCCAGTACGAGAGAGAGAGAGAGAGAGAGAGAGAGAGAGAGAGAGAGAGAGAGAGATAACAGAAGGAGATAAACCCTGTGAGGTGAATGCATTTTCTTTCCTTTCATTGCAAAGTTATCCCCTCCCCCGTCTTCCTCAGGTAGTGTTTCTGTAGGATAGGAATGTCATATGTTTCCATGGTAATATCAACATTAACTCATCATGATACTATCAAAATCTGGCCAAGAATCAACATAAGAGTCTTCTGCTTTCTGCTCAGGAAGGCCAAGAGGATGAATACATGCATAAGGCAAAACCTGAGAAGTTTGAAGGAACTTTCTCCCCAGTTCATGGAGGATCTGATACTCCTAGTAAAATCCTCACTTCCCAGAGGTGCTAACCTTGAAGACTTTGAGTAGATAAGTCTTACTGTGCCTGTGGAGGGCCAGGGCCTGTATGACCAATTCTATGTCCTTTAAGTAGTTTACTAAAGAGAGTTTGAGCTCACACAGACCAACAACGGTCTATTGGCATCAAAAAGATTTCCTGTTTCTTTCTGTGTCACTTCAGAGCCTAGTTTCAGGTTGTCCTCTAATGCTATCTGTGGAACTCAGTGTTGAACCCTGTGTCACTGTAACAAATGGCAGAGATAATGAACTTATAAAGAGGAAACATTTATTTTGGCTCACAGTTTTTGAGGTTTCAGTCCATGATTGGTTTGGGCCTTTCGAGGCACACCATGGCAGGGGCGTGTTGCAGAAGTAAAAGAGAAGAGGGAGGGGCCGAGGTCTCAGTAGTCCCTTCTGAAGACATACCCCCCATAACCTGAAGACCTCTTACAAGCCTGACTTCTTAAAGTTTCTAACACCTTCCAATGATGCTGAGCTGGAGACCAAACTTCAACTTATGGGCCTGTGAGGGAACAGTCCATAGTAAAACCAAAATATGCCCTAAAGTCTGTGTTTGAAGTCTTTGCCCAAAGTCTGGTGGTCCCTCATTCTATGGCCCACTTTCACTTGAGCTCTGTTGGGCTTGTGTCCTCCCATACTGGCCTTGTCCCTGACATTAAACCTGTGGTTGTTCTACCTCCACCTGCTCAACATATCTGGCCGGATCCTACCGACCTTCTTCCACTATAGTGGAGCCTGGTTATTCCCCTCTGATTTGTGAGAACTTTTCATTCTTCTGCTATCATACTTGACCCAGGAGATTCCTCTAGGGAACCCTATTAAATAACCCGAGGGTTTGATTTTGCCTTCCTGCCCCCTCTGCCAATTCGTACATTCAAGTTCTAATCTTCAGTGCCTCAGGATGTGATATTTGTGAAGAAGGGGCCCTTGTAGAGACAATCGAGTTGGGATAAAGTCAGTGGGTCATACCTGATAAAGAAAGACATTTTGAAGATAGATTTCCACACAGGGAAAACATGGTGTGAATATGAAAGTGTCCATCAATAAGGCAGGAGAGATGTCTCAGCTGACCCTTCCTTCACAGTCCTCAGAAGGGACCAACTCTGCCAATGGCAGTTTTAGACTTCTAGCCTCTAGAACCATGAGACAATAACTTCCTATTGCCACTTGGTTACAACAGCCCAAGCAAATGAAAATAGGACCCCATTTGGTGAAACTCTCAATTCCTTTTCTTGCACCTCCTATAGTGTCCAAAAGTTTGAATCACGTGAAAGAGTGAATCATGTGAACATCACTCTTTCTATGCCTGAGTGTGTTTCCATCAAGGTAGGTGGGAAGGTTTACTTCCATGTTCACAACAAACAACTTCCTGAAATGTGTTGGCCTGTACCTTGTGGGTCCCTTTGCTTTCTTGGCACCCACATTTCTGCAGGGTTCCTGGCCTGATGATGTCCACCTCTCTAGTTATGGGTCCAGTGTGGTCTTTTTCTTCAAATACAAAGCACTAAGTCAATGTGACCATCTTTTCCTCCCTTCCCGGGCTTCCTCCTTACTAGAGTGAGTGAAAGTCAGCCAGCCTTCAAGTCTCCTCCAGCGAGGACAGTTGCCAGTGTCTTGCCCTGCAGCTTCATCACGGAGGGTGACAGTAGGCCAGTCATGCCATCAGGACCACAAATCAAATGTAGCCAATTCCTTGCAGTCAGATACAATATTGTTTCCTTTGCCCTCCCTACAAGCTAGTGGTCAGAGCCATAATTACTCCTGATGGCAGGTGGCAGGTCTACATCACATCTTGACATTAGCTTTTAGCTATTTTTTTTATAGCTGCCAGTGTGCTCAGTCAAATACCTGTCTGTCATCACAATCAGACAGGTCTTAATGTCTCTGCATTACAGAGGAGGACCTCGCTCCCTTCCAGCCCGTTTATTATGGTCCCAGCGTAGCATTTTATCACACATTCCTTACGCATAGCCTCCTCTCCACCACCACGGAAATCTTCCAAGTTGGCAGCTTTAGTGTCTACTGCCATTAATCTTCACTAGGCTGGGATCACGGGGCAAAGGATGATTTATTGCAATTACCTGTTATAGTGCAGAGCTCAGGTGAGCTGGGCTCAGATGCATTTACTGGGCTCCCTTCCATTCTCCCACAGCCAAGGAGTAAAAACGTGTCGGCTTTGTTTCCAGGTATATCTGCTTTCATTTAGCCCCTCAAATGTTAGTTAATTAATGGGGAAGTGAAGAAATAGATTTAGATAGTATTAGGGTTATGTATAGACATGGTGAAGCCTGGCTGTTCAAAGCCAGAACTGACACTGACATTTGACAGTCCATTTAATTTCTTTGTTGTTTCTGCATTTTAAGAAACATCCAAAGGAAATTCGAAATTGCACTTACCTGACACTTTCTGCACCATCTGTTCCAGGTGATTAAAACCAATCTGCATATAGTGTTGTGTTTCATTTCCAATTTCTCGCTCCCTGGGATGGCAGGGGGCAGTGCATGAAGTGGGGATAATGTGTGCTTAGGTTCTGCAAGTGAGGGAGGAAGAAGGCGGGTGGGGGAATAAGAGGGGAGAAGAAAGCTCCATGATAAACTCTTTTGCCGCATAAATAAATATGTTCCTAAAAGTGGCCCATTGTGTTTTCATTACTCGCTCTGATGGCAGCTTCTTGTCTGCTTGAAGTTAAAAAGCCTCAATATTCTCATGTTCCTCGCCTGGTAGGAAAGCAACCATTATTTTGGACAGAGTAATGGAATTATAAAGCTTTTTTTCCCTATAGGCTCCAGGATCTGATTCATTCTCAATCTCTGGAAGACATTATTTGGTGTCAAGTATGAACAAATCATTTGTTTCCTATTGAATGGGAGAGGGCTGGACCAGATGATCTTTAAAGGATCTTTTCTGAATTCTTACAACTCAAATAAAAGGCAAGTCTGGGCTTGTGACCTCTTAAGAAGACAGTAGAGTCAGGGAGAGGATGGCCTTGCCATGATTTCCAGATGAAGTGGATACAACCTTGGCCTCTGTTCACATCTCTGCCCATTTTGTTCTGTTCTCTTCCAGTTATGCCCATGGGTCTGTGCATGGGGCTACTGAGATTGGGGACATTGGGACTCTGTATGTCCTTGGCTCTAATGCACCTTTCTCTCGGCATTGATGGAGATCTACTTTCTTTGCATTCTGCTACTAATATGGTCTCTCTGGGATTTCACAGAAGAGTTGATAAGGCTGAAAGCCACTTGCTGTTTGCCAGTAAGGTTTAGATTTAGCAGACATTTCATTCTCTTGGTTTTCACGGGTTCTGATTTCCCGAGTCAGTGTCCTGATACAGAAAACATATCCTTCAGGATATATTTGGGAAAGAAAGAGGGTATTTTCTAAAACACCTTGACCCCCTGACTGTTTAACTAACATATATCACCAAACTTAAAGTTTTATACAAAGATCCTTCATATTCTCTTGGGATATGGTGGTAGTAGGTGAGAACAAGTTTCCTTAGAGATTACTAATTAAGGATGACTAACTGCCATTTTAAGAAAAAGACAATTGGGGCAGGCAGAAACTTCTATATGAACTGAGAAGTTGAGGCTTAGCAAAATGAAGAGATTAGCCTATGATTGCTCAGCTAGTAAGAAGAAGGCTGGCACTTGACCCCACATGTAGGTTGGGGTGCTTTACAGTGGTACCCAGTGAAATAGAGAATTTACATAATCCCCTGAGTGTTGCTTGGACCTAGTGATTAGCTTTTAATGAACAGAATATGGTACAAGAGATAGGATGTCCATTCTAAGATCAGATTATAAAAGAAGAGGAAGGCTTTTGCCCCTCACCCGCCTTGCTTAGATGAAGTTAGCTCAGTTCAGTTGTGAACTGCCCTATGGAAAAGATCACATGGCAAGGAGCTAAGGATAAGTTCTGGCCATCAGCCAGGGAGGAGCTGAGCCCCTTTGGCTAAAAGCCTGTAAGAAACTGAGCCCTGCAAAATAATGTGGTTCTGACTTAGGGTCAGAGCATCTATCCTGTGCCAGGATTCCCAAACATAGAAACTATGAGATAATAAGCATTGTTGCTTTAAGCAATTATATTTTGGGGGGCATTTTTGTTATGCAGCTAATTCAACAGGAAAACTTAAATAAGAATCTTTCTATAATTCTGTTTGCCATATAAAGGAATTTAGGAAAAGTCCCTTTGTTTTGGAATCCTGTGAGGAGTACTAAATGGATTAAAAGGTAATAATAAAAATATTTAAAAATTGGGTGGCAAAGACAGCAACCAGAGAAAATATCAGCCACACCTCTGAGCGGGGTGCTAGTCTTTCTGTTGCTAAATTGTAGAAGTTTCCAGGTGGTTCTGGGAGAAAGTGTGAAGCACCATGTAAACATTTGTTAAACTCAGGGAAGAGCATCTGGGGTGAGGATGTCCACATTTTAACAAACAGCACGGCCATTGTGCCTCCTTCCTGGGTATTAGGCCTGGACAGTCCAAAGGTGTTGATTATCTGAATGTCCTACTCAGAAAGGCATGGGCGGGGAGGAGGTGAGGATCCCCCGTTCTTCCCAACGACTTGCTTGACAGACAATACAGGTTCCAAGGATCCTAAAGGTCGTAGCAGCTACCTTTTCCACTTGCCTATTTGGAAGTAGTCTATTGCAAGCCCAGTGGTTTGGGAGGAAAGCCCATCCCATACCTGGGAGCTCAGGTTTTTGCTCTGACATCCTTTCTTCATTTCATATGTATCAGAGAATGTAGCTGTTTAGTAAGCAGGATCCCAGGCAGGAACAGGGCTTTAAACATTCCGCTGCGTGATTGAACTGGGGAAATCACAGCTGCTCCTTGCTTTGGATAATGCCAGGGAAATTGGTAAATAAATAAATAACTGGAGCCCAGGGTTCATTTACTAAATACCCCAATATGTGTAGGCAAGCCATACATATCAGGCACATCAAGGGAAAATAAAAGCATGATTTAGTAATAACATGGTCTCCTGCAGCTTCCTGCTTAACTCAAGTGTTAAGTTAAAAGAGGTAAATCAGGGGTTTAGAAACACAATTTTATACTTAGTCTTCTTTTTTCTTTTTTGAAAAGAACAGGATCTGGGACCACTTCCTAGGTTAGCAGGATCTGGCACCGTTTTCCTTTCTGTGAAAGGGGAAACTTTAAAAAATAATTGTTAACAATTATTCTTTGTGCAGCAACTAGGGAATTTCTCTGTGTGTAAGAAGCATAACATGTCTCAAGTGCAAGGATTTGAGGGACATGCCCTGTGATTGGGATGGGTTATCAATATGGGTGCTATAGATATAGGGCAGAGCTCATACCCCTGCTGTGGACACTCATCCACAAGACATGGATTATCTATTCCCAGGTACACTGAGGCCCCAGGTATCTGATATTAGGGGAAATGCACATAGATGGCAGCAGAAGGGCCTGTGGTCAGCTTTCATCTCTTGCACCATTAGCCTCTGCACACTATGGCTCCCCATCCCCTGGGATGATTGGCTGTCCAACTCCTCCCCACAACCCCAACTCCAGAGTTCATACACACATACACATTGCAGTCTTCCTGGTTTATCACACTCCAGCTCCCTGGACCCTTGTCTCCCTTGAGCTGCAGGCACATTTCTATGCATCTGCCTCATTTGCCCTGACAGCTCATTGCCCCCATCCAGTTTACTGCATGATTCCATATTTAATACTGCTCCTTGGCACTCACTCCCAATAAAAATGATGCCCTTCTGCTCATTGCAGCCTCTGTTGAATGCATCTGCCATGCAGAGTTGTACGGGCTCTGGAACCAGTCTACTGGGATCCAAATGCCAACCTGTTTGATTATCAGCTGTATACTCAAGCAACTCACTTAAATTTGCTAAGTCTTGGCTTCTCATCTTAAATTGGAAACTTATTCAGGCCTCAGCTGTCTTTTCCTTAAAATTGAAATAAGTGATCTCCAAATCACAGTGCTGTTGAGACTATTAAATAATAGACATGCGTATGTATGTGTTGTTATTCACCTGTGATGTTCATGCTGCTTAGCTTCACAGGAAACCCTTCTAACTGTTACATATGCATGTGATTTAATACTACTCTGCTACTGGTGCTATTTTGTTGAGCATCATATAATAATTTTCCTCTCTTAACTTCTCTACTAGGTAAGTATCATTGTTAACCACCTTGACTAAATTATATAAGATGTTTGGCTTGTTCAAGTTCATATATCCATTTAGAGAGGTTTGAATCTAGGTCTAAATCCAGAATCTGCCTCCAGGGTCTCTTAAGATGATGAATGATTTGCTCCTACTTTTTACTCTTTACCCTAGCCAAGAGCTGATAAAATGTTTGTGTTTCACATGGTTTATCCATGCAAGGGATAGGGAGTGTGGAGAAGGTATACTTAGGCAGAACATTTGCTGTTGATAGTGACTCTCTCAGATGTCAACAAAATTAGGCTCTAAATAGAATGGATCCTAGTAGCAAATGTGAAGGAGAGCCAAATCCCAGAAGATCAGGAATCACTTTTAATGGAAGAAACAATAATGCAATTAATTCAACATACAAATAAAGAACAATTTACATTTAGCATCTGATTCCCATTTGGGTTCATGTGGGGGATATTAGCATGTCAATCATTTGAAGAAACCACACAAAATATAAATATCACACCTATAACAAATTTAAAACTCACCCTCACCCCCAGAACCTCCCATTTTCTTCTTCCCACTTTCATGCCAGAAATGACAGTATACTTTGATCTTAGGTTGTCTCTCTGTAAGTCTAACAACTTTCAAGTACCTCCTTGCTTATTTGAAGAAAAGAAAAAAAAGAGTATTTTTTCTTAGACTATATCTGAAGTGATCGCTTGAGGGATAACACAACACCTTTGGCTTGTTCTAATGCACAGTGTAGTTGATTGAGCAATGGGGATTCCTTTGGGCAAGATCCTCTTGACATCAGTTTTGTCACAGAAAAAAAAAAAAGAGGAACTCACAAATTCAAGAGCTCTGTCCTTTCTAAATAGTGCTGGGTCACAAAAGAAAGGTGCAAACCAACAGAGATGAAGGAATAATAGAAGTAGAGAACCTAAAGTAGAGTCTTCCAGAAGAAAGAGGTCAGCATTCAGAATGAAAGTGGCTGCCAGATCAGAAGTTGCCTGGGTCTTGTATGGGACTTGTGAACCAGAAATATGTAGACATTACTTGGTCTTTGGTCTGCTCAAGTTCATGTCTATTGAGAGAGGGTTGAATCTGTGTCTGAATCCAGAATTTGCCTCCAGGGTCTCTTAAGGTGATGGATAATTTATGTAGTTTAAACATACTTTGAATTTCATTGTCAGTATCTATAAATTGAGAGATTGCATATGAAAATCTAAAATACTGCTTTTTTCTTGAAAAATAGGAAATTCTGATAAAGTGGACCTGCATCTCCTCCAACAATATTTCACTGGGGCTGAGTAAAAATGAACTCCCCAGTTGTACCCAGTCCTGGGAAATTTTTGCAACTCTTGTCTCTCAGGATGAGTACCTACTGTGTTTCTTATACTATGTTGTTTTGTCTTATATTACATTATTTTTCTTATATTTCTCTTTTACTTGACTCATGCACTTTACTGTAGACTTGTAATTTATGATCTCTGCTCTTGATGAATATAAATATATATCATTCAGAAGTTTAGAGTTGACGTATTCAACCAGGAAGAAGATCCATCTTATGTGTCTATCTAGTTCAGCTATCTATCTGGAATACCTGAAGAGGTTCTTATAGTTTAGGACTTTATAAGGACAACTACATGTGGCTGGAGAATTCTAAACATGGTACATGGAATGGAAAGTTTTATCCCTTCAATATATATCTATCTATAATACCTAACATTGCTTTGTGTTTGGTTTTGTATAAGCACATTATATTTCACCAGTTTCTCCTAATAGCCCTGTGATAATATTGTGATAACTATAATAATATTAATGTGGGCTAAAATCCAGTATTAACCAACATTTTATAGATGATGACAAAAAGAACTAAGAGCATTAGTGGTTGCCCACATCACCCAGCTGGCAAGTGGCAGAGCCAGAATTCCAAGCCAGCAGTTGAACTCAAGAGCCTGCTTTCTAAACTGCTCCTTTGCTGAGCTCCTATCCTGCAGGGTGGAGGAACCAATAGCAGCTCCATCGGCTCAAGTAGAGAATTTGCAGAGTAACAGGAGCATCAAGCATAGTGTCTCTTAGGGAATCATGTTGTTAAAAGTGAAAAACACCAGTTCATCTTCCTCCCTTGGTAAACTGGATTATGCATAAGCACAGACAGCCTGTTGCTCTGCCCACTTTGGCAATGATAGGTGGAGGCACTGGCTGAGTGTCCAGCTGCTCTGCTTTCCAATGACAGTCATGGTAGACTAGACTCTAGGGAAGACTGACACAATAGATGTCTGGGTCCTTGTGGGACTCTAATCACAGTATGTGCTGGCAGCTGTTGGGGTTTTGTGGATTAACAAGTTGACCACTTCTGCCATGAAGTTCACTGATAATGCTGGTGCTGCTGATTAGACAGCAGTTGTACTGTGGTGGAGGGCATGCTATCTCCACGTTTTACTCTCTTCATGCCATAGTGCTGGTCAAGATAATGGATAGCTTGTTAGACAGAAAGTCAAACACCATTGTCCTGAGTCCTGCTGGGAGTGTGGGAGGCCTGACACACTGTGTTGCTGGATTAAGAACCGATGTATCATTGTGATTATGAATGTGATCTTAGGGCTTGAGTGGACTTGGGTTTAAATTTTAGCTTTGACTTTTAATAGCTGTGTGCCTTTAGGCTTATTAATGAATCTCTCTGAGTGTCAATCTCACCATGTTTAGAATAAATACTAATGTAAGTACCTACTCTCTTAGTATTATTGTGATGAGGATTCAATATAATGATTTTAGAAATTTGTCTGTGCAATATGTGGGAAAATGGTAAATATTTTACTAGTGGTAATTTTATTTTAACTAAGATTAGGAGCACATAAAAATATGGCTTGCTTTTACCTGTTACTGGTGCAGGCTCTGTTAAGCCAAGTCACTTTGACTCCAAGTCACCGTCGGTAATAACATTTCCAAATAATAATTTTAGGGAAGAAAAAAAAAACACTAACAAATGAGCCATTTGTAAAGCATCTCTTGATGTCAGGTGTAAAACCATGAAAATATTTGTATCTTAGAATCATGGGCATGTGATTTATAAATCTGAGATGTAGCTGGTCTAAAAGACTTTGCATTGTTTTTATCCCAGATATTATAGCCAAGGAAATAAGCCCAACTGAAGACTTTGTCCTTGTCACTTTTCTCACAAAGTCTTTGCTTGTTCACATGGGCAGGGGCAGGGATAGAAAGAACACAAGCTCATCTTGGTTATGGACTTTTGTGTAAATTACTCTCTCTGAGCCTCAGTATCCTATCCATAAAAGGGGCTAGTACCTACCCATCTCATAGAATTGTTGTGAGAATTAAATGAGACAACATAAACAAGTCACCCAACCTTATGCCTTGCACAGAAAAGGAGCTCGATCTATTCTTGTCTGCTTCCTCTTGCTTTCACACAACAGACTGTGTGCTACATGAATTAGAGCTAAATGACTTGTACATGAAGGAAGTGGCATGGGATGACATGGAACATTTCTGAATAAAACAAAAATTAGACCGCTGAGAATTCTCAGCCTGTGTATTTAGCCAGCACTCATTGTGTAATGAGCAACAACGTGACAAGCTGGCTGCAAAGCCCCCAAATTAATTATGCTACCCAATGGAGAGAAGCCTGGAGACTGCATCTCTGGAAGGGTCTAGCTGGGATCAGCGGCAGAGGGGCTGCTCTGATGAATTGATGATTGTATGGAGGCTGAGAGGCCAAAGCAAGTTTGAGAAATGGACCTGGGGCTCTTCCCAAAGACAGATTTCTCACTCTTTTGTTTGACTTTTACTTTTTAAAGCACCTCTGCTAGGTTTTGACTTAGTTTCCTCTGCCCAAATTTATATGTTGAAACTTAAATTGTTGATGTGGTAGTAATAAGAGATGGAGTCAGAGCTGGAATAAATGCAATCAGGCGCTTCAGAAGAGGTACAAGGGAACTGTTCTCCCCTTCCACCATGTGAGGACATAAGAAGGTGCCATCTTTGAAGCAGAGACTGAATCTGCTTATGCCTTGATCTTGGACTTCCCAGCTTCCAGAATTGTAGACAATAAGTTTCTATTACTTATAAATTATCCAGTGTAAGGTATTTTGTTATGGGGGCCCAAATGGACTAAGACAACCTCTTTTGGGCCAGGTATTTTGCTAGGTTAGGTATTCACTAGTGCCTAAGAGAAAACATGTGGTCCTTGTCTTGTGGGGCTTGAAGGCTAAAAGGGCAAAAAGATAGTAAACAAGAAAAAAATCTGTATACGATTATAGCTTGGGATAAGCATCATAATGGGAAAAGAGCAGGACAACAGGAATAATAGAAGATTATGAGATCATCAAGGAAAACTTCTCAGCTGAAATCTAAGCTGGGAGAAACCAGCAATGCAAAGCATAAAGAGAAGAGTGTTCCTGGCTGAGGGAGCAGCACATGGGAAGTCTCTCAGGTGGGAAAGAGCTTGGTATGATTTAGGATGGGAAAATAAGCCACTGGGTCAGAGGATGATGACCAAGGGAAAAGACTCTTTGCAAACAACTGATTTGCATGTTACTTCAATAATGGGTTGAGATCTATCTATCTATCTATATATGTATGTATCTATATATGCAGATAGATAGATTAATCTATATATTCATCTATTAGATTTAGATATATATATATATATATATACACACACATATAGATAGCGGCCCATAGATAGATAGCTCCATTCCCTGGGGCTCCAGATGAGGTTGAAAATCATGGTGAAAGAGTGTGGCAGAGGGAAGCAACTCACATGATCAGAAAGCAGAGAGAGAAACTCCACTTACCATATACAATATATATACCCCAAAGCTATGCCCACTAGCCCTACTTCCTCCAGCCACATATATATATATATCAAAATACTTGAACTTTCAGGAAAACATGCAGGAAATGGGACATGCAAGGAAAGTCCAAAGGGGTTGGGTCATCTTTTGCTTCTCATGGTGCTGGGTTAACACATCCCACATGTATCCTCTATGCTGAGATTTAAGGCAAAACTTCATCTCTCCAAAAGTGGAGCTTCAGAGAGTGAAAGAGAGGCTCATGGAGTTTGCTTTTTTTCTGCTGGTTCTTATTTCATTCTGGCTGCTCAGACCAGTCACCGCTTCTGGTAATGGACCCACTGATCCTAGAAGTGGTGAATTAAGACCCAGCAGTGTATGAGAAGGTTTTATTCCAACAGCAGGGCATTTCAAAAGAGTTCCATTTGCTTTTCTTTGAAGGATCAGTAGTCCTAGAAGAGTGTACTTAACAGATGTTGGAGAACAAAAAGATCTATGGAAAAATAAGTTTGGAAAATGTTTTAGTCAGCTTTTTCATTGATGAGACTAAAAGACTTGACCAAAACAATCACAGAGGAGGAAAGGTTTATTTGAAGTTCAGTTTCAGAGGTTTCAGTCTATAGATAGCTGGCTCCAGTCCCTGGGGCTCCAGATGAGGTAGAAAATCATGGTGAAAGAGTGTGGCAGAGGGAAGCAGCTCACATAATCAGAAAGCAGAGACTCCACTCACCATATACAAAATATATACCCCAGAACTATGCCCACTAGCCCTACTTCCTCTAGCTTCATCTTACCTAACTCCAGTGACCCCTCAATTAATCCCCATGAGAGGGTTAATGTACTGGTTAGGTTAAGGCTCTCATAACACAATTATTTCACCTCTAAACCTTCTTGCATTGTCTCACACATGAGCCTTTGGGGGACACCTCACATCCAAACCATAACAGGAAATCTTAGAGGGTAGGTGGTAGACAATTTTAGATTGCTTTATTGCAGGACTTCTCAGAGCTTTCCATAGGCTTGGAGTTTCTCAAATGTCGTAATGAATGTTTACCTTTTTGTTAAGGTAAATATCAAGTAAAAGGAAATGCTAAAAAAGCACTATTAAAATAAGGTACCGAGAAAAGACCCAACTTATTATATAATACGTGCCAGAGTCAAGATCCATAGTATTGGACAATTAGGAGTGTGAAGCAAAATTATATGCGATAATATTAGGAACTAATGGAATGGAATTGGAGCGATGGCATTCAAGGCAACAGTATTCTTGTGTTTCAAATTAATTCCCTTCAGAAGTAAACTTCATAAGTCACGGTCCCCAACATACATCCCAGCGAGTGTGTGAAGGTAGAGGGGCCTCTCCTGTAATTGGAGTCATCGACAGACTTGTGAGAACACGGACTTTGGGGGAAAGAGTCTATAATAGATGTCCTCTATACAAATAGGATGTGCTGGATAGTAAGAAAGACAAAATTATTAAGAGAGGGTGTAGTTGAGCCTAGCCATATGGTCAGTGCCACAGCGGGCAAGCCTGTCAGGGGTAGGCACCCTGGGAATGCAGGCGAAAGGGAATTGTCCTGAAAGAACCACATGCATTCCGCCATGAGGAAATGAGGACAGAGGGCTGTGGGCAAGACTCAGCTCGGTGACTGACACTTGCGCTGATTGGAGCCAACACTGGATGTTGAATCATGTCTACACAAAGTTGATTAGGATGGATGGGAGCCTTCTAATGCCCTAAAAACATTCAATCCAGGGCAAACCATACTCATCCAAAGTGCCAGATAAGAGATTGGCTTCTGTTTTGTAATGTATGTGACTAAATTTAGTCGACTGAGTAGAGGCATATAAATAGACCTTCCAAGAAAGTCGTCTTTCTCTAACCAATTCTCATTCCCAAATGCCTCTCTGTTGCTATCATTTGCTCATTAAAATTACGTTGGTCATAGTAAAGTGTTAAGTTTTCTGGATTAGATGGAAAACAAAAGATAACTTTAGAGGTGTGCAGAACCTGCATCTTGTTGCTAGGAAGACATTAGGATTCGCTCACAATAATGATGAAAAGACATTTTGCCATTAGCTTCGCAATCCACCAGCAGGGCATGAGCATGGCCTTGTCACAAGAGACTTGGTGGCTGGTCATCTCTTCATTCTGCATCATGCTGTCTGCAACACTGACAGAAACAAGCCAAATATCTGGAAAACTACAAATGTGCATGCCTATTGGGTTTTCAGACTCAAGTCGCTTTCTTGGAGTATAGATGCATAATGCTCTGCCTTCCAACTTCTAACATAAAAAGCAGGAAAAAAGATTTGAGCTCCTTTGGGCTGTGCTTTGCCACTACTGCTCCCACCCGCATTGTGCCAGACATGGCCTTTTCAAGACAAATCACTAACCCCAAGATTCTCAAGCTAGCCTAATAGACCTTGCATCATTAGTGAATTAGTCTCTCTCACTCACACATAATCACATACATACGTTATAATCTGTTAATGTTCTCCTGGAAGGATTACTTGAAATTTTTGCACAAAAGAATAATTATCACAGTTATGGTTATATTATAATGTATACAAATGACCTTAATGTCATGTAAAAATGTGTGTCCCTGGGAAAATTCTTGTTTCAAATCCTAATAGCAAAATTGATATTATGAAGCAAAGTACTTTATGACATAGTAATGGATTAATTTTCTCACAACAACCTATAAACAGTTGCTAAAATTAAATCATCCCCTCGCTGGTGACAATGGTTTAAAATATCTTGCCTAAATGCATTTTGTTATATTAGAATATGTAATGTCTGGTAGAATTTCCTAGAGACTGAGTTGTTTTATTTTCATATGCAGATAGCAATGGAAATCTTTAAAAATAAAACTTAGCTCTTTGTATTTAGAATTTTCATGTATGTGGTCTTCAGAGGGTGGAGCATCTATCATAGTCCAATATTCTGTGATGTCTAAAAATGTCCCCTAAAAGGGACCCTAAGGAAGGAATGAGTTTGGTCTGAAGTAAATACTCTGAAGCCTTGACTGATGCTTTAAGCAACCTGGTTTCAGGATATTAGTTAGTACAATAAATCATGCTCCTGCTCTCTATAAAATTCTGATGTTTCTACTGAATTCTGGGCCACTCTTGGATGGTAAGATGTGTCCATTCTTCTTTTGCCTATATATTTTTCTTCCAGACAAGAAGCTGTCTCTCATAGTTTCTTCATTATAAAGTCCTTCCGGATCTTTGTTGTTTTGGCTTTAGCAGGTTTTACCAAATTTACCTAACACCAATGCTGTCATTTAATTCTAAACCTGTGTCTGAATGAAAATATTGAAAACTTGGCAGCAGAAATCAGGTTCAGGCAAGAGTGTCCCTTAATTGGTATGTAGTCACACACGAAAGTCTGGGATTCCTGTTCTGTCTACACAATTCTCTGACTCAAAGAAAAACAAAACAAAGCTGTAATCTGAGAATGGGAAGTGATCTGCATGTTACTGAACCCAGTAATTTGTCTACATTATGGTGGGCCTGGGAATTGCAGACTCGAGTTATACAACTGATAAATCTCTTAGGAAGATGTTCCATAAATTTGCAGAAAAGTTCATCTCCCATCTAAGTCACTGAAGCTGTGCTTTTTCCATATTGTACTTCTGATGGAGACATCTAAGACTATTGTACCTTGAACGCCCCATTGAGCTTAATTTTTTTCTGGCTATTCTACTTGACTTTATGGAAGTTCCTGCTGGGAACAACGATAATTCAAAATTAAGACCGGGGTTTTCTACTTAGTCTTCATTTGTAGCCTGAAATCTAGAGATTCATTGCTGTTTTAATTTGAATTATTTGACTCAATTTGTATTTATAAAGCACCAGCTGTGTGTCCAGGCCTGGGTGGTGTGTAGAGTTTCCAAAGGCATCCTGAACTTGGTCTCTGTTTGGGAATTTGCAGTCAAGTCGGGAGGCAGGAGTCTGAACAACAAAGCAATCATCAAGGTGATGTGGTGCCAATACAGACGATAGGGTGACTTAGTCCCCAAAGTGTGAAATACAGCATCACCATCACCTGGGAGCTGGTCAGAAGTACAATCTGCATGTTCACAGAACCCACTCACTGAAGTTTAAGAAGTATTCAAATAAACAGAGGACACCCCGGGAATCTAGCTTTGGTTGAGGTGAGAGACTGGAGCAGGCAAATGTTCTTGGAAGGCTAGGATCTGGGGAATGTGGATCAGTGTGTCCGATACTGCCACTTGTGTGAAAGCCACTACCCCTGATTAAAAGCCAACCTACCTCTGTTTAAAATGCCAATTCCTGCAACCTCTTTCTCTACCTCTTACAGAATAATTATCACAGTGATGGTTATATTATGTTATATATTATAATGTATACAAATGACCTTTAATGTCATGTTTCTCCAGGTTGACCCCAGGAAAAATTTCTTTTAACAAACTCCCCAAGAAAGTTTCTAAACTCAATTTGAGAATCACAGATGCAGATGAAAGGGAATACATTCAAGACAGGGAAGGTTTGTACACCAGGGCCAGACCAGTTGGCTCATCTGTGTATTCCTTCTGCCTCGTCCCTTGTCATTTCTTGCCAGTCTCCATTCAGGGTTACTCTGCCTGCTATTGCTGGAGTGAACTTTATAAAAACTAATAACCACAGTAGAACGTAAACTGCAAGAGCAAGGACTTTGTGAAGATTTGTCCACCTCTGTATGTTCAATACCTGGTGCAGAGAAGCATCCAATAAATAACACTTGTTGAACAACAACAATAACAACAAAACAAACAACAACAACAACAAAAACTTATCCAGCTGGGAGTGGTGGTGCACACCTGTGAACACAGCAGCTGGGGAGGCTGGGGTAGGAGGACCACGAGTTCAAAGCCAGCCTCAGCAACTTAGTGAGGTACTGAGCAACTTAGTGAGACCCTGTCTCTAGATAAAATATAAAAAGGGTTGGGGGGTGTGGCTCAGTGTTTAAGCACCCCTGGGTTCAATCCTCAGTACAAAAAGAAAGAAAGAAAAAGAAAATAGCCCAAATCCAAACTCAACCTTCCAATTATAAAATTCTGCTGTGGCCTAAAGCTGGGCTCCTATGAGGCTTAGTAGGTCCTTTGACCACTCATCTTGCCTTGGCCTCCACTCTCGTTGCCCAGCACTTTGGTCCCATGTCTGTTAAAGTCCATGCAAAAGAAACTTCCTCCTCCTTCTAGAATGCACTGGGCCCTTTCACCACCAGAGGGGATTTTCTTATATTGCCTCCTAGTCTCTGCCCAGCAACGTTCTTTTCATTCCTCATCCTCAATAATATTCTGGCAGAGATGAAACTAAATTGTCTTTTTGCAGAGCTGTTTGCTCTTATATTCTAAGATTGGCAACAAAATTCTCCAGAGAATTGATTTTTTTCCCTGAAAGGATAAATATTGATAGAGGTTAGAATAAATATTGATAGGATTTTCTCAATAGTTTCTGTTGTCCCTTTACCTTTGGCCTTTTGGTCATCTCAGTGCTTCTGCTCCGGCAGGACGTAGCTGGGTAAAATTACTTGGAATTTTGGGAAAACATTTGCCTGAGTGAATTTTTTTCTTCTACTTTGAATTCTCCTGAATTATTAGCAGTAATGCTGCAAATTCCATTAGCAAGTTACTGGGGGAAGGAATGTATATTGGATTGAATCCTTTAAGGCAGCTATAGATTTTTAAAATCTTTATTTATAAGAAACTCCAAAACACTTTAAAGTGTGAACATTATTTTTCTTGGTGAGAAAGAAAAAAAAATTAGGCTGGAGGTAATTTTGCTTTTTTATCTATCATTCTCTCGATTATACATTGCCTATTCTAAGCAATGAGTTATTCTATTCCTTTATGTTTCTTGTTCTCCCTGCAAATTTAACAACATTTTTTGTTGTCCTTGGCATGTTCCCCAAAATTCAGCTTGTTCTGGACTGAGCTGAGCAGACACTGATCCTTCTGGTCTGCGCTTCTCCTTCCTATGTGATGACTGACACATTTTGATCAAGATTTTTTGGAGTCCTCCTTCATCAGAGAAATCCCTTTATAGCCACATCTGCTTCTTTGCCTGCTTTCCTTCTTCCTGCTATGACCATATTTAACTTGACTGTCAGAAATTTGTTTGAAGCATAGCTTCCCAGCTTCTGTAGATCCCCACGCACAAGCATTTTGAAATCTGCTCACCCAAAATTAAGGGTATGTTTATTGAGTATGCCTTTTGCGTTTTTCATTGCAATTGAGACACTGTTGTGGCGACTACTTCCTTTCAGTGTTATTGACACTTCTGTATCACCTGCAGATTTTCCAGAAGGAGGCCTGTGCTCAGTGAGAGGCAGTATGGAATGGTAGAAATAGCACCGTTCTGGTGAACTGTGTGACCTTGGGGAAGTTGGTAAACCTACCTAAGCCTCGGTGATACTTCTCATCTGTTAAATGTAGACAATATTCACTTTGTGGAGTTATTGTGGCAATTACCTAAGGAATGCTTTTAGCAGAGTACCTGTTATGATATAGGAGTTCTGTGAAAGGTAGCCAATATCTTATTTTAAAACAAAACAAGAAAAAAAAAAAGAAAGACTTTTAGCAAGGAAATCAAGAATTCACCGGATGCTTCACTTGTAGGAGGAAAAGCAATTTCCATTTTCCGATGAAGAGGAAGAGGATGGTATCAGTGACTTTATCTACTAGTTATTGCAATAGTATGCTACCATATATTCCCAACAGCATCCCTATTAAACAAGTAACTATTATAATCCTCATTCTGCAGAATTTTCATTTTGCAAAATAATGAAATATTTACGTCACACATTTCAAGCAGCAAAGCCCAGATTCAAACTAATATGTAGCCCATCCTGGTTTGTTCTCTGGAAGTTTGATACACCCACCATTCACTAGTGCCAGGCCAGACCTTTGACAAACCTACCCACACAGTCTACCTGGAACTCTGACCACAAGGAAAACACTTCCAAGCCTCCCTCAGCTCAACCCAGTTTTCTCCAAGATGCCTTCACTCTCTGCCTTTGTACATGCACCCAGAGATGCTTCCAAAGAGCCTCAGAATAGTTTTTGTTTTTCCAAGATGGTGGCCATTTTGTTGTGTTCCACTGTCCTTTCAATACTTTGCACTTGTCTCAATGACACCTGGATCCAATGCCACAAGTTTATTGTCCCCTTCAGGGATAAACACAGTTTTATATTAGTAATTAATTTCTGAACTTCAGTCTTTGATTATATTCAAATCTCTCACCCCTCAAGACAGAGAAGGGTTCCCAGCAGGGGCCTAGAGCAAGCAGAAGTTGTCTTCTTTTTTGCTCTTCCTTCTTGCTTCTCTGTGGCTGAGGCCTTTTGTTTATCTGTTGTGACAATACAGTAGGAAATAATTGTGATGCTAAGTTTTATATGTCAATTTGACTACCCTAGGGTGTCCAGTTGTTGGACCAAACATTATCTAGATGTCACTGTAAAGGTGTTTTAAAGATACGATTGCTGTTTACAATCATTTGACTTAAAAGTACAGCAGACTACCCTCCTTATTGTGAGTGGCTCACCCAATCAGTTGAAAGACTTAGAGCAAAGACCCAGGTTTCCCCAAGAAGGAATTCTGCCTTCAGACTGCCACACAGAATTCTTCTAGAGTTTTAATCTTCATGTTCAAGACTGTAAAATTGACCCTCACCTCAATCTCCAGTGGAGAAGGAAAAGTTTATTTGAGGGCTCACGGTCTCAGAGGTCTCGGTCCATGGATTGAGGGGCTCACAGTGAGGCACAACGTCCTGGCAGAGGAAAGCAATTCACGTGATGATCAGAAAACAGAGAGACTCCACTCTCCAGATATAAAACATATGCCCCAAAGCTAGGCCCCCAATTCCTACCTCCTCCAGCCACATCCTACCACTTCAGTTACCACTCAATCAATCCCCATCAGGGAATTAATTCAGTGATTGGATTAAGGCTCTCACAATCCAATCATTTCTTGTGTTGTCTCACATGTGAGCACTGGGGGACACCTCACATCCGAACCATAACAGCACTGAGCCAATTCCTGCAAATTTCTCTTTTGTGGATTTTTGTTTGTTTGTTTGTGTTTTGCTTATGATACTTGGGATTAAAACCAGGGTTGCTCTACCACTGAGCCACATCCCCAGCTTTTAAATTTTTTTTTTTATTTTATTTTGAGACAGGGCCTTGCCAAGTTCTGAGGCTGGTCTTAAAAGTATAATGCTCTAGCCCTAGCTTCTGAGGAGCTGGCATTACAGGTGTCTGCCAACACACCTGGCTTGCTCGCTCTCTCTTTTATACATAGTCATGCATAATGATGGGATGCATTAGCCAATTCTATTATTGTGCAAACATCATAAAATGTATTTACACAAACTAAGATGGCCATGAAATCACTAAGCAATATAATCTCATGGGACCACCATTGTAAGTATGGTCATCATTGATCAAAATACTGTTATGCTTGTCATGACTGTATATGTGTTTGTGTGTGTATTATATGTATTTATGTAACACATACACACACACACACACACACACACACATATATATATATATATATAAATATATATATATACTGCCCTGTAAAGCATAATATATCTAGGTACCTATAGATGAATTTCCTGTTTCTGTTTCTCTAGAGACCAGTGATTAATACTGTAATGATTCCTCAAATAGAGTGTATATACTTAGAGAAGGTATGACATGTTCCCCTAGGATGCTGCAAGAAAATATTGGCACTTCTATCTACTATGAAAAGTTTTTGTTATTTCAAAGAAATAAAAGTAAAATCAGCTTCATCAGTGTTTAATATGAAGATTGACCCCAGAACCTTCCCTGGATCCACATATCAAATGGTCACGTTTCACACACAAGACCTGAGGATCTGTGGGCTAGAAGGCAACTACCTAAAGCACACAATTTGCTAGTGGTGCGCACAGCCATTGACTTTAGTGTATTCAGACACTTTACAACTTGCCCACGGAGGGTAAAATGCTTCGATGGTTAATATTATCTTTCTTATTTATTTATTTTGGTGCTAGGCACGGAACCCGGGACCCTGAGCATACTAAGCATGAACTCTACCACGTAAAGCATAGGGCTCAATCCCCAGCCCCATAATATCAAATTTTAGATAAACCAATCTGCATACAATGGACAAATGGTTTCTGTGGCTTTGCGAACAATCCGTGGGTTGAAGTCAATAGCAATAATGAAATAACAAAGGAGAAAAGGAAACATCACAGCAGACTTTTTTTGTGCCCCCAGTGTAAATCTTCTTCTTTAGAGGATAAAGTCTGAGATTAGAGACACTTCAGTCAGCTATGACAATAAAGCAGCTGAAAAGTTTTTCTGACCGTCAAGGAGACAGAAATGTAGTTTTATGTTCATATCTCAGCGTATGTTTGCTTTACTGTATAGTTCCTTCTGTACATTCTGAGATCAAGAGTTGAAATACATAGTACCTCCTGATCCAATGCTGTTGCCTGCTTCCTCTATTCCCTAATGTTCTGTAAATAGAGGGAAAGGAAGATTCCAAGATAACTTCAGAGTTTTCCAGTCCTGGGAAATTGTTGAGTTGTGTTACGGAAAACTGAGAATTAAATTCTGCATGATACTGCTTTTTGGATGAGTTTGAGGTCAGAAGATATTTAAGACAAAGTTGAATAAAACATACAAACAAGATTGTAAACACAAAAATATATGCTTAAAGAAAAGAGTCCATTTTTAATATCTTGAAAAAATAGATTCGTGAACTCAGATCTCTGTGAATTGCAGTGTTACTGCTACAGCATTCTAAAGCAATGTATTATATTACACTTTAAAAATACGTATAACAATCATTGAACTCATTTATAAATAATAACACATTGTGAGGGGAAGTTGTTGGTTCTAAAGTAGTGGTGCTTAAAAAAGTGTAGCCTCATGTTGTTTAAATTGGACACTCTGCAAACAAAACACAGGATTTTTTTTTTCAAAATGTTGTTACTTGTTTATAAATTTTAAAAATCTGATTTTTTTTTTTCCCTCTGAATGCTTCCTCACTAGAGTTGGCCTGGAGAAAGTATAAAATGTCAATGCCAATGTCAGCTCAACCTGGAGAGACCTCAGAGCACTGTTGGGGGAATCACCATGTCCAAGCTAAATTGTGCGCATATCCTGAAAAATACATTGTAAAGTAACACCACAAGGCTGAGGTCAAGTATCTCTTTCCATTTCCCATTGGTCTCTCAAAACTTCTACCCCTGCCCAAAGGCTTCATTCTGCAACACATAAATGTCCTGACTGCTACGATACTGAGTTGAGGCTTTTGATCCCATGAGAGGTCACTAGTTCAAGTTCATCTTACTCTTTTAATTTGGTCAAAATTCCCCAAATGTCATATAGCAGCAATGAGGGTTCAGTGTCCTATAGAGCCCTGAAAGCATGGATTGTGCCATTTTAGTTTAAAAAAAATAGGAAGAAGAAGAAGAAGAAAGAAAACATCCTAATCACACAGTAGTATGAGGCAAAATATCTGATTACAGAGTCTAAAACTGCTTTGTGTATGTAATTTTTGAAGAGAAAAAAATTACAAGCCAGCAGCCATGAAGTGCTTAGTGCAAGATTTCAGTTTTCAACCTTGCAGCTATTACATTTCAATCTGAGCAGCAGGAAGATTCTGCTGATCCTAAACTAAGGAATGTCAAGAAGGAAATGGCTTTCTTTCTTCTTTCAGCAGGTGGTTATTGTTTTAAAAAAACGGAAGAGCCTTAAACCTGGCTGAAATCCAAGGCATGTCACATAATCCTGATCTAGAGATATGCAGTGAGAATCCCCAGCCCCCAAATATTTGATTAGAGCATATGCAAATCGTCCTGTGCTCTTGGCATGGGCTGAATCAAGAATGGCAATGTAGATTATGATGTTCTTAAGCAATCAAAGGTTATTATTACTATTTTCTCCCCAAAGGAAGTAAAACTTGTTTTGTCGAGACATCTGATGCTTCTTGGCATGGCAGATGATTTCTGCTCACATTCAATAAAGAAATAAACAATGAGTAGAACAGTTCATGACATTCTATAAATATAACTTAGATTTCTTGAGAAGTTAATAACACAGCTAACACTGAAATATGTAGTTTACTCAGAGAACTATTAGCAATTTTCTTTATTGACCCCAATTTCTTAGGGCAATAATAGCTGATTCTGAGCCCCAAGTCAGAAAATTAAATTTCAGAGACTCAAATGTATATCAAGTCTATTTAGAAATAGTATTTCAGCTAATGTATGAAAGAGATACATTTTCTTGCTGTACCACTAACTAGTTGACAAGGAATTTCAACATTTTATCTGTTATGTGTATGGATCATCATTGGAATAAGCAAACAATCACAGTGATCTTAAATGCCTGAATTCAAGTCTTCACAGAAAACTGTTCCATTCTCTTGTTAATATTTTTGGTTTGATCCCATGGATCTGACTGTACAGAGTGGGTACCTTAACCCCATTCCAAATACAGCTACAAAAGGTTAGGTAAAGCTTCTCTGAGCATAGTGATAAAGGCACACAGGAGACACAAATTTATCAAGAAAAGACTGTCACTATGATTTAGCACATCAAAAAAATGGAATTACATGTATTTAATATAGTTTGCCATCTAAGGGAATTACCCTATATCTAGAAAAAAAAATCCAGGAGACATGGGTATTTCATATGCATCTCATGCATGATTCAGATAACAAGGAAAATGTTTACATCTCAAAGGTGCCCGTTTAAAAAAAAATGCAGGCGAAATTTTTCCTATTTGTTCAGAAGTAGTTAAATTATTGAATTAAAATTGTTTCTCACCCGTTATATGTCAAGAGCTTTGTAATGTTTTGAACATCCAATAAAAAAAAGAAAAAAAAGAAAAAAAAAGAATGGAGAGGGGGAAGGGAGAGAATTGGAGTGCAGACAAGAGCCAGTCTTGCCTGGAGATAGAAATGTATGCGATGCCTCAGCACAGACAATAGAAAACTAATGAGGTAAAAAGTCTGGCATGATTGTGATCTGATTTTCACAGATTAAACTAATGTCAATGAGGAGAAAAGAAGAGTGAATGAGACTAAATGGCTTTGAGACACCTGCAAATAATTGTCTTTCCAGGGCTAGATTATCTGAGCATTGTTTTATATAGCATTTAACAACAGAAGGAATGGAATGGGGATTTGGAGAATGGTATTCTTTTTCCCCAGCTCCTCTCCACTTCAGGGCTACCCACTACCCTTCATTCCCCATCTCAGTGGATGGCACTGGAAGGCGCACTGCCCACTGGTGCCTCTGTCTATCTTTTAAAATCCTACAATTGGATTGGTAAGAAAATAAAATCGTGTATGCTGGAAGCTCAGAAAATAAAATCATTTATGCTGGAAGCTGCACCCCAATCTTTCGAAAGAAAGATTGTTAGTGCTAGCACTTTATAGCATGCTATCTGTACAGTAGTATATGGGTTACAATTCTTGGCAGAATTCTAGGGACTATTTTTGATTCATTCATTTTATTTTCTCTTCTTTAGGCCCTTGATCAGATATTCCTGGGACATAATTTACTCAGAATTCAAGTGAGGTCCTCTTGTAACCAATTGAAGATTTTGACTGACAACCCCATATGAAGGAACATATTCCCTTTCCTATGGGCAACATCTATAAAACAGAGTTATAAACAATTCTCTAAGGGCTAGATTAGGATGCGGGAGAGGTACAATCTATATAACGAGGCTTACAACTTGAATCTTTTGTACCATTTGGGAAACAATAAAAATGAAATGCTTATTATCATTGTAAGACAATTACACATTTTGTACTCTGGAAATTAATCACTGATGTGGTGGATATGTACTGAAAACTTTATTTCAAAGTTTAACCATATTCATGTAAGTGTTTGATCAGCTTAATATAACTTCATCTCACCAGCAAACACTTTGAATTTACATGGAAATACAATTTGATGTTAAAGAAAGAATTGCAATCCAAGCAGAGAAACAAATTTATGTTGACTTTCTGATTCTTTCAGTCTTCTGTGTATAATAAAATTACCCCCTTTTGAGTGTGAACGCTAACAAACATGTGCAGTTGTGTAATCTTCACCATCATCAAGACAGGGTGTCGTTTTTGCACCTGCAAAACTTTTTCTTGCTTCTTTACATTCAACCCAATTCTTCCCACCTCTGGCCCCTCACAATTCCTGATTTGTTTTCTCTCCTACAGTTCTGTAGTTTTGCCTTTTCCAGAATGCAGTATACATGTTGTCATAAAATTTATAGCCTTTTGAGTCTGGCATCTTTCATTAGTATAATGTATTTGAAATTCATCTATGTCATTATTTGAATCAGTAGATCATACTTATTGCCAAATAATATTCCATTTCATATGGTTTCATTTTTTAAAAAAGAATATATTTGCTAGTTGAGTTCTACATTTTGGTTCTGATGGAGGCTGAAGGAAGAGGATCAGAAGTTCAAGGCCAGCTTGAGCAACTTAGCAAGACTCTGTCTGAGTTAAATTATAAGGGCTGGGGATGTAGCTCAGTGTTACAGCACTTGCTTACCATGTGCAGAGCCCTGGGTTCATTTTTCAGTACTGAAAGGATAAAAAAGAGAGAAAGATGAATCAGGTCATTGACTGATTAAGACAGACATTACTTTCCAAATAATAGTGTATGTGTAAATCCAGCACATCCTAATATTTAAATTACACAATGCCATCTCATTTAATGCTCTCAGCAATCCTATGAGATAGTAGGGCATAGGTCATGTATAATGCACAGAATTAAAAAGCAAAAGTCCAAAGGCCCAGTGGCTTGCTCAAAACCTATCAGTTGGTAATTATCATCAGTGGTTCAAGTCCGAGATTCCTGGCTCCTAATGCAGTGTGAACTGAGAGGAACCTGATTCTGATTCATGAATTTAAACAGCAGTAAATATTGTCAGAATTTAATATTTGCATTTGTTATGGCTAAACTCAAAGAAAAATTCAGCCAGGAGTCTCTTGTTAATTTATCAAAACCTGAAATTTTTAAAAGGATACAATCTCACCGTGTTATTAGGTTAAGCACTTCTAAAGCAAACTAGTAAACAACAACGTATTGTAAATTAGACCATTTTGGAGTTTGTGCAATTTAAATGGTTGAGTTATTTTATGTTAGGGAAGTGACTGCACAATATTCATTAGCTAATTTTCATGATTTTTTTTTTTTTTTAAACACATTGGGCCAAATTACACTTTCAGAGATGCCCGCAGAATTTTAATTAACATAATAGGTCTAAATTCAGCTCTTTATGTAGTGGCTTCCTTTCCATTCCAAGAGGTGTTGAGGCTGGTAATTTCCCCTTTTATGAGGGAAGAAAAATCAGTGTTAGCAGGCTGAATCAGATACACACACAGCCTGACCATGAGCAAGTTCATCAGAGGTGTGGGTTTCAGAAAGATGAAATTCCAGCCCTAACAGTTGGGCCAGTATAGTAAAATTGTTGCCAGTCACATCAGTCTGACCCAATTGTTTCATTCTGCCTTCCCTGGCCCCCACTTATTTTCATTTTTGCAGAGGTATGAGAATCATATAAAGAAAAGAGATCTGAGTATATGAAATGAATTTGTTAAATGCATACTCTAGAAAATATTGCAACTAAAACAAAATTATATTGTTTATGTTGATATGGCAGCTTTGCAAAGACTTTAGCATTAATTGTCACCAACCTCTGGGATAAAAATAGTGTTTATAAGCCAATGGACTTATTTGAATTTGTTTTTTACATGCATATAATTTTAACTCAAATAGCCTGGTGATAAAAGTCACACTACATAAAAAACAATCAATCCTGTATGGTTTTGATGTTAGCCAGCTTCAAAGATTGTGTGTAATTGTGTGGCATCTCACAAACTGCATTCTAGGGTTACCTTTAGCATCTTAGAGCTATTATCCCTTGTCTTGTGGATCTACAACTTAAGAAAAAATATATTAGCAGGAACTAGGGAGCACTCGGTATTTAACATAAGCAGCTGTTAATTATAAAACTGTAGTCATTTGTATTTACTAAAAATGTTGATATGTCTCTCAAAGAATTTTAGGAAGACATTAAATCCCTTTCATCTCTGTTTGATTTCTACATTTGCTACCTTCTTCCCCCTAAAGAACGCCTATTCTCCCTTCAGAGCCCTATCAAGAATCATAAAATCAATAAAGTATCTTTTTGGAGGAATCCAAAATGTTTTTGAAGGAATTAGGGTTGACTTGGGACATGCAATGCTGGTGTTATAGCAAATTACTTCTGTTAAATATGAGTAGGATGAGTGTTCTGTATATTGTTCTGCAATAAAATATATGCTCGTGTGTGTATGCAGGTATACTTACATAGAAAGCAGCTGTACTTATCAAGTGTTTAATCACAATCATACTGCACCAAAAATAAAAGATTGGACAAGGACAATAGTTTTTTTTTTTTTTTAGAAGCTGTAGATACCAATGCGGTGTAAAATATATTTCTTGTGTTCAAGTCTGTCTTTTATTTTGTTTACACAACAAAGTTATTATGTTAATTACCTAGTAATAAGCTGCCCCCGAGGACTTTCTACATTGATAGCATCTACGTTAGGATGCAGATTTGGAGCCAATATGTGATTATTACTATTTCAAAATGAGATGATCAGAATGACAGTTTTTTGTCTTCGGAGGGAGTTCTCTCTGGCTCTTTACCACTGGGTGTGGGGTTTACCAATGCATAGTGGAAAAATTCAGGTGAGTTTGGGATTCTTTTTTTTTTTTTTTTTTATGCTCTTTTAAAAGAATGTGGGTGGACAACATTTTGGACCGATTCAAGGTTAAGGCTGTGTGTGTGTGTGGTGTGCCGTAGAGCGCTCACACTAATGTGTGTGCAACTTCACTAGGGGGAGCTCTTGGCTGGCTGTTCGGCAGCCTGACCATTGTCTGTAGGAGACAATTTTTCTTTGTTTGAAAATTTACAAATCATCAATGAAAATGCCACAAATATGGCAGAAGGTTTGGGGCAAAGCCACTGGTTCCCAGTTCTGGCTTCAGGTGAGGTTGGGGGTGGTGATATTTTTACCCCTTGGTCCCTCCTCCCATCAATTCTTTCCCCAAGTTCTCATCATTGAACAGATTTTCAGAAGTACTGTAAATATCTCTTTTCACCCAGAGATAGGGCCTCTCTGAAGCCTGTACCTTCTGAAAGGCTCTCCACTGAAGCGTGGTGACAACAATGACAAAGTATACATTTTCAAAAGCCCAGAACTCAGATCAATTAATTAAATGATGATAGAAGCGTGATTGCCATAAGTATCATAGCCGCACTAGTTTAAGATTTGGCAACTTCGTGATTACAAAGGCACCTGATTGAAAGAGATTTTAGGGGGAAAATAATCACCTCCAGAAACAGAAAAATTATTTGAAAATCTTTGTAATGTAATTACTTTGGGAAGGAAAAGTGAACATGCCAGCCCTAAGGGAGTGGTGACATTGTTTTGGACAATTCTAGGTATTATTGTCCTATTCTCCAAATTCTCTTCTTCTCCCTCTTGCCAATGTGTGTGTGTGTGTGTGTGTGTGTGTGTGTGTGTGTGTGTGTGTGTGTCTTTTTAAATTGGAGGGAAAAAAATAAAGCAAAGTGCTTCTTTCCTACCATGTTCCTTTCCTTTTTTCTCCACTCTAATGACATTTGGCAGGCTCGGCTGTGTAATGCTTGACTGGTTTTATTGTTGTCTGTTCCCAGTGGGGAATAGTTGACACTGCTCTCTGTTTTCAATTGATATCCATTTTCAACAATATTGCTTTCTATTAGATTCCTGCACAGTTTGTGCCAAGCAAACTGAATATTTACTGGGCTGACCTCAAAGCCTTCAAATCAACAAACACTAGAATAAGCAAAATATGCATTTTTTAAGATCAAATGTTTTCAAATGCTCTTTTCAAAATTATTATTTTTAAATGCACTGTGAGCTGCAGATTAAATGATATTATATTGCCACTCTGTCAGCCCATTTTTATTTATTTTATTTTCACACAATAAATAATGGGATTAAACACCAAAAGAATAGGTGGATATACTACCTAGGCAAGGTGAAAAGTGATTCAATTTTTCCATACTTAGCAATCCCTCATTCTAAGCAATCAAGCTTTTTTTTGGTTACCCATTATTTTTTAATGTAGATGTAGTTCATAATATCATATTGAGCAGAGCATCTGCGTCTGACAAACCAGAAGCCAGATAACCATTTCCAGGCTTCCTTAGTGTCAGGGGGTTCTGTGTTAGAAATGAGGGGTAGACGATTGAATTTAACCATAAAGAAAGCCAAGCAGCTCGTGAATTACATGAATTTTTTTCTAATGTTTTTCCCTTGAATTTGCTAAGCAAAGTTTTCAAACTCCTAATGCACACCCTACCCCCATCAGAGTGTATCAGGCTGCATGGGGTGGGGGGACGTGTAGGAAAGAGAGAGGTGTTTTATTTTGGGAGATGAAGAAAAGGAGTTACAAAGAATAAGATTTGGTTTTATGATAAACACTCCATGAACTATTGCAATATAACCAAATATATCTAGTTACTTTAAAAGCAGCTTGGCATTCTTTACATTAAGGCTAAAACCAACTGTCATAGAATGTGTCTGCATAAAATTTATTGATTCAGTGGGGGCAACTATTGGTAATTCAAACAAAGAAGCCTTAACAGTGAGGTGGCAGTTGACTTACATAGAAAGGGCAATGTTAAGAAATGTCAAGGCTAAAGTATACATTTTCAAATGATATTCAGACAACCAAACCTTCCACGTTACAGAAGATAAAACTATCTTATAAGATTCCCACACTTTCTTTTTTACTTCCTTTCTTCCAAACGCATTGACCATTTCTTTTAAGGAAGAGACTAAGTTCTTTGTCACTGTTTCTTGTGCCCAGACTGCCTGCCTCTTCTGGGTACCAAGCACTTTCCATACATATCATTTGCCTCCACACAACAAACCTTTATTTTACTACCCTACTGAACCCTTTATTTTACTACCTTTCGTAGTATATGTGAATAATAACTGAAACACACCTGAGTCTCTAAAACCCATCAACCCTCTGAGGCACCTTTCTCAGAAAACGTGGTCAACTAGAGATTGTGCAGGTCTGGCAAGCAGTGGTCTGGGTCTGATATGCTAGTGGTTCTGGGAAAATCCCTTACTCAGCTTCATTTTTCACCATCTGTGTCTCAGTTTTTCTATTTGTAAATCAGGCATAATTAAAACTGCCCACTGGGCCTTTCACAGGCATGTTGGGAGGATTAGCAATAGGCTATAGGCTTTCCTTAGCTCATTGAAAGAGAGGTGCTACAAGAAATTCAAGGCAGGAGCCTTGCATGCAAGATGTTGGATGCATTTACATTTAAACCTCCATTTTCCTAAATTAAATATGGCATTCTTTGGCTTGGACACAGAACATAATTAGTCGGTAGAGTTTCAATCAAAAATACAATTTTCATGGATTCCAGGAATGCCTGGAAGCTCACGGCCAGTATGGAACTCGCATAATAGATTGATGTGCTGCTGGGTGTTCTGGTTGGCCGTTCCACAAACTTGGGTTCCAATCCAACACTGTCGCTAACTAGCTGTGTCAACCTTGGCAAATGACTTCCTATCCCTCTACTTTCTCATTTGCAAAACTAATGCACTTTCTGACTGTCTCACGTGGTTGGAAAGAGAATAAAATGAAGGAATGTGAGAAAGCATTTAGAATGATATTAGACATTACTTGGATGGAATATGTGCTATTAGGGACTTTTAAAAATATGTCGAGATAGTCCCCAACTTTTCTATTTGGTTAATTAGAATTGCAAGAAAAATGCATTGCAAATTATTTAAAAAAGGAATAATCCCACTTTCCCTATTGTTCCTTGTGTGACTTCCACGTCATTAATTGCTGACTGTCCTCCTGGTTGAATATTGAGGAAACTATTTCTCCCAATGCTTTATCCTGAAAAGCACCCTCTCATGAATGTGTTACTATTATGAAAAATGTGAATGATGTTATCTGATAGTTCTTTCTTATGAAATGTCCAGGAACCTGAAGATTAAAATATGTAATAGACTAGCTGCACAATGATTTTCTTATTGTCCATTGCACAACCAGTGTTCTCATATCTATGACCATATTTCCCAAGTGGTGTTGAAATTCAATTATGCATTACTTGTTTCTTCCTTTGGTAAATATGAATTTTTTATTTTGTTCTGGGGATTGAACTCAGGGGTACTCAACCACTGAGCCACATCCCCAGCTCTATTTTGTATTTTATTTAGAGAGAGGGTCTCACTGAGTTGCTTAGTGCCTCACAGTTGCTGAGACTGGCTTTGAACTTGCGATTCTCCTGTCTCAGCCTTCCAAGACACTGGGATTACAGGTGTGCTCCACTGTGCACAGCTAAATATGAATTTCTTTCAATCAAAGCACTGAATATACAAATAAAAAAAAAGAAAAGATGAATTTCATTGAGATCTGTTACACGGGTGAGACATCAAATTGGATTAGTGAGAAAAAAATTCCATTTTCTCTGCATAGTCGCAGGCCACTATTTGAAAGTAGACTTGAAGCAAGTTTACCAGGGAAAGGTGGTGCTTCAAGGCATCTAAGATCATCATGGTGATAGATAATGTAGGTGTATGGTTGTTGCAAGGATGTAAGGACAACAGAAATGTATTAGGTAAGGAAATATTAGGAGGAATCACAGTGTATTCCCTTAATTCCACTTACATAAAATTCAGGTTAAAATTAATCCCTCTATCCTGGGGGGGGTGGGAGAAAAAGTTTAAAAACAAATCAGGCTAATGTGAAGGGGGAGAGAGACACTTATATCCCACTCCTCACCCCTTCCTCTGCATGTGCAGTGGACCTCTGTTATTCCCATTAGTTAAAGTATAGAGATGAATCCAAAGCATAGAGATATGTTTCCATGAGTGTCTTGGTGGCATTTAGCTTCTGCAGCTCTTCCTTGACGGTATCCAGGACCTGGAAAGCATCCATGGCTGGAGTATGTCAGGATGACAGGAAGCTCTGAACCCCAGAGAGGACCGAGTAGAATGGAAAAGTAGGAAGAGGAGAAGGCAGAGTGTGTGGAGACAGCTGTGGAGGCTCAGGATAAAGATGTAGCCTGTGGTGGCAGCAAGGGTTCCCAGAAGAAGTCAGGTGGCTGTGGGGCTTAGCATAGAAGGAAGGAAGAGGAAGGTGACTTGATGAATCCACTTGGTGTCATGTTGACTAAGTGGGTAACTGAACTGTCAGACACCCAGCTACTTAAAAGAGAAAAGGTGGACTCTTCGGAAAGTTGGAAGTAACAAATGGGATGGCATTTGTGAAAGCATTTTGTCCACATTGTTCAATAATGTGCACACATAACGCTCTCATAAGATCGAGTATGAAAAGCTGCACCCTTTTCCTGTCCTTGGTCACCAGGGTTATCTATGGGCTGCTTGCTGCGGGCATCCTCATATTCCCTTGGCAGGTGTTGGCTGTGCACGGAGTCCCCAGTTAGTGAGGAGAGAGGATGTAACTCATGCAGAAAATTGCCAAGGGGCAAAGCTTTTGAGATCTTACCCCAGAACCTTGGCCTCAGGAAGCCATCCATCAGAGCATGCCACCCATGAAATATCTTGAGCAGAAAGAGGCAGATTCTAAAATGTCTTCACAGAAAAAGAAAATACCATTAGCTCAGAGACAGATTCTGTAAAAGCATAGTTTAGTGTCTGCGGTTGGCTGGATTTCATAAAATGAAGAAAATCAAACCAGAGGGCTGTTTGTGGAGTTGAGGCATGATTGTATTTTTAGTTGTCTTAACTAAATAAATCCATCCGTTGACAAAGAGAAGAGTGTAGTGGATTAGACAGAGAAGGTGTGATTGAAGACGTGAAGGCAGGGTCAACTTGAGATCCATTGATCACAGTCTCATTAGGCCCAGAACAGAAACAAAAATGAATTTGAAATGTGGGAGAGGGAGAGGGAAGAGAGGAAGGGGACCAAAGGGAAATATTGGTGCATTTTCCAGCAGTGTGATTCATAACACATGGATGAACTCAGACATGGAGAGACAAAATTTATTGGTTACATTTCTGACAGACACTGGGCTAGGGTAAAATGTTCCTATCATTGTATTTCTCTTATCTTTCTTAGTAAAGCCCCCTGAAATAATTCTTACAGCATAGAAAAGGAGTTTTACGCCCGAGAAATAATTTTAATGTTGTAAGACTGACCAATAATTCCAAGCAAAGTCAAATAAAGCAGGGGAATCTAATAAGAACCCAGGCCCATTATTAGTATTGATAGGCCATTTCTCTGATTTAGATATAGGAAGCATATATTAGCAATAAAAGAGATCTATAAAAGAGCTGATTGCATATTTCATTAAATTGGAAGTGGAGCTGATCATAAAATTCATTATTAGGAGGAAGTGGAATAATTGGAGCAAAATTAAAGTAACTGTTATTAAAAACTTAAATTTAGTCTTCAAGGTCCTTCATTAGCTAACCCACTGTCCTGTCCCTTGTTGAACTCCATCCTTTCATGATTTTTCATTTGTTTGAAAATTTTAGCTGTATTCCTCAGGCTAACCTTACTTTTCTTACCAATGGTGTCCTTTCTTGGCTCATGCTGCTGCTTCTGCTTGCCTTCTCATTTCTCCTTTATTCTATTCCCTTTTTTTATGCGGAAAACTTTTTGAGGCAGTTCTCCTTGAGTAATCCTTTTTGAGGTTCAAGAAGCCCCACAATGAACACTGCTCTTCATCATCTGAATTCTGAACCTGATAGAAAATATACAGAATAGGACAGATGAAGGCCAAACTATGGCATTTATTTGGATTAACCAGATGTTGGAGAGGGTGACAAATTAACTTTATACTCCAGAATGGGACTATCCTACTGTCTCCATCAGGGGCAGAGTGGGCCCAAAACAAGGATTTGCTTCTGTCAAACTTAGAACGAATGTGCCCTGCCCGTGTGTAACCTCACTCCCATGGGAAGGAGGGAGGGTTGGCTATGCAGACTTACTTTATTCCAACTTATCAACAGAAGAGTGAGACAGGGGACAGAGAGAGGCCAGGAGGGTTTCACCAGTGGACCCCCTTGCCCTTTCATGGGGAGAAATATCAGGGTTGGGGAAAATAGTGACCAGTAGTGTCCCCATTTAAAAATACTTCTTCAGTGGCTTGTCCTGTCATATTCTTGGATGCCTTGATTCATTTGGGGGCTCAGTCAGGAAACAGAAATACAGCACATATTATGGGCTAAAGGACTCATTGTAGATATTAAACCTTATGCAACTGTGGGGAAAGTGGGCATGTGAAGCCGCAATGGAGGAGCTGAGGGTTGGTGAAGATCACTGACTGTTCATTCCCGAGCACTGGGGTGAGTGGGCAACCTGGGGAGGAATTTGAGAAGCCGGGACATCTTGTTGCCAAAGTGGGGCCAGGAGCACATGGGGAAGTACTTGGGACGCTCTTATCTCTGTGTAACTGCTGACTCTGTGGCTTGATCACCAAGAGCCAGGTGGTGGATCAGGGGGCTGCTGTGGTCTTAAAGTACCACCTGTCAGGGAGAAGAACAGAACATAAGCAGAAAAGAGTGAGGACATTTTGTAACCTTCCTGGCACCTCTGATCAGTCTTCCATTTTATCTAACTGAAAACCCTGAGAATAATAAATGCTGCTTCTCTTCCATCTCTTTGGCTAACTCTAGTTGGGAACCATACAAGGGAGGGGATTCCAGGAAAAATTAGTACCTAGCTTAAATAAGTTGACAATAGAACAATCCAGTACAGACAACACCTTGATAACTTGATATCCATATATACCTCTTTTAACCATGTTAACTTCAAACTAAGAAGAGAAGTCTTGCTTTACATGATACAGATGAAAAACTCTAATCCAAAGGAGGATTCAAGAAGTCTTGTGTGTCAATTTGCTTATGGGGGAATTTTCATTCTTTTAGTTCAATTATACTCTCTTGAAGTCCTATGATTTAAATCATGATATATAATGTTGACCACTATCAACACAACTACAATAGAAATTAGGGGAATTGGAGAGGAGAAAGAAAAATATACTTACATCAAATTAAGGAGAAATACTAGGAAGCATTACTGTTCTATTTTTTTTAAGGGGTCAGATGGTCATAGCTGGTATTTCTTATTTCCTTCTTATAGTTCCATATTTCCTTTGCCCAAGCAAGTCACTCATATTATCATGGTTCTTTCTTGGTGGTAGGAAGGGAACCTAATACTTCACTCCTGAAAGATATCTACTATTAGCAGTCCTACCTATACTGGGATATTGTTGGTTTATATTTATTTTCATTATCATAGAGAATGGGAGCATTTAAAGATGTCTACCTCCATTGTGTATATTATAATATAATAAGAAAAAATATTTGGTCTTTGTCTGTAGTTTCTGACACAGAACTTCTAGTGTCCTTGGAATTTTCCCAAGTGTTAAATGTGACAGGAGCATTTTCAGAGAGTTGAAACATTTGGCCCCACATTTTAAGCTGAGAGGGTAAAGGAAGTAGAGGCGGAGATTACCAATGGCCAGTGACTTAATCAATTGTGTCTACATAATGAATCCTTCCATAGAAGCTCTTGAATGACAGGTTCTGGGATTTCTGGGTTAGTAGACACATTAATGTAACAGTGGTGGTGGTGGGGGGTGCACTTGAACTCCACTGGACTTTCTGCATTTGGGATCTTTTCAGACCTCACCCTAAGTAATTCATTTGGCTGTTTATTCATATCCTTTATAACATACTGTAATTGTAAGTATTACATTATCTTGAGTTCTGTGAGTTGTGCTAGCAGATTATCAAATCTGAAGAGGTAAGTTATAGGAAACTCTGAATTCATAGTCAGTTGGACAGAAGTGTGGGTAAGCTGGGGACCTCATAATTGTGACTGGAGTCTGAAGTAAAGGTACTTTTGTGGGACTGTAAAACCCTAAAATCAGTAGAGTTTGAAGACTAGGTAGTTTATGACAGAATTGAGAATTGAATTGAATTTTAGAATACCCAGCTGGTGTCAGAATTAGTTGGTGGAAGAAGAAAATCTCTCAAGTGGCAAACCAATTCCCTTGATAGAATCAGTCACCCCAACCAATACAGTAACATCCTATTTTGATTATTGGTTTACTACCATGAAGAACCCACATGTCAAGGTGGCTCTCTCAGCTTTTAGTTTAATGGAACCATTTTTTTTTGTGTGTGCTTCTGGAAACATTACTCCTTAGCAACGAATCTTTTAAACTAGTAGAGCCCAAAGTTGTGAGAAACACAAAATTTAGATGATTAGAGGAAATATGAGAAAAGTCACTTTATTTCTTCTTCTTGACTCTCAGGCTTCTGAATCCTTTCTATAGGAGAAATTATACAATACATTGATCATTAATTTGGAACATTTACTGCATCCTTTAGGATATCAGCTTTGAAAAGTATTGGCACCCAGCTGGCACCAGAACTGAGTCTTTAAAGGCTTTTCCACCATTCTACCAAGCCAGCAGCTTCAGGAAGATGAGCCCAATACCCAATATATAAGCCTATATAACTCACTTTATTTGCTAAAAAAAAAAATAAGTACCCTGGTCAAGAGAGATACTATGCATAGCACTATGATATTGAATAAAGCATTCTGCAAGTCCATGATGGTGATTCTGCATAAGTATTATGGAAGGGAAGGCAAATCCATATCCAGAGTAAAGTGTCTATTCCTGAGAGAACAAAGTGCTGCCTTTCCATTACATGGAAGTCGTCCAATGTAATCAAACTGTCATTAGGTGGTTGGCGGGTTCCCCAGGAAACGGTGCCATATCAGGGGCTCAGTGCTGGTCTCTACTGTTGACAGTTATTCAGCAATGACTATAACCAGATCAGCCAAATCAGCATGTGGTTGGGCCCAGTACAAATTGTTGACCCACAGAACTATGAGCAAGTAAATGTTTAAGCCACTAATTTTTGATGTAGTTTGTTGGGCAGAGAAAGCAGAAATTGGTGTTTTTATGTGGGATGCTTCCATAACAACAACTTAAAACACATGGCACTGGCTTTGGGTCAAAACAATCAGAAAATTATTGCATCTACTATGTGTGGGAGATAGAAAATATACCTAATAAACTTGTGGATATGGTTAAAGAGGTTTCTAGGCAGAATTTTAATAATATATGGGAAGAAGAAAATCAACTTAAAAAAAGAACTATTCAGTTTGCAAGCAGAAAGTGAAATATATATATATATATATATATATATATAAAAGAGAGAGAGAGAGGGCTCAGAACTTTCTAGATTAGAAAATAAAATCATTTTTCCTTCTCATTTTCTCCAATTTATAAGATTCTTATACATTCTAATTAAGAGGGTGATTTTAAGGCCCTGTGAAGGCCTCTGAAAGATGTATGTTATTAGTAGATTCTCTCAATTGGAAAAATAACTTCTAAAGATTTAGAGCATTAATTTGCAACATCCTGATATACTGTCCAAAGAAGAAAACATACTGAAGAGAAAAAGTTGTGCATGTATCCTGTCTATTGAAACAGACTATGTCTTGATACATAGGAAATCTACAAAATTTTAAGCAGGGAGGGTTGTACAAGCTTGATTAAAAGGGACCAAGACAGTTCAAAACTGGAACAAATGACTTTGGATTCCAAAGTTTCTTTGGGCAGGAAGTAGGATGAGAAAAGCTAGTTGTCTCTGAAGGGCTATTTCTTATGGTAACTTGTATATGACTATTTCTAAATTGCTGTGAACCAATGACATGTACATGCTTCCCATTTCTCCTTTTCTGAATGGAATGTCTGTTATTATTAACCTGTTGCTGTTCATCATTGTCTGTTGGGTATGGGAGAGGAGTGAGGCAAACATTTTGCTTAATTCACAGATTTCTTGATTAAGAGAAACCATGTGCAAGGAGCTATAACTTAGGAACCTAATCCATTCCTGGGCCAGATGTAGTATTCCTGAGATACTGAACTCTAGGTTTGATCATATAATTGAATTTTAGAAAATCTTGGAAGGGAGAGACTTTATCTGGCATGGAAGAAGAATATTAATATATATGACTAGTAGGTAACTGTAGTAAATTAAATATGGTTCCATATTCTTTCTTCTTCTTCTTCTTCTTCTTTTTTTTTTTTGGTTACAACTTGCTTTGCAACTTTTCCCATAAACAGATGGAGTAGACTTATCTATCTTTGGATTGTATTTGACTGACTCATGCTCTTGACTTGACCTACAGATTGTGGCATAAATGACAATAACCAAGAAGGGAACCTAATCCACCAAAGGTCCACAGCCTCTGTCCTCACTATCTTTGAACTTGTCTGCCCTCTGAATAAGCCTGGCTTCATTTTCTAATGAAGAGTAAGATCAGCCACCTAGATTTGCCAGCTGACCCAGCTGAGATCCCCAATATGAAAGTGAGCCCAGCAGATACTAATTAGGGCAGCGATAAGATAACTTATCTGAGACCAACCCAAGTTGCCAAACCATGAAATCATGAGCCAATAAATGATTATTTTAAGTCATAAAGTTTTGGGATGGTTTGTTTATTTTCTAGGTTTGTTACCTAGAAAAATCCAGTTGAAACACATTTACATTTGCACACATTTCACATATTTCTTATATTTTCCCACTGAGATGATGAAATCCTTGAGGGCAGTGGCAGTATTTTTCAACTTTCATGACTTCCATAATTTTTAGAACAGGGATGGACACAGAACACTGCTTTTGGAATGCCTTTTATGTGCCTCAAGCTCTGTTGAAAAACACAGTTTGAAAAGTAAAAGAATACCAGAAGAAAAAGGTTGGGTTGGCTTAGGTGTGGCACAGAATTTTGTTAACTATCTTCCTTATCTCCAATTTTCAAAGAGGTTTTATTTTTAATCATTGGTCAGAGAGAACCATTTTTTTTTTTAAATTTCTGTTAGACTCTGAACAGGTAGTAAAGAAGTGACTATTATTTAAAGAAGAAAAGAATTTAATAGATAAGGCAAGAATTCAAAGTTTTTGGCAAAGAGGAATACTGGGTCTAATTCTGAACCTTTCAAGCAACACCTCTATTTATTACTGGGCCTAAAAATCAAACCCCCAAATCAAAATACCCAGAAAAGTCAAAAGCAGGCCAGTGAGAGCCAGAACAATTGCCTGGAATCATCCTGCTTCCTTCCTGATTTGATTTTGTTCCTATTTCCTCCTGGATCCTGACCTCTGGCCTCATTTCCCATTCACAACATACCCTTTTCCTTTGAACTTGGCATTGCTACCAAGTTTTCCTGGCTTGGATCATTAGTAATTTGTAAAGATGTTGGCTCAGAGCCACCCTTTGGATCTTTCCATCAGAGCTGCCTTAGAAAGGACACTCTGACCTCATTTCACTCTTCACAGACTAATAACGTATCCTAAATTTTTCCCCAATGATGAGGAGAAGTTGAGACTAACAATAGTTTCCAGAGACAAAATGATGGGCAGTGGTGAAGGGGAAATAGGTTAGAAGAGGAGAGAACTGGAAGGCCCTGGTCACATCTGTTGACTTTGGCAGGGCTCCAGCTTTTACCTGGGACCCCCTGGGAAATCCCCTTGTGGGAAAATTCTTAGCACTGCAGTGATAGCCAGATGAGGACCCTCCTCTCCTTCCCAAGAATTGCTGAAGCTCTGAAGGAAGAGAGATCTCTTTCAGGTCTCCCTAATTGATTCAGAGAGAGAATCCTCAAGAGATGTTCACTAAAATGAGCTACTGGGAGGTGGGACAAAGACTTCCTGGGAATTGATCTTTTTGAATTTTCTGTGTCATGGGCTTTAGAAATAGTTGGCTCAAGTCAGGCTGGCTAAGCAGACAAAGGGAGGGAAATAAAATATACCTAACATTTAAAAACTAGGAATGTAATGATATCCTCATTAAAATTATTTTACAGCATATACAATGCCTACTGTATACATTGGGAGTTGCTGGAGCTCAGAGATCAGGTTCTCAGGTCCTGTAAACCTTAGAGCAGCAGGTGTCTGCAGAGCTGTGCAGAGGGCTCCTGCCCCCATGCCCACAGACTGCTCTGCCTCAATCTGCTTTAAATGTGAGTGATGCATAAAAGCTCCCTGTAAAGGGATTCTGCTGGCCTGGAGAGTTCAGCGAAAGGCTTTAGATAAAAATTCACATCCTCTTTATTTTCATGCCCAGTGTGAGAGCTCCTCTTAAGAACTTGTGCAGTAAATGTTTGTTGACCAACTGCCTTCATGTCTCCTTACACTAATGGCAATAGAATTATTTTAAAGGCCTTGTTATAATTTTTAATTTTGGAATAATTTGGAAGGTGGCTTGTTCCCTTTGTGCTTATTTGAAGAGTCACACACGAATCTCCAAAGTGACAGTTAACTAAAAATGTGGGTGGGCAAAGTTTGCAAATGACAATACTGCATTTTTACATATGAGGTCTCATTAATACTTCAACATTCATCTAAAGAAAGAAAGGTGTGTGTCCCGTCAATCCCCTGGCCTCCCATTATGTTTGTATTTGAGTACTGCAGGTGTGCAAAAACCTTTTTCTGTGAGAAACCACATGCCTTTGCATAGAAGCTTGGAGTTTAGGAGTGCATTTATCAAATGCATGCCAGCTCCTGCAAACTCCCTGAGAAAATTGTAGAACACCTGCATACTAATGGTTTTTATTGTTGAAATTATTTTATTGCACAATCAAAACCTTACAATTGTATCATAGGAACATGCTGCATGACTCCAAGTGCAGCAACTGGCTGTGAACTTCACTGTTGACACTTTATTTCTTGTAATTAAACTTTTACTTTTACTTCACCTATTTTATCCCATAAACAGGGAAAGAAAATAAAACATATGGAGGGAACTGTAGGATGTTGTGGTTTATTCCATATTTTGCTGTTTTTAGCTGTTCCCAATGAAACTACAGGTTTGAAATTTGCACCCAAAATATATTTAAAAATAAATTAAATAGTTAAGGAATATTGAAGAGCTGGATATATATTTAGTTTGACTCTTCTTTACTTCCTTGTCTTGCAAAAAGCAACAGCTCACAATTACCTGCATTTTCTTTCCCCTTCGAAACCACTTCTGCTCCAAAGACCATGAACCTGAACTGAAGAAACGACTCTTTCCTGCTGGTGTGAGATAATTCAGTCTCCATGATGTCTTAATCCTGGGCCTCCCTTAATTGACTTCTAACTGTGCTGAACTGTGGCTGCTAGGAGTTGCAATGTGGATTGCAATTTACAAGGCACTGGAATCGTTTCTCGTCTTCAAATTAGTCCTGAGCTATATTCCAGAAAGAAAGAAAAAAAAAAGAAAAGAAAAAAAAGGAGGTTTTACCCTTCTGGCTGTCTTGCCACCTCAAGTGAGACTCTCTTACCATCTCAGAATGGATGGTTGCCTTTTAACAACTTAGTTAAGGACAGAAAGGAAAAAGCATTAAGGCTCGTCAATTTTGTCTTAATAAAGTTGCCTCCCATGGTCTGTCTTGTCCTGGGGAACTGAATAACTCCTGATGCTTTTAGGCTTTCCTGAAGGGGTGGTCATTATTTGAAATCCTGTTCTGTACAGAATCCAAGGTAGAGCAAGGGCCATCCCCTTTTCTTTCTCCATGGATGTCCATAGGATATATTTAGTAATTAAGAAGTGTTCTAGTTCTAAACTATAGGTAGAAAATCAAAGGAAGCTATTCCTTCTATGGCCTGTCACGACTCTTTAACATTTATTTCTAGCTAGGTCCCTAATTTCTTTTGGTCCATTTTGGGACTCCAACATAGGAAGTCATCAGATATACACACTTCCATGCCATGGGCCCAGGTACTCTGTCAAACCTTCGAGATAAACCAGATGTGATTAGAATCCTCAAGCAATTCATAGTCTGGAGGGGCCATAAACACATAAAAATGACAATGCAACTTAGGAAGAGTCATGTGAAGAGCATGTATGGGAGCACTGAGGAGGGGTACCTAGGCAAGGGGAGCAAAGAGTAGTTTCTGAAGAAGGTAGCAGCTGAACCAATTATTTAAGAATGAGTCAGAAACAGCCAGAAAAGAATGCAAAGAGGGAATTTCTGGGTAGAGGGAATTTAGATAGGACATGCACGTGGATGTGGCACATAGTGCAAGCAGGAGTCACAAGGAGTTCTAAGTCACAGAAATGCAAGAAAAGAGGTGGGTGACAGAGGAAAATGTCAGGCCAGTGAGCAAGGGTTGAGGTCAGTTATGAGTGGCCTTACATGCCATACCACTGAGCTAGGACTTCATCCAGTAGAAGATTGGGGGACCATTAAGCAAGGATTGAAACAGCTCAGATTTGTACAATGTTTGGGCAGCTATGAGCATGATGACTTTCAGCAGAGGAAGACTAAGGCTAGAGATAAGCCCAGAGGCTGTTGCAGTTCTCCAGGACAAAGCCTTGAACTAGGGCAGTGACAGCAAGATAGAGGGCTTAGGGTTGAGCTATAGCTAATGGGTAAAACCTGCAGGACTTAGACTGATGAAGTGCATAGAAGGTGACTTAGAGATTCATTAAGCCATGGAATTGCCACAGAAAGTACTGACTCCAGAGGGACTGAATATTCCATTGTAGACCTGAAGATGCTTGATCACTTTTGCATGCAGAATGTATGTCTTTAATTGTGTGGTAAGGCTGGCAGGGCTGGCATTAGGAATTCCAACGTTATGGGTGGGCATTCAGATATGGAATCAATTCTTATAAAAATTCCATGAAGGCTGGCCCTTCTCATGCTCAGGAACCCTGGGACATCAGCATAATAATTATTATAGAGACCTGAGAATTTTTTTGAATGGGGACTGGGAAGGTCGAGATCAGTTTTTAACTATGCAGCCTAGGATTTCCATTTCTGCTTGAGAACCCTGTCTTTGTCATGGGAATGCCATTTGGTTCACAGAGTGATTCCTCAAAGCTTATAAGAGAAAGCCAGAGTCCTGGGCTTGGTATACAAGGTTCTTTGATGGCCTGTCCTCATCTTCCTTTTTGCTTACTACATGCATTTTTTTTTTATGCCTTGACACTTAGACTTTATAAACCTTGACAAACATTGTCCCTACTTCTGAAATTTTCTCCCACTTTTTCATTTAACACCTTTATTCACCCTCAAAAAACATCTTGTCCTTTGGAAACTTTTTCCAAGTTCTCAAGTCTCATTTACTTCTCTGGCTCCATGCTGAGCCTTATCCACACCTTATTTTTGTGCTCACCGTACTGCTGGGCTTTCTCTAATTTTCCTGTGGGCCCAATTATGTAGTGCTGCCTTTAAAGGAAAGAACTGCATTATGCATTTGTATATGTGTGTGTACTTCTTGGCATAGTATTGAGCAAACAGGTTTTTTTTTTTTAACTTTTTATTGGTGCTAATGTGCTCTTATACATCATAATGGAATTCACTGTGATACAATTGTACCTGCATATAGAATAATTTTTGAGTGAATGCTAGCAGATGTATTTCTCTTCTCCTATTTCAGGTTCAGACTTGCCTGAGATTTATAAATCATAAGTATAATTTAAAACACCAGTAAAAAAAAAAAAAGCCCTGAGAAAAAATAAAGTATGTGGCTTCAAAAAATGTAAAAACAATTTGCTGAAGTATAATATTATTGCAATGAATGTCATGTTCATGCATTTATTCATTTAGGTAATACTAATTTGGGAAAAAAAAAAACCTGTGAGCAAAGCAAAGCTAGAACAGTTAGGGTATGTTTAGGAGACTTACAGATTGAAGTCCAGATCTTCTTTGGAGAATCGAAGTTCGGGTATGATATTGTTTTACTCACTCCTGTATACTGTAGACTGGTTAACTGGTAGAAAGCAGTAGGCTTGTTGGTGGGAGACCTGAACTCAACCTAACTGATTGAAGCTAAAGTGAAGTAGCTTTCTGAGCTGCAGTGTTTTCATCTGTAAAGCCCAGGTAGTATTAAAAACCTCTACGGTTGTTGCACAATTCAGAGGACAGGACGGGAGCTGATATGGGCATGGAGATATACCCAGCATCAGGGTCAGCTTCAGGGTTGTGATGGGTGTGCTTATACAGGGCTCTGACTTGGTTTAATGCTCAACTGTTATCATCCTGAAGTTCTCCAAGACTATTGAACAAGCGTCCTTGCACTTTATTTTTGCTCTGCCCCCCCCCCCGCCCCGACACATAGTAGGCACCTAATAGTGCTCTTCAGGAAGCCCTAAATTCCAAACGTGATATTGGAAGGGAAGTGGAAGAGCCACTTCTAGTGTGTATGGACTTTTGGTTATGTCTCCATTTTGCTATTCCACAGAACGTGGGCTGGGGCTCCCTCTATTCCAACCCCTGCCTTCTGTGGGGCATTCAGATTTTCAATTCTGCCATCTACTTCCTCTCCTTTATTTAAAAATTCTGTATTGAGATCAAATCTTTTGTCTTAACTACTATTTTTATCCCCAACCTGCCCCCTCTGCCTACAAGATAAACACATTGGCCACCGGCTCTCCATAAAAGCAAAACGCAAATTCATTTTTGATTCTACCAATGTGGGAGTTGAAGTTTGTTTTTTCTTTAAATGGCATTAAAATATTCTCAAAAATGTAATTTAAGGGGATGGGGAACAGAAAGAAAGAAATCAAGTCACTGAGATAATTTGAATTTGACTCCTACCATATAACTTTAAGATTTTAATATCTCTGGCGGTTATAAATTGACTATGAGTTTTGCTCTGATGAAAATTACTTGTGCCAGAAAACTACACTGGGTTGAAGCATTCTGCCACAGTAATCCCTATGGATTAGAGCATATGAAGCACAACCATGGGAAATAGAATGCTTCTTTTAAACCACTGAGCCAACAAATGAGGTCATTTAGTGCTGAAAGACTGTGAGCATCCACGAAGGGGCTGGTTCAAAAGTGACTTTAAGCTGGTTGGGCTGACAGGTCCCTTGTTGGTGGTGGGAATACTATGGTTTATTTTTCAACCAATCCCCCTGTGCTTTTTTTTTTTTTTTTTGTTCCTCCAAATTGCAGTTTATAAGATAACAAACGTATAAAACAAAACAAAAAAATTGGTGGCTGAATCCATACAGGGCTAAAGCGAAGTCAACTTTTTGTGCAGATTCTGTCGACTTCTCAATCTCCTGACATAAAAGGGGCCGTGTCTGAGGCATTCTAGATGGAGGAGATTTCAGGTGTCGTTTCTAAATGACAATTTGGAAGGATTTACTTTGCATTCCCCCAAACGCTCTGAGATGGAAAATTGAATGAAAAGAAAAATGGGAAACAAAACAAATTGGAATCATGCCTGGCTTGTTTACTTTAGGAAATCTCTTAACACTCATTTTAATCAATTGAAAAGAGATGGTTCATCAGATCATAGAATTTTAGAGCTGAGAGGAGCCTCGGAGGTTATCTCATCCCATGCTCTCATTTTATGGATGAGGAAACTGGGATTCAGTGAGGGGAAGAGGCCTTCCTAGCGGCTAATTAGCAGCTGGGCCGAGAACCCAGGTCTCCAAATGCCCAGCCTGGAGAACTGCCTCTTTTTCCTCTTTTTCCTTTAAGTATTTCTAAATCAAAAAGGCTTTTACAAGTAACTTAGGAAACATGGGCGGAATATATATTTCAGTTGAATGAGAGCTTTTGTTTCAGAATATTGCCTGTACTGGATATGAAGCAGTTTTGTTCATAGCAGACAATAAATATTTGTCAATTTATAGATCTACTCAAAAAAAGTGAAGTTATTTTTAAAAAGAAGGAGGAAATTCCACGCACAAATAAGTTTAACATCACATGAAGGAAAAAAATGCTTATCCCCTAATATTAAAGAAAATAAGTCTCAATAGAAACTAGAATCCCAAAGAAAAATGTGGGTGTCATTACCAAAAATAAAAAGAAATCAAAGTGGTAGGGTACTTGTCAACTTTCCCTAGAATGCATATCCATAGGATGGAGTATATACCTTATTGTCCAAACGGAGGTGTTTTTGTGAGTTGTAACATGCCCTTTATTCAGGGGAAGTAGGATATATGGCTCATCTTACATGTGGAAAAACAGGAGTGTTGTATTAATTGAATAGCTACTATTGTGAGGCCAAAGCCTTGAGGACTTTTATACTTTAGTGTGTCCTTTTCTGGCTGGGTAGGTGTCACTGGTCTTCAGTGACATTTTATTATAAAAACTGCAACTATTATATTAAGAAGTAAAGGTGTAAGATCTCATAATTTTCATTTCCTATAATGAAAGGTCCAGAAATCTTCTTTACTTAGGTATAAAGCAATGAAGATTTTTCTGTCTCTCATACACACTCCACCTCCTGTTCCACTGCAATTTCTCCCAGGTTTCGTTTGTCCACATCTATGAGTGGCAAAATTCAAATAGAATTATTCGGCATTGAATATTTCTCTGAACACAGCTTCCTGGTGAGGAAGGTTTCATTGTCCTGACAAGATAGCTTGCTGCTGATTTTGCTTTTCTCACTTTTGGTTGGTTTTATAATGGGGTTGTTGAAAGCAATGAGCAGTTTAGAAAAATACCCTTGGTACTGTGAAATAGGGACTGTTTCCAAAGCTTATTCAAAATCTGATTACATTAGCAATTTCTCAAATCCATTGTATTAGCTCTGTAATTTGCTTCCACAACCCACAGTCTATTGACTCAGTCAATGTCTTTTTCTTTTTCTTCTCCTTCTTCTTCTTCTTCTTCTTCTCCTCCTCCTCTTCCTCCTCCTCCTCCTCCTCCTCCTCCTCCTCCTCCTCCTCCTCCTTCTTCTTTTTTTTGTAAAGGAGGTGAAAAAAAATGTTTCAGTTTGGAAAATACAAACTTGGAAGATCTTGAAAACAATAGATTTCTAGATTGGCTGAGAGAGCTGGAATGCAAGCCTCAATAGCTCTTTTTTAGACAGAGCCTTAAGTAACCCCCAGGAGCTGAGCCCTGAGTTCCTTCTTTTTATAGAGGAGAGATCTGAAAACAGCTAATATGCTTATTGCACCTAGAACATGTGCCCTGACCTTAATACTCAATGTTTTCCTTATGTTTTCTCATTATTCAGCCCAGTTTGCAGGTAAGGAAGCTGAGACTTGAAAAAAGGTGGCCTCACCAGCACCTGGCAGAGCTGTGATTCACAGGCAGTTTTGTCTCCTTTCAGAGCTGTGCACTTGGCTCTTAATGATCACCCTGTTCGGCTCTTTGAAGAATCTTGGATTTATCTCAACTTTGAAAGAATTTTCTCCAACCAGTCAATGATCAGAACACTGCATGACCCCTTAACAAGATGTGTGGAAGTTGCAAACCCCAATGCCTCAGAATAGGACCTTATAAGGGTCTTTGCAGGGGTATTCAAATGAAAACGAGGTCATTGGTGTGATTAGTAATCTAGTGTGTCTGGTGTTCTTATATAAAGGGGACATGGGACACACAGAAGGAAAAGACAATGCAAAGAGACTCAGGAAGAAGATGGTCATCTATACAAGCCAAGGTCACCAGCAGCCAGGGAAGAGGCCGGGGCAGCAGGCCTCCCAGTACCTTCAGAAGAAGCATGGTTCTGCTGACATCTTGATTTTTCTCTTTTGGCCTCTAAAATGGTACAATTTCTGTTGTTTATGACACTTCACTATAGCAGTCCTAGTAAACTAACACATGGCTCTCCCAGGTTTCAGTAGGTGTGGACTTGCCTCTGGGTGGTCAACTGTATCTTCTACTCCCTTTCCTGGCTGTGGCTGGTGCAAGGAGCAGGGTGGAGACCATATAAGTGCCTGAGATGAAGCCCTAGTCATTGTGCCCATTTCTGGGCTTCAGGACTGGGGTGGTCCCCTGCAACTCCACCATAGACCATGGGAGGATAAAGAGGAGGTGGCCTGTATGGTGGCTCTGATTTTCCTTTTCAGACTCAGACAGAAGTGGTTACAAGAAGACTCCTTCTCACACTCCTACCCCCAGTGGCTTCCAATTCCCTCTAGTGACATTAATTGATGGGAGAACAATGTGGCACAGCTGTTGAATAATGCACATGCTGATGATTTCTTTATAACTTAAAAGCTCACATGATGGGGTGAGGAGAAGGAAGAAAAACATGTCCCACCTCCTGCAAAGGGAGAATGAAAGCCTTCATTCAAATCACTCACAGGAGGTCCCCTAGGACCACCAGGTGGGACCTGGTCCCAGACTTCAGGGGAGGTAACCTGTTTTTACCCAACTCACCTCTACCTTGAAGCACAATGAGAAACACAACGCTACTATTAGTTAGAAATAATAAAATGCTCAATAAACCCCAAATTATGAAGGCCCAGGCAGGGCCTGGCAAATTTACATGTTGACAGCACACCTGGCGAGTATTTTTACAGTAAAGAATAAAGTCTGCCCTTTGAAACAGCACAGAATTGGTGGCATGGCATACGTACACGCTTTAAGCTGCAAGCCAGAGTTTGCAGCATTAATAAACTCCTTATAATGCTTTGCTATAATGTAAAAGTTTGGAATAAAAAGAGTCATTTGACCTGCTGTGGAGGTCAAAACACAAAGCTTCTATTTCTTGTCTGAAGAAGAGAAAACTGAAGAATCTAAGCATTGTTGTGGAATTGCTTTGGCCCAGGGGGAAAAACCTGTAAAGACAATTTCAGTCACATAAATTCCATTTTCTCTTTGATTTCTACTTTAGGACAAACTTCTAAAGAAAAAAAAAATTCTAAAGAAAAAAATACCTTTTGTTATTTAAGGTGTTAGAATAGCAGTGGATTACCTGAGGCCAGCATTTTGTCCCTCTGACCTGGCTAAGCCAGGTGAAGAGACCTTGGGGCTTCTGCTTTCTCAGTTTGTGTTTCTACCACAGAATTGTCATATTTTGCTGGCCTCTCCATATTGTGGATGGCCCACATTCATGCCAACCCAGTCCATCCTTTGCCACTCACCTCCTGGTCCACTTTCAATTCCTTCATGACATTCTTTTGTCATCACTGACCTGGGGAGCATGCTGAGTACCCTCACTCCCCCAGTTCTTCTGTTTTCTCCAGACCCTGGTGGTCCTTTTTTCCATGGCAACAGACTTTCTCCTGAAACCCTCTGGTCCAGATTGGAGCCTGGGATGTGAGGATGGAGACAGGTTGGAGTCTTGGGGTTCATCCCCTGTGTGGATCCCAGGAAGTAGGATGGGGCAGGAGGGAAAAGGTCCTGGTGCAATCAGTCACAGCTAGAGCCTCTGATGGCCCTATAGGGAATGCTAGAGTTGTCCCGCCAGGGAGGCCAGGGGCTAGCTGGGCCTTTGTAATCCAGCATTGAGCAGCACGAGAGGTGGGCTGGTCTGGGAAGGTGGATGATCTTGGGGAAGGCAGCTCCCTTTGGCTGAGGGCATATCTTGCCTGGGGTCTAAGGTGGATGCCCTTAGCTGCCGACATGATTTGCAGCTGGTGAGATGAGCTTGCAGTTCTATAAATGTAGATCTTGGTGGGCCCCACTGCATTGATCACATTCTTATTCCAAAAGTCACATTGGAGGAAAAGACTTTCTCGAGAAATAAAGATTGCAAATAAAGTTAAGAGAAAGCTCCAACTACGTTTTTACATTTACTGAAAAAATCCTAGTGAAATGCATGCTGAGTATCCATGCAATTTTATGTACCATAAGTCAGTAATAATAGCCTACAATGACTTTACTATTTATTTCTTTTTAGGATTTACCATCCTTCATGTTTTAATAAGACAAATGTATTTTTCTTTGTTACAAATTACATAACAAAGCGCACATGTTATATTACAGATATTTACTATTTTATTCAATCTTCATAAGACCTTGTCAGAAGGTACCATTATCCCTATTTTATGAAGGAGGAGAGAAAGGTTTCTTCAAAGAGACTTGTCTAGTCCACCAATAAATGACAAAACTGGGTGGAAGCCAGGCTGATCCTAGAAACTGGACTCTTCTAACACTATTATGTTGCCTTTTATCTTTGCAAACATTTTGTTTTTCTTTTTTGGTCCTTTTTCTAAACAATCTGAAGCATCTCTGATTTCTATTTCACTTCAAGTTAGGAAAACCCACTTCTGGAATGTGACTGTAGTCCCAGAACTAATTACATGGAAGAGACATTGGGATCTCCTCCACGTCTGCACGCAGGACCATCTCTCCAGCTTTTCCTCAGGCCCTGAGTCTCTTGAGGTTTCCCCTGAACAACCTCAGTCCATCCTCCACTCTTCTCTTTGCCTTCTATGCCCTAAGACTTTTCTTCTAATTATCAATAGGAACGGTTACTGATACTCGCAAATTCACATCTAAAATTCTCATGACAATAGAGAGGGAAGAAATCCACACATTCCCACATGCTAGAATTTCAGACACAGGGAAGAGTAATTCAGAAACCACTACTGTATGTTTATTTGAGCCATCGTTTATGTTCTTGTATCAGCATGTTTTTACAACTAAAACCACCTTTGTCAAGACTAAAATTTCCTAGAGTTTGACACTTTAGGTAAACAAAACAAAAACCCTCCCTGCCTAATCATCTCAGAAATTCAATTTTAAAGAGAACCAACCTTCTCCCATTCTCTCTCTCTTCCTACACACACACACACTCACATAAATTACATAAAATATATTGTATGTCTATATCATATTACATATCCATTATATTTATGTTAAATATACATCTACCTACCTATCTACATAATTTGTAAAATCACAACAACAGAAAAAATCTTATTCAGCTGGACCCATCCCAACTTAAAATATCTACCATGTGGATTTTGGATAAGTCAAGATGAAACGTTTCACTGAGGCCTTTTTAATACTAGAACGGTAGAATTACAATCTCATTTTTTGAAATAAAAGAAGAAGAATAGATTTTCATCTGTCTGAGATAATTTAATATAACCTACCTGGAGGCAGAGGAGAATGGAGCAAATGATTCTTCCAGTCATTTCTGGCTCTATAATTATATTTTCAGAGGGAGAGAATAAAGATTCCTGCTGCTCCACACATTATTATACATTTTGAAGAAGATTTGGAGTTTAATATTTGTCATTCAGCCACTTTCCTAATTTTATGTCTAATTAGCCAAGAAATTGAAGTTTCAAAAACATTCTTGATTTGCTAAATTCCCTTATGTATTTCAATTCAACAAACATTTATTATATTCCTTCTAGGTGCAAAGGACCAAGGGAAGGAAGCTGAATGAGGAGGACGCAGGTGCGTCTTGGCAGTCCCAGAAATGCAGCAAGGAAGAGGGGACATTCATACCCAACCAGGACGAGTTGCTCAGCTGGCCATATGCATGTCATTTAAGGGAAACACAGAGGTGGGCTTCTTGAATTCTGTTAGATTCTGGGAATAAGATCAAGGAAAGCTTCACAAGGAACTGATGTAGGGACTGAGTCAAGGATGAGCAGACTTTACTCAGGGCACAGGAAGGAAGAAAGGAAAGAAAGGTTCTTGGAGCCACATCTCACTGGCCTTTTGCAATTGGCCTTCATCCATTGTGCCTGCTTTGGGGAATCTGAAGGATCATGCATGGAAGGGCTGGCGCTCTGCAGGGGTGCATATTCAGGGTTGGTCATCCTTCTCCCTCACTGTACTTCTGATTAGAAAGGAGCAGGAACTCCACCCTCACAAGTGATCAAGAGCTTGTGTGTGAGGGCTTTACTGTGTATTCCCATTTCACCACACCATCCTCAGAGTGCTGCTTCCCAGGAATCTCAACACTAAAGTGGATTCCTACTGAGGATGTTTTCTTTTTTTTCTGGTACTGGGGATTGAACCCAGGGCTCTTGACCACAGAGCCACAACCCCAGCTCTTTTTGTATTTTATTTAGAGACAGAGTCTTTCTGAGTTGCTTAGGGCCTTGCTAAATTGCTGAGGCTGGCTTTGAAATAGTGATCCTCCTGCCTCAGCCTCCTAAGCCACTGGGATTACAGGCATGCACCACAGTGCCTGGCAAGATATCTTCTTTCTTCCAAGACTGATTTAGCTTCCTGATCTCCCCAAATGATAACACTGTTTCTTTTAAAATTATCATTCCCATAGACATGAATCTTCCCACATTCATATTATTGTGCAGGATATTGTTTAAAATCTTTCCATGAATAACAAACAGTAAAGCTCAGGTGCATTATTTTTTTCCTTTTCATGAATTGTCTTTTGTGAGCATTCTATGTTTGCAAAGGAGGAATGCTTTTGTGGGTTTGTTGCAAAGATGACCACAGTGCCACACTCAAGGCCAGCACAAGTCTTTAAGTGGGAAGAAATGAACTTGGACTTCAGTGCAATTCACTTTCTTTTGGCTTCCAAGCCATCACCTGGACCTCAGACCACCTCTCTGTCACCTAGTCGTCAAAGAATCTTTTCAAACTGTGAATCCTTGTCCTGATGATCTTGTTTGCTCCACAGAAATACAATTTAATGGAGGATTTTCAGGTACTGTAACTGGCCTGAAGAGCACATTGCAATGAAGGATCTGCTGGTCATACATCAGAGAGGGCAAAGGCCTATTGAAACTACTTCAAAAGGAGCTCTAGCTGAACTTTTATACAGATGTTGTAAACTGCTTTTCCTTGCATCCATAAGTTCTTGCCAAAAAGTATTTGGACTTTGTAGTTTCTAAGTCCTAATGATTGTCCTCTTCTTTGACCCTGGGGATTAACACAGTCTACTGCTTTTCATGGGTCTTCAGATATAGAGACACCTAAGATCTGCTTCTTAGTCAAAGATGGAATAGAAACTCATCAGCTCCAAATTCCTCACCATTCTGCTTCTCCACCTCAGTGCCTGCCTGAGAATTTCTCCCTCTCCTCAGTCTCAAGCCCATTTCCCCACACTTTGGAATCTACTCCCTTGCACCTCTTAGGAATCTTGCCCCATTGATTTCTCTCTCATTCTTTCTTGTGTCTTTACACTAGCCCACTCTGTTGCCTGTGTGGCTAATCACATAAACACGTGCAGATCCATCTCATCTGATTCCCTGTAGTTCCCTTTTAGTATTCAAAAATGATATGGCTTCATTTCTTTTTATTGGATCCCTCAGAACTTCAATTCCTCAAAATTGGATTTTGTCCTTAGCCAATATGGCTCTTATTTCTAATGGGACCAATAGCCCTCTAATGACACTTCCCTGTCATCTTACTTGATTTCTCTCCAACATTTAACACTGATGAACTCTCTATCCCTCTTAAAATTTTCTTTCCTCATTTTGTTTCTTCCTTCAGCTCTTTGTGCCTCTTCTTGGTCTTTTTCCAAGTGTGTCTTTCTCCTAACACCCTTAAATATTAATATTTATTTCAATAGTGACATCATGAACTTCTCATCAGTGTATTTCTCTTCTTTAACTCTTCCTGGACTGTCTCGTTTATTCCAACAGCTTAAAATCCACCTTTTTGTGATTGCCACTGAAGCCTTATCTCTCCCCTGGATTTCTCTCCTATGTTCCACATACATATGTTGAAGTGTCTAGGGGGTGGCCATACGAGCTCAACCCAGACATTTCAAACCTCTACCCCAAAGTATTCCTTCCCTTGCCAATGTTCTTCACTCTACTCTCTCTTTTGTGTTTCCTGGTACTCATTGGCTTCCTGGATTTATTCCCTTCCTTTGTCCTGCACAGTCAGTTGAATAATGAACTCATCAGTTGGGCCAGTCATGGCCTCTCTTTGCCATGTCTCTTCTATTTCCTTACCACCCTTGCTGCCCTTCAGGCTTCCATTATTATAGAGACTATTTTTTTTTCTGCTTCCTGATTCTATTCTTGCCCCTCACCCTCCATATCCCACACATACCATCTATTCACAAATGTGATCATGTCAGAACTCTTCAAGGTCTCTCGTTGCTTAGACCAGAGAGAACTATGGCCCATTGGCTAAATCTAGCCCACCATCCATCTTTATTAAAAGTTTTATTAGCAGACAGCTGTTCTCACTCATTTATGAATTGTGTGTGGCTTACTTACATGCAATGGTGGAGCAGAGTAGCTGTGAAGGAGATTATAGAGCCTGTAAAATCTAAGGTATTTATTACCTGGCCCTTTACAAAAAAAAGTCCATTTTGGAGTATGAATCAAATCTTCTTGCTATGGCACTAACGGCTCTCTAACACATGTTCTCTTTTGCCTCTCTAGGTTTTATTCTTTAATTCCCTCATCAATAGAAAACAATATAGGAATTGTGTGTGTGTGTGTGTGTGTGTGTGTGTGTGTGTGTGTGTGTGTGCACATGCACGCTCACACACACGCACACACATGCACACTCAGGGCTATATAACAGGTGGTTAAATGGGATGTACAACCAGGATACCTGGTTAAATTTTGGCTCTGCTACTAATTAGCTGTGTGATCCTGAGCAAGTTACTTAATCTTCCTGTGGTTTAGTTTCCCCACACATAAAATGGAACATAACTGTATTCTATTTTAGGCCAGCTGTGGCTGGTGGAGGAATACTGGATGAGATTTTATAAGGTTGTAGTTCAGATTTTCAATGCAGAGAACTTTGAAAATATATTTATTGTTTCAGAATTACATTTTATTTATCTGTAATATAGATCTCATATAATATAGTGCTCAAAATTGTCTTTTGGGTGAAAGTTCATGATGGTAGGGTATATCCAAATTCCTTTCTGAGAGCAATGTTATGCATATCAAACTGTTCACACTGGAATAAATCAACTTTCTTATCTCAACAGATTTATCTGATGTTTCGTAGTAACAAAAATTATATGCCAATGCAAGTGACAAAGAGATGAAAAAATAAAATTTAAAATTCATTTTAAAAGAGAAAGGATACCCTAAATGCATGTAAATGCTGTATCAAATGAGAAAGATCAAAACTATATAGTGTGTTAACGAACAGACTTTTAGCATGCACCCATTTCTGATTCTTTCATCTAAGTTCGTGGAACAATGAGTTTGTTTTACTCTCTTAAGGTGGGTAGGGTCATGATGAGCTGTGCCATTTGTTACTTCCTGGATGAAGGAAAGCACTGAATGACTGATTGGAGACTTGCCCTTTCTTCTCCTGTTAGAATGAGGAGGGCAACATGAGAGTGGTACCTCTGGTGGCCTGGATTACTGAGTCACTCTATGGAGGCAAGTTGCTCCAGAGTGTTGCCTGAACCTACATGAATTTTGTGACTAAGAAAGGAATTTTGTTGGCTTAAATTACATTGATTTGGGTTTATTGTTGTCATGGGAATAACCTGGCCTACTCTGGATTATTACTAAATAAAAGAATAGTGCCCTTCCCTCCTCTCTTATTCTTAGTAGGGCTAACTGGATGAACCTAGGTGGGTAGGTAGGAGAGCACGGTTGCCAGTACTGAGTCTTTTATGGAGCAGGCTAAGAAGCTGCTCCATTGTTCTATGCTGATGAAGAACGGGTGCCCCTTTGTGTTCAACTCCTGGTTGTTTTCCCTCGTTTAATTAGCAGTTTTTGTTATTGTACTTGTAAGGCGAAGCTTTAGGAGCAAAGGCCACGGCTTTAATGATAAATGCCTCCTCAAACATTGCCAACCTGAAAATAAAATAACATAAAACCTTGCAAATGAATGTGGTAGCAAGCTGCAAATGTCAATTCTGCCATTGTATGGATTTAAAATCAAATGTAAACAATGCTTGAGAAAACATTGACCTGAATCGAGTCTTTTTTCACACTAGTAATTAGTTCTCCAGCAGCAGGCTTTGGCTGAAAGCTGGGTCAGTGTCCCTCTTCCCCAAGACGCAGAGAAAATTCTCACTGTGGCCAAACCATGAGATGGGGCCCGTGGGGACATTATCTACTGCGGTTGCCACTTTGCCCACTTCTGGTAAAGGGCAAGTTTCTTGGCAAATGCTCCCCTACCTTGACTTGCAGAGCAAAAAGTGTGGGCAGCAATTACAGGAGGGAGACTGGAGGAGGGATGATGGAGACACAGCCGTGAATCAGCTGAAATTCTCACAATCAGATGGCACAATTAACCAGTGCTTGGAATATTGAAACTAGAGAGCTGTTTTAATTTAAAATTAGTGTAATGACCATACTATTAGATTCCTCCTCCTCCTCCTCCTCCTCCTCCTTCTCCTCCTCCTCTTCCTCCTTCTCTTCCTCCTCCTCCTCCTCCTTTTTGTTCATATTCTGGGACACAGTGCTGACTATGAACCCAAACTACCTGAGGGTTTTGTATTTTGATTTTCATTTTACAGCTGCTTTAGTCGTCAGAACTTTTGAAGACACATTTTTTTTTCCTGATTCAGAAACAATGGATAAAATTCAAGACTAAATTCCTGGTTTGAATTTCCCATGGTGAGCCCTGTCACTTGAGGGCCTGAGAAACAGATGTCAAATGGTGTATGAAAAGCACAAACCAGTTAATAAATGAGAACTTGAGTCCCTGGAACTATTACTCAGAGCTGTATACAGATTCTGACCTGTCCTTATAAAGATCCTTGTCATTTAACAGCTTATTGGACAGCCTTGGGTCAGGAAAATATTCTCAGACCATCAAGAAAATTTTCTCCTCTGTTTCTAACTCAAAGAACTCAAAGAAAAGAAGACTCTACTTAATGAGGTGGGAAAAATCACTTAAAAATCAAATAAATACACAAGATTTTTAGTATTAACAATTTATTATTATAGTATTCACTAACCTTAAGCCAGGCTGGCTAGAAATGTTCTCTAGAGTGCTAGGCAGAAAGAATTTAATGATTTCAGTTTAATTCCCTGTTGCACTGAAGTCCATTCTGGAATGAGAAAATTCAAAAACATCAACATACATTATATTAAAGGTCTGAGTCTCAAAAGCAACTCTATAATCTCTAGTTGGAAAAACAAAGTATCTGAAAATGTGTCCCGAGTCTACAGAAACTTCATCAGGATTGAACCAGGCTAATATTATCCATGGTCGGCACCTCGGTTATGACAGTAAATTAAAATACCATTCTTTGCCTTAACAAGAAAAATGAATAAGAAGAATAAGAAATTTAAGTGACTTTGCCAGATCAATTCTTTAGCTCGATTTTCCACAATTGCTTCCTTTGCTGAGGCCTTAAATCTGATACCCTTCAGCTAGGAAAGACAGAGAAGAAGATGACTCTTACCTGTCTGCAGCATTTTTCTCTCTTTTAATCCTTCTGGACTTTGCTCATCATTTTTTTCAGGTCATTACATCCCTTCTGGATTAATTTCTTTCATATCCCATTGGCTGGGCTGCCAAAACTCATTTCTTCATTACTGTTCTTTGCTTAAGGGTGGCAGTTGCTGAATCCTCTGCCACATCCCCTTTGATCTGCCTTGGATTTTATTTTTTTATAACATCATCTATTTCTTTTTTTCTCCTTTGTTTATCCCAGTGGCAGAAAAAGAGGATTAATTATTTCTATGAAGCTAGCACTTCTCTTTGTGTCAAAGTGCTGGCAAACGGAACACAATTACCTTAAGAAAGAACATGTCTCTGTAAGTTGGGATTTAGGTTCTATAAATTGGGCATTGAATTCACTGAGAATAGGATCCTCTCCTCTGTTTGGAAATTCTCTTGGAAGAGTCAATCTAACAGTGACAAGTGTCTGGAGATCTAAGTCCAACTACTAAACAAACCTGATTCTCATTCTCCCTGATCCAGTATTCTACTTTTGGTCCTATTAAAATGCATAGGGTTCCCAGACTGGTAGCCATTTCCCCATCTCTGAGCTTTTGAACTTATATTCTCTCATTTGGAATGTCCTTCTCCTTTGTCTACTTGGGAAACTCCTCAAAGTGTTTTAAAGACTCAGTCCCTCTGTGAACTTTTACCTATTTTGCCAGAATCCTGCAGCTTCGTTTTTTGCTAACTCATTGCACTACTTCATGTGTGCTTACCATGTCAATGTCAGTTTTACTTGCCTGGGACATCTACCAGGTTTTGAGCTGCACAAGGACAAGATCTCTATCGTTTCTTTTTTTGGGATCTTCATATCATATTAAAGAATCTGGTACGTGACAGTGGCTCAAAAAATATTATGTACTCAGCTAAGTTAATGAATAAATGAATGTGTTGTAAAATAATTCAAGACTTCTCATTAGTTGCAAGGCATAAATTATGAATCACTCTAGTTTTATTTTTCTTCTTGGTAGGCAATAAGAGTATTCTCAAATGCAGGTACTTAATAGTTGTTACTGCAGTCATTTTAATTAGTTAAGACTCATGCTTTGAACAATATGAATTGATTATTTATACAGTCTAAAAGTTTCAGATGTCTGTGACTTCTTTTTTTGTAATTTTAGAGAGATTCTCATAATTTTCCTTAGATGCCTCACTTCTGTTGATTTTCTGGAGAATAAGAAGGATTAAGATTCGGTTTACTTTTAGAAAGTTATTTCTCTAGTCCCCCTGCAAAAAGTTGCACTAACAGTCTAACAGTTTGAATTTATCAAGGTAGTGCTGGGTTAAAAACTGAAGTCATAATATATATGCACAATAGTTTCCCCACATTTCTCTATATTTTATTATGAACATTATACCATATTATCAAACATTCTTGGTAACTATTATCATTGAGTATATAATACATTCTTGTGTGGTTGTGCCTGTGACCATTTCTTCAACTCTTTAATCATTTATTGTTTTAGTCATCTTTTTTTGCCACTGTCACCAAAAGATCTGACAAAAATAACATATAGGAGGAAAACTTTATTTGAAGCTCACAGTTTCAGAGGTCTCAGTGCATAGATGGTCAGCATCATTCCTCTGAGCCTGAGTCAAGGAAGAAGAGTGTGGTAGAGAAAGCAGGTCAGGATGTGGCCACCAGGAAGGAGAGAGAGAGAGAGAGAGAGAGAGAGAGAGAGAGAGAGAGAGAGAGAGAGAGAAAGGGAAAATGAGCCCTAAAAGCATGCTCCCAGTGATCCACATCCTCTATCTGCCTACAGTTACCACCCAGTTAATCCCTATCAGCAGTTTAATGCACTGATTAGGTTAAAACTCTCATAACCCAATCATTTCACTTCTGAACTTTTTTGTATTGTCTCACACATGAGCTATTACTGGAGACCTCATATTTAAACCATAACAATTCAAATTGAAGTTAAGTATTTTTTCATTAAATGTGTGCAGGTGTGAGTATTTTTATTTATAATTCTGTTTGTACTGTATCATGATGTTAAATGAATAACTTATAATTGATCAAGGTCAAGAGAGTTTGAATGCCACTGACTTATTTTTATAGGATTGTTATGGAACTACTTACTCCCCTGTAAGATTTTTCTTACAAGGGCAAACCAGGACCGAAAAGTTTTACAAGTTTAAGGTATGTATGTAAAAGTTAGGATAGTCCTACCATAGGATACTTAGGTATGTGATAGATAAACATAACATACTCGATTTTATCATCTGACTTACAGAAACTACTTAGTTTTAAACTCACTGTCCTGACTTCCATTAGCCTCCTGACTTGTTCAGCCTCCCTGAGTCCTTGGCCCCCTGACATTTCTTATGGAAGATAAGAAGAGGGGCTCAAGGCAATGAACTCAGTGCAACATTGTCAAGTGTTGTTTTCAACCTCTGATCTCCCAGTCAGTATTCTCTGCTGTCATTCCTACTGTACTCCATCTATTGTCAGGATTGAGTCGTGTCTCAGAGATGATCACCTTCACTTAAAGAACCCAGAATAGTGTTCCTTGCTTTAAACAATTCTGACCTATATTTCTGAACAGCAATATGATTAATGATACAGAAGATGAATATCTTGAGAATACCTGAATTTTATTTTGCTATTATAATAACACCTTGCACACCTCACTGACACATGGCCTGATATCTTCTCTTGTATTAGTTTTCCACAATTTAACTTTGTGATTCACCATTTCTAATGTTCGTAATTTACAGTAATGAGCCATGGGCTGACACCCTGGCTGGGTGAGACAGAGGCAACTTTCAATCTACAGCAAGTGGCAAAGAGTACTTGAGGGATACATTTTCTGCATTCTGAAAGCATCTTAATGATACTAAGTGGTCTGACTATTTAGAGGAAGTTCAAAGGCACTGAATCAATTGTACATCATTAAAAAAATACGATACTTAAGACTTGGGAGCTGAAGGAATGATATCTGATCTCCTATTTCATGGAATGAAAAGACAGAAGAGGTGGTCAGGACACAAGTGTTGAAGTGATGCTTTTGCTCCCTGGACACATGGGGTAAATGTATATTTTGTTATACATTGAAGACTGGATTCCAAAGGCCACCTGGACAAGGGTGAGGAAATCCACCCATGCTGGGAATCTTGGGATATGACAACTTACTATCGATTCGGATGTCTTATATTTAACACACATTTAGCTGAACACTACTTTGTATTTACTTTTTGTATACAAACACACACACACACACACACATATATCAGATAGAAAATACATGTTTCTAAAAGCTTTTTCTTTTTTTTAACAATGGGAACTGGGCCTTTCATAAAAAATTATTTCTTTTGTGATAATGACAATGAAAATCTATAGTTATTAAAACATACATCATCACTATGCAGATTGAAATACTCAGTTCAGAGGGCTGATTTCTTCATGTAAGAACATCAGCCATCAATTTGATGAATTGCATTTTCGTTTTTCTCAGAGTGAATTGCATTTTCCTATTTCTTCAATATGGCTTCATTATTAAATGGAATAAGGAATTCTAGTGCCGGGAAACTCCTGTCAGCTATTTGTAGATCTGCATCTATGGTTTTCTCTAGTATCCACAGAAGGCATCTGAGTAGCTACTTAGTGGAAGAAACCTGGCCATTGGTTTCAGACAGGATGGAGTTGAAGTCTGACCTTGTCCCTGAGTCAGTGCCTCAGGACAAGTCACTTCATTCTCTAACAACTACTTTCTTCTCTTGTGCAAAGAGCACAATATTGTTCCTGGCTGTGTTCTTGTGAAAATTAAATGTCTTCTATGAGCAAATTGCCCAACGCAAGCCCTGCTGGGGGCAGAGACTCAGGGAATAGTAGCAAAGAGCCCGGAGATCTTCTCAGGTCACACTTCTCTGTGGTCTCTACTTATCCAAGGGCCCCATGCAGAAGGTGCTTTGCTGCCTCCATATTGGGCACCTGCCACTATTGCCTTATTTGCTAGTTCAAGACTATTGCATCAGTTCCCTTAAGATGGCACACAGAACTGGGCATGGTGGCTTGGAAAACCAAGGCAGGAGGATCCCAAGTTCAAAGCCAGCCTCAGCAAAAGTGAGCCACTAAGCAACTCAGTGTGACCCTGTCTCTAAATAAAATGCAAAATAGGGCTGGGGACATGGCTCAGTGGTTGAGTGCCCCTGAGTTCAATCCCTCCTACCACCCCCCACAAATGTCACATAGACCTAAAGGCAGCTCAGAGTCAGTTGTGACCCCTTGATAGCTACACAGCAAAGCTGTCCTTTCTGAAACCCCTTCTCAGAATTTTCCTCCTTTGCCTTGCCATGGTTTCCTTGACCTACTTCACACTCCTACATAAGCAACATTCTTTTTCTTCCTGTGCTGAAGGATGAGGTAGACTAAAAGGGAACTGGCTCCGTTGTGTAAAATATATTCCCCTTCCCTTTTGCCCATAGATATTATAAGGACTATGAAAGTATGGAACCCAGAACTGATCATGTCTATCATCTGACAGACTGGAGAAGGACTGAATGTAGAAGTAGAATACTGGTGGACGACTCTCTTGCCTACCTGTAAATCAGCCTTGTTATTACAAATCTGGTCTTGCTTCCCTTGTTTAAGAGATGAGAACTTGAGGAAATGTGATTCCTATGATCCTGTGATACGATATGAAAAAATACACCCCCACACATTTCAGTGCTTGGGATCAAACCCAGAGCTTCATGCATGACAGGACAGCCCTCTACCACTGAGCTACATCCCCAACCCAGATGATATGATATAAGTCAGTCCTCATTCACAGAGCCATACTTATGAATTCACCTTCTCACTAAAATTTATTTGTAATAAAAGTCAATTCTCCCAGTGCTTCTCCAGTTATTCACAGTCATATGCAAAGCATGAGAGAGCAAAGTCCCCCCAAGTACAAGTTACCATAAATGGAGGTTAAACAAGGTTTCCCTCTCTTCTTGTTTCCACTCCCACAGAAGTGAGCAGAAGATGAAGACAGTCAGAGGAAATATGGGGTAGAGCAAGAAGTCTGGCTATGGGGCCAGTGGTATGGGATTTGAATCCCCACTCACACCTACCTGTGAGTGGGGCAGCTTCAGGAAAGTCACTAAACATTTCTGGGCCTCATTTTCTCTTTCTCAAAACAAAGAAAATGGAGTCTGCCTACCTGAGTTTTTGTTAGGATATGATCTCTTTATATATAAATAAAGTACCAATAAATGCACCTATATGCATACACACATATATATCCTTAGGAGAAATGGTTCAGTATTGACTTACACAATGCTTTAGTGTTCCTGGAGACTTTACAGAAGACCATGAATAATGAATAATGATATTTGTGTGCATTTGTGTTTTTATGTATGTGTATATAGATAGATAGGTAAGGAGATATTCCGGTGGACACATAGGTAGGGAATAATAAATAGACCTTGGCTTCAGTTTTGTTTTCATTAATAGGGTCCACTGAATGCGTGAACTGAGAAAAGTTATTTTACCTCTATGCCCCATGATTCCCTAATGGGGTAAGGTTGGGGTCAAGGTGTTGGTCTGTGTGAGTCTGCTTTTTGTCACTGTGACCAAAATACCCACAACAACAATTTAGAGGAGGAAAAATCCATTTTGGCTCATAGTTTCACAGGATCAGTTCACGGTTAGGCGATTCCATTATCCTGAGTTCAAGGTGGGCAGAACATCATGGAGGATGAGCCTGACTAAGGAAAGTCACTCACTTCCTGGCAGCTGGGAAAAAGAGAGAGAGAGAAGGAGGAGCCAAAGGGACAATATAATCCCCAAGGGCACGCCCCCAGGTGGCCCACCTCCTCCAGCCACGCCCCATCTGCCTACAGTTGCCACCAGTACAGTAGTCCTTCCAAATTATTATTATTTTTTTTTTAAAGAGAGAGTGGGAGAGAGAGAGAGAGAGAGAGAGAGAGAGAGAGAGAGAGAGAGAATGAGAATTTTTTAATGTTTATTTTTTAGTTCTCAGCGGACACAACATCTTTGTTTGTATGTGGTGCTGAGGATCTAACCCAGGCCCCACGCATGCCAGGCAAGCGTGCAACTGCCGCAACCGCTTGAGCCACATCCCCAGCCTCCAAATTATTAATTTTAATAGGTCAAGTCACCAATTAGGTTACAGTTCTATCATTTTAACTTTTGCATTTACATTGGAGCTTTTGTGGAACACCCCACATTGTTATCCAAACCATAACAGTGTTAAACTTGTCCACAACAACTTCTAGTTATGGGGATAAAAGAAGTTTAACAGACATGAACTTCTAAAGCTCTCATAGTGGAAGACATTATTACTTGGCTCCTGACCAGGCAGTGGGAGTAATCAGAAGGCTGGGGGCTCTAGTATACAGTGGAATGTTTGAATCCACTGTTCATTCATTGATTTATTTTCCAACATTTCAACAAACTTACATCAAAACTGATTGTGTCTGGGCCTATGCAACATACCAAGATACACATGAAGAAGCAGGATCCATCGCTTAAAAAGTTGACTAGGGAAGGAGGCAAATATGCTCTCTAAATTTAGAATAGATGTACCCCAGGCTTCTAGTCTCCTATCAGACCCAAATTCTTCACATGGCCTTAGGTCCATATCACGTGATGGTGTGGGCTCTTCTCTGCTCATGCCAGTTGTGTATTTGTGTGTGTTTGTGCATGTGTGTGAATGGATAATAGTGTGTCCAGAGGTAGGACAGGGGATTAATGGATCCTTGTACTCTCACTTCATGTAGTCTCCTCTATGGTCCTCCTTCATTCATACCTATTTCCTTGAAGTCTCATATATGTTGTAGCCCTTTCTCTGGGATCTTAATCATATTGCCTCAGGCCTAGTATACCAGGATGTGGAAATTCATTCAAGTCCAGATAATTCCTGAGAGTTTAGTGTTAGTTGAACAGATGTATGCACTTCAAATGCACCTTCATGGAACATGCTGGGCTCTTTTTGTGTCCAAAGGCCAGCAGTCCCAGCCTAAATGAACCTATTCACATTATTCCCTCAGATAATTATTTATCTAGCAACTTTTCTCTGGTGTTACATGAAAGTGTTGTTTAGACAATGTGGATATATGAGACAAAAAAATATTATTTTAAAGTGTTAAAATTTTGCAACTGCTTTTTCAGACACCCTTGATGGCATATGTAAAGTAGGGAGGATAACTGCAGACTTCCCTGGAATTTCTTTGTCACAGGATTTAAGTAATCATGGAATCTGGCTTAAAATAGCCATAAACACTTAATAATCATATGTGCTGAATCTTTTCCTTACATATGAGGCCAAAGTGATGAAATAAATTCCTAATGTTTAGATTATTCCTATAAAATATGATGCAATTTGATTACAATAAAATTGTGTTTTCTGATCTCATCCCCCTATCTTCCCTCTTTTGAGTATCTTCTCAACAATTTGAGGTTATTTTTGCATTCATCTCTTCTTTCATGCATTTGTTTATTTGTTAGTATGACTTGAAAATTTACCATGTGCAAGGTATTATCATAACTACAATCCCTTTCTAAAATCCCTTTCCTAGAACATGTCCATTTGAAATAAAGAAAGTAGATATCCTGATGTGGAGTATTTCTGGTAGTTTTTAGTATTAAATGTTAAATTCTAGAAAATTATTTGTTACTAAATGTATCAGATGTTTCTCTCTCAGTCTATAAAAGATAAAGTGCCTTAGCCAAAGCAGGGTTGAAATTTCTATTCTAATACCTGTTAGTTTTAGGATACTATCTTCCCCTAGTTTCTGGCAGGATAGTGAGAAGGAAGTTTGGGCATTGAAGACAGACTTGCTGAAGCTAAACTCTGGCTTTGCCACTTTCTACCTAGAAAACCAGGTAAGATGTCTAACTCCTGTATACCTCTATTTTACTACCTATAAAATGGAAATAATGATATTTGCTCTTGGCGCTTTTCTGGATATCAAGTGAAAAGTTCTCTACAGCTGTTTGAGTAGCACCTGGACCACAAGAAATATTTAATAGATGCCAATTGTTACCATTGGTATTGTTAGTGTTCAATTTCTTTGATTCCTGGATTGATTTGTTAACATGTTGGGTATTTTTGCAAAAATTTTAGATTTCCACTAATATACTTGTTTGGATAATAGAGAGCACATGGGTTAATTATTCTTCAAGCCTTAGAGCCAAGATAGGGCCATAGAATTGAAAGATTTTTACCTCCACCAATAAAGGCTGGGAGTGTTACTTTTAGCAGCTGTACTCTAAGAACAGATATACTAAGCTACAAAAACTAGGTTTGGTAAAATGGAAACAAAGAATAAACTATGTTCGTATTTCTATTTTTTTGGAGTGGTGGGTGATTACCAGGGATTGAACTTGGGCACTTGACCACTGAGCCACATCCCCAGCCCAAATATTGTCTCACTGAGTTGCTTAGTACCTCACTTTTCCTGATGGTGGCTTTGAACTCGTGATCCTCCTGTCTCAGCCTCTGAGTCAATGGGATTACAGGTGTGCACCACCATGCCTGGCTCATGTTCTTATATTAAGAAATGTAGCCAGGTGTAGTGACATAGGCCTATGATCCCAGTTGATTTGGGAGACTGAGGCAGGAGGATAACAAGTTCTAAGCCTGCCTTGGCAATTAGCAAAGCCATAAACAACTTTGTGAGACCTTGTCTCAAAATAAAAAGTTAAAATGGCTGGGGCTATAACTCAGTGGTAGAGTACCCCTGGGTTCAACTCCCAGTATCAAATAAAAAAAGAATATACTGATGATTTTTGTAAACTTAGTATTCTGTCAGAATCCCCTGGGAGATTTTTAATGATACAGGTTGATTAAATGCACTCTATTTTGGACCTAATAAATTAGAATCTCTTGGAATTTCTATTTTAAGTATCCCCACCCTAGTATTTTGTAGATAGCAAGCTCAATACCAGCATTTGGGTATCAACATGTGGAGGAGGTTAAAATGCCAATATTAGGTAGATGTGCTGCACTTGGGGAAAAGAATATTTCCTGCTTTATCTGGTCTTTGTTGAAAGCATCCTGGGGCCCATTTGCCCCCATTTCTGGATGTGTAACATCAGAGGGCTAAGAGGAAAGAGAGAAATTGAGGGGCTATTGAAATTTGTGTGATGACCTCTTGTGAATCTCTTGAAACTTTATCTTAGAGCTCAGAAGATGTCTCATCTCCCACTGAAACAACAATCCCTGGCTCTAGCTCATGGTTATGGAACCTGGTTTAACAAAAAACACTGGGCAGGGGCTGGGGTTGTGGTTCAGTCATAGAGCGCTTGCCTAGTACGCATGAGGCATGGGATTCGATCCCCAGCATTACATAAAAAAAAAACTAAATATACAAAATAAAGGTATTGTGAGCATCTACTAAACAATAACAAAAACCCCCCAAAACCCCAAAAATTGAAAAACCAAAGCAAATCACTATTGCCTTAAGAAAACTTTTGCTTGAATGCTGTAGATACTTTATTTCATAGCTGAAAATGAATCATTTTTTGCTTTGACTATGTGGAAGCATAGGGCCAAGATATAGCTTATTTTTCAAAAGTATAGTGCTAGATAGTCTGCCAGGCATTTTGTATTTGTCTCACTCTGGGACTCTATGTCACTTTTCTTACCTTTATGTACTCTTAAATTTTAATCTACTACATATAATATAAAACTTAAACTCCTGTCTAGGAACTCATTTTTTTTTTAGTTGTAGATGGACACAATACCTTTATTTATTTATTTTTATGTGGTGCTGAAGATCAAACCCAGTGCCTCAAACGTGCTAGGCAAGCGCTCTATCACTAAGCTACAAACTAAGCCCATTTGGGGGGTTTTGAACTTCTAGATAAATATAAGCTATGCAATTGGCACAGAAAATATTATTCTTGCCCTTAAGAGTCCACAATATAGTGACTAGAGATTCACAGAAACACATACACACACACACACACACACACACACACACACACACACACACACTTGCAATGCTGTTTTGTAAGTGTTGTTGAGGTATTGAGGGGACGTAGCATTACAAGGGGCAGCTGAGGAAGTGTCACCAATTTGTTTGATAGCACTTATTCTGTGCCTGTTCTGAGCCACCAGTTCTTCTCAGGACTTGTACAGATTCAGCTTGACCTGACTGCAGCCATCTTGAGTCACAGCTGCCATGGCTACCCCTGAATAACGCTGTTTGGTTTTCCTCACATGGTTCACCAGCACACTAACGATAGAATTAGAATGGTATGTGCAGCCCTGTGGCTGGGCACTCCTGCCATCAGTGCCAGGAATCTGCCTGCCATCCTTGATCTTAGCTTCAAATAAACCAGGCCCATTTTGTCTTGCATGCAGTTGCTTTTGCCCTAATCTGGCTCAAAGTGGTTTTGTAGCTGCCCAGACCACGATTCTGTCAGTAAGTCCTCAATATCTGCACTCTGGGCAATCCTGGATCTGTCTGCCTCTTTCTGCCATCACAGGGCATCTTGGGGTTGGTTTTCATACCCTGAGACTGGGTTGTTCTGGAACAACCCTGAATATCATCCTGCCTTAAACTCAAAGAACTTAAGCCTACAGAAAAGACAAATATGTATATGAAGAACCATAATAAAATGTGATTCATTTTAAAACTGAGGCTATAAAAAATTCTGTGAAAGCACAGATGAGGGGCAATTAATTATAGCTGGGATGGGAAGTCTCAAGGAGAGAGAGTTACAGAGAGGTGATGACATTTCAGCTTGATCTTATGCATAACAAATGACTTCCTATAAGATATTTTCCACCTGTTTTGAATTAACTAAAATGATTAGGTCTTAGATTTGTATAAAGGTCATCTCTACTAGAATGGAGAAAGTGGCTTGCTCTTGTAAAATAATCATTTAAAATGTATCAGCCTGATTTTGAAGGGCTACCAGAATGAATTAGATCTAAAGTTCCTAAGAAGGAAGGTTTTGAAACTGAGATGGGGACAAATTGTCATGGAGTTGATAAAAAAAAATGCTAATAAATAAATAAATATTTATACCCAATATAATTCATATAAATAATAATGCTAGCTTCCTACTATAATACATTGCCTTTTAGTTTGTGCTTGACTGACTTAAGCCTAACTATAGGGGGGAAAACACCAACTAATGAGATAAACAGAAACTTTGCTAATTAATTCTCGGTGGCAAAATCAAAGCTATGTGTTTTCCAAACCTACTTTATTTTCCTTTTGGATTTATTGCTGGACTCTGTTTCCCATTACCCTTTCTATATCCAGAACTGGCCAATAAAATCTTCCATGCTTGCTCTTTTACTCTCTCCCTTTCCCTTCCATGGGGGCTCAGAGAGTCACTGTTGAAGACAGTGGTGTCAGGGATGGGAGAATGTGAGTCCCTGGGGCACAATTAGAAGTGTTGCCTGGAACGTCTATTTAACCAGAAGCACATGCACTAGACTTTGCATCAGTTGAGTGAGGTGTCATCTTACATTGTGCAAGACCCTTGGAATGTGAGATTTTTTGTTGCAACAGTCATTCCACATTGGTACACCCCCACAAAATGATATATACATTTCTGCTTTTATATTCATCTTCTTTATCTCCCCTCCCTTTATCCTATATAACACTGTAGGTGATAATTGTATAACACACTGTGGGTAATTCAATAAATGTTTGTAGAGTCCAAATTCTATTGTAGACATTGACAAAGGTTAGTATTGCAACTTCAATCTATCAAATGTACAGAAAATAGATCATGAAAATAAGAATTAGATCATTTGGTTCTCATTCAGCTACATCACATATGCCATGTTTGATGTATTCGTTCACATAACCCACGTGTGGAACACCTGAACTTGGTGTTAGTGCCAGCCCCAGGACACATGCATGCAACACCAGGGATCATCCTCAGCTGTCATGGTGTGAACATTTGGCAGAGGGCCTCTAACATAGAGGGAATCAATCAGGCTACTTGGCCTTAGTCCTTGGAGGTCTGGATTTGTTTGGCAGATCAGTAGGGTTTTTTAAACAGCTGTTTCCATTAGTGAGTTATGAAATTATTTCTATGACATTCTAATAGACCTGAACAACTTATTCAACAAAAAATATTTCATAAATATTCCCTGCATTTCAACCAGGCACTGTTTAGTTGGGAATAACACTGTGAGTAAGACAGACATGAACCCTGCCTTTGTGAATCTTATTCTAGTAGGAGAAACAGATATCTAAAAAACAGTGATGGGTGTTATGAAGCCAGAGTATGTTGCATTTATTTTCAGCATTTCTCTATATGAACAAAAAATTGTGGCTATATTTCTGTTGTTTAAAACCAAAGTAATATTGAAAAGAATTTCTCTATGTGTAAAGTTAAATTCAACTGTTCCCTAACTTTGTTTTATCTCCTTGGTCATAGTGAATAAAGTGAGGGTAGGGAATTGGGAATAAAATATGGGAGTGGAGGGCATAGTTTTATCTTAAACATGCTGATTTATTAGTGCTATGATGGGACTGTGTACATACATTAATCTGTGAATAGGTAAATATCTTTATTTAGGCAGCTATATATATGAGAATTTCCTTTTTATACCTATCACTAGGTTGCCAAGTGGCTAAGGCCTTTCAAATTCCTTAGAAAATTCCTTAATAAGGTGTCGAACTAAACTAGAGAACTATCAAATCTATAATTATTGAATCTGGTTTTTTTGCATTCCAATTCCCATGCTTCTAATACATTCTTCATATTTCTATGAGATTAGTTATCCTTAAACTCAACCCACTCTTCCTATTTACTGTGTTTAAACACCTTCAAGGGCTCCTATTGTTTTATGAATTATATGCAATTCCACAGTAGCATTTCAATGCACTTCATTGTTGGCCTGTCTAGATTTCTAATCCCATCAATGATCATGTTCCTCCTTAAAGTTTAAACACTCCCTGAGTACCACGTAGCCCTCAGTACCTTTCCTATCTCTCACTTCATCACAACATCCTGAAGCTGTCCTGTGACTTCTCACTGCCCTTCCTGGACACCCAGGTGCTCTGTTGTCAGGGTTTGGAGCTGAATGGCAGGGCAGCAGAAGTCAGCACCCAAGGATTGGTCACTAGAGGTCACTACAATACACAGAGGACGATTGAGGATCCTGATTTTACAGAGGGTCAGAGACTTGCTCTGCCCCACTTGTCTGACATCCCCTGTGAGACCCAGTCTTCACAGTCAACATCTTCTGATCTGCTTTCTTCAGAGGAATGGGGACAGAGACGGGACAGGATGTCTAAGGAGTCAGATTCTGCAAGTCTACCTCTTCCTATGGCTGTTTTCAGTCACCCCCTTCAGCATCTCTAATACTGACAAAATCAGAATTCCAGGTGGAGAGAAGACCAAAAGGTAGTATTTCCAAGGGTGGGAGTAGAGCTCATACATTTGCATTTAAAATAGGTGATTTGCATTTTGCTGATGATTCAAGTTGAGATCACTGCTCCACCATGGACAGATTGTAAGAAAATCCTGTTATCAGTCCTGTTGCTGCTCCCATGAAAATAATGATTAATTTACTTTCATTTCTTTGTCTAGATCATATTAATATTTGGTTTCGCTTTTGTCTTATGAAGTGGGGAGAGTAGAGTCCAAGGAGTGATGGAATGGAGAAAAATCAGGGAGATACCTCCTATGGGTACCATCTTCAATGACTACAAGGAAAGGAGTAGAATGTTATTGTGGGCATTTGTACTGATGTCCTTAATAACTCTTCACTGCTTTTTCTTTTTCTTTTTTTCCTTTTTCTTTTTTTCAACATTAGTTACTGGACAGGCAAATCTAAAATGTACACAGTCCCCAGTGCCTCACCCTAGTCCCTGTCCTATTTCTATAACCCTTATCCTGATCTCTAAATTTTGATGACATCACTGTAACCAGTTGTGAGGAATACTAAGGGAGGTCTGAGTATATTTATTTATTGTCATTAAGTGTTTATTTTTATGTATGTTTTATAATATACATGAAGCATAATAAAGTCAATACATTTAAAAATGAAAATACACATGTTCAGGCTTTTCTTTAACCGATCTTATAAACCTTCAAAAAAAACCTTCCTATTAACTATCTTGATCATGGAGCAACCTGATCCTCTAAGCTTGAGCCAATGATTGGCTCCTCTTTTCTGATAGTGAAGGCCTGGGAATTCTGTGCTTTGGACTCTCCCAGGGGCTCTAATGAATTTCCTTTTGATGCTCATCCAATGGAACCAGCATTGCTATTTGACATTTTGAATTTCTCATTTCAGTATGTGACCTTGTAGGGTGTTGTTTTGAAGTAACCAAATCTTGATCTCAATCTAGTGAGCTTAACCCTTGTATGTCCCTCTGTCAAGGTCGTGGGCAATTAAATACATTGGTTATTCATATAATGTACCAGAAAATTAAAGCTGACCCTCAGTTAAAAGTTCATTCTCTTCTGCCTACGACCTCCCTCAAATTATGTGGTATGGCATTATGAATTTGAGATACAAAATGTTTATATATTTAGCTTCTTAAACACCAATTAAACATGTCAGAAAACCCACAGTCATTAAATAGCAAAAACTTGTTTATATATACAAAGTGCAGTAGGTGTGGGGACTGAGTCACTTCATTTCTTTTTAAGTTGAACTCTTTCAGGTGCAAGGATGATTTTTTAAATAATAGATCTAAATTTATACTGGTTGACTACTATTTCCAGGATAGCATTGTCACTGCCATAAATCATCTCATTTCAGCAGCTACAGTAAATAATTGGGCCCCTGAGACATTGTTTTCCATCTTCTCTGCAGAGAGCGCCCTGCAACCTTTGGGTTCTCCCCTGGGTGTGCAGGGTGATGGTGCTTTTGCCTCTGGCCTTTTCATTTATTATTTATTTCATTTATTGCAGGACTCAGAACAAATTGGAATTGGCAAAAAAAAAAAATGGAGAAAGAGACTGTGGAATGATAATAGCCAAGGTTCTCATGATTACCAGAAACTGCAGGGAGGGCAGAAAGGGAAAATGAGAATAAAAGAAAAGCAAAATAAAATGTTTGAATCAGGATTTTTTTTTCCTCTCTCTGTTTTTTAAAATACTTGTCACTTAGTGAATTTTCAGATCTTTATAAACAAAAGGGTGGTTTAATGAAACTTTTGTTTTGGTAAATCAAAGCACAGCCTCAAGGTGTACAAAGCCTTGGTACAAGGCTGGGGAGGGTTGGGGCTAAGCCAGGAGTAGAAACAGTATTGCTCACTAGGGGGTAAAGCTGCTCCTCTCTAAGCCTCAGTTTCTCTGGTAGGGAACACCCATGGATTGATGTCTTCTCTTAGTCCCTAGAGTATAAAAGAAACAGCCCCCTATAGGTAATACAATATAAGTCTTTCTCTTTGGTTTCTGCTTTCAAACCTTTGTTCAAACATTAATTTGCTGCAATTGAGATGAGGAAACTAAAGTCTGGAAAGGTGAAATAAATTGGAGAGTCAGCTAACTTGGATTCAAACCCAGATCTGCCAATGACTTTGTTCCTAACCTCTATGCGAGACTGCCTCTTAGGTTACACTTAACTCATGCCACACGTTTGAAAGTATTAGTTATCTATTGCCATGTAACAGATCTTCCCCAAACTTAGTGACTTTTTTTTTTTTTTGACAATTTCTGTAGGTTAGGAATTCAGGAGAGTCTTGACTTGGTAGTTCAGACTAGGGTCTCCCATGAAGTTGCAGTCAGATGTTGGCTGAATCTGTGGTCATCTGAAGACTTGACTGGTGCTTGAAGATTTCACTTCCAAGGTGGCTCACTTGCATGACTGGCAAATTAGGGCTGGCTCCTGGCTGGGGGCTTCTGCTGCTCTCCATGTGGATAACTCCAAAGGACTATTGGGCATCCTTGTAGCACGGTGGTTGGCTTCTTCCCTAATGAGTGATCCAAAAGATCAAGACTGAGCATTGATGCCTTTTGTGAACTAGCCTCAGAAGTAACATACCATGATTCCTATCACATTGTAATCATCACACAGCCAACTCTGATTCAACATGTGAAGAACTGACATGTGCATGAATAGCAGGAGGCATGATCATGGAGGCCATCTTGGAGACTGAGCCCTGAGCCCAAACACTACCTATTCTCTTTTTTTCATAACATCTTCGTGTCCAGATTCTAGTCTACCACTCTTATTCACTTTTCCCTCTACTTCTCCATTTCAGCAATGGAAATAGCCTACCTTCCTAGAGGTCTGTCATAAAGTGCTTGTAGGGAACCTTACAGTTGAGGCTACTTTGCCTCCATTGATCTAACATGAGAATAGTTTGGCAAAGATATGCATCTCACCTGATCAGAATCTTTTCCCTTTTGAACTGCTTGTGAGAACTTCTGTAGTAATATCTAGTCCTAGAGACAACCATGAAACCAATCTCTTTGCTACTCCATTTCAGAGCCAACCATGAGTCAATGCTGTAATATATAAAGAGCTAAAAATATGTTTGTTCATTAATAATTAAGGTTGGTGGATATATACAGCATGTTGACAAACAGTCTCTTTGGGAAGAAAATCATTTTGTATTGTTGCCTCAACTTTACTAATATTCTTCATCCTCTGTATCTTTTCATTTTATACATAACTTAATGAGGATAAGTCACTAGTTAAGTCAGGAGCTGTGCTTTTCAGAGGCAATGCCTGGTGTGATTTTTAAAAATGCAACACACTTCCAGTCCCTGTGTCTTTCTTGTTCCAAGGATGTCATTATCAATATTAATATAAATTTTTCATTGCTTGAGCCATTACGATATACAAGCAATAGATTTTTCAATTTTTCAAGTTCCACTGAGTGTATTAGCAAAATTATCTGTCTGTCAGCAGGCATGTGGTGACGCCAGTAGCATCTCTAATTTTGACTGTTCTAAATCTTTTCGTTTTTACAGGTCTCCAGTGGGGAAAAGACCAAGGATTTATTTGCAAGCTCTTCCCTTCACTCCTTCTTTCTGTCTGCTTTCCCTTACATCTCTTATTGTCTTCTCTGAGTCTTTAAAATAAGGAATACCTAAAGCAACCTAAGATACAGAAAACATATTGATAAAATTGTGGGATTTAAAAAATCGTGCTTTAAAATGCTCTGTTTTATTCATTGTCTTTAATTCTCCCTATAAATTAGGGCAGAGAATTTATTAATGAGAAGGTTCTTCAACCTGTCAGAATTTTATTAGACTTCAGGGGTGGACTCAGAGTGGAACTATTTCTAACACCAGTTTAGTGATGATTCTGAACACAGGAGCTTATGGTAGCTTCTATAAATGAGTTATAAATGGTGTTTATTCCTCTAGAATGGATTTTAGAATTTTAGATTTCTTATTTTCAATATTTCAGAAGAATCTTGGGGAGGATCTTGGGAGAGACAGATTAGTATATAGCAAGCAGTCTATCCCTTGCCTTTTCTGTCATCCAGAGGTTTCCCACATTCCTTGGCTCCTGATCTCTTTCCATCAGTGGCATCATTCTGACCTTGGCTTGATCATCATACCTTTTGCTCTGAAGCTGATACTCCTGCCTGCCTCTTCTGAGGACCTTGTGATTCCATGGATCCTCACTTAACAATCTCAGACAACCTCTGCATCTCAAGATCCTTAACTTAATCACATCTGCAAAACCTTCCCTGAAAGGTAACAAATTCATGGTTTTGGAGATTAGGATGTCGATATCTTTGGGGGGGGGTGTTATTCTATCTATCCCATCTACATTTGATATGCATTTAAACACAAAAGGTCAATTGTAAGGGTAAGAAGAGCCTTGCAGAGTTCAAAGACTTGCTTTGAGTTTGATTTGAAACACAACTACTGGAGAAACTTAGGCAATTGAATCAGTCTCCTAGAGTCTTAAATTTTTCATCTGCAATTGGAGTGGGTAGAAGTAAGAGCCAAAATGTGCTATGTACTTAATATAGTCACCCATTCACAATTTAAAAATATATTATATACATTATATATATTATATAATATAGAGATATAGATATAGATGTATATATACATATTATTGTGCTCTCCTTCATGCCAGGAAGAGTATCAGAGGCTGAGGACAGAATAAGTAGACAGTGGCATGGAGTCTGTCTCAGAAACTTACAGACTGTGGAGCAGGATGTCCATCATCACATTTATAATCTAACAAAGGATCATAAAACATAAAAGACTGCATCTACTGCAAAGCAATGTTTTAGTTAGCTTTTGTGTTGCTGTGACTGAGACCTGACAAGAACACTGTAGAGAAGGAAAAGTTTATTTTAGCTCATGGTTACAGAGGCTTAACTGAGTCCACAGATCAGGGCCCCAGGTAAGGCAGAACATTCTGGCAGAGAGTCATGGCAGAGGATAGCAGCTCAGGACATGGCAACTGGAAGCAGAGACAGATCATTGCTCACCAGGGTCAGAATATATATCCCAAAGGCATGTCCCCAGTGACCTACTTCCTCCAGCCACACCCTACCTGCCTGCCTACAGTGACCACCCAATTAATCCATATTAGTGAATGAATCCACTAAGTACATTAAAATTCATAATATGGGGCTGGGGATGTGGCTCAAGCAGTAGAATGCTCGCCTGGCATGCGTGTGGCCCAGGTTTGATCCTCAGCACCACATACAAAGAAAGATGTTGTGTCCGCCGAAAACTAAAAAATAAACATTAAAATTATCTCTCTCTTTCTCTCTCTCTCTCTTTAAAAAAATGATAATATGAAAATTCTTACATTGTCTCAAACATAAGCTTTTGGGGAACATTGGATATCTAAATCATAACAAGTGACTTACATTATGAGGGCTTAAAATAAAGGATCTGGCTCCTAAGGAAGTTTGGGGAAGACTCTCTAGGAAGTGACTCCTGAATCAAAATATGGAGAATATTTGTACTAAACAAGGCAGAGAGAGAGAGAGAAAGGAAGTACATTGTACAAATACTAGTGGAAGAAGGGAAGAGAGTGAGTGGACAGGACCTAAAGTTGACTATTGTCATTGCAGCAGTAAGAGTAACTGTATCTGTACATGCTGGCACTTTAAAGTATGTTATTCAAACTCCTACTTATTCAGACAAGTGACCACAGGCAAGTCACTTGACTTTTCCATACCTTAGTGCCTTCATTGATAATAGAGAGATAGCAATGATAGTAGTTATTAGTAAATTATAAATGTGATGATGTACATTCTGCTCCACAGTCTGTAAGAACTACTGTTCTTAGTGAGTGTGAAGTTCAGATAAGAAAATGCATGTAATTGCTGTGTATACAGCAAGTGCTCCATGAATTTTACTAATTGTCCTCATCGTGATCCCATTTATTCTTTCGTCAGCCCTAAGATGTGTCTATAAACTGAAGCAGAGAATGTTATATAAGTTGTTCAGCTCATAAGGGAAATCACAAGAGAGCAAGAATTTGAAACATGGTATGTCTGCCTGTACGAAGCTGGTGCTCTCCACCATAGGAGACACCCATCCCTGATGGGGACTCTGTAATAAATGAGATCACACACTGAGAGTGTTTTGTAAAGCAAACCTAATCCATAAATAAAAGTCTTGTGATTCTTCATAATATCCTCTCTTATTATCTACACAATATTATAACAACTTCAGCCAACTGAAGTTGACTTATTTCATTTCCTCTCCTAATTCATTTTCTCTCTACATAAATTCTAATAAAAATGAGTAGTAGCAGATGCCAAGTACATTCATGTCTTCATTGACTTGTGGCTCATTCCTTTTGGCCTGGACTTATTTCTGAGATACCAGTAAGACTAGAAGAGCTTGCTCCTTGTTATGTTCTTATGTTCTGGAAATCAAGTGTTTGGAACAATTAAATAATCTGGTAAATTGAGAAAACCACCATTTGAGGTTTACATAATTAGAGTATAAAATGTAATCTAACACTAAAATTATAAAAGCATATTTGATTTTCTTTAATAAATATGAAGACACTTCAGAACTGTGCTGTTTCTCAGGATTCCTACCATCATGTCCATTGCTACTGCCCAGATGAAGTGCAGGAGTGCGGCTTAACAGACAATTTTAGTTGGTAGAATGCCAGATCAGCATCTCTTACTGGAAGCTGCCATAGATTGAAATTTGAATTCACTGATTAATTCTGTAAATTTGGAATAATGCAGCGAAGGTTTTGAAATAGTCTCCTTTTAATTTCATCATTAATGAGAAACAATAAAAAGGCTTAGATCTTAAGTGGCAAATGCATCATTCCCACAATGCTTTTCCAACCAAATCAAGCAGAACACAAAGAGAGAAGGAGCTTCCATTTGTCAAGTGATGGATTGATTTTATCATTCATGTAGATGGCTGACAGTGTCAGAATACAAGTCTTTAGCAATTATGATGCCAGAAAGGTATTAAAAGACAGATTTATTTTCACAGATGTGCACAAATAGCATACTTGTATTTTTTGTTGTTTTATGATCATTTGGCATTGAAAAAGAGTCTAATATCAGATGACGCTTTTTAATTTGTGTGATCCTAGATCTCTAGTCACTCCTATAAATTCAGAGAAAGAATCTAACTAATGAAAAAGTATGTCATAAATCATTGTGATAAGGTGTATCCATTTTATAAATGTACAGGTTTCAAAATCTGGCCATTGATTAGGTGCGTTAAGGGCTAAAGCGTTGACAGTTTGGAGCTCAGCTTTCAAAGTTGGAACCAACAGCGTAGCTTATGCATTGACTGGAATAAGTGATGAAATTTCTTTCTCTCTTAACAAGCTTCCTTCAGTCATGAAATTCCCTTTGCTATGTTGCAACCCCAATGTGAAAAAGGAGAACATGTTCAGATATTGAAAAACCGTAGGCCATTACTTACTTTATCACTCATATCAAAGACACTGAAAAGATAGCACATGTACAATTGATGGATTATTCTCATCATGAAAGTCTGATGACCCCACTTGGGTTTTCAAACAAGGCATTTAATAACCACTGCCTTGTTAAAAGGTGGAAAATGATCTGGCTGGTGGCCTGATAGGACGGGGTTTTATTGATTTTACTGAGGCCCTGGACTTGGGAGATCACAGGCTTCTTAAGGGCAAACTTAAAAGGAAGCATTAAGATGGATGAGTAATTACCTGTGTGATGGATGTCATTCTGTAAACATCACGATTGGGGAGCTTCTCCTTTGGGTATCAATTGGTGAGGGAGAGAAAAAGCATAGGCAAATTCTCCATCCAACCACTTCTAGTTCTTCTGCATATTTTTGAATTTGTTTTTACTCTGTTGAAGTATGGATATAGATTATTTTTAAAAGATAAACCTTGTTTTTCACTTAAATGTTGGTTTACAGGGAGGAATAGACAGATTACTATGGATATTAATACAATAAAATGATGTTTCAAATGTTACTGAATAAAAGAAAGGAAGGAAAGAAGGGAGGGAGGGAGGGAGGGAGGAAGTGGCAAACAGACTTTACAAATGGTTTTAGCTTCTGTGGTTCTGAGTCTGCCTGAGAGTGAAGATCTGTAAAACCTGCAGCTCCTAAGAGGCCAGGCTGAGTTTGAGGCACCATCAGGAAAGAGACTTGATGACCAACTAGGGGAGGAGGTACTGAGGGAATCAGTACTACTAAGGAGGTGAGAGAAGTCACAGGGTGCTGGAGAATGGAGGTGACAAAGCTATGCTCTGAGTGGTAGAATCAGGTTTGGTGGTCCCTGGGGACTCAGTATTCTGTGGATTGGAAGATGGCCTCCTGAGGTATGTGGAGTAGGGTTCTCAGGCCCAACTCCTATGGTCCTTGCCTTCTTTGAATTTGTGTCACTAACTTTAACATAACAAGGCAACATTGAAGATAGAGAAGGAGTGGAGAAGGGGTTTACTGGAAGCTACTGGGCTACTGAAACTGGGCAATGCCTGAAGTTCTTTTAATATCATAACACTAAAGTGAGAAACCTTTTTAAAAAATTTTTAGATGTAGATGGACACAATATCTCTATTTATTTGTCTTTATGTGGTTCTGATGATCGAACCTAGGGCCTTACACATGCTAGGCGAGCGATCCATCACTGAACCACAACCCCAGTCAGAAATCTGTATAGTATAAAGAAAAGAACTTTTATTAATCTATTTTATAGTGGAAAGAATGTGAGTTTTAGAGTCTGACAAAAAGAGTCACCTGGTTTCCAGTTCTGACTCTTCCAGTTCTGTGAGACCTTGGGCAAGTTTCTTAATTTCTGTTATCTCGCTTTCCCTCATTTCTCTATCATTAACTTATTAATTCATGTTGTCAGACATCTAATAAGAAAATAATATGTACTAAGAGCTAGAGTCATGGAGAGAGATCAATGATGATTTCAACATGATTATCATTTTCAGACAAAATCTAGTTTAATAGGAATAGTCAAATGAATGAATGAACACAATATTATTCTAGGTGCTTTTTTTCCTACATGTAGTTGTGACTCTTCTGCCTTCCATTCTGTTGATTAAAAGCAAAGGTTTTATGTATCATATTGAAGACAAGTCAGCAGCCAAAGAGCTCCATGTGATATGTGAATTCCTTATAAAATGTCACGTAGGTTTACCTTAATTTAAACTGGATGCAATCATCATCAGAGCATGTGGGAGCTCAGAAGAGAACAGGAAATCCCTTGTTTTATTTCCTACTTGGAAATAAAAAAAAATATTTATTCCATCATTAAATGAACTAATCATTTTTGTTCAAGGAAGAAAAATGAATGGGACAAAACTTGGGAGAATAGTCTGCTAAGTGTTATTAGGAATATATTGTAGTCATATTCTAGTCTTATGATGTTACATATTAAATAATACATGGGAGGTTATATTTCTATGTGAGAAAATAATTATTGAATAGAATGCATTGTTATATGGTTTTTATATATTTGTGTAAGTTGTTTTTCCCCCTGGGAAAAATTAATACATAGGTATTTCACTTTGTCAGAAGCAATGCATAGTGAGGTATTTTTATAAATAATGGACATGTGTAAAGGGTATTTGAACTGTTTTTCTCTCCCATGTTCTTGTAAATATATAAAAATATATATAAACAGATTATAACTGCCATAGGGAAACCTATCTTTGGGATACTAAATTGCCAGAAATTTCTTGATATCACACAGAAGAGGAATGTCAAAAAGTTATGTCAAAATGCAATTTACACAATTTTTCCTCATTTTTATTATTTCTCTATATTTTAAGTCCACTGCTCATTTTTTAGCAGGGGCCTTTGATTGGAGCATATCCTGGGCTCTTTCCTAATTGTTCATGTCTATAGGGATAGAATGGATTGGGAGACCTATCATGTAGTTGTGATTTAGCCCAGGAAAATAATTCTTTCTAATGGATTGTTTCATGTCTGGCTCATGTGGAAATAGTGCACACTATTGAAAGGCAGTTCCTATATTACAAATGAGTAATAGTCCATTTGGAAGTCCATTAAACATGTGTTTAATGAAGATGTTTTGGGGCATGTTTTTTATGAACAATATTTAAATTTGAGCAATGCAGTTTTTTTAGTAAAATTAGTGAATTTTAATAAAATCATACCTATATATAATTTTTCTAAGCATATCCATGAAATGTTGAAATTTTGGGGGTGATCAAAAATTTTGCTTTCTGACATGAGTAAGGGTTATAAAATGAAGGCTGTCCAGTATTTGTATGTACAAGTCTTATGAGGGCAATATGAAACTCACAGCCTCTGTAGCAAGAAGCCAGAACTTGAACCCCAGTTCCACCATCTGCATGAGCCATGCCATGTTACTTAACCTCTTTAGTTCCTGAATTTTCATCAGTAAAATAGGGTTAATAATATCTTATCAAAGCATATTAATAAAGCACCTTACCCAGTGCCAATTTCATTGTAAGTTTTAGCAAATGATGGTTATTATCATTAAGTGTAAATTCCTGAGTAGCTTTGAAGAAATCTCATTTCTCTCATGGTGTGAACTGCCTAGATTATCTGCAAATAACCTGGTTTATTTTCAGAATGACCCCAACTTGAGGATTTCTAAGAATCTTGTTTTCACATCATCTGCTTAGATTGGCTCTGGTAATTTACCTAGCAGAACAGCCCAGCAGTTTTCCACAGGGTGAATTGACTGCAGCTATATCACATTGACCTTTAAGGATTCAAGTTATCAATGGCTAAGCAGTACCAGACCAAAAAGAAAAATTGCATAAAAATTTAAGGATAAAACTCCTAAATATCATTATGTAAAAATAAAATAACTTCCATTTTCCCCCCACAATATATGCTTATTGTAGAAAATTTATAAAATTCTTACATCAAATGAGAGGAAAAAAATGTCTCTGCTTTCCATGGCTCAAGTGAAATTATAGCTGTTAACCTTTTAGTATATGATGTTTACTTCTTTTTGTAAACATACTGCTTATTTTTCCAACAAAAATAGAATTATTTTAAAACATATTTCTTTAAAGAATTTGTTTGATTTAATGGTATATTGTGACCATATTTTCAAATGTTTAAAGTACCCTAACATGTTTTTATGGATGCATAATATTCCACAATACTAATTCAACCTTCTGCTTTTGGACATTTATGTTGTATCAGTCTTTACCATTGAAAATAATATTGTAAACATTCTCATAGCTTATATACACACACACACACTACAATTCCTTAGATGAAAAAAAAATTGTAGAATTTCCAGGTGAAATGTCACACAGGCAGATATTGCTGATTGTCTGTATCATTTTTCTTCTTCCTCTTTTCTGACAAGTATCTTAGTTCTCTTTAGCTTTCTGCTTTTCATTCATGTAGTTCAAGTGCCTGGGGAGACACTGGGCCCACTCTAACCAAGAATGGCTTAAATTTGCCAATTTTACTCCTTTTGTCAATGGTTGATTCAGTACTGGCTTTGGGATCCAAAGATAGCAAGAAAAGTTTTCTAGGATCTGCTAATAAAGTTATCCATCACTCTTTGTGAGAACATGTGGAAGTGACTTTCTTTTGTGTTCAGTTGTGTGTGCATGTGAGACCTCAGAAACCCAGAACTTCTCCTCCTCTGTTTGAAAAGGAAGCTCAACATGGGAATGACAGTGGTAGAGAACAGAATTAGAGCCACTAGACTCTAGAATTAGAGCCAATACTTTGACCTACTCAAACTTTCCATATCTAGTTATAGGAGCCAATTTATTTCTTCATTTCTAATGTAGTTTGATTGGATGTCTCAGTTACTTATAGCCCAGAAATTAGAAATCAAGGCTCTTAGTGCTTAAAATTCCAATTTTAAGAACTGTAAAATGAGAAAATTCCACCCAAAAGTTCATACTAACTCATTCTCCTAAAATCAAGTGGTACAGTTTCTTGAAATACATTCTAAAGTTTGTTTTGTGCTTCATTATTATAAGCTGATCATCAGAGCACTTGGCAACCAATGGCTCTTTTCTGAAAATTGTTCTGAGAGATGCCTACAATTCTTTCTCTAAATGAGTTTTTTTTTTTCCCCTTTGCTTTTCCCTCTTTCCCCCACCTGCCTTTATTTAATCAAGGCTTGGACTAAAAGAACATGAACTGAGTACCAAGAGTGGTGTGTTCCAATTCCCCATCTGCCATTAATTCTCTCTGTGGTGTTATATAATTCATTAACTCTCTCTGTGACCCACTTTCTTCTCTTGTCCTCTCAAACTCACAGTGCACTGGTATGGACAAAGAGAAGCAACACATTCAAAAGAAAGCTCTGGCATAATACATAAGTACTATCCATTTTTCATTGGTTTCATCTGTAGCTCAGGTTTCTACAGCTGTTTCCTAACTCTTTGGATTTGCTATAGCCTGCTCTTGGAAAATTTCAGCTTCAGATCCCTAAATTCTTCCCTAAGAATTCTAGGGTTCTCAGGGTGGGGGTCTCTACTGCTTTCCATGGGACATCTATTATTCCCTTCCCCTCTGCTCCAGCCATGCCTTTTATCACTGCCCTGATTATTCCAGGGACATGACCATTGTGCTATTCTCAAAAATACCCCCAAACTACTGTCATGATACTTGCTATAGAAGGAAAATGATGTCTGATTTGGAATGGGCGTTATTTGCCAATAGTTCCTATTGAACAATCCTGTTGTAAGCTTTCTCACATATTGTTTTTTGCCTCAAAAGAGTCTTCTGTCCCATCTTCCCTGAAACCACTTGGTTCTAGCTAACTCTTGTTTTTCCTTAAAATCTCAATTTGAGTGTTTCTTCTTTCAAATTCCACAACTTCATTCCTGAGTCCTGAGAAAATAAATCTGAAGTAAAAGAGAGTAAAGTAAGTAAATAAATAAGGGTAGCATTCTACATTCAACAAGTATTTTTCAAATACTTACTTGAGGTCCTCAAGTCCAGGTTGGATATTTCTCTTAAGAACATTTATAGCACTCTTAAGTTATCAATTCAGCGCAAGTACTATGTTGTAGGATATTTCCCTATTCGTTCATATCTATACTGGATTGTGGGGCCCCATGACAGCTTACTTTCATTCTTGCTTATCTTTATAAATCCCCAGCACCTGAACTCCAGACTCATGGATCATCTTAAAGATGTTTAATGAACATAAGCTTCTTGTGTTCCTCCTCCAAGCCTATCCTTCTTATAGAGGACTCCTATAACAAAAAGGAAGTCTCCTTCTACCAGTTTTTCCAGTCAAAAATCTTGAAGTCATCTTGGACTCCTCTTTTTCATTCATACTCCAAACCATCAGCAAGTCCGGGTAGCTCTTCTTTCTATATTCTACAGTCTCTACCTGGCCCAGCCTGTCTAAGAGTAGAGTGAGGCAGAAGAGGTGCCTCAATCACAAAGTTTTTCCTCTCAGTCATGCAAGTGAAGCTGCTTCTGACAATACATTTGAAAAGTTCTGACACTGAGAGCCTCCTCAAATTGAATTTGTGCTCTAGGTATCTCTTTTCCTTAAATTTAATCCCAACCTGCTGTCGACCTGAAGGCAGCTGTCATCTCTTGATAAGCCTTTCTCTTTCTCTCCTAGTCCTCCTGTGGTTATTCCTATAAGAGTTGCCCACTGATCCTATTAAACCATAAGTGAGAACACATCTACCTTGTTCTTGAACACTCCAGTGGCTTCCTAACAAGTAAAAGTAGATGTGATACATTGGGGGTTACCTAACTGGCCTATCCTTACCATTTCACTCTGACTCCATCTACCGCCCTCTGCTTGCTCCCTACATGACTCCGTGATCACTCTAGACACAATCCTGACTCAGAGCCTTTACATTTGCTCATCTGTCTATAAGGCTCTTTCCTTGGATATCCATTTCTTCTATTGTTTTACTTAAGTCTTAAGTCTTCTCAGAAGGATCTGCCTGGCCAGCCTATTTATACTGTCAACTCACCCTCTGTCTCATATTCCCTTCCCTGATTTATTTATTTTTCTATATTACATGGTATTATAGAAAAATATATATATGCTATGTATTATAGAAAAAAATCACTCATTATGCATATATAAATAATTGTATATACACATATTATATAATTATATATATATATATTCTGATCTCATTGCTCTTCATTTATAAATTATATAAATTCACTTATATGAATTATAAACTTCAGGTGGGCAGGGTCTTCTGCATACATCATTGATGTAACTAATGGCACTGTTCTGAGTGCCAGGAGCTCAATAAATACTTGCAGAATGATAGAACGCGCCATCTATGAATTTAGATGTGTTTATCTATCTACTTATTTACTAATTTTACTCTTATTGTGTGTTCCTCTTCCCAGGACCTACGCAGGAGGCCAGGCAGGCTGAGGCAGTCTTGCCACACTCAGACTGGTTACCCATCCATTTTCCACTCCTGATGCTGTTTAAGCAAGCCCTCAAATCTGCACACCCCATCCTCATCATCCTCTAGACATTTCTGGAAACACCCAAATTCTGGGGCACAGAACAACAGAGGTCTATAGAGCATTAAAATTAATAAAATGAGTGGACCTCATGTATGATAGGGATAAACTTCTTTTGTAACAAGACTAAGAAATAGGATAGAAATTAATTCTGACAGAATGATCAAACTTGTGAAAAACTATACATATATATGTATACATTTGTATATATGTATATATATATATATGAAGAAAAAACCCTATTTTTTTCAAATGTTAAAATTCATTTTTATCATGAAAAATCAGTACATTATGTCTTTTATTCCATTAAAGGTAAAAGCTTATGTGCAGGAATGAAAAAATATAGTATGTTAAAATTTATAGTAATATTTTTTTTAAAGGTTTGAGCCATAGACTTTCTGATGGGTATGGTCAGGTTGTGTCTTTCAAACAGAATTAGTTTTCAAAATTCCTGTGATGTTAGAGGAAATTGCTCACTACTTTGCTCTTCAAATGGCATGCTTGGTGCTTGAGAATGATGTTTGAAAGCCTTTATTTGATTCTTGACAGCTGTGCATTCTTCTAGGCTGCCAGATGAGACTCTATCTTGTCTAAATGTAAATACCTGGTTACTTCACTCTCTGTCATGGAGGGCAGTTTATTCTTTTTATAGGAAGCTTTGATTTTCAAAGAGGAAGAGACTAAGGGCCTTCATTAGCAGGCAGGCTTCAAACTGTTTCTAGACCCTTTGTTTACTTCTATAGAGCAGACTTTGTTTTCATGCCCAGTAAGTTTGATAAAGCAAAAAAAAAATATGTCCGGTAAGTGGCTCACAGACACAGGTGGGAGCCACTCTGGTCTTGCAAAGTACAAAAGTGCTGCTGTCCCATGAATATGGACACCAATGGGTCAGTTGGGGAGCACTCAAGCTTCCCCTTTGCCCTGGGCAATTAGGACCGCAGAGTTCTCATTTCAGCAGGTGGGGAGGGGTAGAGGTAGAAGGAGAAGCAGTTTTGACTTTGTCATGTACGATCTTAACCGCTTGGGTGACAAAACCTTAGAAATGCTTCTAATAAAACACACATGTCACATACATACTCATAAGGACCATTAAGTACTTGTGTGGTTTTTTTTGGGGGGGGGCGTTATGAAATTGCACAATTTATGCTGTCATTTCTGCGGCACATCTAGTGAAGTATCTAGGTGTTTCTCCTAATATCTCCATTGCAACTTCCAAATCATAGTCTTCTTGTGTTAGCTGAAAGCATTAAAACCAGAAATTACCATAATAGTGCTATTTACCCCTCATTTATGGAGCTACTAGTGTTATTTTTCTACTGACTTTACAGAATGCATTTCAACCAGCAGTGCTTCTGGTCCAGTTGATGAAACTCAATTGTACTTAAAAGACACAGTTGGGCATTGTATCAGAAGACTAAAGCAGCAGGCTTGTCATTTCACAAAAGGGACTTCCAGAGGTTGCAGTCCCTGTAATCGGAGAGTATTTCATTTGGTATTTCAGGCGGTGGACTAATGCCTTATTTCACAGCTAATCATCCCCATGTGCTTATGTAACTGGACCAGTGTTTGAATGAGGACTATACATTTCAGCAGCACTACAAACTAGATGGAAGAAATTCTATTTCACTTTACGTAAAAACATACCTGAAAGTGGAGGGTGGGTGGGATAGAACCTTAAAAGAGTTGCTTAGCCTGAACCAAAATGTTGAAAAAATAAAGTGGGGTGTGTGTGTGTGTGTGTGTGTGTGTGTGTGTGTGTGTGTGTGTGTGTGTGAGAGAGAGAGAGAGAGAGAGAGAGAGAGAGAGAGAGAGAGAGAGAGAGATAACCCTGAGGTTGTTAGAGCAGTTTTGCTTCATTGATGTTTTTATTCTCAGCCGCTGCACTAGGAGATTCTCTCTGAACTCACAAGCAGCCTTCATTATGGTGTTTGTGACACTGCCATGGGGTCTTTGCATTATTTATCCCAGCCTGCTGTACCCATCCAGCTTTCTGGGAATATTTTCAGATGGAATCACTAATTAGCACATAGGCGGAAACTTCTCAAAGCGGTTGGGCCCCCTTCTCATTACTTTTAAAATTTTTTTTATTTGCCTAACATACGTCAAAGATAAAATTTTAAATGATAGTTGGGGTAATTTTGAGACCAAAAGGCACACATTCCATGGGAAAATAATTAGTCAAGCAAGAGACCATTCATATGATCAGAAAGAAAGGCATTCAAATGTGTTCTGACAGAGAAGGAAGTGGGTTTGTTCTGTACAGTGTTCTGTGGAGTATTTTATTAGTTAACCCCTAGGAGAGTCTTTCCAAAATTACCTTGCAAATATTTTAACAGTCTTGTAAACTCTGCCTTTATTTATCAGTGCACATCTTGACATGGCCAGACCATGCTGCCTTGCCTTGGACTCCCTTCCTCTACTTTGAACTCTGCATTTTGGGCACAGTCTATTCCCCATTAAATCATAGTTCACATATGTAACTACTTGTCTGAATTTTGTTTCATTTTACAACACTGGGAATAATGTGAAAATAAGGTTCTGTGTCTTTGCAATTCCCTCCATAGTTTTTTTTCCTCCTATCACTCTGTGTCAAAAATGAAATTATTACTGTATCACACAGCAAATGCGTGGCATGTAATGTAAGTTTGTAGGCAACAGTATTTTTAAGATGACAGAAAAATCTGGGTTCATTCAGAAGAGGAAATACTTTTACTGGGAGGGGGCTGCCCATAAGAATATTTAAAATTGGGTTGCCACAACAGAACAGATCTCTTCACCAAAGAATTCACACTTGGCAAAACCAATTGAATTAGATAGGCTGGTGTTTTCTGAATAACATAAGCCTATCAATAAATGGTTTGAAAGCTGAGCAAGATGGTGTGTATGTGAGCGTGCCTGTGTGTGTGTTTGTATGCATATGGGTGTGTATGTGTGCATGTGCATATAAATCATTGAATTCTAAGGGATTTGCTACATAGTTTATTTATTGAAGTTGTATTTACTTTCTGGAGAACTCTGGGCAAATACATCTGGAAAAACTAAATACATGTGGAGAACTATTGAGGATTTCTCTGCATAAATCTAAGATCAAATGAGGTCTTTTAGATGGTGGAATTTAATTGGGGTATAAAATGTACCCAATGATTTGGTCAAGTGGCCAAGTTACAATTATCATTTAGAAGATCTAGTAAATGACATTCATTAAGATATTTTTTAAACCTTCTCTTAATAGCTTCTTCCTTTGTATTGTATTTCTAGAATCTAATATTTAGTGTTAAACCTCAGTCTCAATAGAGAGTGAAGATCTGCTTGTTTATTGTCTTAAAGCAGTGCCTACAGTTCTGGGACATGGGACAGCATTTGGACTCATGCCAATTCCAGTCATTAGAGGATGGCTGCCTATAGACTACATGGAAGAGTAGTGCATTGGGATCTTAGAGTAATGTCCGCCATTTTTACATTAAAGAGTTGGGTGGCAGTAACTATTCACATGTCAAGAATTTTCCATCTCTCATCTAAAAACTATACTCAATGACAAGAGCTTTCTATTTTAACAGCTGAGTTACAGATGAAAAAAAAACGATGTAGCATTTTGTTCCAAACTTAAGCCAATTCAAGATGCTCTAAATTTGTGCTGTCCAATATGGTAGCCATCAGCTAAATGTGGGTATTGAGTGCTGGAAACGTGTGGCTCGTCCAAATTGAGGTGTGCAGTGACCGTAAAAATACATATTGGATTTCAAAGGCTTGGTATGAAAAAAAGAACATAAATATCTTGTTAAATTTTTTGTTAATGTTTAAATGGTAATATTTTGGATACATTGGGTCAAATTAAGTATATCATTAAAATTAATTTCACCTATTTCTTTTTACTTTTTTTCAATGTGGCTACTAGAAAGCTTGAAATTACATAAGTGGTTCACATTTCTGGCTCATATTATGTTTCTATTGGATAGTGCTGCTCTAAATTAATGTCTCCTTTCATTAGTTCTAACGTTAAAATATTTTAAATTTTAAAGGCTGTGGTTTCTTTTCTACAAATCCGTGGAAAGAAATTCTTAATTTAAAATATATATATGTAACTTCTTTTCTAGGCCACTTTTTACCTTTGGGCCTTTGCTCTTATTCTTCTATTGGGAATGCCAGTGTGCCTAACCCAGACTTTTTGTGAAAGTCCACTTACTGTTTTTTAGTATTTGCCTCAAGTATCACTTTGGGGTAAACCTAAAAATTAAGGCTCCGTATTATGTGCTGCCTTGACATCTGGTGAGATTGGGAGGGCCTTGAATGGCTTAACCCCAAGTGCCCTTCCTCTTCTGCTCCTGCAGATAAAGTCCCCTAGCCAACTGTAGTTACTGCCTATCCCTGAGGAGTGGATTCAGTTCCCTGCCAGCCTCAAAATTATTCAAATAAGCCACTCACATCCTCCCATGGGAACCAGGGGGCACCTTATCCTCTTGATACGATACGACAAGGCCTCTCGAGGTTCCTGGTTGTTTACTCCACTCCAGAGTGTAAGCCGCATATGACCTTGCATGGCATGCAATGTCCTTGCTTGGGCTGTGAGTATATGTGACTAATAAGCAGCTGTCAACCTCATCTGTCCAGTGTCAGGCCTTGTCAACCACGTTCATAACCTCAAGGACAGAATCTCTTAGAATATGGGATGATTAAAACAATTACCTTTTCTCATAAGCCTTTTTTCATCTCTCCTCTTTCCAGGTAAAATGCATCATCCCCTGGCCACGTGTGGAGCCTGACATTAGTCTAAAATAATTTATTTTCTAAAGTCCACACATTTCTGTAATTTCAGGGCCTTGGGAGAGGAGGCTGAAGCAGGATATTCATGAGTCTGAGGCCAGCCTGGGAAGCATAGCAAAATCTTGTTTCAAACACCAACAATAAAACATTAATCAGAATTGACCATCCCCTCCTTTGTTATATATACTCTCTGTATATTGTAAATCCTTCTGTCATCAAACCAGGCCATTGGTGGCAGTAATTTGCATATGCATCTATGCCCTATTAGAAACTGAAAGCTGTTTGAGGGTAGCAACAATTTTTCATGTGTTTCCTATTTCAGGTTCTGAGAACAGTACCTGGTCCACAGTAGTTTATTCAGTGAACATTCCATGAATGAATGAATTGGGAAACCAGGACTCTTCCCTGGTCCAAGTTTGGTCCCAAACTGTCTCCTTCACTGATGTGAAGGTCTAAAGACCTTCAAGATTCAGAAGAGACAAATCACGCTTTGCATTTCTTAGCTTCAGCGTCTATCTTAGTCTGCAGACCATCCTCCATTTAGAATTAAATTAAGTTAAAAAGCGAGTGCAAGTACCTTGTTTGAAAATCCCTTCTGTTTGCCTGGCAATTTAATTTTCAGCCCAGATACGATCTGGCCTCCCTGGTGGTTGGTGTCTGCTTTTCATTTGCTTGGTGTTGTTCTCCAAGTCCCAGGACATTGCAAGAAGGCCAGGCCCCATGCACATTTGTTAACTTCAGAGTCACGGGACTCGCCTCCCAGCCTGCTGCAATTGCTCAACTTCAAGAAGGAAGGCGCACTGTCTATTCTGTAACGCGTCCTGCATTATTTTTTAAACATGTTGCCTTTGATACATACCCAAGCTCCACACATTTTTTTCCCCTTAATTTTTAAACCCACGTAAACTTCAAGGGAAATTGAATCCATATGTTTCTGATTCATTTACACACAACTCATCAAAATGTTGTTTTAAAAGAGCTAAACTCAAATCCCACAGGGCTGAGTGGGTTTCAGACTTGGCTGAAGGCTTTTGCTTTCCTGATCATGGCTGGCGGGATATGGGCACACCAGCCACAGTGAAATAGGAGCCCCCACACCTCCCAGAACCTGTACTGAATAGGACCTTTCTTCAAGGTTCAGATATAGAGCCTGGTGAAGTCCTACCTGGCAATTAGCTTCATTTGCACAATGACTGTAGCATGGGCTTGTTGGAGCTCAGAAAACCAGCAGGAAACGAAGCCCTTACATTGTTCAAGCCAAACTGGAACCATCAGAAATCACCTAGGGAAGCCATTTGTGTATGTTTTTCTGTCCAATCATAGAATTACAAAATCTGGGCTGGCAGGAACTCTGCAAAAGCATGCTCCTTCCTTCAAGGATGCCTCAGAAAACTCTTAAGCAAACAGTAAAGCAATCCTAATAACTACCTCAAGAAATGTTGTAAAGTAAAGGCCAGCTTTTATTTCCTTTCAGATAATTCTGACCAAAGTCTAACAACTCTCAATGTCAGTAACTGTCAAATTTTGATACATATACAAGGTTTGTGTTCTTCCCCACAATTAAATTCTTGAGGTTCCACTAGAATGAAACATGAAATCAACCCATTGCGCCATTTGGTTCCCAGTAACTATTGAAATGAATGCAGAGCCTGGCAAGGCAGCCAGCTCTGAGATGCTTTGTCTGGATCAGAACTGCTTCCTTTTGCCTGAGTTGATCAAACTCTTGCCATGGTTTGAAGGAACTGTCACATGTTTCCACCATGAAAACTCTCAAGGCAATCAGAGCCTTCAAAACCAAGTTTGAGGTTCCATACTCTTGTTACCAATATGAGAAACAGGAATCCTGGATATTTTATGTATCGTTAAAAGATCAGCGAGGTAGCTGAGATGCACAAAGGTGAGCAGGAATTATTCAATCCTCAAGAGAGCTCAGGGCTCTGAAAGCAGTACATTTGCCCTTTGGCAGAGCAACCCCCAAAGCAGCAGTCTGGGTTGACACCCTAGAAGAATGGGTGAACATTCCAATAGACTTTTTGATTAAAGCCAATGAATGCAACTACTCTGAAATGGTGGGGTCTCATTAGTATCAAGAAGTTTGTCAGTTGGCACCAAAATGGCATAAGGCACTCAGCTAAATTCCTGCTTTTCCCAGGGACAAACAGCCCAGCTTAATTAGCCTGGGGGCTTTGACTCGACAATCTCTGCCAACGTGAAACAAGGGTACCCTCGTGGGTTCACAAACTTGACAGATGTTTCTTTACAAAAACATGCAGGCCCAACATCCTTGAAAGGCTTACATGTGTGATGTTCTCTCTCTCTCTCTCTCTATCTCTGTCTCTCTCTCTCTCTCTCTCTTTCTCCCCACCCCTTTCTCTTTCTCTTCTCAGTCTCTCTTTCTGTAAAGTTTCTCTACATTGTAAATTTATTCCTTTTACTAAAATCCATACAAAGTACTCTGCAGAGCCCAGCCCCAGCCCCTAAAACAACATTGTACAGATATCCTTGAGAGTTTTAAAATTTGTACATTATTGTTTTTATTTTTCTCTCATTTCTCTCACTAAGGTTAGAACTGTTTATGTGATGGAATATTCCTCTGGATGATTCTTTTGTGGCATCCTAATATGATCTGCAACTATGATACTGGGTTGGTTGGTGAGGTTAAAAACACGAGCACAGTGAGATTTGTCACAAGAGTGTACTTTGTATAGTTTTATATAGTCTGTAGATGGCAGCTTTTACACCGAACTGGATCATTTAGCATATTCCTTTCTAGGCACCCAGAGTCTGTATGAAGAAACTTTTATAAGACCCTACCATAGCCAAGATAGAGTTAGGCATAGGATTTATGACTCAGCCTCTCTTTCGGAAACATAATAATATTACAATTATTAACAGTTACCTCTTGTGGTGTCCTGATATCTGTCCAGACCCATGCTCAACACTTTTTTTTATCTTACCAGATAGAGACAACCAGGTGATGTGGGCATCATCCCATCTGTTACATAGACGAGGCCACTAAAGTTCACAGGACTCAGGTCATTTGTTCAAGACCACAGGGATAGTAAATGCAAGAAGAGAGATTCAGATTCAAGCTGTCTGACTCTGAAGCATCAGGGAAATTAAAAATGAAATGAAATGAAAGTAGCCTCAGAAATGTTAAGCAGTGTGGGGAGTTTATTTACTACATTTTGAGCATTCAAAAACTTTCTGTTAGAAACAAGGACTTTCACAAAGGTTAGGGTTTTGTTTGTTTGTTTGTTTGTTGTTATTGTTGGATAACATGAGGTGAATAACTAGGAAGTAGTTAGAAAACCACCTCTTCTCCCTGAACCCTGGCAGGGTGTCCCCTCCTCTTCTACATGGTATCTTCCTATTTTTGAATCTACAGTATCCTGCTGTCTTTTTTATTTCTGGGTTTTTCTCCCCTGACTGTATTCCCCTCCAGGGAAGGGACCATATCCTGTGATATTCCCAGTGCCTGGGACAGGACTCTGCATTGGATGGGGGTCATCCAGTGGGTGTGCAGTGAAGGGGACTATTGAAGAAGCTGATCAGCAGTCCATGAAGCTGAAGGCAGTGGAAAAGGAAGAACCGGAGAGTGCCTGCAGGGTTTGGTGGTAAATCAATCAAACCTGAGAGCGGATTAGACTTTCATGAGATGGGAAGCCAGTGAAGGACACTTAGGAAGAGTTTAACATCATCATTTCTCCCCCATTTTGAAAAGCCACATTGTAAATCATACACAGGATGGGCGAGCAAGGGAACAGTAGAGCAAATCAGAGCGTGTTCACAAAATCTGGCTTGTGAATGGCTCTTCTGATGACCACGATGCAAGTTCTTCAATTTCACTCTGCTGCTGATATCAGGAGCCCTTTGAAGACAGGCTTTTCTCCTCACCAGATGGAGCAGACTGGACCTAACATAGCCAAGACACACTGGGAAAGGAAGACAAGCAAAGCCTTCTTGGCCCAGGTACACATCACTGTCAAAGCACAAGCTCTCAAGATGACTCCTCTTTAGTCCCTGACTCAGGGGACACTGCCATAGGAGTAAATGCTCTGCAAGGAGGTCTATGCCCGCTGGACTCAAAGGATTAAGAAAGACCACAGCTGTCCGCTTCATGCTTTCTGGTGCCACCTCACTACCAGCCACATAAAGTCCAAGTATGGCCCCTCTTGCTTCCTCAGGAGAAATTCAGAGAATAGTTAAAAAGAATTTTAGGTTTGCTTCCACAGGGGTATCCTATAAAGGCTTGCAATTTACAGAGGCCAAAGGGCACAGTGTTTAGAGTACTGATACTGGACGGGGGAGTTCTCTGGTTTTACATTCTATCTTCTATCCTGAATAGCTGAAAGGCATTGGGCAAGTTACTAAAGGGCTGTTCTCATCTGTAAAAATCACCTCACAGCAATGTTTGGAACATTAAGTGAGAAAACACATTCAAGTGCCTTGTAGAAGTGCCACATACACAGTCAAGTCTCAGTGAGTGATACATTATTAAATTTTCATCATTTTGGGACTGCTTTACTTTTGGAGGAAGGAGAAACATAAATAGTTCTAACTCACACAACAGAGAGAGATATGTGCAGAAGTTACATGATCTAGGTTTGATTAGGGATGGGACCAGTCAAGGGGTGAGCCATACACTGTGGGACGTTCCCCAGCAGCAGGCCTGGAGGGGGAGATCCAATATATCTTCTATAAATAATGTTTGGTGAGCAACCTAGTGAAACCCTGTGCAATAAAGTGAATTTTTACTACATAGACCACCCACACGTGTGAATACAGATGGGCATGCTACTGGGAGCAAAACTTAAGAACTGGATGCACATGGGAAGCAGGTAAAATTTTTGCCACCCAGAAGTGGGGAATAGGTACTTTGTTGTATCCATCATTTCTTCCTGGTATCCTAGTTCTGAGGATAAGGAGTGTATTATTCACTTTTTCTTATTATGATAAAATACACATAACAAAAATCTTATCATCTGAACTCTTTTAAGGTGTACAATTTCGTGATGTTGTGTATATACACAATGTTGTATAATTATCACCACTACCAACTTCCAGAACTTTTTCATTACTTGAAAAGGAAATCCTGTATCTATTAAACAGTCCTACCCCATATCCCCACTTCCTCTAGTCCCTAGAAACCACAAATCTGCTTTTTTTCGCTCTGGATTTGCCTATTCTGGACATTTCATAAAAATGGATTCATATAGTATGTGGTCTTCTGAGTCTGTCATCTTTCACATTGCAAAATATTTTCAAGGCTCATTCAAGTTGTAGCATATGTCAGTGCCTTATTATTTTATGGCTGACTAATATTACATTATTTGACTGTACCATACTTTGCTTTTCCATTCATCATGATTAGGTTTGTGAGAAACTGGGCAGCCTTTTCCTTAGAAAAATGTGACCAATGGTTGCCCAGGAGGCCCTGTTGTTAGACCTTTCAATCTTTCAAGAGTCAGCCTAAACCCATAGATTATGAGAGTTGAAAAAAATGTAAATGTGTGAATGATTTTTAAATCTTTTATTAGTGCATTACAGTTCATAATAGGGGGGTTCATTTTGACATCCCCTACATGCATATAATATAATTTGCTCCATTTCAGTCCTCAGTGTGGGCCATTTTATGTGTGTTCAAGGAAAAGTGTTATTGGGCAAGATCTGACTGGGGTTGCTATTTAGACTTCTAGTCTCCCTTTCTGATATACAGACACTGTTGGTGACATTCAAGGCCCTTTGTCTTTATTTCATTATCAGATGAAATTTCTTTCAGCATCTTCCTATGTAGATGATACAGTGCATTGCCTTGTCATTTAAACTATCTGTAACATTTGCAAAGAAAGTTCTAGGTAACCTTTGGGCTATGTGAACTATTAAGAAAATCATCAATGCTTATTAAGAACTTATTTATTTAGACAAAAAAAAAAAAAGATCAAAACCCTGCTATGCCATCCTTTGTTAAAAATGAATGCTGTTGGCTGGTCCCAGCACAGTCTTTTGGTACAATCCAATTGACACCCCTCTACTTTCAGAACACAGTACATGACACAGGCGGACAAGCAAACATAATTAAACACTGGCCCAGATAGGGTTTTCCTTAATTAGTTGTGAGTTTCTATAATGAAAATACCTGGAGATTTATCTGACTTCAAAGTCCCATTAAAGCTGTGCTGCTTTTGTTGCTTTGAAAATTCGGGAGTTTAGGACTCCTCGCCTCATGCTTCTTAATGATGATAATTATATGATATGCTTAAAAGTGCTTTTGATCTTGGCCTCTCAAAGCACTCAAGTGAGGCATCAATTCCCTCAGTCCCACTCTGAGGCAGGCCTTCCTTGTTTATGGGCGATGTGTGCTGACATGTATGTCACAGCCATTGCTGCTTCAGAGAGAGAATCTGCCAACAGCATCAGTGAAAATGCACTGTTACACATCCACACTCTCCATTAATTTGCCAAAATAATCGTAACTCTTCGAGCTCATATAATGCTATACACAACGCTTTATCTCATTTAAACAATAACAAAAAGTTCATGAAGGAACCAAATAACACAGCACCCACCACACCTAAAGCGTAAAGAAATTTCTGCTGTTTCCTTTTTATTTTCTCTTGGCAATTCACCAACTAACCGGGTGACAAGTGAGCTAGACATGTCTTATCTCTAACTATATGGATCAATTCCCTAACTTTCCTGAATATCCCAACCTTGTTAATGAAAAATTTTACAGAGTACAGTGAATTTCTTTTGGCATCTGTAACTGATTTTGTAGATTTGTTCTTGGTCAGAATGTTAGATTCTTAAGATATATTCATTCCTGAGGCAGGCTTCAAATAGAAACCAATACCTATTATGGAAGAATAAATGAAGCATTATGCAATTAACGGTTGGTCCTGACACCATCTTTCCAAGGAAATAAACTCTTATAGGTGGGCTAAAATTAATTAAGTGAGATTTTCTTCTGCTACTTGAATTTATTATATATATTTACCCAAATTGGTTCAATAAGTGGTAGATTTGAATACATGGCCCATGGGTCTCATTTGGAAAGTGTTTTCAAAACCCATACAAAAAATAGCTTGGTATGTTGGCATTAAGAATAAGACACAAAGAGCATGCTCACTTTTTCACAAGCAGATCCTGGAATGCAGTGCCATCCTCCTGATACTGTTTCAGAGCAGGACCAGGGATGCACTGACACCAGGGCTAAGTGTGACAAACACACAGAATCATGCACTGCTGGTTCATTTGGAAAAAAGACTGATGTCAGCAAATCATCCTCATTTTGCAGATCCAGAGCCTAGAAAAGTTGCAGAATCCAATACATTTAAGAACAAAATAAGTAAAGCACAACAAAACAAACACAAATCTCACTTAAAATGTGCTAAAATCCAACTAACAATGTGATTGTTATAATTATTCCACCCTGAATATCTGTCTAAAATCTGCATGGTTTAAATTTCAAAGATGCTGACATGCTATTTTCTGTGAACTGAGGGGTTTATAAAGTTAGGACAAGGGAACAATGATTAATGTTTACTATATTCCTTTACTACATGCCAGAACCATTCTATTCTCTCTTTATCCTTCCTCGGGTGTAATCTTCATATCAGCCTTGCAACGCAGGTGCTGTTTCTCTAGGTTAAGGATGCATAAACTGTGATTCAGAAATGTTAACTAAGTTGCTAGAGTACATACTAATAAAAGAGTCAAGATTATTACTTGGAGCTGTCTAAAGCCAAACCTTACATTCTCACCTAGTAGATTATTCTGCCTGGAGGATGCAATTTTAACATAAAGACAGGAGACTGGGAGCCAATAAAGTTCATAGGGAAAAAAATCCATCTTGAATATTATTCCTTCTATGAAAATGTAAATATACACAGAGATGTGCTTGTGCACATACTGGCGCTTGCACGCGCACACATGATAGAGAGAATGCCATTATATTTTGGAAGGCAAGGAAGACTTTGTAGACTAGTCTAAGGTTCTCATGATACCGCAGTGGGTGTTAAATGAATACTTGAAACATAACAGTAATCAAGTATTAGACATAGCACATGCATTTTCATTTTTGGTCATTCTGGTCTTTGAAATAGCAAAATCCTGAGTTAGCAAAGATAATTTAAATTTGGAAATGAAGCAAAGACAAGCCCTGGAATCATACTGGAGCTTTGTTCAATAGGTCCAAAGCAGGATTAAATCCTTGCTTTACTTCTTGTTTATGACTAGTTAAGCCTCAGACTCTGTGAAGACACACCATGACATGGAACATCTCATCCAGGAGAGTTGAAAGTGATTCTGTCCACAGAGAAGATAACCCCAGAGGCTCCAATTTTATGACCCTGAAGGACATTGACCAGGTTTGCCTTGAGCTTTCCAAACATTTCAACATGCCTTTCCTGAGTGACCAAAGTTCTAGCCCTCAGATTCACTTTGAACCAGCTTTAACACCTTGCTGGTTTTCTCATAAATGAGGTCAACAAATTTTGACATGTGCTAACATTGTCTTTGTAAAGAAGTCATGTTTTTAACTTTTTTGAAAATTAAAATTTTACATCTAAGAACACTTGGTCAGTAAAATAGGTAATTCTGAGCTAAAGAATTTAAAGAAAAATCCAACAGAGAAGGCCCACAATGAATAAAATGTAGATCTGTCTGACTTATACACCATTTAAGCACCTCTAAGCTTGCTTAAATGTACTATGTAAATTTCCACCTCTGCTTGGAGCAGGACCTAGCACCTCTTTGCTGAAGAGAGGCAGCAGGAACCAGTATGTGCAATGTGTCCTGATTGCAAAAGAACTGCCTCTTCTAGTTTTTTCCCTAGGAAAACTGAAGAAGACCCTTCTACCATTCTTTATCCTCTAATGCTAAATAGATGAGATGTATGACACTGATGTTTCAGGAAGTCAAAGGTCAAATTATTCCAGCAGTTACCTGGTTGACCTATGTGGTATCTTCAGGGCAATGTTTCTCAAGGGTAGTATGAAGTGCATGAGAGGAAAGCATGGGCCCTTCTAATGGGGCAATGATTTAAAAATGCAAGACACACTTGTATAAATGATAAGTATAAATGATGCACAATTCTTTGAATGTTCTTATTTATATGGCCAACACTTCTTGATAGCAACCTATTATGTTTTCAAGATAAAAACAACATTAGACTTTCCAGAGTTTACTGATTATGCAAACTTTCACTACATATTGCATTTGTAGGGTCATATACAAGCTCTGGGAGAGGAGGGACTTTGTTTTGCTAATTGCTGTATCCCTAGCACCTGGAACCATGGTTGATGCACCTTTTAGGTACTTTATTTACATTTCAATATATACTAAAATAGTTTTTCACATAGGATGCCTTTTAATTTATAAATTTGGAAGTTCCATACATATACAAAGAAATAAAAACAGAACTAATGAATTTCTGTGCACACGTCACCTAAGTTCAATAGCTTTCAACATCCCGCCATTCCCATTCCATCCATACTTCTTCCCACTTACACTAAAACATTTGAATAAACGAAAACTCTTCTTTTCATATTGGCACGTATCACATTAGGTTTTCTACAACAGTTTGGTGTGATTTTCAACTGCTGCTAATCTTGTTTTAGAATTATAAATTACTGTTACTTTGGCTTCATCATTACTAATTTTAGTGTGATGTAGGTTGTTTGGTGAACCCTACAATATGTAGCTCTGCACATTTGCATCAACATTGTTTTGCTCTATAATTTTCTAATAACTAGATTTTAAGGCACACAAGCAGCAAGGTCAAGGATGAATCGTCTATACATGAAGAGATAAAGCAGACATATACATGTATCATCTGCCAAATTTCACTGCTTTCACTCTCATGCACCGCCTCTACATTTGTTCTATTCAAATAAAAATGTACCATGAAAGTAAATGTAAAAAAAGTACTCAGTTATTTTTAACTTTATGTCATCATTTTATAATGTAAAACTGTGTGAATTTATAACTAATTTGATTTTTTTCATTATCTTCCTTTTTAAATTATTGGGTTCTTCATCCAAGGAAAGTTAGGAATATTGAGGAATGGAGGGAAGGATCTTTTGCCTGCTGAAATGAACTATTCTTCTTCTGTCCCACCTAAACTGTCTGTGTTCACACAAGGGTGAGAATCACTGCTTCAGAGCTAATGCTTATATTTTTAAACTCTGGCCAAAAGCACTACATAAAAAGGTACCAAGGATCCTAAAGTCTTCACAGAATACCTCTATGCTCACCTTCCTTCTCTCTAATTTGATTCTCTTTTGTATTAGTTTCCTGTGGCTGCTATAACACAATCACCCCAATGGGTTGAATTAAAACATCAGAAATCTATTCTGTTGCAATCCTAGAGACCAGATGTCTGCAATCAAGCCATTGGCAGGATTGGTTGCTCCTGGAGTCCCTGAGGAAGGATCAGTTTCACTGCTCTCTCTTAGCTTGTAATGGCTACCAATAATCCTTAGCTTGGCTTGTACGTGCATCACTCCAATTCCTCCTCCATCTTTGCATGCTGTTCTCTCCTATATGTTTATGTCTTATGTCCATATTTCCTTAAACTGGATTATGTTTACAAATTCTTCATTTTCAAGTAATTCCACATGCATAGGGACTGAAGATTAAGACTTGAACAAATCCTTTTGAGTGACATTTCAAAACCCACAACATTCTTATTGATTTTTTTCCCTGGCATTAATTGACTTGGCTCTGTGTCCTGTCTTCCTATCCTCAATTAGCCCATTTGGATTGGTGAGCTGGAATTTGAAGTCCTCCTGGGACTGTCCAGCTTGATGCTCATCCAGCATCTTTGAACCTACACAGATCTAAGGTAGACCTATGCTTGTAGAATAGACCCCTTTAAAATGTCTGCTGGTATGACTTTATGTTTCCTAAAGTGATATTTTTCTTTTTTGAAAAAAAATGAATAGGGAAGAACATTACCAAAAAATCCAGTATCATGAAATGATAAGGATATACAGACATATGATATATACATATACATGTGTATACACATATATACACACACATATATATATTTCACCAAAAACAATCATATTATAATGGCTGTTAGACAAGATAAAATCACATGTACTGGTTCATTAATACACTTCTCTGTTGCTTGGTGTCTCACTAGACCCCAAAGTCATGCATAGTGGATCAGCCATATAACATACCCTATCATATCATCTTATTTGATTTGGCTTCAGAAAAAAATAAATTAAGCTACATATATTGCTTTTTCTTGAATGACTCTAAGGATATTTTTACTTATTGTGCTCACTGGTGTTTTTTAAGAGGATGTCCTTGTTCATGAAAATTAATCTCTTGAGAAGCTAGATATGGCTGCAGAATTGAAGTTGGATCTCCTTTAGCAATTTGCCTTCTATATGCCAATCAGTATGTACAAAGTCTGGATAGTATGCTTGAAAAGAGTAACTAGCATTCTTCACATGATAGAGGCACAGTTAGAGCTTGGAGATATCATCAGGAGATATTTATCAAATGCATATTGTTATTTTAGCATTTATTTTCTGCTTTACATGGGAATTACCTGCTTTTATCTGTCTATATATTATATTTGAAAGTATTTAGGTAAAGAAACCATGTTTTACTCAGTTTTAGATTATTCACAGAATGCCTGGTATATGAGTCACTTAGTAAATGTTTGTTGGAGTAAGTTGAAGAAATTTCAAATCCACTCCTCTAGATGAAACAGAGCACGGGATCATCCAGAGAGACAAAATGGCCTCCCATATGTTATTCTTCTAAATGTTATCTAAACAAGACAAGATCAAAGAATAATTATAAAGAAAGGTTGAGGGTAAAGCCATGGGAAAAGTATACTAGGCAAATATGAGCTAAAAGAAAGTTGAGTAATATGGAATCAGACACAGAATTAAAAGTAAAAGCAGCCTTCACATTGAGTGATTTTAGACAGAATATTGGAACAACACAATTAGTAAACTTTATGTAATGAACATGTATGGAACCCTATAACCAATAATTTCAGAAATTCATATTCTTTTCAGGAAAATGTAAAATATTTCTAAAAAAATGTCACAGAGTAAGTAATACAAATCTTAACAAATATCAAAGAATAAGAATAATTAAGACTATTTTTTACTGTAATGGGCTAATATTAGAAATCTGAAATGAGAATTAAAAAAAACCCAAAGTTGCCATACATTTTGAAACTAAAATAACACATTTCTAAATTGTGTATGGATTAAGGAAGAAGAAATCACATTATATCATATTAAAAATAGCAGAAGTATTTAGAATGAAAAGAATACAACTATCAAATATCAAGACTTGTGGGATGAAGCTAAATTAGTGGTTGAGGGTTATTTATAATTTAAAATGTTTACATAAGAAAAATGAAACATTGAAAATTATAAGCTAAGTTTTCAAGTAAAAATATTGGGAGAAGAAAATACTGGCCAATCCAAAGACAGCAGAAAGAAGGAAATACAAGTCAGCATAAGTTAAAAAATAAGAACAATTAAAAAGTAATAGAGAAGATTGACAAAAGCAATAATTGATATTTTTGAAAGAACTAATAAGAAAGTTTTATGAAGTTGATCAAGCAATAATGCAAAAACGTAGAAAAATGGTAATATTAGAAATTTAAAAATAGCAATTGAATAGAGATGAAATAACCAAAGAATCCTAATCATTATTTATGTGTGTGTGTATGTATATGTGTATACATTTTTTGTGTATGTATACGTGTATGTATATACATACACGTATACATACACACACACACATAAATATATTTATTTGGTATCATGGTTAAACCGAAGGAGTCACATTCCCAGCCCTTTAATTTTTTTATTTAGAGACAAGGTCTCACTGAGTTGTCTAGTATCTCGCTTTTGCTGAGGCTGGCTTAGAACCTGTTCTCCTCCTGTCTCAGCCTTCCAAGTTACTGGGGTTACAGGCATGCATTACCATGCCCAGCTAATGCCAATACATTATTAATCAATTACATGTTTTACAGAAGTCAATATTAATTGCCAAGGCAAACGTGGATGTATTGGAAAATTTGAATATACTAAGGAATGCATATCAGCAATCAGTAACCAAAAACCTATCATGAAAAATGCTACAAGCAGATGCATTCACAGGTGAGTTCTCCCTGAAGGAACAAATGACTCTTATGCCATTCAAATTGTTTCTGTAAGGTCTATTTATAATCATTATATCAAATCCAGACAATATAAAAAAGGTAAATTTCAAACTGATTCCATCTATAATGATGAAGACAACAACTGAGACTTGAGCATTTACTATTTTGATTTCAATACTTCATGTGTTATTAACAAGGGCCTCATGAAATGGGAACTATTCTTGACTCTGCTTCCAAAGTGAGGAAACTGAGGTATAAACTAGTTTGTGTGAGTAGCTTATTTATGATAATAGCTAGTAATTAGTAGAACTTGAATTTTAATGCCAAAAAACTTAATTAAATCAACCAACTCAAGAAATGTGTATGCTGTATATATATATATATATATATATACTGTCTAGAATACCAACTAAAGAGGGGGAAAGAACTACATTCATAACAAAAAGAAAAAGTGATGACTGTAATTATCATTCTGGGTCAATCCTATTCTTGACGTTTTATTCAACATGATAAAATGAAGAAACTAGCAAGACATCTATAAACTGGAAATTAAAAAATAAAAATTATTATTATTCACATAAATTATGATTGCCTACACAGAAATACTAAGGTGAACTACAAAGTATTAGAACTTGAGAATTTAGCAATGACATCCAATATATAAACCATATAAAAGGTAGCTTATACATAAACCATATAATAATTATTTGTGTTGATATAACCCAAAATAGTAGACTAGAAAACATAATTTTACAAAAGAAAAACATAGCTATTAAATTGTGTTTGCAAAGAATATTTAATGACATGGGGAAATGCAAAAACAATCATGACCTAATGTTAAGTGAAAGAAAGGAAAACAAAATTATATTTGTATCTATATCATAATTTTGGTTAAAATACACATGAAATCCTATATTCCATGGGTTTGGTTTGTGATTTCCTGCTGCATGTTTATGAAGTCCAATAAAATGTCAAATGAGTCATGGGAATTTGAGTGATCTTTTTACTTCACAATTTCCTGCATTTTCAAGTGTTTATATTAAGCCATATTTTGAAAATCAGCAAAAGCCTTATGAAACAGTTTTAGCTGGCTGTGCTGAAGAGAATCTAAATAAAAGTTTTGGGCAGATGCTTTTGGCAAAGATGGCAAAGGTTTTAATAAGGTCTTACTAGGGATGCTAGTTCAGAAACTGGGAAGTAAACCCCAGAAATTACAAAGGTTACATCCAATTCTAATACCTTGTCAAAGCAATGGAATGAGTAATAGAGAGAGACCAAGTGGTACCTTGAAATTGTTCCTTGAAACAGCTCACTCTTTACATTTTACAATGTCAGCTAAATGATTCTGTGCACTGACCCAAAGACCAAAAAGAAGCAAACAATGAATTTAATGTTTAAATCAATTGATGATCATTCTTTTTTTCTTTAATTTAAACACATGACCTAGGGAAATGCCAAATCTGCATGGAACTTTTCCTCCCTCAATCAGGGGTACAAGTCTTTTAGTGATGGTTAGATACTTTGATGAGAACCTTGTCCCCAAAAATGAATTTATAGAAAAATATTTTTAGATACTACATAGAAAATAATCTTATGAGAACTGACACCCAGCATTTGCTATTGATAGTTCACATTTGGTCCTCTTGTATTTCAGGGCTCAACCTGTGTGCTGATGAGGAAAACCATGGGGTCCCTTGCTTAATATGTGCAAGGGCTGTATGTAGGGGGGTTGTTTGCATAGGTAACAGAATGTGGTGGTTAAAGAAGGTGAGTCTTGGCATCAGCTATGGAATTGTGGGCATGTCAGTCAGGTTGCTGAGCTTCCGCAAGTAAGCTTATTTGTAAAATGAGAACAGTGGCAATAACTATATCACAGAATTGTGAGCATTTAAATAGATAATAAATATCAAGAGCTTAGTTTGACCTAGCACTTATGCAAAGGTTAGCTATTATTACATAAGCTAAACATCAACTGCTAACCTTCATGAGGCATTTGTAGATCCTGGATTGGTTCATACATAAAGGACTATTGGTTTAGCTGTTCTCTCTGATGCATCAATATTCCACACATTTCTGTCTTGGAATCTATGTATTGCAATTGCACTTATGGATCAAGTCTGAAGTCCCCCCGCCACCATCCCCATCGCCACTTTGTTTTTAGAAAATATGAGAAACTCCTGTAGATGTATGTTGCCAAATTGAGCAGTGGCAGCAATATTGTGCCACTGACAAATAAAAATATTGAGAGAAACCAAGGATTTTCTATTTTCATTATAATCTACCAACCTCCATCTCTATTCATATTGACTGTGTTTCCACCTATTAAAACAAAGTCATTGAACTGTCCTTGTATTTTCCAAAGAGCTGTGTGTCCTAGTCTCTCTCACCTACTCAGGGGCTTTACTCCTCCAGTGCCTTATCCTGAGTCTCTTCTGCTTTTACTTCTTTTCCATAAAACTAAAAAGATGCTGAAATAAATGTCATCAAAACAATAACAGACAAATCCATAACAGCATGCATGATCTGTATCCATGCTCTGTTACTCTCTCATCTTTGCTTCTCTTTTTAGCTGACCTCTAAAGGATGGTATATGCACAGTGTCTTCCCTTCCCCATCTGCTCTCTATCACCCAACCAGGTTTGATTCCCATTGCTATGCTTCACGTGCGACCCTCACCTCATCAAATCCAGCAGTCTATTTTCTGTTTCGTGTTGTTCAGCCACTCCACAGCATACTCTTGACTTCAAACTGACTGCCCTTTCTTAATGGAAATATATTCCTGAGACATTACACTCTTCTGTTTCTTCCTCCTCCTCCTCCCACCTTCGGGGCACTAAATGATGGGCTCCTCCAAGGCTGGATTCACAGTCCTCTCCCCTTCTCTGGCCTCATTCACTATGTAGGGAATGAATTCCACTGACTCCCACGGTTTGAACATTACACAATACTAAGGAATCTCCAATGTCTGTCTCTACCTTGACCCTTCCCAGAGCACCGTATTGAGACAGTTGCCTACTCTCGGTCTTCACTTTAATGTCTCATGAGCATTTCAAACTAACCAAGGCCATAATGTAATTCTTGATCCCTTGATTCTTAAAAAAAAAAAGTTAAATTAGCAGGCCCAATATCTAGGAGTCAATATTGTTTCCTCTTCTGGTTACCATCCTTGTTCAAGTCACCAGCATGTCACCGGGACGCCTAAAATATCCTCCTAGCTGGCTGTCCTGCTTACCCTTGTGATATGTGCAAGGGCTGTACACAAAAGTGACACTTTTAAAACGCTGGTCAGAGATTGTCAGAATCCTGCTCAAAGTTCATTGATTCTTATCTCCTGTTGAAGAAGATTCTAAGTCCTTCCTGTAGCATGCGAGTCTTATGCAAATTTGCTCCCACCTGTTTTTCTGCTATTATTTTTCCACTGCTTTCCCTAATGCTTAGTGCACTTTACCCAGTTAGCTTTCTTGTTGCTGGAACATTCCACACTTCTTCCTCTGACTTTATATCTGTTGTTCCCTCTCCTTGGAGGGCTCTCCCCCAGGTCTTAGCAGTCATCATCATTCACCTCTTTGCTCCAATAAGACCTTAGAAAGCAATTTTCAGGCCTTCTTTGCTGTGAAGATTTTTAGTTTGATACCATCTCATTTATTAATTCTTGATTTTAAAAACCTTTGCCACCTGCACTTCAGGAAAAAAAAAAAAGAGAATTAATCTCCAGGATATAAAAGAACTCGAAAAACTTAATACCAAAAAACACAAAACAAAAACCCAATCAATAAATGGGCAAAAGAACTGAACAGGCACTTCATGGAAGAAAGAATATGAATAGTCAAAAAAGATTTGAAAAAAATGTTTGACATCTCTAGCAATTAGAGAAATGCAAATTGAAACTACACTGAGATTCCATCTCACTCCAGTCAGAATGGCAATTATCAAGAATATAAGTAACGATAAATGTTGGCAAGAATGTGGGGGGAAATGCACATTCAAACACTGCTAGTGGGACTGCAAATTGGTGCAACCACTATGGAAAGCAGTTTGGAGATTCCTCAGAAAACTTGGACTGAAACCACCATTTGATCCAGTTGTCTCACTCCTTGGTCTATACCCACAGGACTTAAAATCAGCATACTACAGTGATGCAGCCACATCAATATTTATAGCAGCTCAATTCACAATAGCTTAACTATAGAACCAAACTCGGTGCCCTTCAACAGATAAATGGATAAATAAAATGTGGATGTTTACACAACAGAATATCACTAAGCCATAAAGAAGAATAAAATTATGGCATTTTCTGGTAAATGGATACAACTGGAGACTATCATGCTCAGTGAAATAAGCCAGTCTCCAAATACCAAAGGCCAAATATTCTCTCTGATATGTGAATGTTAACATATTGGATTAGACAAAGGGAGATGAGGGAGGGACAATGGGAATGGGAAAGATGATAGAATGAACTGGACATAGCTTTCCTATGTTCATATATGAATACATGACCAGTGTAACTCCACATTGTGAACAACCACAAGAATGAGATCCTAATTAGAATAAGTTATACTCCAATTATGTATCATACGTCATAATATACTCTACTATCATGAATGCCTAAAAAGAACAAAATAACTCTTGATGGATACGAGCAAAGGGAGTGCATAAGCATGCATAGACTGCTGGTTTCCTCTTTTGTTAGGCAGAAAGCCTTTTGTAATAGTTAGTGTGAATCTCTTTCACACTCCCAGAAAAAAAACTGAGTTTAACATCATACTGAATAAAAGAGCATCTTACTTTCCCTTTTTCTTTTCCACTGCATGCATAAAGCTAACAGGTATATGGCCAACTTCAAATGCAGAGGAACAACAACAACAACAAAAACCCCTCAAGAACAGTGACCTCTTCTTACACGGTATCAGCCAAGCATATGTGTCTTGTCCAGTGGAATGTACGTGATCCCTTCCTGCTCATCTTGCTCTCCCTTCCCCCTCAGCAGTTCATTTAGAAGTTGTAAGGCTCCAGACACCAGTGTCGGGGGCTGGTGGATGGCTGACAAACAGCAGGTATACTGCTCCAGGTCACCCTGTAATTTAATATACCAGTAAAACATGTCTGCTGATTTAAGGATTGATGGATCACAGCGACCGCCTGGAAAGGTAATATCAGCACCCACAAGAAAGAGTTTGCACAAAACAATAGTTATTTATTAAAGAAATTGGAAGACTTTGTGTTTCTTTCCTCTCTAAAGTCAACAAAAGCAAATGGACAGGTTTTAACAACCAAAGATATGTGCAACTGGATAAGACCACAGGGATCTTCTTGTGTAAATTCCTTCATGTGTATATGGAGAATGGAAGATAGAAAAGTTAGTAAATATGCCCACTATCCCACAACCAGTTGAGAATGGTTCCTGCCCTGTGGGTCCTCTACAAAACTCTGGACACCAGGGCACCTGTCTGATGACTGGCTCCCACCAGAATACCTTCCCATTGAAAGTATATGTCCCTGCACTATTATTCTCTTGCCACCAATATGTGTTTCACATTAGTAATATCACATTCCATTGACTTTGTATTGATTGACATCACACCACCTTTTTCATGAAACTTGTAACTAAAATGCTTAGCATGGCAACTTGGTGTGATGATTGTTTCAAATCCATAGGCAAAAATAACTGTACTGAATTAATCTCTATAAATGATGCCAAGTCGTCCCTCCATTTCCATGTAAATAGTTAAGAGGCAGTGTAGCATGGTAGTAGGATGCAGACACTACAGTCTCATCTCAGGGTCTGCTTTATATCAGCACTTAATGGCTTTGTGATCTTAAAAAAGGTATGTAGTCCTCTCATGTCTCATTTTTTTCTCATTTTTCTTTTTTTATTATCATGGAATTTTTATTGTTCATTCACTATAGAAGTATGGAATGGATTTGCCTTAATCCTAAACTTTGCAATAGAAAATAGTTTTTTAGTACATCTAGATAGTTACTTGCCTTCCTCTATATGTCTGTTTTCTTAGTTATAAAATAGGGATAATAGAGTATTTACTTCATAGGGTTTACAAGTATTTATTGGATTAATGAAAATAATTCCATTTGAACAATATCTGGTACACACTAAGTACCACTACATGTCACCAAGAAAGGGAAATCTTTAGTGGTTGCTTTCCAAGGAGCTTCACCCTATTGCATTTAAATCTTTATTACAAGAAATGTGGCATATTTCATTTAGATTCTCTTTCTCAGTCTATAGCGAAGCAGTCTATGTCATAACTACTGAAATTTTTACACATTTATAACAAAAGAATTCTGTTATAAATCGATCCTGTTGCATTACCAAAACTAGAGGCAAAAACATAAGGTAAAGGAGAAATTGAGGCAATGTGGTCATTATTTCAACATCTTAGGAACCATTTTTGAACAATTTGGAAATAGAATCCTGCTTAATATTTTGGCAATAATTTTACAAAGCTGAGTATTTGTCAAATATCATGAGTTTTTTTTAAAGAAAAGGTATAATTTAACATTTGACCAAAGTTTTGGATACATTTAAATTTTCTCCAAGTAAGAGTTTAGTAAAATAATAAATGTAGACTTTATTTGCAAAATTATTCATTTTGTGAGACGAAGACAATCTAAGTCATAGAAAGTTCAGAAACTTATCTAAATTCTTATCATTTGAAAATAAGGCACATCTGGGACTCGGAAAGCCAAGCCCATTTCTAAAGTATGATGAACAGATAAAAACATGGACTCTGAAACAGGAATTGTTGGCCTCAAATCCCAGCTGTGTGACCTTGAAGTTGTTCCTCTGTTTCTTTTCCTGTGAAGTGAGAATAGCAATCATACCTGCACATAGGATTATTCTGAGAATTGAATGAGTTAAAACATATATTTAGAATAAACCATGGTGAGTGCTGATAAATCTTAGTTCTCATCAATGTATGAATTTTTTATGGAAGAAATTTATTTTTCAAAGTCATTAAGATGAGAAATCAGAAAGTAAAGAGGAAGAAGATGAAGAAGGAAGAGAAGGTGGAGGAGGAGGCAGCAGAGAAGGGGAAGGAGAAAGGGAAGAAGTAAGGAAAAGGAAGAGATGGAAGGAGGGAGGGGGAGAGAGGGAGAGGCAGGGGGAAGTCCAGTATATTCCAAGGTGTCATCATTGATCCAGCTTCTCCAGCAGAGGTTGTTGTAAGGAACTCCTAGGAGACACGGATAAAGAGCTGGACCAGGAATGGTAGGAAGTTAAGTAAAAGCAGGACATTAGGTAAAGCCGAGCCTCTGATCTTGCAAGGGAGCTCTGGAGTACAAATTACACTTCATTTTATTCCAACTCACCAAGAACTCTCTCAGTTGCCTACCTGCCAGTTGCTGCCTGACATGCTCTAGCAGACCTGTACCATCCAAGCAATTAAAGTCCTCTGTGAAAACAAGCAAAACTCTCTTCTATTGCAAAGATGCTTCTCTGAATTCTCCAGAGTCACAGTGAGACAATTAGAAGGAAATGCTCAAAGAGAAAGTTCAGAAATATTTAGAACACTATGGGGTTCTACTACATAGGATTTGCACCAGTCAGGCCTGCCATGGAAAGCTGGTGACTGGCTTATAGCTTGAGTGCTAGTGAAGCTCAAGCAGAAAGCAAGAGAAGGCCAGCCAGAAAGACTAGTGCCAAGAGCACTTGCTTTCTTGAAGCACAGAAAACAAAACCAAGCATTTCTATAGATTCCATTCTGCAAATAGTCACTGGGGTGATTTGAATGATTTCCATGACCTGTCAGAGCAATAAGAAACTTTCAGAAGAAAGCGGACCAGTACGTTGGTTGATTTTCAATTAGAAGTTTTAGTTGATGCCATTCTCCCATTTTTTTTTAATGAGCTCAGTGAGGGAGTGATGTTAATTTTGTCTTGTGTATAACATGTATAACATTTCACTAGACGATCTGAGTCACACTCCTCACACTCTACATAGTAACAGAACTCATTCAGATTGCATGTTTTGGTATTTAGGAAGTGGCATCTATATTTATATATTACTATGTATATATAAATACATATGTGTATAGATATAAATATATGTGCATCTACATACTTTTCATTTGCATACACATACACAGATATATGGAGCGATGTATCACAGGCCAGAGTGCAATTCAAGACGAGTTTTTTTGGATTCAGTTTCTGGTTACCAAGCTGTTTATCAGATTACAGATTCATAATCCTCTGCACTCTAACATTCCTTATCGAACCTAGACAGTCACTAGGCAAATTTTAAAGAGCAATTAGTCTTTTCCTTGATGCCTGAGAGATCCTGGCAAACTCTAAAATGTCAAGTCATAAAATAGCTAAGAAAATCTAGTTTCAATGTAAACTATTTTGCTATTACCACAAAGATGAGTTTAAGTTAAACTTCAGGGATATCGGGTGAAGACATTTACATAAGTGGTTTTGTCATTAGGAAATAAATATATCATGAGAAGTCATGAATATGATTATAAGCATAATATTATAGTGGAAGCAGAAGACAGAGGTTGGAATTGGAGATCTGACATCATTATGGATGATTTGGGGCAAGTAAATGTTTGAGATCCTCATCTAAAAATAACAATAAATACCTTTTACAATAGGTATAAGAATTAAATGAGATGATATATGAGAGCATGCTTTAGGAACTATCAAGTACTACATAGCTGTAAAGTTTTAAGATGGAAGCACCCAAAGTCATTATCAAGGTGAAAGTGATAATGGAAATGGTAGACACTTGGCTCCTATGGTACAAACAGAGTCTTCAGGTGGCAGTTCTAATAGTTGCTAGATATAGTCACTGTAAAGAGAACCATCACTGTATGTCCATAAAATTTGCAATGAAACAAATCTTTAAATATTTGTGTCTTTATTGCATTTTCTACTTTTTCTGCTTTGTTTCCAAAGTATTATAATATTTATCTTGGTAAAGACTTTATCTACGTCTAATTTTTTTTCTTATCTGGAAAACACATTCTGGAGGGTTTTTAATTTTAGTGCATCTCTAATTTATTTTGGTCTATGTAAAACACTTCTTATATGTGCCATATCTGACCAAGACAGCAGGAAATGTTGATGATAATTTCCTGATATCTTGGTGCTGTTACAGTTTTAGAAATAGGTGGAATTGCACAAAGCCCCTTAGTATATTTCTAAACTCTTATAAAACTCATCACCTACAACCAGTTTTGCCTGCTATTTTTTTTTCAAGTGTGATCAAGTCTGATGCTCAGGTATCTGGGCATCTGTTTTGAGTTTCTGTTTTGTCACCTGTAATCATGAGGCAATGATATGCCCTTCACAGAGTTTGATTTATTCAGAGAGGGTCAACCTGGTGCTTGGCACACAGAGCCATTAATATTTCTTATTAATCTTCTCTCCTACTTCTCATCCTCCTTTCCCTTCATTATGTATGGTCTTCAGTAACCCTAGCTCCTCACTCTCACTTAATTTTAAGACTGATATTTAAATCAGTCATATTCTAAAAATTGAAAATAAACTAGGAGAATGTGGCCCATGGCCTGCCTACTATGTAGCTTAAGGGTCAACAAGATCCTGTACTCATTCTCAGATAAAAGCAATGATGAATATTTCCCTTGAAGGTTGAGAATCCTCTTTCAAAGAGCAGATAGATATTTAGCAATAAGCACTTCTTTTTTACCTGCTCAGGGTCCTTGAGAAGGGTGATGGTGTCAGTGACATAATATGAGGAAACTGTTTGGCATCAGGGATTGTTCCATCCAGTTCTCTCGTGTCAGCCGTCACTGTGGAGTGTGGGTTGTCAGTTTTAACCCTGAAGCACATCCTCCTCAGGTGACAACAACAGAAGGCATTGAGGTCAATGAATGAAGATGCTTATCCTACAGCAGAAAGGAGAGAGAGGTAGAGGCTTGTTCTCTCCTCCTACAACGTCAGTATGGAAGAAAATTGGGGGGCTGTGAATGGAATGCCTTTCCCAAGAGTTTCATTGTGATTCAGACAACTAGTTTCTAGATCCTTAGAATAAGGAAGATGATGATTATTTGCAATGCTGATAATAAATAACCCATAAGTAAAAGGAAAATATGACAATAATGTGGGTAAGCAAATTACTTTGGCTCACTACTTTTCTACTCTCAAAAGGTGTGACCACTTTCATTTGTCTTATACAAGTTTTTTTTTATGCCCTTTTATATTCACGTTGAAAAGTTCAAAGATAAAACAACTGCCTAATACCAATTCTCATCATGTAAAATAAAATAATCATGAGATTTGGAATCAGAGTCTTAGGTTTGAATCCTGCCTTGCCCAAATCCTGTAACCTTTGAAAAGCCAATCAAGTCTTCTGATGCTCAGTTTATTATTTGCCAAGAGAGGGATTATATTAAATGCAATGAAGAATTGAGTGGGTTATAAGATTATTCATACCAAAGTGCCTTATATAGTACCTTACACTTAATATAGTGCCTCATCTGTACTTATTTAAGTACAATAAGTGCTGACGGACTACTCTTTTCTCATTAATACGACTTTCTAGAAATTTATCACATTTATGTAGAATAAAGCAAGGTCGTGAGCATATTGACTTCACTCATGGGTGGGATACATGGAAAATGATATACACATTTCTGCCTTTGTGTTCATCTTCTCATTCTCCAGATCAAAATGGATACACATTCAAAATTTTATTTCAGTGGAAACAATGTCTTTCCCACTCCTGTATCACCTGTTGGAAAAATTTTAAAGTTCTTTTGGATAGTAGATTATTTTATTGAAATTATACTTTTTGTACTCAGTTGTTTGAAGGCCTATAGAATCTTCTGGGGAAGGAGGGATGATTTTCCCACATACTCATGACATTCAAGGACTTCACAGAGTATTAAAAAAGTAATGATAATGTGTGGCCAAACGAAAGTGATAAATTCCTATGAGTGGTATCCATGGAAGGTACACTAGCAATTTGAAGAAAAGAATGTTCTCTTCTCACTGGGTGAAATAAAAGGTTGCATTAACACAGTAACTCTTGAAGAGAGTTCTAAAAGAGATTTTTCCAGGTGGACATTCTGAAAGAAGAAACATGGTCAGTTAGAAATGAATTAGAAAGAATAATAGCATTCAATACAAGTAGTTCAGAACGGCTAGAGAATAGAAAGCCAGAAAAGGGTAAAAGGAGAATGGAGTGTGAGAGGTGGGCTGGCCTTCTTGAGGAAGCATCATCACTTTTGCAGTTTGAAAAGATTGTTCTGGAAACAATATGGAGAACGGTTTGTAGCGATCTCGGGGCTAGAAACTATTACAACTCTGCTGAAGGCAGATAATGAGACACTACTCTGCAGCTGTAATCAAGAATCCAAAGAGGTGGGCATGAATCTGAGATAATAAAAAAACTAGACTAGACAGTATCTGGGGTAAAGGAGTCATCAATTATGGCTCTGTCATAAGTAAATTGATAGTAGCACCCATAACTGAAGCAGGGCTCCTAGAAGGAGGAACGTGAACAGGGAAGGGGAGATGGCTTTAGTGACTTGTGCATCCTAGTGCGTCCATCCAGAAGGACAGATCTAATATCTTCACATAAACATGTGTGTTTAATGTATTTATATATACATTTATATCTATCTGAGGAGAAAGGATTGATCTGAAGAAATCGACTCAGCATCAGGTAATACTTGAAATTTTGGGAGTAGATGAGAAGTTTAATATGTACAAGACATTGGGAAAGGTGATTTGTCACTCGGGCTCATAGCAAGAGATTTGTTTCCAAGTTGGTTTTGACAGAAAGAAGAGGCCTGGGGCTTCTGGCATGGATAAAGGGCAAGGCAGAGAAGGAAAGAGGAGCTGAGAGGAACTCTATGGCCTTACCTCAGCCCCATAGAAGATTCCCATGTGATTCTGGTCCTGGCTGACAGCAGGTCTGCCTTAGTATCTTAAGTTTCTGGTCCTTTGATCAATATTACAGTAATACTTCATAGAATCACAGAATGTAAATGCAGAAGAGATTTTGAACTCATTGAGTCTACGTTGGTCTACTTCTGGCACTAAGTTTGCCATCTCCCTTTCTTTTTTTCCTGCTCAGTCTTGACCTGTGGTTTATTTGTGGATTTATACATCTATGGAAATATCTCATCAATAGCCACTTGTCCTCCTCATCCTCTGTACACTGTCAGATCTCAACCTGTTCCCTGGACATTTCTGTAGTTTACCTTCTCTACTCTTACACTCAGACTGCCGAGCATGGCTTCAGAAAGTCCCATGTGGAGTAGTGGCACAGTTACCATAGTGATCTCAGCTACATCTGGGTCTTCATTATACCCAACCTTCCTTTTTTGTCTCTTGTCATTGGTCTGAAATATCAACATCCCTGTGGGATATTATATACAGTTTTTTAAATTGAGGAACCCATGATCATTTGTGAGGCAATAAATAAGATATTGTTTAAGGGCCAGGCACAGTGGCACACACCTGTAATCCCAGCAGCTCAGGGGACTGAGATAGGAGGATCATGAGTTCCAAACCAACCTCAGCAACAGAGAGGTGCTAAGCAACTCAGCGAGACCCCGTCTCTAAATAAAATACAAAATAGAGCTGGGGATGTGGCTCAGTGGTCGAGTGCCCCTGAGTTCAATCCCCAGTAACCCCAAACCCGAAAAAAAAGAAACTAAGAAACCGAAGAGAGATGAAACAAGTGTTTGAAGATGAACATGAAAGAAAATGGTATAAAATGATACTGAGCACACAAGTGCAAGAGTCGAGAGGAGTGAGGATCTTACTGGTGTTAGTCTGGAGGGAAGAAAGGAAGGCTATACAGGCGTAGAAGATTAATCACTGTTAGAAAGAAAAAAAACTAAAAAAATGATTTAGATACTTATTAATATTAGAAAAGTTTCATAATTCATATCATAAGAATTGAATCCTTAATAGAAAAATCCTAAGAATCTCTTGCTATGTGAAAGAAGTTGACCTAGCACAGCAAATCCCAAGGTGTTATAGTTTGGCTGTGAGGTATCCCCCAAAAGCTCATGTGTGAGACAATGCAAGAAAACTTATTGGAGAAATGATTAAGTCATGAGAGTCTTAACCCAATCAGTGAATTAAACCCCCTGATGGGATTAACTGAGTGGTGACTGAAGGCAGGTGGGGTGTGGCTGGAAGAAGTGGGTTATTGGGGTCCCGCCTTTGGGTTACATATTTTGGATCTAGCAAGTGGAGTCTCTCTTGCTTCCTGGTCATCATTAGAGCCACACTCTTCTGCCATGATATTCTTCCTCTCCTCTATCCCTGAGAAATGGATCTGACTATCTGTGAACTGAGATCTTTGAAACTGTGAGCCCTTAAATAATCTTTTCATCTTCTATTTGTTCTTGTTAGGTCTTTTAGTCACAGCAGTGAAAAAGCTGATTAAAACATAAGGGGTTCTCAAACTTTGTAGACTCAGGACATCTTTATACTCTTTTAAGTTATTATGGACAGGGCCAGCATTGTGGTTTAGCGGTAGAGTGCTTGCCTAGCACGTGTGAGGCACTGAGTTTGATCCCCACCACCACCACATAAAAATAAACAAATAAAATAAAGGTTAAAAAAGTTATTATGGACCCTGAAGTTGTAGCAACTTATTATTTATAACTACTAAGTATTTACTATATCAGAAATTAAAACAAATTAAAATATATACATATATTTATGTTTTACTTTTTAAATTACAATATTAAATCAAATGATAAAAAAGAATTAGCTTATGAAAAATAACTATATTTCCCAAACAAAAGAATTAGTGAGAAGAATGCTACTGTTTTACATTTTCAAAAATTTCTTTAAAGTCTTTCTTAATAGAAGACAGCTGGATTCCCATGGCTATTTCTGCATTTAATTTTTCGTAATGCCCGATGTCATGCAGCCTCCAGTAAGTTCAGTATACGCTAGTGAGAAAATGACAGTGAAAAGGCAAATACTTTTAAAAATCATAGAATGAAATTGATTTTCTCTTAAAAACCCCTTAAAAAGATGACTCCACAGAAGTTCCTAAGTTATACTCTGAGAACTGCTCTGCATAATAAGGAGAAATTTGGAGTTTTGGGGGATTGACATTCCTAAAGACAAATAAGGGATGTTAATAAATCTATCTTACAGGAGCATGGGTCTGATTATGAGAGGTTATCATGAAGAAGAAAACCTGAGAAAATGGCAGCCAGCTCTGTCTTTAGGGATTCTTAACCAGTATGAAATTTCAAATTGTAAGTAATGGCCAATGAGTTTTACGATAGTGATGTCTCATATTCAACTTTAGAACGGTCCTGACTGTTCTGTTTTAAACTCACTTAATCCTCCAAACCACAAGTACATGTTTGTATCACAGCCAAATAAATCTCAAGCAGGAGAACAACATTTCTTATCATAGAATGACTCAGTGTAGACAGACTCTCAGGACACATGAAGCCATTTCCCACCATGAAAAAACACTTTGGTGTTCATCACAAAAATATCGTTAGGATTCCAATGTTGTTCTTTACATGTTAAAGAAAAGTAATACCTAGTCAGTGGACACTGAAGTGTGAGGCAGTCAGAGGTAGGATGCTGCATAGTTGAGTCAGGTTGGGCTGCATTGCTGAGCCGTCTGGGTGCACCAGAAGATCTCCTGGAAATGAAAGGGATGAGGGTTAAGAAAAGAGAGAGCAACATACTTCTGGAAGGTCTGAAATCTGTTGGGTAGGACAATAGGCTAAAGGCGCAGGAGGAATTGATTGCAAATTTAAAATCTGAAGACAGTATGGAGGCAGAATTCCTTACGTTTTGAGGAATTTCGTTTTTTAAGATTTTCAACCAATTGGATAGGCCACTATGGAGGGCAGTATACTTTCCTCTACTGAATGTTAGCCACATCTAAAAAAATACTTCATAGCAACATCTAAATTGGCATTTTACCCAAAAGCTTGCTACCATAGCCCAGCCAAGTTAACACAAAAAAAATTGTCCATCACAAAGGATAATTACAGGTTGGGCCAATGATGAAAGAAACAAAGGGATGTCAGGTATGGTAGGGACCCAGGTGAGGTTGGAGACTGCTAGGTCCTAGTATCACTACTCTGCTTGGTGCTGGGATCTTCTCAAGCACTGTTTAGTAGTCTGCATGTAGGAGGGGAGAAGACAAACTATGGAACTGTCCTGGGAATGGGGTTAAGATCTGACGGTGTAAAGAATTTGAAGGAGATGAGTTTACTATTGATAGGATATTCACGCAAATTGATAAATTCGCCATAGGTCAAGACTGGTCATGAAAAGAAGTAAGTTTGGAAGGTTTAATGCCCAGATATCCTTATGAGGCTTGTGGGATATAGGTAATAGGGAAATCCCTGCCCCCATCAGAGATAGTCTAAAACTACATAATGATTTTGGCTAAGACCAAGATTGGGAAGCAATATATTCGGATGAGTTTAAGGATATAAATGAGAGTTTAAAAATTACAATTAAAATCTGTTAGAGCAGTGGGAGTTCTGAAATTTCTACATAGGAGAGGTTTTTTTTTTTTAGTAAAAACTTGGCTGGAAGTGAGGGTTTAGAGACTTGTCTTAAATCTGCATTTGGAAAACAAGCACTTTGCTTGAATTGCTGAATGCTGAAACTTCTAAAATCCATCCCTTGGTGTGTTAGCTTTTATTGCTGTAACCAAAATACCCAACAAGAGTAAGTTAGAGGAGGAAAAGTTCACTATGGCTCACAGTTTCAGAGGTTTAGCTCCTTGTGGCTCGACTCCATTGGATGTGCAGGAGGGGTGCTGCTCAGTTCATGTTGGCCAGAAAGTAGAAAGAGAATGCAAGGCAGATGAACCTTTCCTCCTCCACCCCTGTCCCACCTGCTGACAGCTGCCACACAGTTCATTCAAACTAGAACATAGGATTAGGTTACAGAAACCATAATCCAATCATTTACCTCTGAACATTCCTGCTTTAACACAGGATTTTGGGGGGAACACTTCATATCAAAAGCATAATACTTGACATCTCTGTTCTTTTGGATAGAGGTAGAGGAAAGGCCAAAAGAGTTTAGGATGAAGAATGGAAGGCCTGAGGGATGATATGCTAGCCAGCAATGATAATCTATTGAAATTCATTGGTATCCAAGTTCCAAGAGAGTTTTCAATGATTGTTCAAATAAATTCACAGATGAGCTTGTGTTGTAGAGGGTACATTGTCATAACCATGTTCAGGTACAGTCATGTTTAGGGTTGGCAAGTCAAGGACCTGGCCACTGGTTCATGGTTCAAAACTCATGTTCAAAACTCATTTCAGAAGTCACTTTATATGAAATGAGATCTCGATTCTCCTTCTCACATAGAAATGATAGTTTCCTCCATTGCCTTCAGTTTTTTTTTTATCACAACTGTTATAACACTTCTTGGGTAACATTTCTATTTCCTTTATTTGACTCTAGATTTCTTGAAAGCAAAGGCATTAGTTATATAATGGTTTTCCAGGAGTGCTGAGTAGCATGAAAGTTAGCAACATCACACAGTAAGTGGCAAAGCTGAATTAAATTCTTTCATTCATTTGATAAAATTTATTGAGCCTCTACTATGTGCCAGGACCATATTGGCTTAGAAACACTGATGTGATTATGGGAGAAATTGGTGCTTACTACCTAGGAAGATTGTTAATTTCTTGATATTAGTCAAATTCAGTATGCACTAAGGAGAAGCATGTAAACATTGAAACAACGTATCAGTGACCACACCATGCAGAGTTCAGACTTCATTCCTGCCACCATACGGATGCTGTGGGGCAGGAGACTTTCTGATTTCACAGTTCAGTTAGTCCCTTTCAAGCAACATTATTTATTGCCTTACATTGTGCATCTGCCTCTGCCTTGATACACTCCAGCGACAACTTGACATGGAGCACATGGCTCTTTGTCAATCCGAGCAAGGCTAACTGTGAGGACAGCAGGTTTCACTGGGTTGGAACCAGAGCTTTGGAATGAGAAGGAACTCTCTCGAGAGCAGAACAGGGACAGATTTTATTAGCCAACAGAATCCTAGGTGAATCAGCAAAGGAGAAAGATATTGCCAGCATTGAACATGAACAGGAGAAAAAGCAACATGGTCCATGTTGAATAATTCAATAAATAAGCTAAGGTATTTAAACAGCACCCCTCAGGTGGTTCATTTGGTGAAGGAAAATGAGGCCTGGGTCCCATGAGAATGGAAATAGCAATTATCAGCATTGCTTCATTGATGCTTCCTCTCTCTCCATTTCTGTCCACCTTTCTTCTGTTCCACATTGGAAGGATTTGTCTATTTTGTCTTCATTCCTGCAGAGATGATACTTTAGCATCTTGCAAACTTATCAGTGAGAACAGAGTGGCCTGTTGAGTCCTTTTTACCAAGAAGTTCTCTGGCCAAGAAGATGTGCAAGGCCTAAAGCAAGAAGCCCTGTTGCAGTCTCGTTGGGAAACAGTCCAATCCATGAGACTCTGAGGGGCTCATCTTTACACACTTTTCTGTTTGCCCTTCATCCCAATTCTATTGTCAGCCATGTGAGTTCAGCTGTTAACTGCTCACTTAAAAAAATGATCTCTTCCCCCACCCGCATTTCCCCCAGTAACAGGCTGACAAACAAATAACACCTGCTGTTGCTCACAGAGAAAAAGCTGAGAAAATAGGAAACTAAAGGCGAGAAGCAAGAGAATCCCACTAATGCCTGATGACTGATCTTGTTAGTAGGCATAGTGCGTTCTCATATTTTTCCAGAATCTTAGATCTCTCTACTGAACAACCACAACACACACACACACACACACACACACACACACACACACACACACACACAAAAGCATTTTGGAGCAGGCTGCATATGCCCCTCTACCCTCTGCCTGGAGCTTGATTGTCAGTCTCATACACAAACCCAGACAATGCTCTCAATAGGCGTCTTTTGGGGAGACAATTACAGAAAGCATGATAACGGGATTTGTCACCCTGATGTGGCTGCTGTTTCAGCAAGCGTTTCAATAATGAAAGAAAGTTTTACTAATTGTAAATGTGAATGAATTTCAGCTGTCTCTTCTTAAAAAAAATCCTTTTGGAAGAAAGCCAATTAAGATCATCTGTCTAATGCATCTATTCACCCCCACTGCAACAATATGTCAGTTATAATAGATGTCTAATAAATTCAGACTTCTTAGGACAGGGTGCTGAGCATGCTGAAACAGGGAGAGATCAGAGCCTCTACCTGCAAAATGTTTGGAGGTGGCTGATGAAAACTTCTCTCTGTGTAATTTTATTTTCGGTCTCTAAGCTGTGGAGGTGGGGCGGGCATTTACAATATGCCAACACACCAGGATCCTGTGAGTTTCAAAACAGTGATCTTTAGTATCCAGAGCAAGTCTCTTTTGTGGTCTGGCACAGTAATTGTCATCTTTCTAGGGAATTGTGAAAGCTAATTGTGAAGACTCATGGCCTGCCTACTGGGTGTCTGCTCTCTTACCTCCAGAGGGAAAGAGTTTATGTGGAAGAGCACAGGTGCCTCCAGCAACTGGAGCATGGGCAGTCATGCTGGGAAATTCTCCGTGGAGAAGAAATCGTCATACCTCTTGGGAGATCAAAGTACTGGGAGGCTACTGTGTCCTAGAAAAGAGAATGCCCAGAGTCACCAGAAATCACAAAGCTAAGAAGCGGTATGAATAAATATGCAACACATATATTACTTCTCCATTGAGAGGTGCAGACAGTGGTTCCTGACTTCCCCCGTGCATACTAGACAAAATAATTGTACAGAAAATCCTGGGGAAGATTGTAAAGGATAGACACTTCCTTTCATTAACTCAAGTTTCATACTAAACCTAGGTCCACAAACTTCTACACCAATCCTTTGCATGACCATTTATTCTTTCAGGGGTCACACCTATCTCCCTTTTGCATACTTGGAAGAGGTTTATTGGGCAGTGGTCATTTCTATATGTAAACCCTACAAGCATGGTATTGTCTCTCACTTTCTGCACAATTCCTCTCAACTGCTTTGAGTTGCTAGCATTGCTTATTGAAGAGCAGGCTAGAATTCATCCAGTTGAGGCACTCTGGCCTGACCTTTAGAGTCATGGTCAAGGGTCACTGTCTGCATTGTGGTGTCTGAACTACCAATATCAATGTAGTAAGCTGAATAACAGTTCCCAGAGTTATCTAGATCCTGACTCCCGGATTCTATGAATGTTTACTTATATGGTAAAAGGTACATTGAAGATGTGATTAAATTAATGATCTTGAGATGGGTTTATTATCCTGGAATATCCAGAGGTCCCAATATAACCACAAGAGACCTTTTAAAATGGAGGCGAAGGGAGATTGGGCTTCAGAAGACGAAAAAAAAAGTGATGATGGGACTAAGGATTGGAATGATGTGGCCAAGACCCAAGAAATGCTTGCAGGCTTAGAAGGTGGAAGGCAAGGTACGGATTCTTAGAGCCTTCAGAAGGAAACAGCCCTTCCAATACCCTGATTTTAGTTCTTCAATACTCATTTTGAATTTTGGACCTCTAAAGCTGTGATAGAAGAAACTTACGTTGTGTAAGCTACTTAATTTGTGATATTTTGTTACAGTGGCAACAGAAATTACTATAGTTAGTGACATTATCTTTGTTAATGCCACAATGACCTCTTTTCCTTTTATGCCTTCTGGAGGAAAGTAGACCCTTCAAATGGAGTCTAAAGGCCTACACAGGGATGCCTGCAGCTCTCCCGTATCCAACTCCATAGAAAGGGAAGACAGGGAGATAGAGCTTCTATTTTGCAAAATGTCACTTTGACATTGTTCTCTACCAAGCATTAAAGGAAGTTAAACTTAAGAATCAATATTATTAAATCTATTTTTTTATGCAAAAGTCCTAGATACTGTCTCTTCTATTTTAAATCCTAGAAGTTCTAAACGGGCAATACGAGATTGCTCTAAGATTGACATAACACAAACTGTTCTGCTTTGCATGCAAACTATAAATAGGTACTGGCCTTTACATTTTCTTTCCTCGACAGAACAAACTTCAAACAGAAAGAAAAGTATTTTAATTTCCCCAGTTGCCCTTGACCTATGGTTCTAGCCACCCATGGCATACATGGATGATTTTGATAATGTTCACTTTGGTTGAGTTACACGTATAAAAATTGTTAGATATAGGAATGACTTTCTCAGTCTATTTCTTTTGAATATAAACCTACTGAGGAAATTATCTAATGCCTCATACTCTCACACATAAAAAGTAGCTAGAATAGTAAGAAAATAATCAATTTTGTTTATTACCTTGGACAGGATTTACTAAATGCCTATTTGCACATGGCTGAGTCCTGGGCATAGTGGCCTTGCTTTGCTGGAACTACAATGAGCCTGAATAATTTAGATTAGGTGACTTCGCTAATTGAATTTACCACATAATTAGCTCACAATTTTCACTTCATTTTACCATGCAAATCCTTTCTAAAAAAAGAAAACCCATTCTATCTGTTTCATAAATACTTTGAGCCAAAACCTGATAAACCGATTTGTATTCTTAGATAAAGAATATGTCATTTTGAGTTAAACTTTTGAAGATTTAATGTAATATTAATATAATAATTATTTATTTATCATTTCATAAGAATCATTTGATTATACTACAATCAAACTGGAGAATTGAGAAAGATAATTATTTCTTAGACAAAACCATTCATAGCAATTGGTTACTTTTCTGTGCATATTTTTAATGCCTATAACTATCACATAATTAAAATTAGAGTGTAAGTGGCATTTAAAAATGTTTAAATAAACAAGTAAAAATGTTTGCATTATTTTTCACTGAAAAATATAGATAATCATTGAAGCCTACAAAATATTTACCTAATATGTCAATCAGAGACATCACAATTCATAATATTTAGAAATGGAACAAGCATTTTTGCAGATAATATTCTGAAAACCCATCCTAGAAAATTGAAGGTATACTGAACATGACTTCTTTGTCTCTTCTTATTTGGCATAATAAGTGTATTTATTACCTGAAAGACATGTACAGTATAGCAATCATCATTGGTTACATGTAATGGAGTCTTGTCCCGGCGAATTGGAGCCCTCGAGCTGTCAGTAAATGTAATAACCTGTGAAGAGAGGTCATGTTCAGTACATATCAATGAAATCTGAAAAATGTAGTGTTTAAAGTTAAACTTGGGAGTATTTTTTAACAGTTCTCATCTGATTTTTTTAAAGTACATACTGCTACTAAATCATTTTACAAACTAAATCTAAATTTCTATAAACTGACTTTGACACATGGTACATTGTGCTGAATTTAATATATTAAGGAGTAAAAATAGTATTTTGTGTGTGTAAATGAATATTTATTCCTTTTCTCTAAGATAACTCCATTAATATAAATGATCAAAATTATTTTTACTTCTATTCTTCCTTATCAATCTTTAGCATGTCTTCAATATAACGCAAATATACAGTTAATTGTATAATTTTTATCTACGTTTCAGTTTCTCCATCAATAAAATGGAAATATTTTACTTACTACTTAGTATAAAATTGAATTAAAAACAGTTATCTGTAAAACATTTTTAACTATATAATTTTGTTTTAGAAACAAAACCAAATAACTAAAATTCAAATTGACTTAAATAGTAATAGCAAATACATAAATAAAAAATACAATAGATTATCATCAAAAATTAATCTCCATAGCATCTTTAGAGTAGAAAACTTGAAGATACATAGATTTTAAAGTTGGTTAATTTGGCTTTAAATTCTGGTTCTGTTCTTACTTTGTGGTTATTTTGGGCTAGTCATTTAACCACATTAAACCTGATTATCATCATAGGCTTCAAACAATATGTCCATTGTTTTGGTGATTTCTCCAAAAATATAATTTATGTCATGGATATTATTCTAGAACTCTCCTGTCTAATATGGAAGCTACTCATCATACCTGATTATTTAAATTTTAAGTATTTAAAATTACATGAAATTGAAAATTCATTTTCTCTATTGCACTAGACACACTTCAAGGGGTTCACAGTGTGGCTAGTTACTGCTGTGTTGGACAGCTTAGATACAGAAAACACTTCCAGTCTCAAAGAAAGTTCTATTGGACAACATAGATCAAAGCATAACTATTATGAGAAAAATTTGTGTTAAAACATTTAGAAACACTGAATTAAACAAAGTTAAGCACATTTTTCTAGTGTAGCATATTTTGGAGCCTTTTAAATGTGAAATGTGGATATCAAAAAAAGTAGCTTTTTGTCATACTAATTGTTATCTAATAAATACCATTCCCCTACTTTTTTTTTCTTAAAAACACAACCCAAAATTTTATAATGATATGTGATCATGGGTTTTTTCTTTGTATTCTAAATTATTTGTAATGTGAATGTATTATATGCAAGAAAAAATGATCATTTATTAGGGGAAAAAAACCTTTGATAGCCTAGGCTAAGAGCATAAGAAAGTCTCAGTTCTAAAATGCTAAGATATATCTAGTACATTATTAGAAAGGGTTTAATTCCTGTTAGAAGAGTTAGACAGATGAGAAAAGTATAGTACCTCCTCATGTCCTTTCTTTTGGCTTGAACATGGTGTGTGAGGATAGAATGCTTTGAGCATTCCTGGGGCCACCTACCATGGAGGAAAGATAAGAAAACGACAGGCTCTGATATAGAACCCTGGTTTTGTGGTGTTCCTAAACCCTTCTGGAGTCATCAATCTTCAATATTTTTGTTAGGTGAATATTAAATAGCTTAATATCTCTGGAATGCTTATAATACATCTGGCATATAGTCCAGCCCATAAAAATGTTTGCTTTGTTATTATTTATGCCACACTTGGATGAGTATTCTGTTGTCTGAAATCAAAAGATTTTTATATATGATGAATTCTGTGTTACTGCCATAGGATTTTGTACTCAAATGTACTTGTCAGTGGTGTAGTTCTGAATGTCTTAAATATAGTCTGAAAAATTCTAAAAGGTTTGTCATGTTTTCAAACTTATTTGACTAAAGAGAACTGTTTTAAAAATTTAGGAACTTTTAGAAACATATATTCAGCGACATCCTCATAAGGATAATAATAAAATACGAGTACACCCCTTGGAATGTTTCTCCAGTTAATATATTTCAAGAAGAATGTCCAAACCTCTCTCTCTCTCTCTCTCTCTCTCTCTCTGTGTGTGTGTGTGTGTGTGTGTGTGTGTGTTAAAAGAATGTTTTTTATTTGATATTATAAATAAAACTTCAATGAACATTCATATGGTCATTTTTAGACATAAGTTTCCATTTTCTTTGGGGATAAATATCTAGGAGAAGAATTCATGAGTCATAGGGTAACCATATTGGTAAATTTAAAGGAAATTAACAAACTATTTTCTGAAGTAGTCACACCAGATAATTTTTCCACTTTCTTGAGCACTTGACACCAACAGTCTTTTTACTTTCACTATAGTAAAGAGTCTATATCAGTATATCATTGTGGTTTTAATTTTTTTTCTTTTCTGATGGATTATATTGACCAATTCTTTGTGTGCTATATATGTATTTATTTTTGAAATCTCTTTTTAAACATTTTGTCCATTTTTAACTTGTTATCTTTCCATTTTTATGGGAGTTCTACATATTTTTTTGGAAGACATGTAGAGAATATTTTTCTCTTAGATTATAATTTTACTTAGTGATATCTTTTATAGAGAGCAAAGTTTTCTAATTTCTAATTTTAATGAAGTTTAACTTATCATCTTTTTTCTTTTTATAGTTAATGCTTTTGGGGTCTCACATAAGAAGTATTTGTCCAAACCAAGATCACAAAGATTTTTCTCCTATTTTCATCTAGAAATATAGTTTTATTTTGTGTCTATGATCATTTTCAGATCGATTTTGCATTTGATGTAATATAAGAGTTTTTAGATATATGATAGATAGATAAAGAAATCAATAGATAAATGTCCAGCGACATATGTCCAGCACCATATCCTGAGAAGGGTATTTTCTCATTGAACTGTCTTGGCATCTTTGTTGAAAACCTACTAGAATCACTGATGTGCTCCACTGATCTATAGGTCTAAACCTTTGCTTAATTAATTTTGCCTTATTTACTATGGCTTATATTAAGCATTGACATCAAGATAGTATAACTCCTTTAATTTTACCTTTTTCATAATCATTTTGACTATATTATGTACTTTGCATATTATGTACATTTACAAACTTATTGTCATTATCTAACTCCTTTAATTTTACCTTTTTCATAATCATTTTGACTATATTATGTACTTTTCATATTATGTACATTTACAAACTTATTGTCATTATCTATAGAAATATCTGCTGAAATTTCAATGGAATAAATTGAATGTATAAATTTTGGGGGGAAGATTAGATTTCACCATAATATTGAGTATTCCAATCCATGAATGTGTATTATTTATTTGGGTCTTTAAAAAATTTAATTCAGCAGCTCTGTAGTTTTCAGTGTTTTGGTCTTGTATATATTTAGTTAATTTATCTTTAAATATTTTATATTTTTAAGATATTATTGGAAATATTTAAAATTTAATAATTGCTAATATATAAAAATAGTTGATTCTTGCATAGACTTAGCATCTATGACTGTTAAATTCATTTATTACTGTTTGGTTTTTTCATTTCCTGTGACTTACTGGTTATTTTTTAGAATACTAGGTCTTTGTAGAAGAGAATTTTTAATTTGAGTGAAGCACAAATAATCAATATTTAACTTATAGCTTGAGCTGCCTATGTGATATTTAAGAAATTATTGTCTATGCAAAAATAAGGGCTTTTGTTTTTCTAAATCTTTGTAGTTTTGAGTCTTAAATTTAAGTATATAATCTGTTTTGAGTAAATTTTTATATGTGGTGTAAAGGGAAAATTGAAATTCATTTTTTTGCAAGTAGATGTAATAATTTCATAATCATTTGCTGAAAATCATATCTTCTCCTTATTGAATTCTCAAAAATCAAATGACTATAGATACATGGGTCTATTTGCTAGCTCCCTATTCTGTTCTATTTATTTTTATAAAAACCTCAACACTACATTGTCATGATTCTTAGAACATTAAAATATGTCCTAAAATTCAGGAGTATACAGTTTACAACTTTTTTCTACTTTTATAATGTGTACTGGCTGTTTTAAATTCTTGTGGTCTATATAAGATTTAGAATAAGCTTATCAATTTCTATAAACATGCCAAAATCATTTTGGTTAGTTGTACACTGAACCTTTAGATCATGTAGGGAGAATTGTAATTTTAATAATATTGAGTTTTTTGTTTTTTTATTATTGGTTGTTCAAAACATTACAAAGCTCTTGACATATCACATTTCATACATTTGATTCAAGTGGGTTATGAACTAAGATATGGTATGTTTACATTTATAGGAATTCCTTAGCATTATTTAGTTTTCAGGGTCATAAAGCTAAAAAATGTTCCATGTGCTTGCAAATCTTTGTCAAATTTATCTGTGTTTTTATATATTTGATTATTTGATGCTGCTGAAGTAGCATTTTTTTCAATTTTACTTTTTTTTTTAAGAGAGAGAGAGAGAGAATTTTAATATTTATTTTTTAGTTTTCGGCGGACACAACATCTTTGTTTTTATGTGGTGCTGAGGATTGAACCCGGGCCACACGCATGCGTGCACACATGCCCAGCCCTTCAATTTTACTTTTGATTGCTCTCTGATATTAGACAGAAATGCTACTGAATATCAGTTTGTAATATAGTCTTTCTAATCTGGCTGCCCAGAATTCGTACATCCTCCCATTTTGTATAACCTCTAGGAATTATTCCACTTCCTGGTAATTGTTATTTCCTCAGTAGTTGTTCATTGTCTGGCTGCTTGGAGTCCCACCCTGTCTCTGTAGATTGATATTCAGCCAAAGACTCAAAGAAACCTTTATGTTGATTTCTGGAACACTCTCTTTGTGTGGTTTCCTCTTCTTTCCTTCTCTGTCTTACAAAATTTGTCTGTCTGGGCCTTCCTTCTCAGGCTCAGCTCTCGCCTCTCTTACCTCAGTGAGATTTTAAGTCTGGCCTCCTCTTTTCTCCATCCTCATTCAGAAAGTGCCTCTGGGCAGAGACTGTGGTGATTTGTCTTCCCTCCTTCATTTCCTTTCTCTCAGGGATCACAGTCCTGTGTAGCCTGTTTTCCAATATCTGAAAATGTTTCATATATTCTTGTTTTTTTCTCATTGATTGTAGTGAGAAAACTATCCTGGAAACAATAACTTGACAACTTCTGAAATGTTCACCACATTAACTAAGGGCACTGGGGTGTGTGTGTGTGTGTGTGTGTGTGTGTGTGTGTGTGTGTGTTTCCCTAATTGTGCTAAGAAGGCCAGGCTTTGCTTATAAGTTGTTCATTAACCACCATATTATGAGCTTGATGATGGGAAGATCAGGATCAAGTATTGGTGTCTGGCTGGCAAGGCCTTTCTTACTCTGTCATTACATGGCAGAAAGGGTGAAGAGAAAGAAAAGGGGGCCTAACTGACTCTTTATTAAGGACATTAATACTCATGGCTTAATCATTGCTCAAAGGTCAAAATGCAATCAAAGTTCACCCTGAGTTTTGCAAGAGACAAACATTCAAACCATGGCAATGGCTTCATGTGCACAAGGTATCAACTGTTCTGCCCACACCTTACCTATTTTTTTCCCACAACTATATTCTGAGGACTTAAAACATGTCCTGTAAAATTATGGGGAATAGCAAAAATATTTATAGACTCAATTATAAGTGGGCAAGATGGAATCTTCTATAATGATGACAATAATTATTTCCTCTTTTAGATGTTAGTTGCTATTTTAAATAAAGAAATTATTACTTTGAACCTCTTCAGGTGCTAGACTGAATTAATCTAAGGGAGGCACACTCCTTTTCCATGAGACATTAGGAATTGAAAGAAGATAATATCTAATTAATAAGTGAATTTAGTATAATTTAAGAAAATACTAGTCAGGTTAGATGAGGTTTTATTTTTTAGTTAAATAGGTAAGAGTATACATTTAAACTTCAGTGAATTCTATCCACCTCTAACTCCTTAAAGCACCCATTAAATTATGCCACTTTGAAGCTAAGAACTCATTTTCTCAGAGTACATACACTTTTGGCCTTGTCCCTAAGATTATATGGCAGGGAGTTAACATACATTTGGAACTTTGTATACCATGTTTAAATTTGAGGTTTAAATCAATTACTAAGAAATTTAATAAAACATACTCTATTTGCCGCTTGATATGTATATTTTCATGATGACCAGAAAACCAGGGGTATAAGCCTTATTGTTTATATCCTAAGGTAGTTGGTTCCCCTCAAGCTTCTCAGGTTTTCCTCCCACAGTGGGTCCCCCTCTTTCTGAACACTCTGTTCTCTTCTGCCCCATGAGGATTTTTGCATACATGCTTGTGAACACTCAGCTTATGTATCCAACCTTTGTCCATATCTTTTGCAAATAGCTGTTCTTTGGTTACCTCTCAGGCATTGGGAAGTCAGTAAAGTGGTGGATTCAGATTTCAGAAGGACTTTCCCAAGAATAAGGTCCACTCAGGCCATGGAAGAAGCTCCTCAGACATTTGGGTAGGTAATTCCTTGGCTTGAATTATGAGGTGTGATATAGAAAGGATGAGAATATGGCTTCTTGTGTAGACATCCCCCCTTGATCCACTAAAATCTTTTCCCTTAGAAAGGCATGACTCTAGAGGGCTAGAGTGGGACCCACAGCAGGGCCTGGGTCTGCTTCACTAGATTCTAAACATATGGAAAAATATTAAGAGTTGAGAATTTAAGCTATTCACACAGTGATTTCAATGATAGGCCTTTCTAGCCATTTGACTAACACTCAGTTCCCCTCTTATGAAGAGAGCACTATTGTTTAGGATAGCAAAGGTCCTGGCTTATAATCTGCATAAGCAAGATACTATTTCATTTAGAAGTGGCCACACAATATGGTTCTGCCCAATATAATAGAATCAAAATTGTTGTGAGATCTTTGTTCTCTTGATAAAATCTCTGTTCTCCCCCTGCTCTTTTTTTGTACTAGAGAGTGAAATCAGGGGTGCTTAACCACTGAGCCACATCCCCAGTCCTTTTGTATATTTTATTTAGAGGCAGGGTCTCACTTTTGCTGAGGTTGACCTTGAACTTGTGATCCTCCTGCTTCAGTCTCTGGAGCTGCTGGGATTACAGACATATGCCACCACACCCAGCTTGTTCTCCCCTCCTTGTTGCATCCTTCTTCTTCTTGTTTGGAACATCTATGAGAAATTGGAGATGCAGGGCTTGGGATGTGGCTCAAGCAGTAGTATGCTCGCCTGGCATGCGTGGGGCGCTGGGTTGGATCCTCAGCACTACATAAAAATAAAATAAAGATGTTGTGTCCGCTGAAAACTAAAAAATAAATATTAAAAAATTCTCTCTCTCTCTCTCTCTCTCTCTCTCTCTCTCTATCTCTATCTATCTATCTATCTCTCTCTCTTTTCTCTCTATCTTAAAAAAAAAGAAATTGGAGATGCAGTGACATCTTTATAACCAAAGTTCATAGAGATGAATTCACATAAAGATGAAAGTCACATAAAGAAAGTGACACAGAAGAAACATAGAGGATTGCTGGAACATTGATGATATTAAACAATTACATCCCCAGTCTTAGTTAAAAGAAGCCATTATAGCCATTATTTAGAAAATCTGAACAAAATCAGCTCCTAATGAGGTAAAATCAGTTAGTTTATATGATCTCTATTCTTCGAGTAACACATTAGTTTATACCAATAATAGAGGTAAAAGATCAGAATTGTGAATTAAATTTGTGAATATCTTTTTGTTTGTCTGCTAGAATTTTAAGTTCCTTGAGTACAGGGGATGTTTTATTCATCATTTCCCAAAGTAGTTTCTACATAATCTGAAACACAGTCACAAGCAGTAAAACGAACTTTTAATTTGTTTTAAAAGTTTGGGTGAAAAATGTTAACCTCTAAATACTAAGTTATTTCCATTGTGCCATAAATAAATCTAATCATGATGGAGAATAAAGCAATAGCCTTTTGAATTACAATGTGAATAGAGGAATACTTTATGGTGTTTAAATAGTTCTTGCATATAGGTTCTCCAATGTTCTTTAAAACAAAAATAAATAAACCTAAACTCTATTCTGAATTGTTTCACTTGCACTACTGAGAAAGCAATGGGTGAATGTTTTTCTTTTGTGGTGATCCCCTAACAATCTCAAAGAAAATATGTTAAATTTACAAGTGTTTAAATCACTTATTTTCATAAATTGAAAAAATATATATGATTTTATTAAATATGTTAACTATTGTCTGCAGAAGCATTCAATATTGAGAATTATAAACCATAATCATTTGTATAAAATTAATATCTTGGAAGTTATTTCTATGAATAATATATAGGACTTTAGTGAATGAACAGCTTATATAATGACATAATTTACAATCAGGCATACATCAACTAACTCATAAAGTATTCTTTAACTTTATTAGAGAGATGCTCTGTCCTTTATTCTTTTATCAACATCACATATAGATATGTATATATATCTATGTTACACTATATATATAAATATGAATATATATGTATACATATATATATATGAATATGTGATATATATCCTCTATCTCTCTATATATATACCTATATCTATATATAAGATCATCAATGTGTGTGGTGGCACATGCTTATAATCCCAGAAGCCCAGGAGACTGAACTAGAATTCATCAAATTCTAGATCCTTTTGGAAATCTGTCCTGTGTACACATGCCATAAATTCCAACATATTCAGCCTTGCACAATGAAAATAATATCAGCTCCTCACTGTATTCTGTTTCAGTTGACATCTGTGAGTTTCTTCTCTTTCCTCTTCCAAATTAAAGGTATCAGAAATAGTGTCAAATATTTTTTATTACTTATTATTTAGAAAATCTGAACAGAGACTATTTCTCTTTCAAATCTTTGGTGCTGTCTTTATTGAAAAATTGAAAAAGTTATGAACTGCTGTACTTACTGTTGACCTCAGAATTATGATAGCACAATTTGTTTTCTAAAAAATGTAAAAAAAATAGAAGGTTGGAAAAGAAGCATTGTGACACATATACATATATATTTGATATAATATGTATTATTATGTTAAATATTACGTAAAATGAAAGCTTAGTTGTTGTGATTGGCAAGAACGGAACATAATTGCAACATATGAGGCATAGCTAATATTTAAAAAATAACATTGATTTAATGATGCAATTGTCATATTTGTGACACTATACCTCATATACATGATATAAAAACATGTATCAGGGTTTTCTAGAGGTACAAGACCAACAAGATACACACACACACACACACACACACACACACACACACATGCACACACATATGTATAATTATATATATTTATACATATATGTATATAAGTATATATAAAAAGGGGACTTATTAAGTTGGCTTACATCAGCAGATGCCTAATAGTCCCACAATGGCTGTCTGCAGGCTGGAAAACTGGAAGAACCAGTAGCTGCTCAGTTTAAGAAGCCTCAGAACAAGAGGTGGCAATGATGTAGCCTCAGTCAAGGACAGAAGATCTGGAAACTCCCTGGAAGTCATGAGTCAGAGTCGGCTTTGGAAGAGTGAAGGAGCTGGAGTCTGATGTCCTCAGGCGATGGCAATAGCAATCCAAAAAAATGCACTCAAGAAGAATTAAGCTTGCATCTGCCACTGCTTCCTTGTTCCTCCAACTTGTGTTCCATCCAGGCTTCCAAAATATTGGATTGTGCTGCTCACATTTAGGGTGGTTCTCTGCTTTAGTTGGCTGTCCCACATGCCAATCATTCCTAGAAATACCCCCAAAGCCTTTTAATCTTAGGCATCTCTTAATCCAATCAAGTTGACAATTCAGTTAAGCATCACAGAACTTTTGCAAAAACAAACAAACAAAAATTACAATAAAAGACTATTTTTAAGGCCTAAACATATAAGTATTCACAGTAAATTGTATTAAAACTGAAAATGAGTTAAATCTTTTTGTAAATATTATCAGTTTCTATATTTGAACTTGTATTAGTTACCTGGCCATTAAGTTTTCATCATTCTAAATTAGAAAGGGAGAATCCCGTCACTTGCCAAGGTTATTTGTTAATTCATTCAATAAACATTTTTGACAGTGACCCTATAGGATATGAACCCCATACATGAAATAATGCAGGCAGTAGGGGCTCAAAGCAGAATGGTCAATTCTCAGTAGGAAAGTAAAACTGACTTTTAAACTGAGTCACAGGTCAAGATGTTTTAGAACTGAAACAAGAGGGGATGCTGTTTCAGTCAGGTTTTTTTTGTGTTTTTTTTTTGTTTTTTTTTTTTCTGCTATGACTCAAAGATCAACCAGAACAATTTTAGAGAATGAAAAGTTTGAGAGCTCACAGTTTCAAAGATCTCAATCCATAGACAGCTGACAACATTCCTTGGGGCACAAGGTGAGGCAGAACATCATGGAGGAAGAGCGTGGTGAAAGGAAGTGGCCCACATGATGATCAGGAAGCAGAAAGAGAAAGAGACTTCCCTTAGTAGATACAAAATATAAACCCCGAAGGCATGCCCCCAGTGACCCCCCTCCTCCAGCCACACTCTATCCGCCTTCAGTTACCACTCATTAATCCTACTGATGGGTTAAGGCTCTCATAACCCATCGTTTCTCCTCTAAAGCTTCTTGTGTTGTCTCAGGAGCTTTTTGGAGACATCTCATATCAAAACCATAACAGAGTCTTAATCAGAGTGGAGGTGGTAAAGATGAGCAATGAGAGGTGCATAAAGAAATATGGAGTCAGCAATTGATCCCACTAGAGGTGAGAGAAAGGAAGTCTATGATCTAAACTTGGTGAATCATGCTGCTAATTACTGAGAGGTAACCATGGAGACAGTAGATGGTGAGTTACCTTTGAGTTTTGTTCTTACTTTTTGTGTGTGTGTGTGGTGCTGGGGATTAAACCAAAGGCCACTCTACCACTGAGCCACATCCCCAGCTCTTTTTTTTTTTTTAATTTTGAGATAGTGTTTCTTATATTGCTTAGGTCCTCACTAATTTGCTGAGACTGGCCTTGAATTTATAATCCTCTTGCCTCGCCTCAAAAGTCACTGGCATTACAGGTGTGCAGCACCATGCCCAGCCTAAGCTTTGTTGAATTCTAATGGCCTGAGACACATTTGAGAAGAGATCTAGGAGGCAGCAGTTGTGGTCAAGTGTGGGGCTCAGGAGAGAAGATGATTCTGCAGCTAGAAGTCTTTGGCGTAATACATATGATCTCTGAAGCCTTGAGAGGGGACAGGCTCTCTTAGGAAGGGTGTATGAAGGAAGAAGACAGGAAGAACAAAATGGCCAATGACTTCATTATTCTGGACAGGCAAAGAGCAACAGAAAAAAGGACCTCTGAAAGCCAGGAATTAAAGTAATTGTGTTTTGTTTCCTGAGTTCTTTGGAACAATTGAAAGATTTTCTGGTGTGATGACTTGATCAAAGTTTGGTTTCAAAGGATTAATTTGAAGTAAAACTGTGCTGAAACCAGAAGACCCATTCTGAAAGCAACTGACAATCTGGCAATAAATGCCCTGGATCTTAAAGATCTGGAGAGGGCATGGGGCTAGGAGACAATACAGTGTTGAATTCTATAGGACTATAGAATTCCATGTCTCTAGGATTCTATAGAGAACTGGGGGGATATGGGGAAAGGGTGAAGTGAGTGGAAAGACAGTAAGCAATGATGTAAGAGAATACTGAGTTTGTAAAGAAGACTGTAGAAGAGATGTTGGTTAAGGTTTCAGTAACAGTCTGCAATTGAGGGAAGAGGGGGCACCCCGTAGTCTCAGAAACCTGACCAAAACTCTGACCTGAGCTCCAGAGAGTTGTCAGAGATGGACATGAAGCAAGTCAATAACTGACTCTGAGAAGGTATCCTTACAGCAATACTGTCTTCACTGAGGTCTACAGAATGATAGGAAATACTGTCAGGAGAAGTGAAGTACTTCATGCTGCAATTATCATTGGATACCCCTGGTCTATACATAAAATATCTAGATGGAACCAAGAGTTAAATTATGCAACAGTTCCAAACTTCGTACAATTTCTTTTCCTTATGATTTAAAAATTATTTTCTCTAGTTTATTTTTTCTTCTTAATATACTGTTTTAACCTGTGTTTGGCATTTCAAAGAAGTTTCTCAATAACACAGTGACTAAGGACAGAATCATCCTAAAAGCACGGCTAGCCTCCAACCAAGCCAGCAAAAGGCTACCAATTTCCTACTATCACTTCGGTAATGCATGCACAATGCCTAATGTATTATTAACTATTCAAAATGTACTCTGAGTCCTGCGGGTTCCAGAGAGCAAGTATAGCAGCCTGCATCGTTTTGCAAAACACCTTTCAAAACTGACTCCCAGTTTTGCCTTACCTGCTGACATTTAAAAATAACTGAGTTGTTTACTTTGTTTTCATTTCTTGGAACAAATAAAAGTAAAAATGATACTGTTAGCATTTGAGTCCTAGAGCCACAGTTGGAGATGCAGTTTTTGTTGTTGTTGTTGTTGTTGTTGTTTGTTGTGTTTTTTTTTTTCTTCACTTTCCTCCTCGCTGTATATTTCATCTTTTTAAATAAAAGGTCGTCATTTTTGTTGATTGGCCAATTAGAGGAGTTGGTGCCTGCTACCTTCTTCTAAGACTTGATTCTATTACAAAACCTCAGCCTAATGCTCCTTCAGTCTTGCCCTAAAGAGACATAAAAGGATACACTTGCAGTTAAGTCTGCCTGCAGATGAAGGAGCATAAACCATTGATCAGAATGCAAAATGCTGAAATCTGAAAAGGAATCCAATTTATTTTAAATAAAACTACTCTGTTCTCCAGTGACAGATTCCAGGGTTAGACAACAGAAAGGAACTGACAGCAGATGTTTTAGAGCCGAGACACAGAGAGACTGAGTAATAGTATAGAAAAGAAATTGCTTTGAACTTCACCCCTGCTTTAAATACTTCAAATCAATAGGGTCACAGAGCTCTTTAATAGAGTGAGGAGGTCTTGCCCCAGCAGATCTGCACAGTGACAAGTTGATGTGCGTCCTAGCAGCAGGGTCATAAAAATGGCAGGCTTCTCCCTGAAAGGGGGCTTTGTGTGAACAGGGTCCATTTGGAGTGACTCCCCTCTACGGCCACTTTCGAGAGCCAGGCCCTAATAGTCTCCATCTAAATGGGACTGACCTCATGAATTACCTCAGGAAACTTAATCTATAAACTGGCTTCTTCTTATGCAGACTGATGAATTCTTGTTTATTCCTAAATGGCTGTCACAAGACCTATTCATCAAACTCTTAAAGGGAGGAAAGGAGGCTTACAGAAGGCAGCTTGGAGCACAGCACCGTTAAATAATCATTAGGTTTCCTGGCTGGTCTGAAGACCCACTCCAAATCCACAAAGCTGGTTTCTTTTTTATTTTTTTTTTAAACTATTCATCAGAACTGCATTTAGATGAGATTCTGACCTGATAAAGAAAAAAAGAGTGCTTTTTGTCACTATCAGTTTCATGGCTGTGTTCTTTCTCTTTTGAGAGTTTTTTTTTTTTTTTAACAAAAGTAAAAGAAAATAAAGGCAGATGGCCAACTCTTTTCAATATCCGTTTGCTTTATTTGAGCAGTTTAATGTAGTGAAACAGAGTGAAATGTTGCTACTTGCTAAATGGTAAACAACACCATTACCCAGAATTCTGCTGTAGATTGGTACAAAACAGGGTGCTGGTGATTAATTAAACTGTTGTTGTAATTGTAATGCATGATACATAATAGATAGTGTGCCATGTATTTTAAAGGCAGCAAATTAGCAAATAATAACTTTCCTACATAGTACATCTCTATTGCTTTCCACTAATGCATAAATAATCAAAAATAAAAGGCTATTATGCAACTACCTAACAAAACGAATGTTTCTGATGTTCACCAATCTGTAAACATGTGCTAGTCAAGCTACACATGGTGGCTGCTCTGGGTCAGATGCCCCTGGAGGCAACAGGAAGAATTTTCTTTCCAGTGGACTTTACAAGGTCTGTTGCATTATAATATTCCCAGTCCGAATCACAGTCATGCATGCCATGATGTTGTATGTATATAGTATACATATAGGCATACACTGCAGTAATACCTCTACAAATAGCTCTTACAAAGAAAACATGAAAAAGCAATTTTGTGATACCATGTTCATGTTTTATATACTCTGTCACTGTGACAATTTTTCACAAAATGGGAATGTCACAATGATCATTTCTCATTTCCAAGTCTTTCTACCTGAAGCTCTCTAACATTTTGAAGGGATGGGGGGAGAGCCCCAAGAGTGAAAGGTTATCACACCTATTTCTTGTAATCTTGTAATTTCGACTTCACTAACCTCTCACTGGGCTTAGTTTGCTTAACCTCACAAACACAGGCTCCGCAGAATCCTAAAATGGAAGGCACTGAGCTCAACCTCTGATCCAGTTGAAATCATAATAAAGAGCATGCGTAGTATGGCAAAAAAACAGTTCCTCCCCACAACAATGTCAGATGTCCAGCCCACCCTGATGATAAGGCCAAAATTAGCACCCCAGCAGAACATGGGACCTGTGTTACAGAAAATCTAAACATATGCTAAGCTTTCCCTATGACTTTCCTCTTACTTTTTCTCTCAAAAGTCTCCCTGCCCTGGGTAGCCCAAAACATCTACAAGCCATTATCCTCTTATTTCAGGGAATCTGGGAAATTTCAGTTGTGAGACCCCCAGAGTTTCTAATTTTTGCAATTTAATAAACTTCCTTTCTGTTTGATTCCAACCTCTGTGTCTCAGAATTTCTATTGGCATATGTTGGAGCCAAGGACCCAGATGCCAGTTGACTGGCAAATCCAAAGGCAAGAGAATAGACCTAAGGAAACATAATCAAGGCCAAATGGTGCATAATGGGCACTCATTTGGGATGACTGAGATAAAAATGCACAGATGGAAAAGGGGGGCTCGCGTGATTTCTGTGAATATGAGAAACTTCCAGTACAATGTCCTGTTACTGCTTCCCCTGTTTTGCTTATACTCAAAGAGCAACCTTGGATTTTTTCCCCTTGATCAGCTTTATTGAAATATAATTTACATACCAAAAAATTCTTTTTAGGGCACAAATTAGTGATTTTTTAATAACTTTTCAGAATTGCATAACTATTGACACAATTCAATTTTAGAACATTTCTCTTACCTTCCAGAGTCCACATACTCATTTGTTATCAATCCCTGTTTCTACTCCCAGCCTTAAGCAAGCACTAATCTACATTGTTTCTCTATAGATTTGCCTTTTCTGGATCTTTGATATAAATGGAATTATGCAATATGTAGTCTTTCATATTTTGCTTCTTTTACTTAGCTCAGATTTTTTGATGTTTATTCATGTTGTAGCATGTGTCAAAATTTCATATCTTTTCATAGCAGAATAGTATTCTATTATGTAGATATACCACTGTTTCTCTACTTACAAACTGATGAACATTTGGTTTGTTTCCACTTTTTAGTTATTATAAATACAGTTTCTGCAAATAATCATGTATGTGTCTTTATGTAGATATATGTCTGCATTTCTCTTGGATGGATTTCTAGGAGTGGAATTTTTGGATCCGATGGTAAATTTACCCAACCTGAGATTTTAAAATAATCTCTTTCCAATTCAAAATTTTGTTATAAAAACTTAATGTAACCCATATGGAATTGAAGACCGGAACTGAAGCTCTAGTTCGTTGTTTGTACTTTTCTGAGGCTTGGAGATATTGGGCCTGCTTACATGTCTATCATTTCTACCCATGCAGCCACAACCACAGTCAAGAAGAGCATCTTAGCAGAGGGAGCCCCCACATAGTCCTGGTGGCTTCTCTCACATAATCAAAGGCAAGAGACAACTAGAAACAAACAGCTGGGACTTAGTTAACATTGCTGTTTAGGTGATTTGGATTAGCAGACTTAAATGAGGCAGATGATGTTTTGGTACATAGTAGTAAGCATCCAGACAAGTGGCAGAACCCCAATATCTGCAAATGAGGGAGGAGTAGGAACTGATGAGAGTCTATTCCTTTGGCTTAGTATCATGCCATGAGAGGAGGATGGGTGAACTGCAAGATCAGTTTCCTTCATGTAGCGCTATTAAATGGACTTTTACCTACCAAATGTCAGTAAACATGCCCAGGAGGTAAAGGAAGTCAGTGACTCCCTGTTTCCCAGCTAGATCTACCATTTGTTCCTGATGATAAAAAAGACCTCAGCTTATTCCATTGGTGAGGGGTTATTTTCAGATACATGGTTACCTTGATGCTTTCTACGACCTGTCTTCCGTTTGGAGTGCTGATAAACCACATTCCATACCACTTATACTCCCTGTAAATAAATATAAATGATAATTTCCCTAAGTATAGTCTTGTAAAACCCTGATCAATGCAATAAAGCAAAATGTAGTTGATTGCTGCCTGGCATATAAGTAATGCATTTCAACACTCATTGTCCTCCTTTAATAGTTCAGATAGCATTTAGTCAATAAGGACTTGGAAAGCGTGTGCGTGTGCTTGTGTGTGTGTTAGTCTTCCTTTCTTTGCCAGACACAAGATGCTCTCTGTCCCTCAGGGAGCTGCAATAGACCTCAAGAAATTAGCCAAGTGAAACAAGGACATCCTGGGAGGTGAAAGGAGTGTAAACCCCGCAGAGTGAGCTTCCTAAACTTCTGGAGGACTCAGATGTTTCATGGAGCATAGAAAGTTCCTGGTGGGAGATGAGAACATTATGAACAAATAACTCTGTTTGTGCAGAGTATGTGCATGTACAGGTTCTGCCTGCTTGCATTCGCTTCTTCTATGACAGCATGATTTTTAAAATAGCATTAAGGCACAGTGATGCCTTTCCTTACAAAAAAATTGCTCATGCAAGTGAGGTGGGTTGTGGAGCAGATTGTCCTGTGGGACACACATGCACATAGATTAGTGCAACTGGGCAAAGAGCAGGAGTGCCTCAGTCACCCTGGTAATGCCAGGTTTGCATTATAGGGGTCCTTCTATGTAGCCCTAGCCAAGGACAAGGATGTACTTGGGTGAAATTTCGTGCCAAAATTTTTAATGAGTTTTATTGAACTAGTTTCATTTGTTTTATTCATCCTGGATAAATCCTCAGTTGCCAGCATCTGAGACTCACAAAAGCTACTCTAAAGAAAAGGAGACTTATATTAATGGTGTGTTCAAAATAAAAAGTGGAAAACTATCCAGAGCCCAGGAACTTCTGTAGACCTGTGAATTATGGCCACAATAAGATCTGGGTGTGTCTATCAGCTTTTGGTTACTGGAACAGAATATCTGAGAAAAGAGAAAAGATTTATTGGTGAGGGGCTCATGGTTTCAAAGGTGTCAGTCCACAATTGCTTGGCCTGTGTTGAGACAGAACATTATGATGGGGATCACGCAGTGGAACAAAACTGCTCACCACAGGGTGCCAGAGAAAGAGAGACACAGAGAGAAGGGGAGAGATAAAGAGAGAGAGAAAGAAAGGAAGGGCAATCCCAGGAACAAAATGTACCCTTCGATGGTATGCCCCCAGGGACCCACTCCCTCCATTTAGGCCCTACCTACTAAAGTTTCCACAATCTTCAAATAGTGCCACCACCTGGAACCAAGGCTTTGATACATGAGCCTTTGAGGAACATTCAGAATCAAAGCCGTAACTCAAGTCCATAAAACAATGAAAAATGCACTCAGTCTATCTCTAAGAGTCCCAAAGTGTTGACTGTTATTAAATAACAGTCTACTTTGATCATACAATAGTCCAACATACAGTAGTTGCACTATACAATAGTCAAACAGGGTGCACTTTTCCACTCCAGAAGGCAGGAATGAGAAAATAGCAAGGAGAAATTTGACCAAAGCAAGGCTGGAACTGATCAAGGTGGACATGGAATGCTATAGTTTCATGTCCAACATCTGGGGCATACAGTGGCAGGATGTGCACTCCAAAGGTCTTGAGGAGCCCCACTCCTATGGTGTTTGCTTTCTTGGTGCAGCTGTGGATGAGCTGGGGCACTGACACAGATGTCATCAACCTTGGTATGGCCTCTAACTAGTCTGCATTGCTTCCATGGTTCCACAAAGCTCTTAAAATTTTCTATCACACACTTGTTTGCCTAATAGTCTCTTCATTTAAAAACAGTGGCTTTCCATGGTTTTACATTATCTGAAAAAAAATTCTAATGCTTCTTCTTATTAACTTAGCTAATGAGATGCTTTCTAAATGGAAAAATAATTCAAAACCCATGCTAAACTTAAATGAGTTTTTAGTTGTTTTTTTCCTCTTAATTTAAAAAATAAGAGCTGTTTTTCTTTAAAAGATAAGCCGAACTTTATATTGAGGTAATTCAAAAGAACTTGTACTTGGAGGTAAGATAACTTTAAAAAAAATTCTAAACATTAAAAAAAAAGTAAAACAAAGCAACTTCACAGTTGATGTGAACCCCCATCAGTGTGAAGGGTCCTCTCTGTGTGTCCCACAAGAGCCTTGAAGAGTCAGTGACGATAGCAGCTTCCGACTTCCACCATCTCTGAACCCCAGAAGTCTGTAGTATGGCAGCAAGTGTTGCTCATCTTGGTCTTACTGGCTTTGAGAATCCTGTTTACAGTGTTGTTAGATCTGGGTCCCTCTTAACTATGTAAGTCGCTCACTGCAGAGTGACTTTCTTAGTGTCATTGATCTACTTGAGGAATATCCTTTCCCACTGGGAGAAGGAATGATTGCTTACTTTTATCACCTCTCTGTGGAGTGAGATACCTCTCTTCTGGAACTTTCTTCCCCAAACAATTCTAATTTGTATTCATTTTTGTATTATATTTTATTGGGCTGATATTAATGTTGCTTTGATCTATTTATTGAGAATTTCATAACATCGTGAGCTATTACAAAATGTGAAAAGCATTTTATTTGATTTGTCTTCTAAACTCTGAAAAGCAGAATGAAAGTCAAAAGAGCATGGAATAAAAATAACTTGGGAACTAAGTTTTCCTCTTAATTATTAGCTGATAATTTTCTCTGTTCACACACTTGCTAATGCAACATCTCAATCGGTAAATATTTTATTTAAAAAGCATCTATTTAAGTTGTATCCTCTTTGATTAATAAGAGATCTTATCAACAATTTCTTTATCTTTATTTTTTTACTGAACATTACTATTAATGTTATTATTTTATTGCATTTTTAGGCATTATAAGAAACGACCTCTCTATGAAGCTTCACTAAATTCAAGCTTTACGTTTATTTAGATAAATATAGAAATTATAATTGACATTAGTTTGATGCATTATGTTTTACAGAACTGTTTCAAGTACAATATGATATCAGATCCTCAAACCAATCATTTGAAAGAAGTAGGATGAGAGTTTTTGAGTTTAAATCCATTAGAGAATAAGTGTTGAAGCTAAGGTAAAAACTCAGGTCTCCATTTTCTGAGTTTAATACTCTTTTTTTTCTAAGCATCAGTATTATTGAAAAATAGCATCTCATAGTCAGGGAGTATCTTAACAGTTACCAGCTCAGTCTCAGCCAAGAACCCAGTATATAGTGAAAGTTATATATCCCAGACACTCTAAGGAGTTATCAAGGGAATAACGGCTTGTGTTTCCATTACATGTGTGCAAACTCATCATTTTCATCTAAGTTGTAATCCCAGCATGATTTCCCATGGATACTCTGGCTCATCTCTCTGTTCCCAACGGTCAAGTGTTCAAACACCAAGTAATGAGAGTAAGCCAAATACAGTTCAGAAAAGAAATTTGCTCTGAAGAAATGTAAGAACCTTGTGCCCCACAAGTCGTTGCCCAGAGTTTTAACTCGTATTGACAAGTTTTATCATACTTTTATTGGATTCCCTACAAAGCCATAAAATGTATCTAGCAGGATGCCAATTTTCCCTATTTGCAACAATTCAGGCATAAGTTATAAAGACTTTTCCAAGAGGAATATGGCTAAGAAGTCTCCCCCACAAAATTTTGCATTTCTTCCCTGATGGGGTCTTTGAGGTCTGGGAGACTTCAGGTTTAGACTGAATAGATGGACCCCGGTACACACACTTATCTTACAGAAACACAACCCAAGCAACCTGTAGTTCCCTGTATATGATTAGTGATAAGGTTAATCAGATGTAATCAAAATATGAATTTCCATATAATGAATTTGTACTTCTTAAATAATAAAAATTCATTGCAGAGAAATACTTTGAAATGTTAACCAACTAATGTATATTTCTAGTGCTTACCAGGGTCCTTGTTTTTTGAGGCTCAAAAGCTTAAGTCTCTAGTACATGGAAGAATTCATGTATTTAAACATAAATTATGAGGGAATATATGATTCAAAAGAGCAAGTCTTCTACACTCTTCCTCCCTAAATTTGAAGACTTGAAAACAAGTATCCTAGATTGGGATTGGTAAAAGAAGAGAACATAAAGTTAAGCAAAAACAAAAATGAGTAGATAATGTGGACACTTGAGGAATAGGGTCTCTCTCTCTCTGGTTCCTCCAGCTCCTGGAAAAATGGCCTTTTAGGATGATTAAATATGGCAGCTTGTGAAAAGGAAAATTTAGGGACAAGTAAATTGAAAGTTTAATTTTATAAAGCACAGCAACCCTTAACAATCTTATAATCTAATATAAAACATGCATTGCAAACAGTATGCACCACAAAAATAAGTGATAGGTGGTTGAAATTAGTTCTAGAATTGGTTGGACCAATGCTTGATAAAGGATGACGCATGGAGTAGATTAGAATGAAGGATGGAATATTTGAAAAATATAATGTCTTTTATTGTCTTAATCTGGCCACAATCATCTTTTACTTTGTGAGCCAATGATTAATTATGCTACCACACACTAGTTACTAAATATTAGGGGGTTTTCCCTCTATATTCTTCTCCACTACCAAACTAACCAAAAAGTAAGAAAATTTTGTCAGTTGGAGTTTTAAGATATAAGAAAGAGAAGCAGAATTTAGCTAACTTAAAAAGAAAAAAAGGATCTATTGCAAGATTATGGGGAGGTTTCAGGATCAAAGCAGAGGCTGAAAACCAGGAAGAAGAGGACAGGAGCCAGGTAACTTCAAGGGAGCACAGGAACGTCACTACAGGAATCCATGACAGTCTTCTCCAGGTGCTGCTGCAGGATCTAGTCACAGGCACACATACTCTTTCTCTGTCATCTGGCATGTGATTTGTATTTCAAGGAGAGAAGTTGGTTCACATGTCCACCACATGGGTAGGGGATGGACAGGGTTCTTTGACTGACAGTACCACCCAGCTTTATGTAATGGTTCAGAAGAAATGTCCCCCCAAGAAACCAAGGATCTACCATCCAAAGAAGGAGGAATTGGTGTTACAGAACTAACCAGTAACATGTGTCCCTGAAAATGCTAAGGCAGCTCAACATTTGTGAATCAACAGCCATGTTTCCTGTGATACCTAAGTCAGTTGCTCTTGTGTTTTTCTCTGTGTTTTCTGGTTTGAAGTTTCCATTTGTGCAAAGGATGTCAGAATTGCTCTCAAGTTCCAGTTGACTTTTAGAAGAAGGAACAACTTAACAGATCCTGAGATGCTAAGACTGAATCTGAGCCAAAGATACTAAGTGCTGAACATTAACATTTGGCTAGTGACCATGAGGTCCCCCGTTTGCCATAACAAGTGGATCGCTTCTTAAAAGAGAGAGTGTACATCCCAATCAACTTGGAAAACAACTCCAACACACCCATCATGGAATGTGTTTTTGTAAATATTTTCTTCTAACAGAATGTTTTTCGGTTTTATGGGAAATTGCTACCTCTCCATTCATCACCGATATCGTCACCAGGAACCTAAGAATTTGAAACATCTCAATCCTCTCCATTTATAATTAAGATAACCATATGTCTAAAGTAGATGATATGTCTTGCGTATTAAACTAATTAATCACTTGTGCTAATGACCAAAGAATGAAAGATGGGTAATTTTCATTACCATCTAAAATTTTAGTCAATATGTTGTTGGTCTTTTAGATGGCCTAAAGACCTATCAACTATTTTTTATGTAGATGTATTAATCACTCATTTATTTATACCATTTATTAGAAACCAATTATTATGGGGTATTCAAAGCTCACTTAGGGATCAATTCATTTGAAAAATCAATTACACAGTAAGATTGTATAATGTACCAATTAGTCTAAGTGATTTTAGGCTTTTGGAAACTATTTGTAATTTACAAAATATATCTTACTAGGTTAATAGAAATCATATATAAATAATTCAGCACCTTGTATTATTACACATTACTTCTTTCAACAGCACTAGATATGAATATTAGATATGGGGTATGGAGAAGGCTACAGCTTATAATTTCCTCTTTCTCTCATTGTAAACAATACTTGGGGGTAGGTGATAGACATAGCACCTGCTATGAGCTCCAGTTTCTTCATGTAATATAATCTGGAGACATAAAACCAAAGCAATCGGTTCCAGGTCTGGCTTGATCACAAAACACAGACATCTATAGGCACACGCTCAAATGGACACATCACATATACACGCTCACAGACACACAGAGACCCTGAAGGAGCCCATCAGAGGCCAAAGGAGTTGACTCTCAATGATCTGTGAGTCCATGCAGGTTAAATCCAGTCTGTGGAACAGTGTTCTGTTTCAATTTTTCTCTTTGTCTTCATTCACTATTGTATTCTCAACTACAACTAGCAAAGTTCATTATGGTCATTGTTCAGTTGTTTCTTTTCTTTCTTTCTTTTTTTCCCTTTGGAGTTAATAAATATGTGAGCTCAGATTTATTTAAAGGTCTTACTTACTTTTATCTCATCATTTATGACATTGTTAGTCCTGTTTACAATGTAATGCTTTTTCCTTATATGCACTATTCTGCTTCAGGTCATGAAAAATAAAACTCAGATTTAATCAGTGTGCATTTTTGTAAGTAAATCACGAAAATTGGAAACATAGACTCTGTATAAAATATATACTTGTAAACTTCCTAATGTCATAATTTTGTTCATTAAGAAAATTATAATCCCAACCTAGAATTTATTTGTTCAGTTAATTTTATAATTGCATACTCTTTTCATCTTTAAAACTATTCTGAAAATATTGACATCACATGAGCTTTTTTATTATGGTAAAAAAAACATAAAAAATGAAATTTCTTATCTCAGCTATTTTTTAAAATTTTCTATTTGTTTTAATTAGTTATACATGACAGTAGAATGCACTTATATACTCTGATATATCATACATAGATGGGATATAATTTCTCATTTTCTTGAGTATACATATTGTAGAATCACATTGGTCATACAGTCACATACATTCATACAGTAATAATGTCTGTTTCATTCTACTATTTTTCTTATCCCCACATCCCATGCTTTCCCTTCCTTTCACTTTCTTAAGATAAAAATATCAATGAATGGGCTATATATATAATATATAAATATATTTTTATACATAAAAATATATAAAGTAAAGGAATTGTGTCCAACTACAACTAAAAAAAAATTCAATGAAAAAATTCAGACAGTTTAATAATGTCATTTTATAGTGGTTCCTACTGTGCCCATTTGTTTTTAAAGAAATGTAGACAAATTAATTATTTAGTTTGGGCACTTTTCCTTATTTTTTCTAATTGAAATACTAATGAGAAATGTATAACAAAGCAGGTGCAAGAGTCCAAAATCATCTACAGGTTGAGTAATCAGCTGGTGCATATTACAGAATATGTCCTCTCCTGTCTGAATACATGAGCCCTATAATGCCTCACATCTTTTTTTTTTTTCCTCTAAAAGGAATGTACAGTGAACTGTAAGCTATAGTCAATTTGTAAGAGAAAGTAATACTAGATTTATTCAGTGCATGATAAAAACCACATGTATGTCGAAAACAAATTTCATGCTCAGAATCCATGACATTCCTGATATTGCTCAGATATTTGTGTGAAATTCCTGGAATCTTGAATAATTTAATCAAGTTAGAGCAGAAGCTACTGTTAGACACATGGGCCTTGGCACTAATTACTATACCCCTTTGATTTGTCTTTAAATTTGGGGTACTGCAAAATACTCCAAGGAAACATTTAGATAGATTGTTGGCAATCAGAAAATTGAAATACTAGTAAAGTCATTTCTGCACATTACATTTTTTTTCCAAAGCATAATCTTTTTTATTTCAAAATATATCATTTTGTCATCCTTATAACCTAGAGAGCAGCAAAATTTCATTTTGAAACAGTAAAATTATATGAGGACAAAACAAGTCTTAGAAGTAAATGTTTATATTCACATTCACATATTTTTAGAATTGGTGTCATTTATCACAAGCAATTAGAAAGCCTTTTTGGAAATTCAATCAACATTACTTTCCTACTTAGGTGCGATTCGTTTGCAGAGTTTCAAGGGTTTTCTGTGTGCCATGTCATAAGACTGGTTATTTCTTTTTTTTTTTTTCCTTCTAAAATCATTGACAAGAATGACAATGGATTGCATATCTCCTAGTGATACCACAGACATGCTGGTGCCATCCAGTCCCAAGGAGATTTGGCTCATGTCTTAGAATGTTTTTTCTAGAATCTTCTTTCTTCAGGTGAGACTTTCTTTCTTTTGGCAGGTTATGGTTATATGGATAATGTTTAAAAGTTCCAAGGACCAGCATTATGGGGAGGAAAATAACCTATCATGAGAAACTTAGGTTAACAAAAATGAACAACTTCAGGATAAAATCATGCCTTCTACAATGCTAGCACCAAGGAAGCAGCCACTTTTCATGACTGCTTCATAAAATAAATAATTTATCCTTAAAGAATAATAATAATAAGAGTAGAAAGAAGAAATTCCCTGGCAAATTAAGGAAATGCAGGTTGTCAGTATTGGCTTCCTTGTGCTTAAATGTCTCTATTATATGAACATTTGGTTTGTCTTCCATACAAACTTGTCATTATGATTCCCAGAACATGGTTATAGTGTCCCTCTCCAATGCTTTGAAGGATGAGTGGCAGGGGACTGTGGAAAGGAATAGGAGAGAGGGGGCAGAAGAAGCAAGAAAGAGGAGTCCCAGTTCTCAACTAGCAGAAACTGTAGCCTTTGGAAAAGAGCAGCTTACCCAACTGCAATTAGGAGAAGTGGCTAGCTCCCTAAATCAGAACCCGCTGCAATCAGCTGAGCTGGGAGGGAGTAACATTCAGCTCCAAAATGTCATGTTTATTATCACAAATTTGGTCAGATGAAACATCAGAAACCTGACTATGAGTAATTCAGGTGTAGGCAGATGTGGCTGAGTCGTCAATATGTAGATAAATCTGCCCATTACTGAGAACAGCCCTTCCTGGGGGCAGGGGATTTGGATTGGTGACTTCCAAAGTTCCTTTTCAGTTCAAAATCCTGTAGTGTTCTGCAAAAGACTTGACAGATGAAAATAGTGAGAGAAGATAAAGAAATGATTCTTGGGATTTTAAATGGATATAAGAAACTATCTTCTTGTATTTGCTTGCAGGATTTATGAAGTTAATAAGTTATTGCATATCAAAAGGGCTTCAAGTCATTGTTTTCTAAATTCTTGGATATAGGCATGAGAAGAAATATACAAAGAGTTTAAGAGCATTTTAGAAATTATTTTCTGTATTTTGAATGAGTATGATTCCGACTTAAAATGAAACTTCTAAGTCTTTTAAGTTGGTTTAGTTTATTTTGAGTAGCGGTCCCAATTCTTAAAAGAATGACAGAAATGTTGCTTTCCCTTTCTCCCTTTTTGGTTTATAGTTCAGATCTGTACTTCCTCAGCACATCAAAAGATGGAAAATTATGCTCTGACCTCTGGATTAACAAATATAAATACAGGATGCTCAGTTAAATTTATATTTTACATTTAAAAATGAATACTTTTTTAGTATGCCTCATGCAATATTTGGGATATATACTTAAACAACAACAAAAACTTACTGTTTATATGAATTTCTGGCCTATGCCTATTCTCTGTTTCTGTGAGTAGCTTGACAGACAACACTTTCAGTACAATTTATCTACCTTGATGACCAGAATCTAATGTTTTTCAGACCCTCGTGCTCATCAGAGACACTATGACCTCAGGCTTCTCCTGGACATAAATCATTTTGCTTCTGGTGACAAATCTTAAAAGTCAGGGGAACTAAAGATTCTAGTGACAGATATAAAAACACCCAACTAGTTGTACTGAATGTCTTGATAAATCCTTATTGCTTAGAATTTTAGGTGTCAGGGAAAGAAAAATCAATGAGTGTGTGTGTACCAAACCTTCCTCACTAAAGTTTGGCAGCTGAGATCTGAAGCCCCTAGAGTTGAATCCCAACTCTGCCCTAACAAGCTATAGGAGTAGAAGCAAGCTTGGTCCTCTCTGAGCCCTAGTGCCCCCGCTTTTGGAGATAACAACAGACAACGATAGCTACTCAAGGAGGATTAAATGAAGTAAGACACATAAACTACATAGCACATTCATTGTAACAGCTATTTCTATTACCGCTTCTATCATTGCCACCTCTAGACTGTCACTAATGTCATGTGTAAGGCTTTGTGGTAGACAATGTAAAACAGTTGTTAAAGAGCTCACAGGCTGTTTTGGAAATAGACCAGCTCCTAAAGAAATAAAGAACAATGAGAGCCAGTAGGTCCTAAGTGCCAAATGAGGGCTACAGATGGATAAACTACAGGAACTCAGAGGAGGAAGGGACATTGGCCATATCCCTGAAAGCACAGGAGGATATAATGGAACATCCTACCATTTTTCTCCTGGGAACTCTCCTCTTTATAGACACCTCCTGGTGCAGATAACTGATTACCTTCTATAGCTCTACCAGCTGCCTCTGTTTCCTCCACTATTACATGTAGTGCCTGAGGTCTCCTTACTGGTGGAGATTGTTCTAGAATTGCTACTGATCACTTCCTCCAGGTTTTATCTGAAAGCGGTTGTTTCTTTCTGCATCTTTCTCCCCAATTTTTGAACCTCTGTTGATCATGCTTCAATCCTTTTTTAATACGTGTGTGTTTCCCTGCTTAGCTCTTTTCTGTCTTTGTTTGTGGGTGTTTCTTTGACTCCTTTGTATACTTACTTTTTAGCTCATTTGTACAAATAACTCCTGTTGCTTATTCTATTTGAATATTTGCTGCTCATTCCATGTGAATATTTTACCTCTATAACAATCTTTTCCCATAAATTAATAAAACAATATAGTCTTTCTTTATTCATCAATATATAGCTCTGAAAGAATATTCTGGTAATGGGGCATATTTATGAGAATATTGGTAAGACTGTAGTCTTAACCCAACAATGAATTCATAAAATTGGAATTCATATAAATTAACATTGTACTGATCCAAAGTAAGGTTGACAGAGGTCCACTCAACTAAATTAATGTTTCCAACTTAGCTGAATCATTTGGCAAGATTCCTTGGCTGACTCACATGGTTCTCCCCACGGCCTTGCCCTGTGAAATCTCTCTTTCTCTTTTTTCTCATTTAATGGCATCCATTGACCTGCTCTTGGCGTTTTGTGAAACCACCATGTATCAGGGACCATCAATGGAGCATCAGAGAAAAATGAGGTGTCAGGTGGTGGGGACTTGATGGAGAAATGTGGTGGGATCTTTACTAAGTTATCAACATAGGAGTTATGGACATTTTTTTCAATAAGACAATTTATGTAACCTAAAGAATATTGTAGAAAGTAAGATTTTCAAGTAGTAAAGAGCAACTAAACCTTTCCAGAGAACCAATTAGGTGTCTGTCCTCATGGTTCAAAAATGACCAAATGTATGTCCCACTTTTCACTCATGTTCTTGCATAGCATGAGAGGATCCTAATGATATTAGATTAGCAAATTGACCTATTAAAGCAAGAGACTTGTTTTACAAAACTAACAAATCAGTAGAACTGGTTTGTATGGGTAACTCACATTTTTAGAAAAAAAGATTTTAAAACACAGGATGGAAAAACATAAAGTGTGAAGCTCTGCTTGGGGAATAAAGAGGATTTGGATATTAATAAAAAATAAAATAAAACCAATTCTCAAATGATAGTTTTAGAATTGAGTATCTATTCAAAGATAAGCCACTTTCCTTATATGTTTTCATACCAGCAGGATTTTTCAAAGAGGATAAAAATATCTACAATTCATATAAAAGTTTCTCATTTGCAAAGAGCTATTCTTTACATAAAAGATGAATGGGGCAGGTTCCACAGTTAGAAGACTTGGGTGTTGATTCAGGTTTTACCATTTTCAAGGTCAACAGTTTTCTCAAGTAAAAAGATGGTATACCAAGACCTCTCAGGATTGTTAAGGGAATTTATTGAGTTTGACTAATACATTTATCCACTGGGACTGGTATGTGTCTAAGGAATTAATATATCAATTATCCAAGTTATATAAAACTAATTGCCATTATTATAATAAAGTATACCCACTTTGCAACAAAAAGTAATTTTCTCACATTTGTCTCTCATTCAGAAAGTTTTTCAATGTAGCAGAAAGGATTTAGTTTATTAATTAATTACTTACATCTGTATACCTTTTTGAACATGTCCATCAACAAATATTTTCTAACAGACAGGCACAGTGGAGCAAGCCTGTAATCCCAGCAGCTCCAGAGGCTGAGGCAGGAAGAGCACAAGTTCAAAGCAGCCTCAGCAACTTAGTGAGACCCTGTCTCAGAATAAAAATATTTAAAATGGGCTGTGGATGTGGCTTGGTGGTTAAGCATCTCTGGGTTCAAACCCCAGTGCCAAAAAAATTTTTAAAAATCCTAACAGATTATAAAATGGCATCATTGAATAAAATATTTCATTACATAACTGTGAAATTTTTATTTCACAGCATAATATAAAAAACAAAAAGCACATGACCTCAAAAAGTAGGACAAATTTTGTGCTTATATCTGTGAGGACAGACTTACCTATATCTAAAGTAGCGTCCCCGATGACTGGTTGATGTCCAGGTGATACGTTAAATATTTTTAGTCTTACTCCTCCCTTAAAGTTATACAAAGACATTTTTCAAAGCTGAAAAAAGTAATTGGTGGTTATATCATTTATTCTCACTACAGTTTATCATTAGAGAGTCACTATTACTGTTATTTTCTCATGGGAAAAATCTATGTTGCACTTTTGTCCCCTTCCTGAAGCAATACACATAATAAAGTCACACAGAGCATCTGTATTAAGAATAAACATTCACATCTCATGAAAATTTCTGTATCTTGTACCTTCCTGGTTATATCTACAAGTTATGAAATATCTGGGTAAAAATTAAAATGTATTAAATTTAAAATTATTCAGAAATTTGGATATATCCTTTAAATTGTTTTATTGGTGAATTAATAAATAATTAATTAATTATTTTCAGTTCAAAGAAGCCTCAGCAACTTATCGATACCCTGTCTCAGAATAAAAAAATGATACAATTTCAGAAATAAAGAGCATGTTTACATACAGATATGTTGGGTTATTGATCAATTAGTAAATGTCCAAGCAATTAGTTGTTCATATTGGTAATTGAAAGTCACCAGAAGGATCACCATTGCTGATTTTTCCATATTCTTCAAGCTCCAATATAGCTCAACATAGCATTATTACTAACTAATCCTGTGTCATCACAATGTTTATATTTTGTTTGCATTTATTTTGACTGTGTGGTATTGATGGAAGGCTAGACATACAGATCCACAGAACAGAATGGAGAACCCAATAATAGGCAAACAAATATGTTCAATTGATTGTTGACAAGCATGCAAAAGCAATTTAATAGAGGGAAGATAGTTTTTCCAATTAATTATACCAAGCCAATTAGACATCATAGATACACACATACACACGTACACTGAACCTCAGCCTGTATTGTGCTTTATACAAGAATTAATTCAAAATGGAACTAAGTGTAAATCATGAAACTAGAAAGGTCTTAGGAAAAATATTGGCGAAATCTTGGGGTTGGAACTAGGCAAAGTGTTCTTAGGCTTGACATCAAAACCACAATCTAAAAATGGGAAAGTTGATAAATTGGAAACAATCCAATTAGGAAATGGGCAAAAGGCATGAAGAGATTTTTTTTGAATAGTATATACAGATGGAAAATAAGCACATGAAAAGGAGTTGAATATCATTAGCCACTAGGGAAATATAAAATAAAATAACAATAATATGTTACTATACACCTATTAGAATGACCAAAATATAAACAGTGCAAAGCCAAGAAAGGAGGCTAGAGGCTGGAGAAACTATTATTTTCATATTGTTGGTGGGAATATAAAATGGTAAATCACCCTGGAAAATAGTTTGGCAATTTTTTAAAAAAGTAAACATGTAGACTCTATACTACCCAGCAATTGCACATTGGGGCATTTATCCCAGAGAAATTAAAACTATGTTCATACAAAGCCTATATACATATGTTTTATGGTAGCTTTGTTTGTAATATTTCCAAACTGGAAACTATTCTTCTGTCTTTTAATAAAAGAATGAATAAACCAGGGCACAATCATACTGTGGAATACTACTCGACAATGAAAAGGACTCGTCTATAATGCATCCAACAAGCTAGATGAAACTCCAGAGAATTAAACTGAGGGAAAAAAATTCCCAAAAGTTATACTCTATATGATTCTATCTATATTACATTCTCAAAATGATGCAATTTTAGAAATAAAGAGCAGTTTAGTAATGGAGTAGGGCTAGGGAGTTGGTAGTGATGGGAGGGGAGTAGGTTTGATTATGAAAGAGCAACAGGAGGAATCATTGAATTGATAAAGCTGTTCTGTATCTTCACTATATCAATGTCAATATGCTGTTTGTGATATTATGGTTTTGCAAGATAATACCATTAGGGGAAACTGAGTAGAGAAATTTCCCTTTATAATTTCTTAGAACTGAATTTGACATTACAACTGTTTTGAAATGAAAAAAAATTAAGCTTTAAAATATATTGCACTGAAATATTTATCATGGCTCCTGAGATTACAGAATCCCTTTAAATTTTACACCTGAGACAAGAGCCTTTCTTGCCTGGGAATCAGAATAAATGTGAAGAAATCAATGTGACTGTCACAGGTTCCTAAGGAGATCTTTGCCTGTTTGGGGTGATAGAGGAAAGAGGGTGCTTTAATAAACACTTAGGGAAAGAAGACAAAAAGATTGATAGTGGAGGGGACCAGAAAGCACAAAAGATGTAGGAAAGCTTTAAGAAACAAAGAGCTTAGGAACAGAAATCTCCTTCCAGCACTTGTTGGGAAGCAGAACGAGATAAGGGATATTATGCAAATGCAGATATTTAGAGGAATAAAACAAAACAAGGTTTTCGGTTGTTTCCTTTCCATCACTCCCACCCCCCTGCTGCGAATCTTGCCAAGAGGAATCTTGGAATGCTAATGTCGCGGTATTTGACACAGCGAGTGATAATTGCACAGTGGCCGATTGATTTTTGACTCGCCCCTTTGCAGATCAGCCCCATAACTTTACATTCATTCCAAGCCTCAACGAGTTGAGCCCAGCAACAGCAGGGCCCACCTTCACCCATCAGATAATAAAGTTTAGTCATGCAGCTTAAAATAAAATAAGCAAGAAGCAGATGGCAAGAGGACAGAATGTAGTGTATTTAATCTGCCCATGTTTGCAAGGAAGCAATTGTCTTCTTAGCTCCAGAAAACAGAGCAAGGCAAACAATAAAGCTTCTCTTTCCTGGGCACATATGACACTGTTTACATAGGTGATTTGGAGTTTGGGGTAATTTGGATCTCATCTTGATGAATTCTCTTTCTTGGAACCCGGAAACCAAGCTAGCCTGCTACTGCCGGTGGCAGGCAATCAAAGAGAGGAAGAGGTTACAGGCAAACTGTTCAGTAAACAATTCTGAACATAATAATCATACCCAAGTGGAACTAGGACCTGGGGTGGTCATCTATGATAAAAGAGCTGTCAGTGCAAAAGAGCAAGTGTTAAATAGTTCAGCTTGAACTGGTCGCCAGTGGCCACTAGGACAAAACAAGGTGGTGGGCAGCATCATGAGATTTTATTCCAATTTGGCTTTTGAGAGTCTCTGCAATGCTGGAGAAAGACCACAGAAAAAACATGCCCTCTGAGAGGGCTCTCTGACACTGAAATTTGAAATTGGCTTGAGCTCTTCGTTCAGAATTTATTCTTACTCCAGTTCAGATGGTGCCTGAGCATGTTTTAATGATGTGTCTATTAAGGTCTACTGCTGACTGCCAGAGAGTAGAAGAAAAGAGTAGAAATCCAAGTGTGAGAACGAGGTAGAGCTGAGCAGTTAGAGAATGAGAAGCTGTGGGGAAGTGAGGAGAGATGCTAGAAAGAAACAGAACATGAGGTTTGGTATAGTTATTTCTTCCATTGTGTTTGATTGTGTGATAGGAAACCATTCATAAAATCTGCATGTTTTTAAAAATAATGCATTGAAATAAAAGGAACCTGGGAATGGCCAAGATGAGAACTGGCCGTGCTTCTGACTCCCTGTCCATGGTCCTGCATGTTTAGGGGAAGTGGAACCCATGCAAGAGCAGCCAAGAGATGCCTGGCTGTCTCCTGCTCTCATTTTCACCTACCTCATTTCTTCATCCACTGGGTCACCTGGGTTGGAGCACTAAGGTGAACACATTGAACAAAACAGCCACATTTTCATTGTCACAGAACTTACTGTCAAGTAGGAGAATAGACATGCATCAAAATGCCTGAAAAACAAAGATCCTCCTTGCATTCTCTAATTTCGGAGTGTGTTTAAAGGGTTTCCTTTGAGAATCAGTGATCTCAGGCATTCAGGAAACTCAAGTATGGGAGCTCCTAAAGGAGATTTTCTTTATAAAAATATAAATACTGCCAGGCCTGGTGGTGCACATCTGTTAATACCAGTGGCTTGGGAGGCTGAGGCAGGTGGATCATGCCAGCCTAAGCAACAGAGAGACGCTAAGCAACTCAGTGAGACCCTGTCTCTAAATAAAATACAAATAGGCCTGGGATGTGGCTCAGTGGTCAAATGCCCCTGCGTTTAATCCCTAGTACCCCTCCCCACCAAAAATATAAATACCAAGTCTATAATTTGCAGTCTGATCGGAAAGCAAATTATGAGACATTCTAAGATGGGCTTTGGTAAATCATAGTTTTCTCATGGACATTTAAAAAGGAAATTGCCCAAGCTGCAACAAAAGGAGAGATTGGAACCCATCAAAGTGCCAACCATGCAGACAAAGGAAGTAGGGGGAGCTGCCAAACACAGCAAGAAGAATGAAGCAGACCCTTGAGGGGTGCAACCCCGAGTCCATTGGCCTGAGCTGAGAGTTTCCCCAGGACACTGGACTTTTTAGTGCTGAAACCAGTCATGTTCTTGGCAAAGAGGGTGAGTTGGTCACCCTACTAGGAGCTCCAGGACCCTTGCCTCCTCTTTGCACTTGGTTCTGTGAGACACTCTTCTTTCTGCTTACACTCAGTTGATTTAGGATTCTGTCACTTGCAAAACAGAATCCTTACTAACAAATAGTAGTATTTTCCACTTCCTAAAGTATCTTTGAGGACAAATCTTTGGGACAAATCTTTGGGACAAAGTAGATGGCACCCCCTTTTAGAGAGAAGAAAATGGGCTTGGGATTCCAGAAAACTTGACCATCTCTTGTGGCTAACAGGGTAGGCAGCGAAGCTGGGCCCTCAGCTTTCTATTACAGGGGCTTTGTGCTTCTAGCAAGGTTCCTTCCCAGTGGACGGTAGTCTTAGCATATTGCAGAACTGGATTCTGCACTGTGCAGACTGTCCATCAGTCACAGCCTGCACTTTTAAACAAATTTGCACCCACACTTCTACTGCTCTAAGTTTGGGAGTCGTGTACACTTCCTATACCCTACATTGTTTAAGACTCTACCATTGTTGCCTCTTTTCCCATCCACGATCTTCATTGTAGTGTCACTATATCAGAAAGTGAGGAAAGTAAGAGTAACCAGAACTCAGAGATTGCCACCTTTGGGGATGTTACAAACATCTGCTTTAGTCCTGAAGGCAATTGTATGATCTAGATTTTATTTCTTTGTATAAATAAAGCATTGGAAGCACAGATGGTAGAAGCGTCCTGTCCAAGATCACAGAGCTCTCATGCAGTGGAACCAAAGTTCAAATCCAGAGTTTCTGACTCCAAAGCTCATTCTATTTTTTCATATTTAAATCAAATTTCTGGGTATGTAATCCCACTGTTTGGGAACATGCCATTTGTTTTGCTAGGAGAACAAAGGAGAGTATGTACAGATTCTCAGGACGGAGAAAACCCGGGAGGGACATTAGGGACCCTGGGTACCAAGTCCCAGGGCTGCCCTACATGACATAATCTATAGTTTTTAGAACAGAACAGGTCCCTGATAAAGGGTCATTTTCCATTTACAACTTATTTATACCCACTTTGGAATTTTTCCCTTCATGTATGTGGAAGTCTCTCAAAATTAGTGTTCCCCAAAAGGAAACATTTCATAAAGAAGATGATAGAGAAATAAGCAAGATCTTTTGTTTGATGTTTATTATTTTATTTTATAATAGGTGCTTCTTATAAAATTACAATTATTAGAAATGCAGATAAATAAAATCAATCATTGAAAATCATTCCAATCTGCCTCCCCCCAAATCAACGCTGTAAAAATTTTGCTATTTATTCTTCCAGGTTAAACACACACACACACATACACACACACACACACACATTTTTGCCGAGAATAAATGCATATAAAAATGGTTTTGTACAAGTTTATTTTCTTCTTAATAATAAATTATGAATATCTGCACATGTTAATGAATAACTATATATTTTAATAGCATAGAGAATTAATCTTTATCCAGATAGATGCCAGTAGTTAGATTTTTATCTGTTGTCTTGTCTGCCCCCTCCCCCATCTCCAAAATTCAGACCCATCCATGGGTGATGCGGTGTCTGATGAGCTGAAGTATTTAGTAAGCTAATGTTCACTGTCCACAGCAGGAGGCCCGCACAGCTTGGCTGATGAGAAATGAACTGCCTGAAGCGATCTTTTAATGGCAACTAATTTCCCATATTTGATTCTCAGCTTAGCCAACTAATATCTAGTTCAAGCGTGACAAGGCATTCACAGTTCCTTTTGAAAGTTCTCTATCTGAGAAGCCAAAGGATGTGTTCAGGGCCATCGTGACCTTCTGAGATCTTGTCCTGGCTACTTCAGACTGAACTTTGATCAGCCAGGGTCAGTGATCTTATAAAAAAAAAAAAAAAAAAAAGGATGGATGACTATATAAGACCTTTCTTTTCTCTCTTTCTTTTTTTTTTTTTAAATTCTATTTTCAGATAAGTTAGTGATGGGAATTACTGGCAACAAAGTTCATAAATGTCAATTAAGACTCTTCATATGTAAAGAAACCATATATTTAACTGTTAGCATTTTCATTTTCTTTCTGTTTCCTCCAAATGGTTTTGTATCAATTGGTCTTTTTCATTCTTAATGCATTTAAGATATCTAATATGTATTAAGCTCCTCCATCCTTGACTTAAACAAATCCTATTACTCTGTGATTCTATCCCATTACACAGTGATTATTGAACAGAGCTCAACTTAATTGGATATGATCATGTCCTGGTATGTAGAGTTATACAGGAAAGTTAACTATTTTTAGCTGTCACCAATATTTCTATTTGTGATTCTATTTTATATTTAATTTTTAAAAATGTATAGTTTCATTCATATTGTTTTTAAAATGGCTCTAAAATTTCTAAATTTTCAATAGCTACAGAATGACCCAATTCAGAGAATCTGTGCATGTACACACACACACACACCCCACACATACACCTCACTTTTGGGTTTTGTGTTATCAGAGCAAAATGTAACCTTCTACTCTCTATTCCCTACCTTTGTTTCACATCCCTGATTTCTGGGAGCCAGAAGTTTGAATATTTTTATTTTGGACTAGATTGCCATTTTTCAATTCCAAGGCAACCTTACCACTTTGTTTACACTTCAGGAAGAATGGCAATCTTGAACAATACTATAAATCATTTGCAAAAGCCCAGTCTGACATAGAAAGCATTGTAAGCTGCAAAAAGAGAAAAATGTCAGCAGGCTGTTGGGGACACAATAGGCCTTGGGTGCTCATTCCAAACAGACTAAAACATGAATGTGTTTTGTGTCCATGAGACAATTTTGCACAGCTCACTTCTGGGAACTTACTTTCACACAAAATTAAACCTGAGTGCTTCATTTCAGGTGTTTAGGAAAAACTGAGATTATTGTTTGCCTTAGAGAAAGGTCAGTTCGGAGACCCTTCCGTTTCAGCATTCTCCTAAATTGCCCGTCAAGTTTACCTACTTTTAGACTCACTGATATTGATTCATTGGCAGAGTAGTTGGCTACCACGGAAACTTTTGCTCTTCTACGAAACCTAAGAAATTTCTCTAGACAATACTTACCTTAATGCAGTGAAAATCACATCACACAATGGTTTTGGCAGTAGGGTCTGCAGACCACGGGGGCTGAATCCCAACCTCAGTTTTGCCACATTGTCTTACCATGAACTTGGGAAATTAGGTGGCCTTTCGAAATCTCAGTTCTTCAGTCAGCAAAATGAGAAAATAACAATAACTATATCATAAGGCTGTCTTGAACAATAAATTGTATAAAGCATGATCTAAATTCTCAGATCAATGCCTAAAACATAATAAATTAGTATTATAGAATAGTATTAACTGTTGTAGATACTGTATTAATATCTTTATTATATTGATAATTTCAAAGCTTAATCAATTTAGGCAGAATTTTTAGGAAAAGGATTCAGTTAGGTCATAAAATCTAATTCACTAAAATTCCATCTCAATTAGATGATAATCTCATATCTAATTTCTACCAAAAAATCAGTTTGTAGGCATTAAAAACCTTAGGACAGCTTTACCTTTCTGTTTCTGTGTTTGCTGGGTATGGGTTAGTTTGGTATTAAGTTGGAGTTTATTATAATCTTAGATGCTTTTTGGATTTCTTTGCTTTTGTTTTTAGCTGTTATTATTTAAATGTGAAATTTCCCCAAAAGTTCTCATGTTAATGCATTTAAGAGGTGAAAAGTTTGGATGGTGAGAACTGTAACCTAATCTACTCCATTCTAGTTTGAATGGACTGACTGGGTGGTAACTATAGACAGAAGTTAACTGGGACTTGGCAGAAGAAGGTGGGTTAGTAGCCATATGCTCTTGAAGGGTTCATCTTCTCTGTGGTCCCTTCCACTTTATCACTGTTTCCTGGCCACCATAAGGTGAGCAGCTTTCCTCCTCCACCCCCTTCCACCATGATGTTCTGTCTCATCTTGTACGCAGAGCTAGGGAGTTGACCCACCTTGGACTGAACCTCTGAAACCATAAACCATCATAAATTTTCCCTCATTGAAATTGTTCTTGTCGGATATTTTGGTCACAGCAATGGAAAGCTGATCAACTCATTAGCTTATTGATAATGACAAGGAATTAGATAAATTATGGCTAAATAGTATCCAAGATTCCCATGGAAAAGGAGGATTGGCATTATATACTTTTATAGTCTATAGGGTTGAATTATTATTTGACAAACTGTTTTGCTTTTTCCTTGCTTGGTTAATGTGGTAGCCATTAACCCTTAAATTAAAAATAGTTAAAATTAAATGAAATTCAAAAATCAGTTTCTGAATTCCCACTAGCTACACCTAAAGTATTCAAATAGCCCCACATGATTAGTGGCTATCATATTAATCAGTGAAGATGATCCATCACCACAGGAAGTTCTATCATATAACGTGACTTTCTAGGTTGTGAGTAGAAAATGAAGAAATTCCAGGTGAATTGAGGCTTAATGTGTAGGTCTTCTCTACTGTGTCTGACAGTATTTATCCTACTTGGGCTAAAGTGACCTGATAATGTGCTTATTTTTCAAGTTTAGAAGACTAATCCAGTTTTGACCCAAACTTTGGACCACAAATTAGCCTAAATGGGCTTAATCAGGTCTGTAAGAAGTGAGAGAAATTGTCTTGAAGTGTGATTGTGTGGAAAATGACTCCAATAGTTGGGTTACTTATCACCTGGGAATGAGAGAGGCGGAGCCCATGTTGTCAATCCCATCTGGTAGAGGAGGGGACAAAGTATTGAAGACAGACCAACACTAATAGATGTTGGTGAACAAGGTTCACCTTTGACCTATGGTGAATATCATTTACTTAGTATTCACCCTTCTAATAAAAGATACAATGAGTAATAACCAGATTCAGTTTCCATTTAAACAAAATTATTACTTCCATTTTGAAGAATTGTGATTTGGTGTTTTTAGCTTCCTTGTCTGTTTGGATATCTGGAATTCCAATAGTAGCTACACAGAATTTAAACCAAATTTTCTGATTACAAATTATTAGTTTCTCCCAAAGAACTTAGATGTGTTATAGCTTTAATAGTAAATTTAAAATAACAAATATCCTCACCAGTGTGGTCAGAAAGTATATTTTCCTCTTGGACTAATAACATATCTTTCATTAGCATGAATATACTACACACACACACACACACACACAGAGAGAGAGAAACCCATAATTTTAATAAGAATGTCACAAATATAATATGACTATAATCATTTTATTTTTCAAAACAGGGTACCATGGATGCAATGCAAAATGTACATTTGTTGTATTATCTCTCTCAAAGCTCACCTGGCATATGCCAATCAGGTAATTGCTTGTGCAAACGGATCATTAGGTGCACAATTACCTCATTTGAAACACAAATTCAGGGCTGAGTGGAAGCAGTCCCTGCATGTGCAATTTTGTGTGTACTAATCATTACACCCAATATGGAAAAATTAGCCCTTAAATTCTTTTCCCACCTATGGCTTTCTGTTTTTTTCCACTGATGGCATTCATTAAAATCAGACAAACATGATGTGTTTTCTGGACATAAACAATTAGTCACTTTCCGTCATGGCGACTTGAGTAAACATATACATAAAACCGAGTTGTGTATGCAAACTTACCCTCATTCAATCTAGGCAGGGTAGTTCTTCCTTTACCCCAGGCTTCCACTGACATTCTATTTCATAACTGTTTGCATGGAAATGATGAAGGCTTTATTTTATTTTATTTTTTCCTTTCCAAATACATTTGGCAAAATCTTCCAAGCTGTCTCCTTTATGGCAGAATATTGTCCCTGGCCCATTTATATGCTAATTACTGAAGTGTTACCTTTTACTGACAAGTATTTACATGTTAATTAACTTTGGGAGGAGGGTTAGGAATACTAGTTTGCCCTGTTTAAAGTGATAAAGGGGATGCTCTTTCCTTTCAAGAAGAGAACAAAGACAGTATCATAAAAGGAAATTATTTAATTACCTCTTCCTAAGAATTAGAAATATGTTTTCCAACCTTTCTCTCTGTGGAGAAATTTTCCAGATTGTGACCAGAGGCACGAAAGGAGCAGGGAGTGAACATTCTTCCTTTTAATCTGAATTCCAGGTGAACACAACTGGTACAAGGAATCTAGGTCAGTGATAGGGAAGAAGAAGAAAAAGGAACAAAATAATAGGAAAGAAAAAGAAAACCTGAGCCTGGAAATAGAATATTTTTAATTGGAAATACTTGAGAAAAAAACTGATTCCATGATATGAATGAATTAAAAATATTCTCTTGACCTCTTATTTTATTATACCACGTGTGTCCTGGCCATCACTGAAAGGAGGGAAGTAGGACAGTTGTGATAGATGGTGCAATGATTATACTGAAGACCAGACATGACCAAAGTAGGAGTCTGTATTGTTAAAAAACTAAAACAAAGGGTACTTTAAATTTAAAGAGAAAGAGAAATCTTTGCCATTACATCCAACAGATCAAAGAAGAAAAGAACCAACAAAGTTTATCATTGTCACCAGGTGGAAGGGTGCTGGAGGGAGGAGATGGCTGAGTGATGATTGGTACTCATGCCCTCTAAGTCTTACAAACTCAAACTCCATCTTTGCCCTAATGACATTCATAGAATTCTTTAAAATGTTCAGTGATTGGTGGATGCCAGCCACTGGTGGGTGCCCAAGGTTTCCTGACTTTATCATCCTCTGACTAACCTACCTATATCCACTTGGACAACAAAACCTGGAGATTTTACCTATTCCCTTTCTTTAAAATAGTTCTTGCTCTCCATTTCTATAGCCTGTGTCAACCCCCCTCATTTTCCTCTTTAATGTCATTGAAAATCTCCTAACTGGTCTCACCAGTGATACCTCTGCCATTACTGGTGAGTTCCGTTCCCTTACACATTGAAGTATAACATTAGAGAAGCATATAAAGAAAGGTTTATTTAAAAACAAGTAACATAGACTTTTGTTGGGAGGGAGAAGGGGGTCATAGCTGGTATTATGAATCAGAAGCCATTTTTATATGTTCTAGGCTTCCTTTATTCTCCTGCTCTCTTCTCCTTATCTCTCTTCTTCCTGTGTACACGACTAGGCCTAGGAGATGTCCAGGTGGGATGGCGGAAAGGTGAGGAGCAGATGGACAGGAGAAGGGCCAGAGGAAGGGCTGGATGGAGCAGCCCTGGACACATTAGTTAACAACATTTACAACTCGCTGTAGAGAGGGACAATTCCTGGGATAGGTTACCTTAGCAGGTTATCTTGGCAAGGGTGGAGAAGGGCTCTGAAGGAATTAACATCTCAATTCCTCCATTCTCTGGATCTGCCTGTCAAATTCTGGCTTCACCTGATCTAGCTTGCCTAATCTCCAGTCCAATTTTTACATTCCAGCCACAGTGATTTACTAACTCCTCACCTTCTTCATTTATACATTCAGCCAACGTTTACAGGAAATTTTCCCTGTTAAGGGCTCAATGCAAGGGGTGTCTAACATGAGCACACTTGTACCCTAAAAAATTTGAATGGATTTGATACACAAGTGACATACCTATTCATCTTTCATAAAATTTAATAAAAATATGCTGTCATTAATGAACTTTAGAGGCATTTTAGGTGTCTAGTTCTATAGAGAAAAAGCAATATTTGTAATTTTTTATAAATGTATAAAATTAAAATTTAGATGTTTCTGCTTTAATAACAAAGATTTGCCCAACTGATAGACATCATCTTTAGTGAAGTTATCACATAGGAAAATTGAAAAACAGACAATTACTTATCATCTTTCAGAATTTCTTTATTCTTCAAAAGGGAAGTAGTAAATGGTATAAAGATGGTGAGGTTGATGTGGGAGATAAGTGGTCAACATGGAAAAATACAGAAGGAAAGAAGATGATGAAGAAAAAAAGATAAGTTCCCAGAGTTGTGTGTGTACTGGGGGAAGGATAATGAAAGGGAGACAAAAAAAAACACAGAGAAACCAGCCCCTCCCCCCCCCAAAAAAAATCTGATTTCAAAACAGGGAAGTAGCCTCTGATAGAGAATGTGAAGAAATAGAGTAAATATTTTGTGTTCATTAAAATGTGTGATAATAGACACCATTTTGCAACACAAGATGGATATGTCCACTTTGAAAAACACTTTGTTGCCATTAGGAAACGTGATATGCTAATAGCATTTCACTTATAAATCTAAGCATTGCATGAAATCTCAAACTTTTGATTACTGAAAGAGAGCTAATATCAATATTTTATAGAAAGAAAATAATTTTCTGATAGTGTTCCACACAGAAGAGCACTAGTGCCCCTGATTTTTGTTTGTTTGTTCATTTTTTTGTTTAGATTTTTTTTTCTTTTCACATTTTGTTTGATCTTGAGCCAAAAGAAGAAAAAGAGTCTGGGTGCCAGAACTTGGAAGGATAATTAGGGCTTTTCCTCCAACTGGCTGGCTGCAAGCAGGCAGCCAGAGCTCTTTCTCTAGGAAGTAGCAATCTGTAAGAGAAGAAAGATCAAGTGTTTTTTAACTTCTGTTTGTATGCCAATGTGACTCTAACTCTTGAAATATTTATACTTCAAAGGGCACTTGTCTAGACACAGAGTGATCCATAGTCAGAAGACACAACTGTCCTCCCCAAGCTTGCTGGAAAGTGAGGGGCACACAAGCTCCCCATGTGATAGAAGTACACCAATTAACCTAATCGCCTGCCCTCGTGGGGTTTACAGTCTGATAGAATTATACCTACTGTGCTTTCTTAAAAAAATCTTGCTTTATTAATGTATGTTTTTAAACAGGAATTATTACTAGTTATATTGGATTACAATAATTAATTCTAGTTTAATGGGGAAAAAGTAATTGGGAGAGCAGACAGTAATTTTTCCTTTTAATAAAAGGAGTAAAAAAGCTGTCTGGAACTCCAAGTCCTAATTAAGCCCCACCTCTTGCCCTTGCATTTGTTGAAACAGTATTCTATTTGAGACAAGTCATTTTCAAGGAGAAAATTTATTTATATATGGTGTGGGAACCCAAATCTAAAAGATGAGAGTAAACGTTACAGGAAAACACTCTGTGGGAAAGTTTTATATTTGAAAAAGAAAAAGTTCATTCTATGTCCAATCAGTAGTCCCGGTAATTATTGGTTATGATGAAGATGCTAAAAGATATGAAATTAATGAATAATTGTCCTGATTTTTAGTAACATGGTTACTTTAAGGTATCTATTGCTCAAGTCTTCTATTGTTTAAAATTTTATCTCCTTTTCTTTTGAATGCTAGAGTTAATGACTGAAGTGTTCACATCAGAATTTTCCCCTTTTATGTAGCCCTCTCCAATCCCACAGTTCACATCCACTTGAAATACACATAATTATAAAAGATGAGAGACCAATTATTATCTTCTTTCCACCCCCACATCCTCACAGGTGCCTGGCTACTTCAAGAGTGTGAGCTAATCACAGAGAAGACTCATTCTCAGTTCAGCTGCCTCATTTGATCAGCTCAAGACTGAGTCCAACAAAAGTGCTCTGTCTAATGAAACTGATTTTCATTTTTCCTCATTAGTTTACACTGGATTGAGACTATCAAACAGCAAGAGAATAAAGGGTAGAATGACTATTTTTAAAATCATTTTCTATTTCTTTTTGTGTTTCTTTTTTACCTTAGCATGTGCTTATTTTTTCCTCCTTCTTATCTTCTGCTGCTTCTTTTTCCATGATTTATAAAGGTGGTTTTTGGAAATCCATGGTATGAGCCTCAGATGGTCTGATAGGCCTCCAAGTTTTCAACTTTATTGGGAATCAGAATCACATATATACTCCACCTAGGAGCCTAAATATGACACCACCATCCCAGAAACACTAGAGAGCCTGTCCAAAAGGAAAAACAGGGAAATCAAGTCATGGGAAGCTGTGTGTGTGTGTGTGTGTGTGTGTGTGTGTATGTGTGTGTAATGTTGTATGATTGTGTATTCTTACTCTAATATAGTCATTGTATTTTTTGCTAATTTCCCTTCAAAGACAGTTATTATGTTGTTTAAAATTCATTGCCTAATAAAGCTATAATTCACTTTTGTAATTCAGTTTTGTTCACTATTATACAGAAGAAATTGAGCAAGCCTTGTACAATCATTTAGTATGAAGGTCAAAATAACTTGATGTTGGAGAGAAATTAAGAACCTGTGTCAAAAATATTTTAAATGCAAGTAATTGAAAGCTGGAGGTATATCTTATATAACTGAAAAGTCCTAAAGTAGGCAAGTGAAGATTATCCCATGAATCAACACTATCACTCAAAAAAACTATTTTTCCCTTTACTCTTCTCGGAGTCCGAAGATGACTTCCCATAGCTAGTGAGAACTGTTGGTTCCTTATTAATATCTGGCATGTCATTTTCATATCTAATATGTCTTGGTATAGTGTTCTTGGAGAAGCAAGTAAAATTTTTTCCCATAGCCTGTATAAATGTGTTTGTGTCTGATTGGCTCAATTGGTTATGTTATCTGAACCAATTAAGTGGTCAGGAGGAGTATATCTGATTGTTGGCTGGCTGAACCATTCAAGACCCACACCTGGAGGTGGGAGTGAAGTCAGTGCATTGGTTATAAAGGAAGAGAAATCATGTCTGACCTATGAAAGACTCCAGGAAAAGGGCAAATGGATGCTAGGAGGTTAGAGACAGTACATGTTCACCTCAGGGCTAAAAATCAGAAGGACCAGACAACTCTCAAAATGTCATCCTTGAACCTCGAATGACATTGAGAATCTCAGCCTCTAGAGCAAGAACTTGTCACTCACAAAATGAGGACTAGTGGAGCAGTCAGGATTAATTAAAAAACATTTAAAAATTCTAGTAAAATGAGTTTTGCATACATATGTGAATACATAATGTGTGTTTTCCATATATATGGTGAATTAGTGGACATTTTTTTGTATCACAAAGAATGGACATTCAGACAAAAGAATTGGATGGGAGTGACATTGTTTGATTGGTTATGTTATCTGAACCAATTACAGGATCAGGAGGATTATACCTGATTGTTGACTGGCTGAACCAATCAAGACCCACACCCGGAGGTGGGAGTGAAGTCAGTGCACAAAAAATATAATAATGGCTGATTATGACGCATTCCCTGTAATGACATTAGTCTGTTAAGTGTGAACTATCCAGGAATCAGAACCTATCAGGACCTTTTGCACATGTTCTACCTCTAGAAATATCCTAACACAGCCTACAGTTGTGCCAACTCTAGCACAATACAATGTCCATTTTGTACATTATAGAGAAATCTGTAGACAGAGGCAGCAAATGATGTTCATTTAAACACTGATAATCTTACTGTATAGAATATATAAATCTTACTCTACAGATATGAAAGCATAAGTACTATAATATTCCTCTATTTTCTCTGAATCAAACTAAATCCAACTAATTTCTTTCACAATGACATAATGTAATTTTAAATATTTTTAAGATTTGAGCTGGGCATGGTAGCACATGCCTGTAATCCCTGCAGATTGGGAGGCTGAGGCAGGAAGATGGCAAGTTCAAAGGTAGACTCAGCAAAAGTGAGTGCTAAGAAACTCAGTGAGATCCTGTTTCTAAATAAAATACAAAATAGTGTTGAGGATGTGGCTCAGTGGTAGACTAACCCTGAGTTCAATTCCTAATACACCCCCACAAAAAAAGATTTGATCTTCTCCTCCTCTGGACCTTCCTATCACATCTGTACCTCGAGTTTCTTTCTATAAGCACAGTCCCTTCAAGTTGATCAGCCTTCTAGAATCCATATTCCAGTAGATTTTTATCACACTATGAAACAGAGACCTTCTCCGAAGTAAGGGAACAAAAAGACTGGGCTATTTCATTCAAAAAAGGGAAAATAGAGTGAGGAAAAAAAAAAACACAAATGAGTAATTCAAATCCTTATATTGGCACATATTACGAGAGAGAATATATCCTACAAACAGATCAAGTTTCCTGAACTTGAAACTTGATATGGTATGCATCCTCTCCATCAAATACTAGAACACATTATTAAAGGACAGTGTGCTAAATCCAGGAAAACTTACTATTATTATGAGTTTAAGACGTATTTTTCAGATCTTCAAATTCTTCCTGCTTCTTTTAGTGTCTGGGTCTTTCTATAGGTCAACCCTTCTGCATAGAATCCTTCCTCCCCTTCTATTTCAGCCTTTGCTTAGTTCATCTTGATGGCTTCACCTGTCCTTTCCTAATGAATGCACAGCCTATGCTTTGCATCTATAGTAATCAGGATTTGCAAATAGAAGTTGTATGCCATTAATTCATTAGTGTTTCTCCTACTTGCTAGATAGTCACTCTCATGTGGTCAATAACATGTTCTGTCCCCAGATTCCAGCCCAGTGCCTGTTTTATAACAAATTTATCACAAATGTTTATCAAATTAAAGTCTTTCTCATCTGATAGATATCAAATGACTTAGAAAGAAAGAAGGGAATAATTTTTTGGAGTGTTCAGCATCATGCTAGGAATTGTTTATTATGTCACTCACAGCAACCTGAAATAGTAGATGACATTATCCACATCCTGCAAGAAATGAAGCTCCAGAGATTATTTAACTTTGAGATCACAGTGGTACCAAGCATATCTGCCTTCAGCTAGGACTGAGATAAGTTTTTCAGGATGCTAAGATTTGGCTTTTCCATCAACAGGTTCTGGAATAGTGAAGGTGGGGGATATGAAATATTATTTTTTTCCCTTAGAAGGAATAGAAAAGATATAAAAGAGAGAAGGATAAGAAGAAGAAGAAGAGGGGCTGGGGATACAGCTCAGTTGGTAGAGTGTTGCCTTGCATGCACAAAGGCTTGAATTCAATCCCCAGCACTGCCAAAAAAAAAAAAAAAATAGAAGGAAGAAGAAGCAGAGGAGAATGGAGGAGAAGGGGAGGAGGAGGAAGTTAGGAGGAAATAAAGAAACGAAAAGACACTTGGACAATTTAAAGAGAGGTACCACTTTTTCTGGAACTTGGCTGTTTACCTTTGGTCTTCATCTTAAAAAGGAAACCAGCATTGAATAAGGATCCCAGAGAGGCTAAACTACTTTCCATGAAAATAATTTGACTTAAATAGCTATTATCTGAGTGTGTCCTGGAGAAACTGTAGTAGTGAGTAGGTGAGGTTCATGGCCATTGGTTGGCCTTGCGGGTATGAGCAGCATCTCTACTACACATGTGGGCATTCACTCAGTAGAGCTCTTCCAGCAGTCTGCAAAGTTCTAATTAGGGCCCGATTCAAACCTTCAGCTGAATGAAAGGAACACTTTTGGTGGGTGCCCTTGTCAGCTGTTTCTCTGCGAATAAGGCCTTTGATAATACCCAGAAAAAAGTAATTGTGCCACCACCCTTGCTTCATTTACATAACTGAGATTGATGAGAAGGGAAGGAAAGTGTTTACAGTGCAGGAAGATAGGAATTTCTGGATTAAGTAGGAAGCAAACTGAAATGAGCTGTCTAAGGTAATTATGAAACACATACTTCATATGTTTTCATTAGATATTGCTATTATACTACACAAGGCAAGGAAGTTTGATTAAACTACAGTTCACTATATAAATGCATGCATAAATTATAGGGAAAGTAGTTATTTCATTGCATTTCAAGAACTCTTCAGGGACATTAAGTAAGTAGTAATTTAGCTATTAGTTATACTGCATAAGAATAAACCTATGGTTTGATCAGGGATGTGGAGGCACAAAACAGATAACAAATGTATTTATAAAACATAGCCAGTAAAATCTTGATCATGAATTGAGAAAACAAAAGCTAAGGTGGCAGTCTATTACACAATACAAGAAGCTATAACAGCTTCATCTTTGGCATCTATTGAAAGATAACAACCTTAAAATAATCCTTACATGAATTACATGAAATACTCTGCCATTTCCCATTTGTGATATATGTGATTTGTACTTCTAAGATCCCAAGACAAAAGGAATGGTTTCTCATTGTTCAAAGACACCTTTAAGGAGACCTCATTGGTTCGCTACTGTTATTCTTAAGGGGGCCAATAGTAAACGTCTAATGTCATTTTCATACAGATAGTGTTGAAATGGGGATTGAGATTAGAAGCCCACAGGATGAGGGCTCAGCCTCCAGGACTGCCCTCACCCTTCAGATACCACTTATGAGCACCAGGTTGCTTTACCTGCGCTTTAGCTGGGCTGGCTATAAATTGGAGTTCCCACAACTCTCCCCTTGAGTTCCACTAACTTGTTAACATAGGTTGCCAAGCCTATGGAGCTCATAGAACTCAGGGACACTCTCACTTAAGTGAGCATACAGATGTAACAAAGGATATAGATGAGGAGTTTTATAGAGTGAGCTATTTGGAGGAAGGACATAAAGCTTTCTGGGTGCACCACCTTCCAGGAACCTATGTATGTTTAGCAATCTGGAAACTCTCCAAACCCTGTCTTTGGGTGTTTGTGGAGTTTTCATTGCATAGACAAGATTGTAGCATGGACAATTTTGTAGAAATGTGATTGAAGCAAAAAAAAAAAAATAGAGATATGATTTAAATGCTAATAGTGGGGAAACCTAGCAAGCCTGTCTGTTCAGATTGTTCTTGGCTTCTCCAGGGATATTCCTACCTCTTAGGTATGGAGCAGAACTCCCTTTTGAAATGGGAGTCTTATTTACTATCAGACAAATTAGGTCATAAAATTTCCTTAGGGTCAATTCCGAGATGGAAAGGTGGGGGTAGATTGGGTTTCGATAACCTGCTTTGAGGAAGAGGAATTCTAGTTTCTAAAGCCTGCCTTGGGGAAGGAGTCAGGAGCCAGGAACCATGGACAACAACTGAAATGTGTGTCTCATAATATTACAGTTATAAGCATCCCTCTCCTCTTTAGACATTGATTGCTAAATATTTTCCTTAGTAAACCACTATATTGAATTGAACTGATTGGGTTCCTTCTACAAATACTAGAATGCCTACTAAATGAAAAACAGTGTATGACTTTTCTAGGGCAGCTGCAATAAATTACCCCAAACTTAGTGGCTGAAAACTAATTTATTTAATTACAGATTCAGAGACCAGAAGTCTAAAGTCGAGATATTGGCAAGTTGGTTACCTCTAGAGGCTCCAAGGGAGAAACCAACTCCTGCTTCTTATCCTACAGCTGGCTGTTGTTGGAGAACCTGTCCACTCCTTTGCTCATACACCAGTCTCTGCCTCCATTTTTACAAAGCTTTCTTTTCTGTGTTCCACGTCATTTCCTTTTCTGTGCCTTATAAGGACACTCTCATTGGATTTCACGCCTACCAGAGGCTAGTATATTCTAATCATGAATGTTACCTAAATTTAATCTAAGAAAACCCTCTTATTTCAAGTAAGGTCACATTCCAAAGTTCCAGACACAAATTCTTGGGAAATACTGTTACACCCACTACACAGATTAAATTGGATTTGACTTAAGAAATTATCAGACCTTCAGGGATCACAAATTTGGTGCTTGTGCAATATCCCACAGAGTCTAAGATGTTAGGAATCAAGTGAAGAAAGTCCAGATTGAAGCTCAAAACCATATGTTTGGCAGAATCCTCTGATCTTGTAGGATGATTCAGAGCAGGAATGTTAAACTATTCCTGGGATAATCCTAGGTCTTAAAAGTTCCATCAAAGGATAAAATAGGAAAGGGAGGAAGAATCTAGGTAAATGATAGCATATCTTTTTTAAAAATTTTTTTTCTGTTTTGTATGTTATGTTTCCATTTCAGAAATGATTGATGATTAATTGCCAAGCATTTCTCTTGCCCTAAACACTTTTTCCCCCAAAAGAATGCTTTCAAGCAGGGTAACACATTTTAATTTGCAAAATTTGTTATGAAATGAACTCCCTTACCTCTAAAGGATGTGAGGGAATGGCTCAGGGCTGGTGCATATCAAGAGGAAAGGTGAGGGGACTGTGAAGGCTGTCCAAGGACATTAAGGTGCTGCCTTGAAGGGCCATCTCTTTTCATCATTGTCTTAAAACCAGCAGCTTTAAATGGGGCTGATGCTCTGGGTCATCAGTACACCCTGAGAACAGAGCCAAGTGCTATCTGAAAGGCTCTGTCCCATGCTTAAGGTGAGAATGTTCTTAGCCTGGAGTCACACTGATTTGTGGCCATAATACTGGCAATGACCAATAACATGCAGAGGATTCAGAAAGACTATAAGAAGTGGGCTCACAAAGTGGTACTATGGTGATTACTCAGGGAGTTGGGGAAAACTTCTTTAACTTATACTCTGCCCTCTAAACTGTTCAGAAATCCCAAAGTAGTGAGATTATTAAAGTTATAGAGGCTTTCTGGACCTTCACATCTGTTTATGAATAACCCCAAACCTTAAGCTAAGCAAACCTGTTTAACTCAATGTAATTATAAATATGAGCTTTTATTATTCAAATGACTTCTTCATATGCTGGGAAAACCACCTTGCAAAGCTTATTAAGAACTATGGAACAAAAAATCTTTGTTCTCAGGAATGACAGATGTCTTAAAGCAAAGCAAAGCAAAATAATAATAAAATACCGAACTCCCCCAAAGACAGAAGAGATATTTGACCTCCAAACTACTGAGACATTTGGAAGGGAAAAAATGGCTGTTTGGTCACTTGCTACTTCATGTTGATTAATAGGTTTCTTCCTCAATTGGTTGGAGTTGGTAATAATGAAGTGTTTCCATTGAGGTCATGTGGAGTAAATACTGACAGTCTCTGTCCTTCTCTCCATCCTACTATTCCCACCAAAAAAAAAAAAAAAAAAAGAATAATTCTAAATTCTGCATTCTCTGATATTACATTGATCTTGAGGGCATTCTTAGGAGGAATGTTGGGTTCTCACTCTGTAGTTTCTAATTAGTTTTGTTGCCTTCATTTAAGTTTGTCTTTCTGGAGATGGGACTGGAAAATGAGATTAAAGAGCATGCCTCCATCAAAGTGTCTCTGCTCCAAATGAATTTGGCCTTGAGCTTGCACATGGAGCCATTTGACAGGATGATAATACAAGATGAGAGCATTTTTCAAAAGTGGTGTGGAAGGGTTTTCTCTTCAAGGGTGGATCTGGCGAGTGGTGGAAGACACAGGCTCTGGGTAAAATTCAGCTCCTTCACTTATTAGCTTTTTGACCTTGAGCAAGGTCCTGGAATCTCAACTGTGAACATCACATGGGTTAATATGTGCAAAGCAGAGGAAACTGTACCTGGCAGTACAATGTTAGCTATGAAACACATCAGATGAAGATTCTGGTTTATCGTCTTCATGATCATTCAATTGGTAAATTTTAGATCCTGGGATAAAAGATAAAGGAACAGGAAAGGGACAAAGGATCTGATGGAGAAAAGAACTTGGCCTGAGGGAGTTGGAAAAGAAACTAGAGTTAGGAGTAGGAGTGAAGGGAAGGAGATTAGATGAGGGAAACAGACTGGGGTCAGATCACGAGTGTCCTCAGGTGCCATAGTGAGAAAATGGGATTTTACCCAAATGTACTGAGAATCTAAAGCAACGACACAAGCTTGTGTATGCTTTGAAAAGATCCCTTCTTTGTGTCTGAATTACATGTTGCAGAGAGTTAGAGGCAGAATCTGGCAGATCAGAATCAGGAGGTTGGTTTTGTGGAAAAGGTCTGGGGTTTGGAATGAAAAGACCTGTGTTTGACAGTAATGTGGTATTGGACAAGCTTCCTGACGCTTGCTTTTCTCATTCAGAAACATGGGAAGATAATAATATTCACTTTTCAGGGTTGTTATAAAAATGAGAAGAGATAGTGTATATGGAAACATTTGGTAAACTATTAACTATGTACTATAGTTATAATATTATATAATATTCTTAACATTATTACCAGTACTTTCTAAACCTACTTTTCAATGTGTGGTTCTCATAAGAACCATCAGAAGGAGGAGCACAGTGGTACAGAGGTTTCAGTTCAGCCTTCTGAATACTACAATAAAGAATTGCAGTATAGTAACAAAGAATGTACCAGAAAGAGCCAATTCTGGCCAATCTTGACCCTACTCCTTTTCTCCTCCTCCTCACTCTGCCCCCAACTTTCTTCTTCATATTTTTTTCCTTTTCTCCATATTTTTTTATTGGTGCATTATAGTTGTACATAAGGATGGGATTTTTAGTGTGTACATACAGTGTAACAATATAATTTGGCCATTATTGGCCATTATCCTTCTAAGCACTTGCCCTCTACTTCTTTATTCTCTCTCTGTCTCTCAGTAGCCTCATTTGTGAAATGAGAGAGATAATTGAAACCTTTCTCTTATATGGTTTTTGAAAAGGCCAATGAATTAGTACATATAAAAGGTTTAGAACAGAGATATACTCATGGTAGGCACTAAATGAATATTAACCATTGTCAACAGAAAGGGTCTAATTTGGTACAGATGTTAGACTTAGACCCAACTAGTCAAGACAGGTCCCTTGGTATGTGAAGACACAGACCTTATTTGAGTGGTGCTTACAGTTTTTAGAGGTGACATAAATATATTGCAATGTAATAACCAGCACAATGAACATTAAAATAAAGACTCATGCTGACAACTTTTTGGTTTTAAGTTGTATCCCATTCCAATCTGTTTTTATTTAGGCCTAGTTTAATATTCTTCTATCTTTAGGCTTATTAAACCTGGCTAACTTGCCTGGCAGTTAAAATACCATTTAAATATTTGGTTCTGAGAAATGAGCCTTGGAGAAGTAAAAGGATCGCTTTATTCCTTTTATTATACACTTCCTTCTAGTTTGTGTTTCAGTAAACATTTATATTTATAGCTGACTAAGCTTGCTTCAGCTTTAAAGAATTCAATGCAGTATGACTTTGGATGTGAAAACATTACCAAAGCTCAAAGTATGAGTAGCAAACAGAGTATAAACTGGAGTCTTGAAAAAATAATGTTTAAGAGTTTTTGCTCTGGGTGTGGACTTTTCAATATATTCCTTGAAATAATTTTTTTTTATGAGGGAAACAGACTGGGGTCAGATCACGAGTGTGTCTAATACCACATTCCCATTGTGGTATTAGACATGTTCTTGCTTTGGAAAACTTTGCATAGTTTCTAGGAGCCTTAGAATCTGCAGAAATGCAATGAGATCATGGGATATGGTGAGGCTAGGTATGTGCTGTAGGCATTTAGAGAAGGGCAAGAGTCAACAGAAACTTCATGAAGGATGTGGTTCTTGAACAGGGCCTAAGAAGAAGTTTAAGAAAAAAGTTAGATATGTTGATCAAGAGATGCTCTACTACTTGACAAATACAGAATATTTAAGGCAGGAGAATCACAATTTCAAAGCCCTTCTTAGGTCAACTTAGGAAGACCTTGTCTCAAAATTAAAATTAAGAAGGGTTGGGAATGTAGTTCAGTGATAAAGCATCCTTGGGTTCAATTCCCAGAATCAAAAAGAAAAAAAAAGAAAAGAAATATTACTTACTTTCTTTTTAAAATAAGCCCCAATGTATAATGAGAGAATGAAGTCATAATCCATTTGAACATTTCTGGAACTCATTCCTTCATCCTGGGGAAACTATATTATACAGTGTCTCAGGCTTCAGTTTTTGCAGGGGCAGTTTACACTGGTGAGCAGAGTCCGAGGTCTGGACTCCAACACCAGATTGCTGAGGTGTTGGATATGCCAATGACACCAAGGGAAAGTTAAACAACCCTCTATATTCCTCGTTTTCCTGGTTGACAAAAGGAGAGTAATAATATTTTTCATGGATTTTTAAAATGAAAGTTAAATGAGGTTAATACATATAAAGAATTCAGTACTCAAGGCAATTATTTAAAAGTCTTATTTTTAATACCAAAACTCTAGAGACATACTTTTCTTTAATAAGCTGCTATAATATCATGCATTCCTTATGCTCCAAACTTCTTCATTACAAATAAACTAAGTCCTTTATATAAGTTATACCTGGAACTTTTTTGTGTGGTTGATTTCTATGGAAATTCAGAAAAACTTCTCTCGCACTATCACATTCCATGATTTCCAGAGATTCAGTATTTCTACTCTTTGGCACACATACACCAAAACAATTTTTCCTGGAGGGTATAGTAACAGCCTATTTAGACATAGAATTGGGTAGAAGTTGTAGTCAGATCAATCCAGATGGTTTTTATATTTAGTTCTCTACTTAAGAGGAACAGAGGATGGCTATATAATTTTTTTTTTAAATATCACCAGGGAAGTTATTGCCTCCCCAGATTATACACTGAGTATTCAGTCAAACCAGGAATACAGTGAGGAAGGTTTCCCTTTCTATGACACCATGTTTTCCTCCTAAATGAGGTTCCCGGCTACCTAACTCAAGTCTACCTTCTCACTACCAATTTAATCCTTGCAATCCGGTTGCCATCTAAATCTGCTATCGAGGGTTCTTGGAGGCCACCAGTGCCCTTTGAATAACCAAATCCTGTTTGATTTCATAAAGCATTTGGCATATTTGTATATTTCCTCTATGAAATGTTATGTACTCTGGCCTCTGATCTTTCTTGTAAGTTTGCTGTTGACACACTACCATCATTTTCTTTTTTCCATCTCTTTCCCCTTGTGCTATGACTTAATTGGGGTGATTTTCTTGAACCCCTTTTATAAAAAACTAAATTAGAGGGCTGGGGATGTGGCTGAAGCAGTAGCGCACTCGCCTGGCATGTGTGCGGCCCTGGTTTGATCCCAGCACCACATACAAAGATGTTGTGTTCACAGAAAACTAGAAAATAAATATTAAAAAATTCTCTCTCTCTCTCTCTCTCTCTCTCTCTCTCTCTCTCTCTCTCTCTCTCTCTCTCTCTCTCTCTCTCTCTCTCCTCTTTAAAAAAAACTAAATTAGATATATTTAATAATCAGAAAAAATGGTAATACTACAGCAGAAAAACTAACATCAATGGCCATTAATAGATGATTATTAAGATAAATAGGATTTGAACAAAAGAAATCCTTAATTTCTAAATAGATACTGTTTTCTGGTGAAAAGTTTAAAACCAAAGCCCCTATTCTCTTTACAAAGGAAGGGTAACAATTTTTAAAGAGGTATTTTAATTCTTAGTGCCTAATTGACATTTTTTCCCTGATGTGATCTCGAAGAAGACAGCAGTGCTCCCTTTTATGATTAAATGCTATGTACCACTTAGAACAATATTTTAATTACTAGTCATTCTGGCCTTGCAATGAAACCAAAGTTTCTTAGCCTACCATTAAAAGCACCAAGATATATCTCAATTCTCTTTTCTCGCACTGTTATTTTCCCCAAAAGACAACCTGTCCTGAAGTGGAATTGAACCACTTCTCCTTCCTAAACATTTATGGAGATTTTCATGCATCTCTCATACTTTTTGTTTTACCTGGAGTGCCACCTTAAATATTTCATTCTCTATCTCTTGCCAAATGCTACTTAAATCCTTTCTGATTTTTTACCTTGAAACAATTGTGTGTGTGTGTGTGTTTAAGTTTTCAAGAATTTATGGTTCCCTTGAGCTACCTCATTAGTGAACTTTGTCATTATCATCTACATTTCTTCTTTGGTGGGGGAGGACATGTTCCTTTAGTTCCTATTTATTCTCACTTATCTCCAGCCACTAACAGTGCACTAGTGTACTGTAGGTTGGAGAATATCTATAGACTTGCACAGATTTTACAGTATTGAAGTTGGATTGGGTTTGGGTAGATTTGACTTAGATATGAGGGCTTCTGAATTTTAATGCAGCCATGTTGAGTGTTCCTAGACAGTAAACTAATTTCTCTGACCATTCATGATGCTACCAGATCTGTCCCTGGTTGTGTACAGGAGGAGAAATTTAGGAACCGGGTACTTAAATGGGGCTAAAGGGAATGGCAGTGAGGGAAAATGGGGGACTGAATGACATTCCAAAAGCCAATCCTGCTGCAGGATAGCCAATGGTCATTATTTGCTCTGAGTACTCCAGCTCTTCATGGTATTAGCTCCTTTATTTTCCAAAAATGATACAATACACTTTCTTCTAAAAAACAAAACACTTGCACGGTGAACTTAGTTTCATTTCTCATATTTAAACTTCCTTTCCTCTATCTATAACAGGGAGATGATAATGGTATCTACCTCTTAAGGTTAATGTAATGATTAAATGGGATAATGTATGAAAGATTTCATCAATGTTGGATACAGTGTCAATAAGATAATAGTTTATTTTTTTTTTTTTACCTATTTCACTGCATTTGAGAAACATGTTGGACGATTCAGGTCAAGCAAAAGACATATATACCCCATATATTCTTATTACTAATGAAATTAAATTTGGTTAGTAAACTTTGCATTTGCCCCTGTTTTCATCTGCCCCTGCCTGCCCCTTCTCTGAATTTTCTATGCTCATTTAATGCCTTCTGATGTTAGCGAAAAAATTACTCTCAGCATTTCTTCTCTGCAACCAAAATGTCACTTTCCTTCTTAGATTTTCATGGAAACAAAAATCTAAACAAAAAATGGGATATCAGAGCTAGAAGAGAGATGGAAGTATTGGAGGAAAACAGGCTTGAGTAGCTCTGGGTCTCAGGCACCTTCCTCTAACCTGTTATTTTAGTTTCTGGATCATTTTAATCTCACCCATGACTATGTTTATATTTCTCTGCTGATCAAATTCTAAGACTCTTATTTAAGACTCTTTGACCCTCATCCTCGTGTACTAGTCAACAGAACAAAAAGATATAAGGCTTCTTATTGTTTGTGTTTGAATTAGTTTATATTCTCTCTCTCTTCTCTCTCTCTCTCTCTCTCTCTCTCTCTCTCTCTCTCTCTCTCTCTCTCTCTCCTTCTGTCTTTGGTCTCTTTTTTTCCCCTCTATATTCCTCTCCTTGCTCTGCACTTTACTAACATTGGATGTTTTATGGGTTCCTTGGCTATTTCTTCTATTTGATCTTTAATTCACAGTCTACACTGAAATTTGATTCATGAGTCTTCTTTCTTTAACCCCTCGGATTTCATTCCGTCATATCTCCACCTTCACTATTGCTCCAATCTCTCCTGTCTCATTTATTCTAATGCCTTCAATCAAATGTATGGTAACTTTCATTTCCTCTAATCACTTTTAGGCAGTCGTTATACTGAAATATTTAGCCTCCATTGATTTTCACTTGCACATCACAGTTTAGTTAAGACGGTGATGTCAAATAGCTTTTATTGTTTTCTCATTCCTCTTTTTTTCCTTGTCATGCTTCTTTGCTCCTGCATAGAATTTCCTTAGAAATTTCCCTGGAGTGACTTTCCAACATGTGCTTCTATTCCGCCCCCTACCCCTTAGGCTGTAGGCTTTCTGTTTCACTGCTTAATATATTTTTTTCTTCTCTTCTACTTATGTTAACTGTTCCTTCTCTGGTTTTCTTTACTCCTTTTCTCACTAATAAATACAATTCTAATTCTTTTTACAATATTCTGTTTCAACAAAGTTGATAGAATAGTGGTCAGAGATGTTTTCAGCTACAGTTGCTCCAAAGCTTCTGCTACATTGTCGTAGGATAGAAGAGAAAGAAGAAATGATATTTCTTAAGTACTATATGAAGGACCACTATAGACAAGTTATCCACACAAGCTAGAAGAAAACAAAATATTCTTTTTAGATTTAGAATTCTGGTTATGAGAGTATTAGGAAGTGAAGATGAAAGTCTGGATCTCTGAATTGAGGAAGTTAATATGGAAATGAGATTTGTTACTCAAAGTGTGGTCTATGAGCCAGGAGCATGTACATCACCTAGAAGTTTCTTAGAATGCAGAATCTTTGATCTTACCCCAGACTCACACAATCAAAATCTACATTTTTAACATAATTATGCATATTAAAATCAGAAAGCACTGGTATGGAGGAAAAAGCATCCTTAAAATTCAGATCAAGCTCAGCTTTAGTACTCCTAGGAAGACTTTGAGTAAACTACATCACCTCTTTGAATTTCTATTTACTCACCAATGACACGTGATTAACAATACTTAGCTTTTAAGGCTGCTGTAGGGAATTGAAATAAAATGTTTGATTGTATGGTAGTCAGTAAATAGTTACAACTACTCTAATGGATATATTAAAAGAATAGAAGAGGGAGAAGACTTTAGTTTTTCTAAGGTTTAAGTTTAAAGTCTTAAGAGGAGAATGTTTGGTTCCAAAAAATTCCCATTTTTCTCCTTGCCATCTGAAATGAACTTGTATTCTATAAACCACATAGATTGAAACAAACTACTTTGTGAAGCACTGAGCTGTTAACAAATGGGCAAATTATTACCTGTGTGTACACAGACTGAAACCATGGATTAAATATGAAACTTTTGGTAATGCCACAGAAGCTTCTTTTTTGGTAATAAGAATAATGTTTGGACTTGAATTAGTCTCAATGCAAACTTGGGCAAATCACAGAACACTTTTTAGCTTCAATTTTCCTTATCTTTAAAATACAGGAAAATAATATACTTAATTCATTCAAAAATCATATGATTTTTTATGGGGTTTTTATCCATTCATTTGACAAGAATTTATTAACTTCCTGTTATATGCTGGGCTCTTGGAAAGGCACTAGAAATTTTAAAGTGTACAAGACATAGTCCTTCTATTCAGGAGCTCACTCTATTTGGTAGAATATGTGTAAGATTTAGCTAGTAATAATTATAGAACACATTAAAAATGCCAGGCATTGGGTTAAACACACTATAGCATTCTAGTTGTTTCTCAGGAAAACTGAGGCTTACAAGGTTAGATAACATGCCCAACAGCATTTAATTAGGAAGTAGTAGACAAAAAATACAGTAAACCCTATGAATATAAGCTAGAGAGCAAGAACTATGCAAAAATAGCTGCTATGATCAAAGCACAAGGGCAGAATCATGAACTAGATGGCTCTATTGGAGAGTCCCCTGCCCCTGGGGCTCTCTATTTTGCATCTTTTCCTAAGAAATGAATTCCTTCCACTGTGTACTGTTTCTCTTGTACAGATGCCTCCCAGCTGGAGCTGGGACTGAGAAGTCACCTGCAGAATGTTGAGACTCACTCTCCTTCCATCTCCATAAGAAAAACAAAAATCTGTAGTTAAATTTCATGCAGCTTTTAACTCTACAGAAGCCATTCGGGCTCTGCTGTTTCTGTTTTGTGGATGAATTTATTTTATGTGTGATTTCCCCCTTAAATTTTAAGGATATGTATCTTCATGAAAAGAACAAAGGGAGAAAAACAACTTGTAAATTATCACAAGAAAAACCCCTGCTAAAAGCAATAAGTTTGCTGACAGATGGCAGAATCAGTTGAAAAGCGAGTACCATATTTACTAAGTCTAACCCATTTAGTAAGCCAAAAAAGTGTTATCTAATTCTATCCCCTGTGTATGTGTGTGTTTTGGAATAAACAGATGCCTAATGAGGAATGTGTCTAGTATAGTTTTGGAGGAACCTGGATAAACCCAGGTTCTGATTCAGGGTTTGATTTTGACAAATATCAGTGTGCTAAGTCTAATCTATTGTAAATAAAGTTGTCAGAGCAAACACAGCATTAGAATGCTGTCAAAGCAACCACATTATTCTTTAAAAACAACACATCCCAGATTATTATACTACATAAATTTGCTTTTTAAAATTTCTCTATTATTTATGTAGTTTTATAACACTACAAACTACTAAAAACGACACATGCCCTGTCATTGCTAGGAAACCTGGAGGTGTACTTGGCCAGTAAAACCAATCTGGATGTGATCAAACTTCTTCTAAAACAAGATGGAAATAGTCTATCAAGACGTACACATTAATAACATGTAGAAAATGCCCCTTACCTTGACCTCCTTCCTCCTAAAGCCCTAGTTTTCTAAAGGAAAGAAATTTTAATCCTACTACTATTTTACTTTGAATACTTAATTTTGAGATGATAGTCAGATGAAGATGTATCATGATCCAGTCTCAACCACAAAGAAAAAAAAAATAAAGTCTGGGAAACTGTATATACCAAAGGAACTTAGATTCTAAGTGAGTACGTGTACCTTGGTTTCTAGAAAGTGGAGTTTTTGTTATTTATTTAATGCTGTTGTGAATTTATTTGAGTGAAGTATTGAGATCAGTGATTTGTTCCAGGTCAGCATGGATACAGGAAGGCCGTGCTAGGCAGCTGACAGATAGGGAGGAAAAAGCCAAAGAATTTCCTTCTTTCCTTCCTTCCTTCCTTCTTTCCTTCCTTCCTTCCCTCTTTTCTTCCTCTTGTTAACAAGCATGAAACCATGATTATTAATCAATTTATATCAAATGAAGTAAATTTCAAAACAAGAAGTATAACTAGAGATAAAGAAAAGCATGTCTGATAAAAGGATCAATCTATTAAGAACACACGATCATCCTGAACATGCATATGGCTAAGGCAAAATGCCAGAAATAAAAAAAAGATAGGCAGAAAAAGAACCCAGTCAGAATTTAATATCTTAACACTCCTCCCTTAGTAATTGATAGAAACAAGTGGACAACAGAACAGAGAGAGAGAGAGAGAGAGAGAGAGAGACTATCAAGTGGATCTAATTGAATGCTAGACCGAGCACCTGCGAAGCCCACTTTCTCATAAGTTTAGCTGCTGTTTGGCTATTGCAATTAGACTTTGGCTGTTGCTGTTGCTAGATCACACTTGCCTTTTAGCAGTTCACTGTTGGCTGGAAGGAATCACCTACCTCTATAGAAGCTTCCATGCTTAGAGCATCCAGAAGAGATGCCAATCCACCTGGGATAGCTTATAGCTAGTGACGGATTGATGTGGGACACAATAGGCCAGCTACTTTGTGTCTGGGCAGGAGAATCTCTGCAGCACAATTCATGTTTAAGAACTCTACTTAGACGCTACTGCTGAGGCTAGATGGAAAAAGAAGGGAGAAAAGAGAGAAGAAAGGAGGGAGGGAGGGAAGGAGGGAGGGAGGGCAGAGTTGCTAGACTTTTCCTTAGTACCCTGCCTGGTAGGGGTGGGAGCTCTATGCAAGAAAGCAGTAGGGACTGTTGCCAATTCTTCCATTTTGGCTTACCCAAGAAAAGCTGAGAAACAGATTTGAGTCTTCTACTAAACCGTAGTCCTTATTTCTTTAAATTCTTAAGAGTGATAGGAGAAAAATCTGCTGGCTGCTTTTAATCAGAACAATGATGCACTGTATCTTCCTTGCATTCGAAGATCAGAAAAATCTTGGTTTCCTTGATTTGGACGCCGAAAACCTTTTTAAAGCTCAGGTTACCCACTTCGGTTAACTTTCCTTCCTCAAGTTGACAGAGCTAAGCCTGAAAAATTCAGGTAGTAACACACATTTTTCCAGGTGGTAGCAAATACCTTTCCCTTTACTTCTAAAATTAAAGAAGTTCTAGTTTATGTAAAGGTCCCAGAGAAAATTCTTGCCACTCTTCTGGGTAAGTTCAACTAAGATTTAAGTATAGAACTTCCTCTTTGTTTTTTTTTGTTTTTTGTTTTTTTTTCCAGTAATTTGCTGAGCTGTGCTGTGCTGCTTGGCAAGCTACTTAACCTTTCTGAACCTGAATTTAGAAAACTCCAGAATACTTGGCACATTTCTCCCAAGGCGCCAGTGGAATTAGCAAATGATTCAGCAAATATGTTTTATGATTCCTGGAAAAGTAAGCTCACTTTTTTTTTTTTTTTTAAATAAGCACCGGGTAATGTAAAATAACTCTTATCAAACACTTTGCCCATCTGTCCTAACATGCTATTTTAAATGAATACTCCAGTTTTTCCTTGTTATTTATGTACTTATTTTACTTATTCTTCCTTCTTTCTGGAAAGCTAACGTATGCAGCCTTCCTTTGACAAGACCAAGCCCAGAAGAGCTATGCCCTGAGCAATGTGATAGCATTCTGTACTGGTTAATTCTTTCTTTTTAAAAAATCTTTCTGAGACATAAAAATGTATTTGATTTGTTAAAACTTCAAAACATAGACGTTTGACTTAGATCAGGGACCAAATGTAAATATTTTTTGACTTTATAGAGTATAATAGTCTCTGTCACAGCTATTCAAATACTCTCTGCATGATAAGACAACACATAAATGACGTCTTCTTCTTTTTTTTTTTTTTTTAAAGAGAGAGTGAGAGAGAGAGGGGGACAGAGCGAGAGAATTTTTAACATTTATTTATTTTTTCTTAGTTCTCGGCGGACACAACATCTTTGTTGGTATGTGGTGCTGCTGAGGATCGAACCTGGGCCGCACCCATGCTAGGCGAGCACGCTACCGCTTGAGCCACATCCACAGACACAGACAATAGGCTGAATGGCCTAAGGGCTGTAGTTGACCAAATTGTGGCTCAGTTGGTGGAAGAATTCCATACTCATTCTACCACACACCTATCATTTCTCTTCCTCCTTCCCCCCACTTTCAAATCAATTATTTGTTTGTGGCTTGGTGAATATGTTTCAGGAATTCTCCCTCGCCCCACATGTTTATTAATGTAGCAGGATAATCTCACAGAAAAATTATTTTTAGATAATATTCAGCCCCAGGAGAATAATAAAAAAATTTGACTGCTCCAACCTACCATTGTCACACCCCACCAAACAATTGAGTCTTCCTATCTTTTAATTTTCAGATTTTTAAATTTTCTTAACTGATTTTTAATCTTACTTTTACCTGCTATTGAAATTTTTTTTTTCAAACTTTGTATTTTCAATAATTTCCAACCTGCAGAGAACAATGAATGACCATATCGTTGCCCAAATTCACTAATTGTTGACATCTGGCCATAGTGACTTTATTTCTTTTGCATGCGTTTGCTTTGATAAAGTATTTGAAGTAAGTTGCAGACATGCAGACAGTGTAATCACCCTTGACCCCTTTGTGTGGCAACCTATATCCTTTTAGAGCAACAACATTCTCCTACATAATCGTGAAGCCATCGTCACACTCCTAAATTAACAATGATAGAATACTGCATAACAGTTATCTAATATGTAATTATCCCCAAATATCTTTCAGTTGCCTCCCATGTCCCAAGAACTGAATTAGAATCTAATTAAGGACCATACTTGACATTTATTTGCCATGTAGCTTCAGTTTGTTTTAATCTAGTATAGCCTCCTTGTTTATTTCTCATGATATTCATATTTTTAAATAATCTAGATTAATTATGTGGAGGATTCCTTCAAATCTGGGTTAATTTAATAGAATTTTTATTATTATATTCAAGTTTAACATTTATAGCAAAAATACTACACGGGAGCTTCTCAGATTGTACATTGCACCACACTAGAAGGCATATAATGTCTGTCTGTCTCATCATTGGGAATACTGACCTGATGCTATGTTTGGAAGTAATTTAATTTCTTTTTTTTTCTGTGTAGTTATACTATCAATTTAATTGGAAGTCAAATTTATTAGTTTTTAATATTATAATATTCTAATAATTAAATATATTAAAATTATTGGAATATTAAAATAGGTTAGATTTTTAATATTTTCAAATTTAACTATTTTAATTAAAATATTTTATAGTTCAAATGCTAAAACTATATTTAAAAGCATAAGGATTGAAAATATAGGAATTAGAGGTATCTCATATCTATCCCGTCTACCAAATTATTAACTACTCATGATCATCATTGTATATTTCATCTAGTTTTAATTTCTGTGTTTTGTGAAATTAGCAGCGGGGAAGAGTCTGATACCCAGTGCCATACTGTGCCATGAGATGTGGCAGAAATCATATGAGAAAGACTCATGGAGGCTAAAAATCTGTGGGGGGTGGAGAGTTAAAAATTTTCCTGATGGTTAAGTGCACTTGGAAGGAATAGATTCTATGACCAGCAAAGCTATTTACTCTCCAAAATACCACTCAGGCTCAGGCAAGGTTCAGCTCATTAGTGGTCACAGCAGAAGCAGAAACAGTTTGTTTCTAAAAATCTCATGACTTTTTAGCCCCTAGAATTCTTGTATAACCTGAGGAAAGAAGAGGTAGGTAAAATGTTCAATATCACTGGGATTGAACTTTTTACCTACCAGGAGAGACAGAAAATCGAAGACATGGGATATTTCTTTGTCCCTACTGTTGTGAAATAAATTCATTCCTGTTCCCATATCATTTATGATATTTAATGCATGTGAATGGTTATGCTTTGGTGTGTGTGTGTGTGTGTGTGTGTGTGTGTGTGTGTGTGTGTGTGTGTGAGCGTGCGCGCACATGTATATGTGTTTCTACTGAGAGGGTATGGTATTGTAAATATTTATAGAATGGTTTAACATTTTTTCTATGATTCATTTTTTTCTCACTTATAAAAATACATTGGACATCTTGCATCTTTTTGAACACCTGAATAGCATTTCATTCTATGGATATGTATGCTGTTCTTGATGAGGTACTATTGGGATAAATGATTATTAACATTCCCAGAAAATATTACATACACTTTTTAGCAGTAGAGTTTATAACTGATTATGCTGCTCTAAGAGAGTTTTAGCTCTAAGAAAGTTTGCATTCATGTTTTTCATACAGAAAATAATTGCACAGTATTCTTTGTATTTCTTCAACATTGACAGATGGTAAATGAACAGCCTGGGAGGAGGAGAAGTGACCCAACTTGCTTCTACAGTGTTAGAAAAGATATCAAAGCAAGAGACAGACACTCCCAGTGCCAAAGACATTGTTTTCTTTCTCACTCATCTCATTCAAACTGGTCACAAGTTAGTTTATTGCATCTCCTCTGTCACTTTATAATAAAGTGATTCCTTTTACCTTCACATTGAAGAAGTGTCTTAGCATATGAAAAAAGGATTTCCTCAGTTCACTTGAGCTTGAGAGTAATTGGTACAGAAAATTGTTCAGAAATCTGTCATATCATAGTAACAATATATAGAAACAGAGTATGTCAATTTACTATTCAATATAAAAAGGTAAAAGGAAACTTTCCATGGAGCATTTTCCTGTGGGCTGCAGGAAACACACCAGCAAGAAATTAGGGAAATTTTTTTATGTGATTTCTTCCACCCCTCAATGAATGCATACTAGAACAGTAATGCTTTGCACAGTGTCAGGACTTGAGCTGTCAGTTGATTAAACAATAATATTAAGAACACTCTGTATTGCCAGTGGGAATTATTTGGTCCATTTTTTCTTCTTGCTTAGCATGTCCTGGAACCAGTTAACCTAACAGCCTCTAAGGTAAAAACTCTCAGCCACCCAATTTGCATATGTTCTTGAAAAGAAAGAAAAGAGGTTTTCTAAAGCATTGACATGGTAGGAGATGGTAGAAGAATGTGCATGAAAAATAGTCCATATATGTAATTTGTGTTCCCATATCTCTCACCTATCAAAAAGGGGAAAGTAAGAATAGACAATATCAACAATTGATAAGTGCCATGTAAGAGAAAGTACAAATATTAAAAGTCAGAAAATTTGAGCTTTGGTTCTAATTTTTTCACTAACTCCAGACTAGTCATTTTCAGTATCATTATCTGACAAGAGATGGGTGTGTATTTTCAGGGGAGGGTTGGACTAAATTATTTTCTAAATCCCAGTGATTATTATTCTGCTTCTCCTAGCAACAAGCTTTACACAAAAGCAATTTGTATTTAAATTTAGGTAATATGATTTAGCACCCAAAACTGTCTCTGGTATTAAATTATTGCTGGCATATTCCGGCAGGTAGAGGATATTTATTTCCATAGTATAGTGATGAAACCAATAGTATTCATATACTTTAATTTTTTGCTCAAAGTTTAATATATTACAAACCATAACTATAGCCCAGAATCTGAATGTCAATTCATTTTTCTCACAAATATTTTCTAGAAAAGGACTAACAAATACTGAATGCATACCATGCCAGCAGGTTTGAAAGAAAAACCTCTAAAATATCAGAAATGCCCAAATTTCAATCCTGATTCTGCCATTTCTTAGCTGTTACTTGGACAGTTTACATGATATTGGGGTGGCAGAGACAAGTTTGTGGGGGAAGCCTAAAGTCTTTGAAGGTGAAACATATCTACATAAACACACGTAGGTGATTCTATTTCTGGAACAAGTATGCTATAAAACATTGTTTCTGAATCTGGATTACTGTGAAAAATTTTAAGCAGAAAGTTATTTATAATAATCAGAATAAATATTAGGCTTAACTTTGTAATTTATCTAAGTTGATGACAGAAAAGGCCATTAGTTCATATATTGAGCACGTATTATGAACTTAGATGGTGCACAGAGGTCCACAATAATAAAACCACAAGCTAGACTTGTGATAGTTGATACTAGACAGTGTGCTTTTGAGACAGAAACCAGAGAGACTTTTAAAAAAATTATATCACAACTTTCTTCTGCCTTAATCTCTCAATTCGTTTCCACTATATTTGAACAAACCACAAATTCTTAGAATATCTGGGTCCTGCTTTTTTCCGTTCCAATTTCATTTCCTAACACTCTCCCATTTCTCACTACATCTCTGACATCTTAGCTCTCCTCCTTTGTCTCATGTTTCCAGTGGGGCCTTTGTACTTTCTTGTTCTCTGTTCAGACTCCTCTGTTCCTAATGACTGTCTTGCCTTTTACATTCAGGTATTGGCTAAGCTCTTACCTTCAGTGAGAGACTTCCCCTTACTGTTTTATCTGACAAACCTTCCTTCCAGTTAGATCACTCTATTTTATTTTCTTAACATCAGTCATAACTCTCAGCAATTATTTTACTTAGTTCTGTATACACTTGTTCATTTTCTGTCTTCTGTCTGTTTCACATATGTTTCATTTGACGGTAAATGCTGAAGATAAGAACCATATTTTTCATGTCTACAGCTCTAATTACACAGTCAAGAACATTGCATGGCATGATAGATATCCAACAAATGATAGCTGAATAAATGACTGAATGGACAAAGGATCTTTGATTTTGCTTTTTAACCATTGTCACATTCTCTCATTGTGCTTACTAATATATTTAGTGGGGAAAGCCCCAAATCTTTGAAGATGAAATATACCTACTGAATAGACTGTCTTCTAGGAAATCTATCTTTCCTATCTCTTGCTAGGTTGAGAGAGGCGATTCAGATGTTTTTAGGTACAATATTGCCTTTTCTAACTCATTATATTTGTCAAAGTTTATTCTATTGCGTCTTGAAGCCAAGGAGTTAGGAAATGTTCTTGGGAATAAATCCAGCTGCCTCAAACTTAATCTCTCCAATATGTTGGTCTTTGTCTTTAGTGAGAGAAGGGAGATGTGTGTGCACTGAGTTCATTCTTGCCTCAAGTAAAATAATCACATGAGCATTTCCAACCCTCAAGTATCAGACCATCTCACCATAAGTTAACAAGTTGCATAATCCATCCTGAGGTCTGAAAGACATCAAGAGACTAATTCCAGGATTTGCTTAAGAATTTCATTTGGGACCAAATTTGTCACATCAAAAGCAAAACAACAACCAGAGTTGTCTACACATATCTTTATTATTATTGTTATTATTATTATCATTATTATTTGTTCTACTTAGTTGTATATGACAGCAGACTACATTTCAATTCATTGTACACAAATGGAAAGCAAATTTCAATTCACTGGTGGTACACGGTGTAGAGACACACCATTTGTGCAATCATACATGTACCTAGGGAAATGATGTCCATCTCATTCCACTATCTTTCCTACCCCCATAACCCTTCCCTATCCTCACCTTTGCCCAATCCAAAGTTCCTCCATTCTCTGCCCACCCCCCAAACATAGATCAGCACCCACTAATCAGAGAAAACATTTGGCCTTTAGTTTTTTGGGATTGGCTTACTTTGCTTAGCATAATATTCTGCAACTCCATCCATTTACCTGAAAATGGCATAATTTTATTCTCTTTTAAAATTATGCCATTTACACATATCTTGAACTATCGCTTTGTGGTTCTGTAAAAAATCCCCAACTTTTTTACATGGTGATTATTTTTGCATTAATTCTAGAAAACCCAGAGTTTCTTGGAATCTTCCATTTAAACTTCCATCTTTTTAGTCCCTGAAGATTTTAGAACCCTGAGGGTGGCCATGTTTTCCCTTACTTTTTCTTCTCTTAAATGGGGTCCCCTAATCACATATATTTTGGTGAATACTTGGGTTTGTTCAGCACCACTCTGAGGTAAATGTTTATAACCTGTCCTGAGGATTTTCTGATTCTGTGCTCCACTACACCTTGCCAGAGGGCAATTAAATAAGTCATTTCTGTCTGAATACCCATGGAAAATCCTTGTCTCCTTAATAAGATATGAAGTTATAACTTAGACAGTCTCCACAGAGTTATTAACTATTAGTAACTGTTCCAGAACTATAAGACAATCCACTACAGGACCAGATCCCTTATAGCATTAAACCTCAGAATAATTGTTATGATGGAACTTGGGGATCCCCATCAAGCCTTCCATCAATCCCTATCCACCAATGTCTCACTCTATTAGCATTTCAGCTGTGTGACTTAGTTCTCTTCTCTCAATGTGGTTAAAGCCTGCACAATTGCTTGTTCAGGCTGAGGCAGACATGATTAGCTGGTATACACACAGTGCCTCCAATTCTTTCCTTCCAGTTCTGGTATCACCTTTCCATATTATTGCCATCCTTTTTCCCTGACTCCTGCATCAACTGCTAAATTGGTCTTCCTCCACCACTGCTGCCTGCTTCAGTCTTTTGTACCCCTTATAGCCTGAGTGATTCTTTCAAATGTAAAGTAAGATCATGAAAGTATGATCATGTCACATTCTTGCTTCTAGATTTTAAATATTTCCCATCGTTATTAGTGTGAAAACCAAAAACTTTTAATATGACCTTTAAATAGAGTGGTCATACAACTTCCTCAGTAAAGTGGGGGTTCATATGATAGTGAAAGGGTATGCTATTATTAATTACAATGGAACAGACAATAGATATAACACGGAGTCCATCTTAGATACACTGGGGCAAATGTTATGCTGCTCTGAGGATGCATTTATCCCTGCTCCTCTTTCCAGGCTCATGTTTGACCACATTGGCTCCTGCTTTCTACCCTTAGCCACACTAACCTTCTCTCAAATTCTCAAACACTTCAAGCACCCCCCCTCCACTTTTTTCCTTCATAAGGTCTGGTTTTGAATCCATTCCAGCTCCATCTTTCTTTTTGCATATTTAATTATTTTTCTTAAGTGAAATCTGACTCTAATTTGGAGCCTCAGCTCATGATCACTTCCTCAGCACATTTCACTCTTGCCTGAGTTCTCCAGCTCTCCAGTTCTGCCCTCGTTGCCCCAGATTCCTCACCAACAATCCACTTATACTCTTCTAAAGATTACCTTTACTGGTGATTATTTCACCAGGTTTGTCTTCCCACACAAGACTAGCAACTGAAGACACAGCACTATTTTATCTCTGCACCTAGAACATGCATGACACATGGTAATGCATGCTCTATCCACAGCTGTATTTAATAAATTAATAATGGTGTAACTGCCCTCACAGAGATGATACAGGAAACCTAGGGCATATACACAGCACACTTTGATTAAGAATATATATAGTGTGATTTTTTTAAGATCATGTTTTGTTTTCTCTTTTTAAAAATACTAAATTCAAAATGCTCCCCCCCCCATGTCTTATGTAACCATTTACATTTCTGCTCATTTGGGGAGAAAAGTGGAGGAAAGTGAACACTTTGATCTGCCTAAGATGAAGTGACCAGCAAGGAAAATAAAACTCATGGTTCAATGACTGTATTCCACATTCATGAAATGAATAGTCCATAGTATATCCAATATTTTAATTTCAGACACATTCACAATCAATACTGATCATCATAGTCTAGTCAATTGTTCAGTGATCCGTGTCGATCATGATGACAGCTGAAATTCATTGATTGGGTGTGTTCTACACAGGCGTAGTTGCCATTGGGGAAAGCATTTTTCAAAGAAGCAAGACCAAGCTTAGGCCAATCTGTGAAATAACTGTCGATTGTCATGGTGAGTTCTCAGATGGTCTTGTCTCCTCAGAGTATTCATCCAATTCAAGTGCCAAGTTTTTTGAATACTCCCTCATCCCCAACCAAACCTACATTCAGAAGACTGACAGTTTCATACATTGTAAGGTGAATTCTAATTTGAGTTATAGAAACTTCAGAATGTTAAGCATCCTCTCTTAACATGCTAAAGGAATAGGAGATTTGGCATGGGACTTAAGACTATCCTGAGCACCTCCCAAATAAAATCTATTGAGGGCTGTGATAAAGAATTAGTCTCACTATCTAGGAAGGGCACTCCACATAAGTTATTGCATACTTGGATTTAGAATACTGCTTCCATTTCTTCCCAAAATTTTAAGAATGTCTACAGGCAGAACAGCTTTTTTTTTTTTCTTTCTGCTTAGAGAAGAAAAGGATGAATTTAACTTGGAATTTAGTGTCAAATGGTTAACCAGTGTCGTGTGTGTGTGTGTGTGTGTGTGTGTGTGTATGTGTGTGTGTGTGTGCAAAATTTTAAAAATAAAATTTCAAGAAAATCTTCAATAAATCCAGAATCTGCTTTTAATAGGTTAGTGATTACAATCTCTAAGGAATTCCTTTGGATTGAAATGCTTAGGATTGTTATGCTTCAACAATGTAGAAACAGCTTTAGCATAGGCCACTTGGGGATGTAGTGGCGGGGAGAGGAGGGAACATCAGATAGTTTCTATCACTCTTCCCTTTCATCTTGTAGCTTGTGCATTTGTGCTCTCTCTCTCTCTCTCTCTCTCTCTCTCTCTCTCTCTCTCTCTCACACACACACACAAACACACACACACACACACACACACACATATAGCTAGCTGGCACACATTGCTATCTTCTACTACATCAGTGCCTATTTGTGAACTCATGATTCAGAAGAAGATAATTAGATAAGGTCAGTAAGAAATCATAGAGAGTCTATCTCACCTTGTCCTAGCATATACAGACAGTCAAAACTGTTTGGAAACAAGAGAAAATTTTGCTGAGAAAAATATCTTTTGTATTTTCTAGAATTTTAAGACACTATATGAAAAATCTTACAGAGAACCCATTATTTTTAAAGTCATGTTTTCTCATATTAAGCATGGGGAAAAGCGTAATAAGTGGCAGAAAACCCTGCAAAATTATAATACTGGTTTTGAAAAAATGAAAATAAAAGAAATATAATAAGCTTTATCCTGTGAAAATGCAATGAGTTCAAATATCAAATGATAAGACCATAGAATGAGATGAGGAGGGGATTAAGAGGCATTCAACATTACTTTAAAATTCACTTTAGTTCCATCTTTTTCTGCTAAACTCATGTAAAATTAATTTTAATGCTTTTTAATTTGAAAGTAGCATATATAATTTCATCTTCTTTTAAATCCTCACTTTCCCCTTAGTATATATGATTATCTCAAGCTAACAGTCTGTATTTTGGGGTGGTGATATTTCGTATAACACTACATTTTTTAGTTAACACTTTGTGGCTCATAGGATTGCTTGACTTCAAATACCATGGGTCATTTTAAAAGTACCCCAGAGCCATCTAAAAACAATAAAAATCGAAGTTAAAATATCTCAGTAATTAGTTGGCATGCTTTTATTTCTAGTGCGTCAGAGTAACTCCAAGTCTTCATTTTCGTTATGTATGGCTTAATGTTCATGGATAAAGAAGTCATGAGCTATGTAATGTTTTGAACAACCAATAAAAAAAAGAAGTCCTTTTTGCCACTCTTTAGGATAATAATTGGTAATTTTCATATTTGGACTGTTCTCACATTTGCATGGAGTTCATTTACTCATAATCCTTATTTCCATTTCTTTTCTGTTACCAATTGTTAAAAAATAACTTTCCTGAATCCTAAAATCAAGAGCATATATAATTCATATATACAGCTTTTTAAAGATAAAATTAATACCCAGGTACCCATCATTTAGCTCATAAAAAAGAATTCTTACAGGGATTTTGAAGTTCCAACCAGCAATTTTTTTTCTACTTTTCTTTCCTCATTGTTCATTTTTAAATTCCTTTCTCCCCTGTAGAAGACATTTTTTGAGTATCTTCTTGCTTTGCTTTATGAAAATTCTATTTATGAGTGTATGTATCTAAAAATGCTGTTTAATTTTATATTTGAATTTTATGTAAATTAAATCCTTATATACACATATTCATTCTTCTGTAACACTGTTTTGAGGTATATTCACTTTATTCATTTATTTATATTTTAAACTAATATATAGTTTTAGTTATAGCAATATTTCAAATTTATTTATATATTGTGAATGGACAACTGAGCTGGTTCCCAGCTTTTGGCAGAGAATAAATAATGCTGCTACGAACATTCTTGAACATGTTTCAATGTGCATCTGCAAGAATTTCTGAGTGAAGTTTCTGGGCTTTAGGGAATGTGCATGATAATATTTACTGGATAATGTCAAGGGCTCTAATGTGGTTTTTACCAATATGCACATCCTCTAACTATGGTTCATGTACCATTAATCTGCATAGTTGGTAACATGTTGTACTGCCTGTCTTCCTAATCCTCCCAATCTAATTTGTGGGAAATGGAATCTCACTGTGGTTATAATTTACATTCTCGTGATACCTAATAAGGTTGGAAATCTTTTAAAAAATAAACCGACATTTTGTTTCTCCTCTCTTACAAGATGCTTGTTTATAATTTTTACTAGGTTTTGGGGGGATCTTTTTTGTCCCTACAAACAAAACAAAACAATAACAAAAAACCAAACTTGCTATTGATTGATTCAGAGTAATTATTTGTATTTCAGGTTACTAGTTTCTAATAGGATAAGTGCCTAAGAGATTTCTTATTTTTCATTTGTGACATATCCTTTCATTATTGGAAATTATTTTTTCATGTTGCCTACATTTTAGGTAATATCTTTCCTAATTTGGAGCCACCTGCTCCCTTTCCACTGATATCAATTAAAAATGCTCTCTATTTCTTTCTAAAATGTTTATATTTTTATATACCTGATATTTACTGTAGGTTATGATATTAGTTATATATTTAATTTTATATTTTTTTAATCAAAATTTTTCAGTCACCTCTTCATTTTTCACTGATTGGCAGTTAAAGCTCTGTATTTAAGATTTCTTTACACTTAAAGTGTATCCATTTCCAAGCTCACAATTCTATTTACTTGCTGTATTTATTGATCTGGATAAACATCACACTATCTTAATTAATATGGCTTTATTTTTAAATTTTTATTGGTGCATTATAGTTGTATATGCAATTTTGGAATATGTCATCACATATTTGTGCATGCAGAAAATATAACAATGTCATTTGGCCAGTATTCCTCCCTAGTGCTTGCCCCTTCCCTTTCCTCCTCCTTCTACTCAATTCCCTTCCTCTATTCTACTGATCTCCCTTTACTTTTCATGAGATTACCAATTATTCCCCACCTTTCTTTTTCTTTTTTATCTCTAGCCTCACACATGTGAGAGAAAACATAAGACCTTTGAATTTCTGAGGTTGACTTATTTCAGTTAACATAATGGTCTCAAGTTCAACCCATGTTTCTGCAAAGGACATAATTCATTTTCCATTATGGATGAATAAAACTCCATTTGTAAATATAACATATTTTCTTTATCCATTCATCTGTTGATGGACACCTAGGCTGGTTTCATAGTTTGGCTATTGTGAATTGTGTTGTTATGAACATGTGTATGCATGTATCACTATTTACTTTATAAAAAGTCTGAACAACTAATAAAAAAATTCCTGGTTTTGAAATAAATCCTAATTACAAATTTTAGATTTATTTTTACCTCCTTCATCTAAAAATGCAAGGTTTTTATTGAAATTGCTTTACATCAAATTTAAGCTTCCAATCCATTAAGATGGCATTTTTCTTAATTTATTTGAATCTTTTAAAATGTCTTTCAATGTAATTTTTATAATTTTCTATAGAAAAGTCTTTTATAAATTGGTAGGCATTATTTTTCAGCTCTATATCTGACTATACTCTCTCTATATATGTATATGAATATATATAAATAAATATATATATATAATGTTTATTTTCGTTTTCTAGTTTAAAGTTAATTTTATGCTATTTATTTGGTCACTAAATTATATACTTTAATGCAAATATATTTATTAATATAAACTATAGTGTCTATGCTTTAATCAAACAATGAAATAATTTCACAGTTCTTTAATCTCAAGCATGCATTCTCAACTTGTATCTTTGCTGTTTAGTTTCTGTTTTATCTTACTTTTCTTAATTCCATTCTTTAGACATTATTATAAATGTTGTATGCAGTCAATGTTAACTTACTCAAATAATTTACACACATCTTTTCTTCTCATAGTTTTTGGTATCTTATATTTTATACTTGAGATAAATATCTTCAGCCCAAAACGCATTCGATAAAATTTGCTTTAGTGACAGTCTGTTCATGGTAAACTTAGTTGTTGGTTTTCAGAAAATATTTTTATTTGACCTATGTTCTAAAAGATTTTTAGAGTACAGCATATGATGTATTATCTTTTATAGTGTTCGTTGGAAATACATGCTACTTTGTTCTGGCTTCCGTTATCAATACCAGTCTAATTGCCATTCTGTGTTGTCGTGCTGCTTTTAACTGGCTATTTTAAAGATGTTTGCTCTCTTTGCTTTCCTTGCAACATCACCTTAGTAGGTTTGGGTCTAGATTAATTTACTTATCCTATCAGAATTTCCTAAACCTACAATTATTGTCTCTAAACAGTTTATAAACATTCTTCTCTTGAATATTTTCTTTTCCCAATTTTCACTACTATATTCTCCTGAAACACCAATCAGATATGTTAAACTTCTTTTTATTATCTTTTGACTTCTCTTTAAAGTTTTTGTTTTCATCTCTTCATCTTTGTCAGTTATATGTGTAATTGCTTGAGATAAATATTTTGTTAATTTACAAATAATTTCTTCATCTCTGTCCAGTCTTCATTTCCAAGTATTCACAGAGTTTTAAATTTCTGCTTTCATGTGTTTAATTTATACAATCTTAGTGGGCTCTTTCTTTCAAAATTGCATAGTCTTCAAAAAATGCTCTTATTGTATTCTCCAACTTAATCTCTCTCCTGTTTTTAAATGTTAAGCCAAAGAAAAAGAAGCTATCCCCCTGACTCCTTCATGACACTTCTTGTCTTAGTAGTTCTATCCTTCTTGACTATGAGCCTCATTCCTTCCGTGGGGAAAAACTTCAATTATGAATTGCACTTGTGTTTTCCTAGGAAGACTACCCAGCTAGTAAGAATTCAAAACCTAAAAAGATAAATGAAAACTAACTGTTCACAAATTGTCAGGGACTCTATTCTTTTTTCCCATCACTTAATGTCAAGGCAAGATTTCTGCTATTCCTTCTATGCAATGAGCTTAATTTTGATTCATTTTTCTAGTGAGAGTATAGCCATGTAGGATTCTTATTTTATTTCCTATCAAATGGCCAACTAAATCCCTAAGATTTCTTGCTAGTCTGCACCAAACATTGTAAAGGACCCAAATATTCATCCGCAGTGCATTGGCTAGATCAGTTATGGCATATTTATACAATGGACTGAACACATGAAATTGAATAAACTATCGTTAATTTCTACAGCATGATGTTCGTGCTTTAAAACAAAAATGTTAAATAAAAAATACTGAATAAGAAAAACTAAACACAGAATGTTCATATCTTGTGGCTCCATTAATATGAATTTTAAGAATAGGCACATCTGTAATCCCAGCTACTCGGGAAGCTGAGGCAAAAGAATTGCGAGTTCAAAGCCAGCTTCAACAATTTAGCAAGGCTTTAAGCAACTTAGCCAGACCTTGTCTCAAAATAAAAAATTAAATCTCTCTGGGTATTTAGCTCAGTGGTAAAGCACCTCTGGGTTCAATCTCTGGTACAAAAACAAACAAACACACCAACATAACAAATCTATGGTTTTAGAAATCAATTGGTGGTCATGTTTTAAAGGAATTAGTGACTGGAGATGAGAGGGATTTCTGGTGGCTGGGGATATTTTGTTTCTTGGTTACACAGGTGTAGTAACACTTTGCAAAAATATTTTTTGCTCTCAAACATTTTATCATATAGTGCATTCTTTCTCGACTAATGTGTGTTGTCAACTCAGTGGGGGAAAGGGAGAAAGAGTGAGAATCAACCATCATGATTGCAAATAACAACTGAGGGACAGTTGCCTGAATGGCTACCTCCCTGGGAGGCCAGGCTCACCTGAATATGACTGTTGAATCCAAGTCCTGTCAGCAGAAGCAGGAGCACAGGATCATGTCTGCTCTTTCCATGAAGTAGTTATTGATACTCTTTATCTCTTGTTTTGTTTTTAAGTATTCTTAGTTGTAGATGGACAAAATACCTTTATTTCATTTATTTATGTGGTGCTGAGGATTAAACCCAGTGCCTCATGTACACAAGGCAAACACTCTACCACTGAGCTACAACCCCAGCCCTCTCTTTACCTCTCTCTGTTTTCTGACACATGGTGATTATGTGTGCAAGCAATGGAATCAGATGTCCTAGGCTCAAATCCAGACTCTGCAATCTTCTAGCCAGTTTGGGCCTGATACTAGCCTTCTCTAAAACTCAGCTTTCTCATTTTCCATTTGGAGAGAATGATAGTATCTGAATGAAGGGATTGTTATGAGTATTGAATTAGGTAACGTGCACGAAGCACCTACCACCATGTCTATATAGCATCAGCTCTAATAAATATTAGATGTTGTTATTAACTTTCCATTTCCCTTGATTTCTTCTTACATTTTCTTTCTCTCTAGTTTATTTACAGCATCATCTATTTAGAGTCTCATCCATCCACTTTCCTTCTCTCAATCTCTCTCCCATCATGCTACAGTCCAAAAGCAGATGGTGGCAGAGTGCCCGGATACTTTTATAATCTCCAAGAGTGCTCTCAAAAGCTATCACACAAATTGAAGAGGCAATAGCTTGATCCAAAATGACAGAGAAGGGTTTGCATTCTCACATATTAGAGTTACAGCCATAGAAGTTCTATGGTACCTAGTACAACATTCTGTGGTAGACCTCGTGTTAGATAAAAGGGTTTGATGAGTATGGTGAGATATTTTACATATAGAACTAGTATCGAATGTAGTTGCAAAGGGCCTTCCACAGTTTCCTGTAACGTGGCTCTGTGTGTGATCACTAATACTGGTATATATTAGTTATCACTTGTGTTAATTTAATTTCCAGTTTTCAATTCATGGATTACCTTCTGTTCTGAGCTGCATGACTAAGTAAAGGAGTTTTTTGTGACAAGAATCTTAATTTTCAAGTTGTTTCTCTTTGTAAAATACTGTATGGCCTTTTTATTGTGTTGTTCACATAGAATCTCACTTATAAATGGGTATACTAATATTATATAGTCATTATAAAGATAAAAGGAACAACAAATTTATATAAAGTTTCTGGCACAAAGCAGGTACTTGAAAAGTGGTAGTTTCTTCTCAGGCCAGATGAGAGTGTTGACTTACAGGTATGAAGTGAGCATGGGCAGGTAGGGATACCCTGAGACTACTTCTTCTCTCCAGGGAATATTATATTTCTCATCTTTTTCAAAGTGGAAAACGACCTCAAGAAAGAGGAGAAAAGACCCTAATATGGTTTTATACCAAGCTGTGGATCATACATCCTACTTTATTCAAGAAATTATTTCCGAGTCACATATTGTGGTAATTAATGCTACGTTAGTGACACTTTTGTAAGTGGGTTACAGATTGTTGCTGTGGTGTGTACAAAGCTTATTGGATAAATGTCTTTAAGAACGGGGAAAGCATTAGTCTCTTAGCGATCAATAGGATAATAAATTGTGTTTTGTTTCTTTACCTGGATTTAATGTTCACCTTTAGAGTAAATGTTAGCCTGCTCATTGCTTCTCTGGTTTTCAGGAATCAGGGTCTTGAAACACACACAGTTACTCTCTTCACAGTCAGCAAATCCCCAGCTTCTCTGCTGGACAAATAGTCACAGGAGAGCACATAAACTTAAAACAGAAAGAAGCAAGGACAGATAATTTAGAAGGCAAGCATGGAACATCACTTTTTCCAGTTTCATCAGGCAGCAGGAGAACTCTAGAGACAGCCAGATCTCCAAATAGACACATCCTCTCCTACCCATCAAAACCACTCCACCTTCCTCCTATCCAAGATGTTAAGGTCTCAGTGGAATTCTTCTGGAGGACTCATCCATCCAAAAGTCTACCCTTTTATCACATAGTCACCAATTTTTGAAATGACAGATTTCTGAATATCCCATACAGATGATACTTTACATTAACATCAACCTATTTTTCACTCCATTAAATCTTTTTGGTCCAAATGTGATTATGATGTAAGAGCCTCCAAGAGCCAGTGTGGAAACATCCATTGTTGCAAGGATGCTAAAGGAAGGGAGAAAGTTTTCTTGCTTTTCTTTCCTCTTGGCTTCCTTTTCTCAGAGTTGTTCCTGTTGAGGCAAACAGCTTCTTCCTAACATTCTGAAAGATAATGCTTCAACCATAAGGGATGATATTGGAGAAAATATTAAATTTAAAAAGTTACTGCTGCATCTTAATTTTCACCCCCTACTAAAAAAGTAGGGGATGAAAAAAAAAGTAATTCATTTTTTTCATGTCTAGTGTAGACAGCTGGCAGAAACTGAGTTTATTTCCTTTGCTCTTTCCCCTGTTAAATAAAATTTCTTCCAAAGTTAATAATATGGTAGGTAATTACCAACACATTCTTTGTAATAATGGAATTTAAAATTAAAGGCAACCAAGTGTAACCCACAGTCTTTTGAGACAAAGACATATACTAAAGGCACAGAAATTATTTAACAAATATTTACAGTTCCTACTATGTGCCAGAAATTCTTGCTAGCATCTTGAATCAAAATGTGGACTGTCCAGAAGCAATGAACAATTTCAGACCTGAAAGGAAGCCAAATTGAAGAAGGATTTTAATTTTCTTCATTAATACCGGAAAGAACCTATCTTGTTTAGTAACCTCCCATACTATTGGGCACATTGATGCATGAATGTAGATAAAATGTGCATGGCTGTCACTGAGTTGCATTTATATGCCTTGTTATTCCTACATAAATATGCCTAGCCTGGCTTTTGTTAATTGCTATTTAGAGTGATGGTGATTAAAGTAAATACAGGAGTACAAATAGGAATGCTTTAAAATAATGGTGTAATCATTACTAATTCATTTTATATTTATTGTGGTATTAATTCTAATGAACATTCTTGATATTAATGTGGGTGTTATAAGTACTCATATTGAATTTTTCACTGTGAGTCAGTATTAATTAAATGAATGGTTATTATTACCTGTGTAATGGGCCTAGAAGGGATATTATTTTGGTGTTTATAAAAATCAATAGTAGTGCTTTAATAGTAAAAGCTTGTTCTTATTCTTTCATGTTGATTATTGGTACTGCTTAATTAATGTGTGCTTATGCTACGATAATATACTTTTGTAAATTCCAAGCTCGTGGCCTGTAGGATGTTATCAAATGTCCTTCTTCCTCATTAGAAAAAGAAATTCAATTAATATACCCATGAATGGGAATAAAATTTTTATTTTCTCTAATTCTTGGAAATCAATAGCCCATACACAGTTTATATAGAATGCTCTCAACTAATCAACTTATGAAAACATTCAGTGTGAGTTTCTTTCACTGAGCTGAATGAGGAGATATTAAAAGGCTTAAAATCTATAAATTATTATTTCTGCAAGAATGTTTGATAGTTTCAAGAAGTTTCCACAACTGTTTCCCTACTCTAATAATTATCACCATCAACATCATTTTTAGTAAGAATTGAAGTATTTAGTTGCCTGCAGTGAAGGGTTCAGTTAAGAAAATAATTAAGAAATCTTGTTTCTAGGGTTGAATCCTAGTTCTATCACTTTTAACCATTTAACTTAAGGCCATTCTAAGGCTGAGTGTTACTATTTATAAAAGAGGAATTTCCAGGGTGCCTACCTCATAGATTTTATGAAGCACCTCACTCGGCAATGGGCACATCCTGGCTCCCATCTTGTATTAACTACTATAATCTCACAGACAATGAGACATGGGATGAGTGAGACTGGAGTAGATTATGGGCCTCTTCAAAGTTAAAGACGAGGAATTTGGGTAATATTGATGATGGTCACATGGAAGAGACAGAACTGGAGGATACCAAAGGAAGCAGTTAGGAGCCAGTAAGGAAAAAGGGGGGGAAATTTGATGAAAGAGCTCCGAGGTATACAGTAGGAAGCCTTCTCCAGGAGGGCAGGCCTGTCATTTTTATAGGACTTTTCTTGGGTTGAGTATAGCAGAGAAGGAAACACCCCTGAATCAATAGAAGATTAAAGAAAAAAACCTGGAACACTTAGAAACTTGATTCCAGTCTACAGGTTGTGAGGAGTTTGAGCCAAACTTTGGAAAGGGTATGTCATGCATGGCAATTTATTGCTCCAAGTGGGACTGACTTTTATCAAATTTTATACATCTGAATTAACTGACAATTTGATTTAGTTCATGAGTTAACATGAAATACTGGAATCGAAAGGTAATAATTCTTTCCATGTTACCTCTCAAATTGTGTTTTGCATTAAATAGGATTAAGAGAGTTGTCAGAATGTATAAGATATATCATTTTAATGACTTGTTTGGAATAAAAAATATATTGCCTTTATCCATGTGTACTATGTATATATAACAAAAGAAGTATTATTGAAAAATATTAGATGTTAGATTTTACTCTAATGTGAAATGTCACATGAGATTTTAAAACATGCACACGCATGTATGTATATATATATATGCTAAAAAGCAAAAATCTGAATTTTATAATTATTTAATAACCCATAGACTGCATCTACTTTCATTGGGTTGTAATATGATTGCTTTTTCATTACAACTTGAATTAAAACTACCATATTTTGAAAAATTAGCCTTAATGGCTCAAGTATTGTTAAATCTCAATACATGTTAAATAAATACTCTGTTAATTTATGTCCCTAATAGTTCCAATACATATTGGCTTACTGTATATTTTAACTCTTGATGTAAATTGAAATGCTCAATATCTAAGCACAAATAATCAAAATTATTTGATGGGAATAAAAATGGGAATTTTCAAATGGAGGGAAAATTGGGAAAAATACAGATGATGCCATTATTAGCCACAACTGTGCTAGCTCATTATGGGAATATTGAGTGCTCCTCAGGTCTGCAAAAACCTATCGTACATTTTCAAAATAATGAAATAAGAGGCATATGATATTTTGGTGAGTTCATTATATAAAAATAAAGGTTTGCATACTACTCTCTCTCTTTATTTCTCCCACCACTTCCTTCTCTTGTTCCTCTTCTTATCCATCTCCCCACTTTCCTGTTATCTTTGGAGAAAAAACTCCAAGGGCAAAAAGTCAAAAATAAATAGTTGTTTCTCTCTCTCTCTCTCTCTCTCTCTCTCTCTCTCTCTCTCTCTCTCTCTCTCCTGTTTCTCACACAAATTCCAATGGCATTGGGTTATTTCATTTTGTTTCAGTAGACAATAGATTTGCAATTCACCTAACATTTAAAATAAAAATGAGGACTAGACACTTATTCATGAATAAAATAATATTTTAAATATAGAGCAGTTATATGTAAATCATATGTAATAGTTCATGAGAGTGTCAGTGGAGGGTGACTCATGGAAGATTAAAAGGAAGGAAAAAAGTTCCAAAAGAGGACAGTAGCAAGGAAGTTGTATTGACAGAGAAAGTGATGAGAAATGACATGCAAATGGAAAGGAGTGAAGGAGTGGAAAGAGGACAGATAAAGAGTGATTCAGTAAGTGACAGGGATATGGTGGGGGAATTCCCAGAGTGGGCTTCAGGAATTAAAAGCCTGTCTCAGAGTTTTGTAAAAAAATTAGATGTGTAATCTGATTTGTGCAGTTTTTTTTCAATCATTCTTCATCATGCCTTACTGTTTAGAATAGTGCAAGGAGTTATTCCCTGGGATTGCAGATCTCAGAACACTGTTAAAATTATTTTATAGATGGAAAAAAAACCCCTGAAACATAGTGCAGTTTCTGACTAGTACAAGCCCCTGCAATATCTAATTACATTTTTAGGTAATGTTAATATTTCCAAGTTACTAAACCACTTTGCTGTATCAAAGGAAAGAAGGAAAATGAAACAAATAAAAAGGCTTTCTACAATTGTTAAAAACAAGTCAGGGCATCTTTATATCTCTTCCAGGTAAGTCTAAGAAGCTAAAATAATCCTAGTTTCACTCTGTCCTGAATTGTTAAAATCTCTCTTACATTGTTATGAAACCAATACTACATTTTTCTTTTGATCCTACCATCTTTCTTTTGAAGCCCAACATGGCACAGAGAGAACCTAAATGTCCATGTAATCTAAATAGCTATGGCTATTTAAAAATAATTGCTTCCCAGGGATATCTGATTCAGTAATTATCTGCATTAAGTTTTGGATCAGATATTAGCTTCTTGGATAGAGTGGATGTTTGATATTTTAGAAGCATGGATATTGCTATTGATAAACAGAATATGGTCGGCTAGAGTTACATAGGAGAACACACAGGGGCTCCATCGCCACTCGCATGAGCAATGACACTCACTGACTCCCAGCAAATGACCACAGTAGCTCTTGACATTCCTTTTGTTTGACCCATTCATGTTCCCATGATGTAGAGTCAATACACAAAACATAGATAAATAAGCACATGAATAAATTAAAAATTTAGAAATGAACTTGGATATATTCTCAGGGATTGACATCATTTTATGTTTCTAAATTAACTCTATCATGGTAATACTTTGTTTTTAAATATTGTTTAGTTGTCAATGAACCTTTATTTATTTAAATGCAGTGCACCAGTGCCTCACACATGCTAGGCAAGCACTCTACCACTGAGCCATAACCCGACCCCCCATAGTAATAATTTTAAGTCATGTTATTTCTTCATTTTCTTGGTTCTGGATTTTTACGAACACTTATGTTTTAGGTTTTTCACTGTATAAGGGAAATATTGTGTATCAAACATACCATAGACCTTTCCTTCATTCTTGCTATCTATCTGCTTATCATCCTATCTGTTCTAGGGTAAACTGAACTCTTTTTTTCTCTACAATATAAGTATAATGATATTCCTATAATTTGGGGGGTATCTGTTACATGAGTGATTTTGCATAATCTTTTGGCCAGTGCATGGCACTTGATAGATGGTAATCATACTCAGTATTAATGTTCCTCCTTAGTTTTCATTATACCTATATTCTTTTAATGCACTATAGACATAAAAGAGAGTAGATTATCATTATTTCTTTGGTTCTTTCACTGATCAGCTATCACAGGTATTTGCAATAATATCAGATTGTAAGCAGAGATTTATAAGATGATTCCAAACTGAAGATCATGTAGTTCTGAAACTTGGATGTTGCCAATGGTTCTACCGTTACTACCTACTATGAGTTCTCTCTATTACTGCTGAATGGGACCATTTCTTTTTCCATGCAGTGCACCATGAACATTGACTTCTTAATGCCAACAGTTCCTTGAACTTGAAAGACATTGCACAATCTGATGAGTTCTCTGTGTTTGAAATGGGTAGAATGCCTTTGTGAAAAATTGGCAATCACTGTGACTTAAAAAAATTTTATGGTGTCTTTTTTATTATTTGTACAATAATTGGACATGCATCCTATTTTTTGTTTTGTGAATTAATTATTTGTTCTCTATTTCCATCAAATAAGTAGTAAATGAGTGAAAGCATGTCACACACAATGTTTAGTAATTTATCCACAGGCCAAATTTGTTGTTCTGCCTCACCACAGGATCCTAGCAATAGAACCAGTTGACAGTGAACTGAAACCTCTGAAATTATGAGCCAAAACAAATCTTTCCTCCTTTAAGTTATTTTTCTCAGGAAGTTTGTCACAGTGGCAGAAAGCTAAATAAACAAGACTTGGAATTTATGTTGGAATTACTGGGAATGAGAAGTCTTCTTGTTAGGGTAGCATTCATGGTAGGAAATGATCCTGGAACTACTTTTGGCCATTATGAGCATTCTGATTGGTCTTTTAAAAGATTTAGGCACCATCGATAAGAGCCATCAAGAGATGGAGAGAATAAACTATATATTGAGATCTAACCATGTGTCAAGCATTGCTTTAATTCTACTGAACATAAACCCTTTTTACCTTTAAAAATAAAGGAAGAGAGGTGTAGATGTTCTTACCTCAGACCAACAGATAGATGCTAATGGACAGTTGAAATCAAACTGGGGGGATGGGAAAATCAGTCATCAATTTATTCATAATGTGAAAACTGAGAAAAAAACTTAATGAAGCATTGAAATGGACATGGAAGTAGGCACAAAGGAAAATAAAGGATAAATGTGGATTTATATGTAGAGTCATCCTGAATTAAAAATGAGTAAAAAAAATACAAATCAATAACACAGGACCTTTGAAGGTAAAATATCCCTGATGAATAGTGGAGAATTAGATAGGTGTGATAGCACGGGCCTATAATTCCAGCACCTCAGGAGGCTTAGGCAGGAGCCTCAAACCAGCCTCAGCAACTTAGCAAGGCCCTAAGCAACTCAGTGAGACTCCATCTCTAAATAAAACAGAAAAAGGGCTGGGGATGTGACTCAGTGGTTAAGCATCCCTAGGTTCAATCTCTGGTACCAAAAACAAACAAACAAAAACCAAAACATAGTTTTTCTTTTTTTTTTAACTCCTATGAGTCAAATTAGAAAAGCATATTATATTAAAAAAAATAGTAACATTAGGAATAGTCTCTAGTTTTCCTTCTCTGAATATCTAAATTGCAGAACAAATGTTCTGTTCATATTAACAATTCTGGTTCAAATGAAAAATTCAAGCATAGTTTTGCACATTCCACCAAGACAGGTTGCACAAGTGCAGGATTGCAGTCCTATTGCAGTCTTTGCTTTCATGGGTAGCTTCAGCCTTGTGAACTCACCAGATGGAAAGCAAGTACCAGTTTCTGAGGAGCATATCATTCACCATACCTATTTTGTGGCTCATGGTGGCACGTATAGGTCTCAGTCAAAGAAGTGTTTGCCTAATCTCCTTTACATAGATCCTAGTAGTCTCCAGGCAGTTGTCTCAAGTCTAGTTTGGGGTAAAGAGGAAAGGAAATGCTATAGCTTTTGGGTCTGGGTCCATGGTGTTCACATACAGTAGTAGCTCTTTTACTCACCTTTGAATACAGGTGCGTAATGACAATAGTATATGAAGTCTATTAACTTTTAGTAAGTCCAGCATTGGGCTACCTGTCACTTCTATTTAGAATGGGGACGTACTTTTGCCTAATTATCCTAACCTTGATGCCGAAGCTACAATTCTACCACATCAGTATAAATTTCGTTGTGCATCTTGCACACCAGACTACAAGAAGAATCACTATGATGGGGGGATTCAATATGGGAGCCTCGGAGCTACTTGTATCTTAAGCATGTAGTTTTTGCTTTCATCGATTCCCCAGTACTAGTAAAATCTGAAGGACTTTTCATTTAAAAGTCCCAGGGCATTTTTTTTTTCCCTAAAGTGGGGAAACATAGCAATACCAAATCATTTAGCTCTTCACAATCACATTAAAATGCAGGACACAATTCTTTAATTACCATCTCAATCGAGTAGTCTTAAGAAGTTTGTGCTAATTGTATTGTTGATATGCATGGATGCAAATAAGATGGCTATTTCCCTTGTAGCAAATGACTATTTCTAATACGTATCCATTCTCTTATTATAGAGGCTGGGGTAGTTTCACTGCATCCTGGAAAGTGGTTTTTCCACCACAGGTGATATTGGTTAAGCTCAAACCAAAGAGCACATTGCTCCCTCACAAACTCTCCCCCACATACATCCACACAGAGCAAAGAGATGCCCACAAATGAGGCAATGAGCAGTAGAAATTCCCTGTAGACAGGCACAAGGGAAGTGCGAATTGGACATTTGTGGAACCGCACTTGCCAGAAGGTATGTGAAACAAACAACCCCCAGCTGCTATGCTTTGCTTTTGTAAAAAAGATCTTAAGGTTGTTTCCCAAACACAGGTGTGAGAAGGAAGAAAGGAAAGAGGAGAAGGGGTGTGTGTGTGTGTGACAATATATGGAAAACTGGCAACCACAAAATAGCATGGTTAATTTTTTAGGGATGGAAAATAAATGCCTGATATCATGGGGTCCATCTGCCTCTCTCTTCTTAGCCATTCTCCTCTGATTTCTGAGGGGCTTACTTCAGCTTGGATAGGCCTAGGTGTTGTGTTGGGGACAGGAACAGCAGTTACGAAGGAGAGGAATTTAAAAAAAAATGGTTAAAAATGCATTTTTGGTGGGGGCCAAGAGTCAGCCAAATGGAAGATTTATAATTTGTAAAATTACCTTTCCTTAAAAAAAATCACATTTGTATTCCCACAGAAAATAAGTAAGCATAAATATTTCTCTATAAGGATTTATATATACACACACATATGGACATATACTTATGTACTTCATGGTTTATTTCATTGGGCACATATTGTCCCTCTGAAAAATACCTTTGTTTTGAAACACTGTACACAAGTGTGCTGTAGTCACAAAACTTATGAAACTTCATTTTTCCAATCATTTCGTGGACCTGGAATTTAATTTTGCAGATTGGATCCTGTAAGTGGCGAAATGAATTTTTTTTTTTTTTTTTTTTTTTGTAGGTCAAGGATCAGGTGTGAATTTAAGAAAGCATCCTTAGTGGTCAGATTCTGTCCTGCTGAGGGAGCTTTGAGTGGTGACACTTGCCCCTCCAATTCATTATACTTGAGTTATTTCTTAAGTTACACAGACATTTTGAGAACTGGTCCACTTATTTTCACTGAAATTTCCTGGAACAATGGAAATATTGTTGTTTATTTTAACAAGGAAGGAGAAAGTAAATTTGTAGATGAATGAATTGCCTTGACAAATTTTGGAATGATTCATGTTCTTTCCAAATGCTTTAAAAATTAGGATTGTGTATCAGTGTATAATATAGTCAGTATGATATTTGTTTATACTGAAGAGGTATCAGAAATGAGAATTTTGTAAAGTTAGAAAAAAATTATATATATTTGTCTTCATCTCTGTATCCACAGATTCAACAAACCTTGGGTTTAAAATATTTATTAAAAACTGCATCTGTACTAAATACATAGTTTTTTTCTTGTCATTGTTCCTTAAACAATATAGTATTACATGATTTACATAACATTTATATTGTCCTAGCTATTTAGATAATCTGGGAATGACCTAAAGTATACTGGAGGATATATGTACTATTCAGGTACTATGATATCATTTTATACAAGGCACTGGAATATCTATGGATTTTGGCATCCTTGGGGGTCCTGGAACCAATTTCCCTTGGATACTGAAGGATGATTCTACTGGCTCCTTCTCCATATAACTCTTGGCAGATATTAGCATTTTTGTATTTTAGTCTGCTGAGCACCTATTCCACCATCTGTGATAACATCCCCATTTCCTTTATGGAAGTACCCTATTTAGGATTGCCAGATAAAATGCAAGACTGCTAGTCAATTCTGATTTCAGAGAAATAACAAATGGCATGTTAATGTAAACATGGCTCAAATATTTCAGAGTATATACTCACACCAACACATTATTGTTTATCTGAATTCAAATTTAACTGGGCAATCTATATTTTCATATGCTGAAATTAGTAATTCGGATTGCCTTTCACTCTCAGTGCATATGGTTAGTGTGTAGTATACCACATCAGTCAGCTTCCGAGGCACCATGTAACCCAGACCTGCCCAATCAGGTTAGAAATTCTCACAGTCTGAATTGTTCTAAGAATAAAACCATGAACTCCTCCATTTAACTTTTAAATTTTTCCCTTAATATGATTTTCTAATCCAAATCACATTTATCCACTTCCTAGGCATGACAAAACTTTATTCCATAAGACCCTCCCTCATCCACTCCCCTTTTAGCCTTTTATTCATACACCTTAGCCACATCTAATCTTCTTCCCTCAGATGGCCTCTTCTCTTGTGTGCTCTTCTTATTCTTAAGTGTCCACAGAGTGCTTTACCTTTTCTTGATTTCCAAGCACTTAATGTATTCATTCAATCACTGATTGCCTTAAGCTCCCCGTAACTGCTTAATGGCCATGAGCCATATTTTGCTAGTCATATTATAGATCCAGAGAAGGAGACATTGTGTCTAAAGGAGGAAGATGTGAAAAGATAAAAAAATCCAAGATTGCCTGACTTCTTATTCCAGTAATGGTGAACTGAATAATTCAAGCCAACCTTTCCAGTAAGGATTACATGAAAAGCTGAACAAAAATATTTTAAGAATCTAATTTAATTCTTGAATTTAAAAAATCCAAGAATTTGTTTACTATTTAAACAAAGAGAGAAAATCTGAAACTCAAAGAGAAGTTAAAGAATTGAAAATTGGTAACTTATAATTTTAAAAGTTTTGGAAAACCAACAAAAAAATTATGAAATTAAAGATAATTTAGGAACTTGATAGACTTAACAGACTTGATGTCATGGAAAAGAGGATTACTAAACTGTTAGATTAATCAGCTAAGAAAAAAAAACAGGATGAAGCATGGAGTGACAAAAAGATGGGAACTGGAGAAGATTTATACTGGGTACAAGAGAAAGTTTGATATGAACAAGAAAGAAAAAGAAAGAGAAAATGAAGCAAATAAAATATTTGCATGTGTAATGATTGAAGTGTTTTCAGAACCGAAATAATTAGAATCTCTCATAGATCACAAGATAATCTACTTAGAGAAAAAGGCAAAAGTTACAGATTAAATGTTAGAATTAGTGAATTTTGCATAGGCATATAGCCAACATAATCAATTATAGTTCTACACACAGCAAACATTAGAAGAAGTAAAATTTTAAATTCTCACTTTCTTTGATGCTTTAAAATAGTATCAAGATATCAAATTCTTACTGTTAAAAAAACTTAAAATCTCTAAGATTCAAATGTGGAAACTATCAAAAATTATCAAGGAAAATAAAAGTTTACCTATATAAATGGAGGGAAATACCATGTTCATGGATAAGAAGACTAAATATTATATAGATATCAATTGTTCCCAAATTGATCTACAGACTCATTGTAATAAAAACAAAATCATCCCACTGTGTGTGTTTTGTGAAAATTGAGTAACTAATTCTCAATCTCCCTATGGATATGATAAGGGCTAAGAATACACAAAACAATATTGAAAAAAAAGTTAGAAGAGCCACAAAATCAGATACTAAGACTTGTTATAAAACTATAATGATTGAAATAAGGAGATATTTTTACAAAAAGAAAAAACCAATGGATCATAATAGAGAGTCCAAATACATATCAAAATGTATGCAAACACTTAAGGTTTTGTAAAAGACTGCATTGCACAATCTTTTAAATATATCCTGTTTCAATTAGATGTCTACTTGAGACCCATATTTTACATAATAGAAGACTAAATAAAAATTTTAGATGGATTTTAGATATAAATATGAGATGAAATAATTAACTTTAGAAAATTATCTTGATGGTCCCAGGAAGATAAATATTTCTTAAATAGTGCATAGAACACATTTATCATAAACAAAAGCATTAACAAAACTTAGAATTTCTAACATAATTAGAAAAAAATTAATCATGCAATAGAATATTTCTCACACATAACCAAAAAAGAGATGTTAACCAGAAAGAATACTTATGTACACACCCACACATACACACACACACACACACACACACACAGAGACAGACACACACACACCAAAACAACAACAAAACTCCTTATTATTCACTGAGTGTTTGTATACCCCCACCCTGACAAATTAATTTGTTGATGTTCTAATCCCTAATATGATTATATCTGGAGGTAATACGTTTAGATGAGGTCATGAAGTTAGGTGTTTCAGGATGGGATTAGTGTTTTCATAAGAAGAAAGATTTCTGGAGAGGACAAAACTTCAGTTCTATATGACCCTCCCTAGTTATCAGCAATATATTCTGTCTCTCTTTCTCTCTCTCTTCCGCTTTCTCTTTTGACCCTATGAGAAAAAGAGCTCTCATTTTTCCTTAAATCAGCTAGCACCTTGATTTTGCATTTTCTAGCCTCCAGGACTGTGAGAAAGATGTACTTGCTATACTTAGCCACCCAATCTATAGGTTTTGTTATATAAGACAAATCCTATAAATTAAAAAGGAAAAAAAAACAAAGAAATAGAAAAATGGACAAATAGCTGCTACTAGAAAAGAGGATACTACAAATGGATTGGCATTTTCTACTAAGTTCAAGATGAGTAAACTTAATGATTCAGTGTTACACTTCTTGGTATATATTCAATAAAAATGCATTATGCACCATGAGACATATATAAGTATTTTAATAGCAACATTATTAGAAACAGCTTAAAACTGGAAACTATCCAAATATCCATTAGTAACAGAATGGATACATAAATTGTGATATATTCATAAACTGCATATACCACTACCTAGTAGTATACATAGTTTACCACTACATAGTTTGTATACTACATAGTGTATGCAAAGTACAAGTACACCCAGAGTCTTCAGGGATGAATGCTTAGGTGGTAAAAATAAAGAGTGGAAGAGGTATTAAAACAGGTAAAGTAGCTCCCTTTCTGGGGAGTGAGGACTACCAATTTAGGATGTCACCAAAGAGGATTCTGGGGCTCTGGTAATGTTTTATTTTTTGACCTGAGTGATGACTTTCATTGTATAATTCTTAAACCTCATTTTAAAAATTTTTAAAAAGAAGGAAGAGGAGGAGGAATAGAGGAAGAAGAAATTAAGAAAGTATATGTTGTGTCTGATCACTACTCTTTCTCACCTGGAGACCTTAGACAAATGATTACCTCTTTGCACCTTATTTTACTCACCTGTAAAAACTGGCATCATATCACCTTACTCATAGAACTTCCATGAGAATTATGAGATTCTGCATGTGAAAGTGCTTTGTTAAAACATAAAGTACCTTATAAATTTGGGGAAAATAATATATTAATGCTTAGTGCAATTGTAGAATCTTAGTACCCATGCAAATCTCAGGTTCAAATGGGTCTTAAAGGATTATTCAACATATTAGAGCACTCCTAAAGGCAGAATTATATTAGAATGAAGCATTAAAATAAAATTTTATGAAGTAGCTTTCTTCCAATTGATTAATGTATTTTTAAAATTCTGCACAAACATCCCATTTCACTCCAACTTCTTTATACTGTGATCAGTCTATCACAGTTCAATAGAATCTTGAACTCTTCTTTATGAAAACCCAAGTAAAATGCCTTATATGGAGCAGAGCCCTAGCAGTATCCTGGAAGTAGTAATTCTTCACCAATGGAACCCAAAGATTACTTAGTTGAATATTTCTCCCCAGCTCCTTGAATAAAACGCTCCTCAAATTATTGAAAGTCTTTGATTCATCTCCAGAGTTATGGAAAAGGTTGATTCTAACCCTTTGTCAGTGTTCTCACTGCTTTCATGGAGAAATGGGTTTTCAGAGGCCCACAATTCACCATCCCTGTTGATGTGCCTCTCACATCCCGCTGACCTGACATAGCTTCCTATTCCCCTAATCTAGCTCCAAAATTTTTCACTTAAAAAATATATCATATAAAGTTTGGCATGAATTGTGCCAGTGTTTCCCCAATCAAGTAAGTAGCTGGTAGACACTGTCTTTACCACTTTCTTTTTGGGAGACTTTCACGGCTATTATCTACAGTTCTTCCTCTTCCTTGCCCATGTAATCTACTTCTCTGACATCTAACTCTGAATGTTAACTCTGCTCTGATAGGATTGTATCTCGCAGATATTCTTAGTAAACCTAGTTTGTTTAGATTCCTATTCAGCCAACCATGATATGCCTTACTCTTTCATTCCAGAATTTCTACATCAATATTTGTATGCCTAACCAAGTTTTGGTTTACATAACTGTTTCCTGAGCATCTAGCTCCTGTGATTTTCACTTCACTACATTCATCAGAGAGCTCTTTCCTTTTGGCTGCATCAGCTGCCACAACCAAACAAATGATTTATAAATCTTTTTAAGCTTTCTGTGATATAAACTCAAGTAATATATCTCTAAATGTCTGTAAGACATTTCCACATTTATATGTCTCCATTAATCCAAACAGAACAACCTATATGGAACTTTGTCATTCAGGAAAGAAAAAGTCATTTTGACACACAAAAAGATTATTAAAAGTTACTTACATAGACAATATTAAATAGTTTCCTTAATAATAAAAAACAGCAAAAATTCCCTTAAAGTTCCCCTCATCAGTATGTCTTCTGAATATTTTGAAATAATCTTATGTCAACTAAACAAATATCTCTGCCTCACTCTTAAAATTCCATGAACTCTTCTTTAATACAGCATATTCCAGATTTTCCTGGTCTTATTATCAACCCCCACTCCCATTTCATGGTCTTATCTATAAATAACTCTCTATCCTCTTCAATATGGATCAATCAGATCAAGCTTCTGCATTCTCCTTGTCATGCATTCTCCAAATTCTACAAAATCAAGGCTTAGAAGTTAATCTGACAAAGATGAAACTCTAGAGATTAATGGAGGAAAAAGACAATGGTAAGTAATCATCAATATTATTTTTCCAACAAGTCATAATGTTCCAAACTAAAGAAGTCTTCCTTCTGTCCTTCCTCAAATGACACTGTTTTAGTCAGCTTTTTCACCACTGTTAACAAAAAAACTTAAGAAGAAAAATTTTAGAAAAACAAAAGTTTCTTTGGGGTTCATGGTTTCAGAGGTCTCAGTTCATACATGGCCAACTCCACTGCTCTGGACCCAAGGTGAGGCAGAACATCATTGGTAAAGTGTGTGGAGGAGGAAAGCAACTTAAGACATGACCACCAGGTAGCAGAAAGAGACTTGAAACTTGCCCAGGACAAAGACACAGTTCCTGTGATCCATCTCTTCCAACAAACCCTACCTACTTACAGTTACCACCATCCAGTTATTACAGTCAAGTGAATTAATGCACTAATTAGGTTAAGGCTCTCATAACCCAATCATTTCACCTCTGAAAATTCAGGCACTGTCTCATACATGAGCTTTTGGGGGATAACTCATATCTATGTCATAACAGACCCCAGGCACTGGTCTCTTTGGTGATTATCATAACATAATCTTCTGGTTTTAAATGGCTCCTCCAGACTTCATGTATGAACTTAAAAGCAATTTTGGAGAAAAAGTGCCATTATGAGTTGTCCTGTTGCAGTAGTATAAAAAAATTAAAAAATATTGTTTCAATGAGAAATAGTATTCTAAATAACTAGACATAGGAAAAAATAGTTTTGTCACTATGATCAGACCAGAGCAAGAGAAACCTCACTTGTATTCATATTATTCAATCAATTATTAAAATGATTACTATGTTGCATCTCATATTTGCAAACAATCATTTGAATTGGCTGTAAAATAAGAGTCAGCAGAGATTTTTAAGAAAGTGAGTAGTCCTTACAAAATGGATATTATTTTAACTTGCAGAGTAGATAATTCTAAGAAGTCACAAAAAGTTATAAGTGACATTAGGATATGTGTGGTGAACATGGTGATTATTTAATTTGCTACCAGGTTGGACAAGCAATGGGAAGGAAAGTATCTAGGCAAATAGTTATCAGGAGGCATTTCAAAGAGCTAATGTAGATAGGATGAAATACAGATTAACTAGTAAATTCAGGTGATGCAGTTGACAATTCTAGGAAACTTGCATATTTTTGGTATGCTATAGATGGTAAATAGTTCTTTGAAGAAAATGTTTTGATTCTATATGATATTAATATTTTTATATATATTAGTGAATTTTTTAAATAAAAAGTGTGAAGTGTAGCGGAAAGTAGTGAATAAAAGGAGCTCTTATTTTTATTTTATCTTGAGCTACTTTTAGAAAAAATATCAATGACAATAAAACAGATTTCAAATGCAAAATAATAAGTGAGTGAAAATGCCTATTTACCATATCAATTCAAATTACAAATGAGACAGTAAAATCTGAACTAAGTAATTACTTCTCTTAGTTAACGCTAATTCAATATGGCTTTTGTGTGTATGTGTGTGTGTGCGTGTGTGTGTGTGTGCCTTTGTCTCTTTCTCCTTACACATTCACAAGTCCTGAACATGTTTCCGTTGAAATATATTTTGTAGGATTTCTTTAATGGGTCACAAAACTCAGCATCTCTTCCTTAAACTTTGAGAACTGTGCAAATACAATAAATGAGAATTTTAATAAAAGAAATATGTGTCAATAAATCTAGAAGAAGATTGAATTCTCAAACTTCAATATGCATATAAGAGCTACCAAAAGTAGCAAGAAAGGAAGAGAATCTATGGGGGTGTGAGCAGTAGTATAGAGAAGAAATACAGGAAGTGGAAAATAGACAGTGCATCAGATCTCAGAATGCATCTTTCCATACATACTCTTAGAGGATGAGGAACCTTGACACCCAAAATAAAGATTGTGTTTATTTGCAAGAATGAGTTCAGAACTCGGTTAAGCAAGAGTGTCTCTTTTGCCTACAAATACCTTATTTCTAGTTCTGTTCCAAAGCTCTAGTGAATTTCCTTCTTTTTGTCTGTCTAATTTACTCTTACCCTATATCCTCCAGGAAAACTTGCTTGATTTCTTAGTTCAAATGTTCTGCCTACTGCAATTGGTAATACAATATTTATAAGTGTATAAGTAGCATCTGTCCTAAAATAAAAGCTTCTGGAGAAAGAATATGTTCCTACTATGTTACTTTACTCCTTGGTCATATATTAAATACATATATGGTGGAGATCAAGAAATACCTTTATTGATTTGAAAGTGTGTTTATACATTGTGGTATATATGTAACTTATATGTAGTATAAATTAAGTGTACTTAACTAATTTCTGCATTAAATCAAACCAGGCATCTTCTTATTTGAAACTTTTTGAAGTGTTATTTATCTTGGACTGATAATCATCAGGTACTGCTTGAAAGAATTATTGTTTAGTAAACTACCAGGCACCACCTTGCTCTACAAAAAAAACCAATATACCACACCATTATAATTGCTAGCAGATGTTGACCAGTTAGAAGAAAGATGTTTCAAGCATTTGTACAGATTAGTGTGTGTGTTTCCAATATCTGAAACCATTGAGGACCCTGAGTTAGAGGTTATTGCATAGTATCTGAAATCACTTTTGGGCCCAATTAACAGCATCAGGATTGGCAAAGGAGAAATTGGGCCATCATGGGGGATGTTGGAAGGTTTTAATGCTGGAATAACCCTTCAGAGGAATCCAGGCTGGGAACAGAGGCCAGACTTGATAGACCCCCCACAGATATCTGCTAGTTATTGGATGGGGGCTATCTCCAGAACCAGGCATGTCATTCATTGCACAAGGCAGCTTTCTGTTACAGAGGCATCACTCCTAGCAGATGGAGGAATACATCCTACATTCTTGAAGGGAAACCTGGGTGGCCATCACACCATTCATTACAATTACCATTTGTTTTGTTATTGTTTCTACTTCCTACTTATCCACTCAAGAGAACCTCTTTTCTTTCCACTTATATTATTTTGTGGATCAATACCGTGTCTTATGTATTCCTGTCTCCCTAAAAATCAGCACAAGATCTTATAACTCTTTGTATTTGAAATCATATATTCAAAGTACGATTTAACTTAAATCTTGGAATTTCTTTAAACTCACTCTATTTGACCTTGACATTAATGTAAGTTTTTAAATTAACTACCTGACAAGGTTTTACTCATTCTGAGTCCAAATCAGGCAGAAAAGGGAAGAAGAATATAGGTGTGAAGCATGTTCAATAGGAGGTGCTCACTATGGCCTTAATATTTGGCTATTACAGGAGACAATAGCAACTGTCAGGTTTCAAAGTTATGTCATGAGGGTCATGACCACTGCTTCACTGCTTCATGATCCCTCACGAAAGAATTATTTTAATGGGCGGTCCTTTGAGATTCCATGAGTTTTAAATCAAGTGGTTCTCATAGCACCAAGACATATCAGAGTTGTAAACTCTCCAGCTTCTTATATTAACTGAAGCATTTCTCTTTATTTGGGCTCAAAGTTTATTTACCTAATAAAATAAGGTAGCAAATATAATTACTTCCTCCACCTTTAGGTCAATAGAAAGTTCAACAAATTACAAAAGGAGAATGATCTGTACTTTGTCTTTTTTGAGTATTTAATGGCAAGGTTAAGGAGATGGCATAGTATGGGCTTTGAAGTCACAAAGATCTAGATCATCTGGGAGAAAAGGGTTATCATTAATTGTATTACTACATTTCTGCCTGACCTGCCTTAACTACCTGACTGCTCCTTCTTGACTTTATCTTTTATCTGTTCTGGCTTGGTTCATTTTGGTTTTCAGGTCTGATGGTTGCTCTGAACAACCAGTTGTGTTTCCTATACTCTAAAATTTTGATCCAGTTCAAAGTATTGGTTACAGAGTAATTTTTCTGTATCCAAGCCTAAAGGAGAATGATGAAATAGAATTCTGAAAACTCTGTAAAGAGTTCAACCTTCTTCATTGGCTTTATGTAATAGATTGCCATTATACCATGTGCCACCATGTATGATGTGTTTATTTGAGTTTAGGTCTAATGACCCCCTCCCAGAAAACAAAGCACACATGAACATATAAATACCTACAACACACACCTTTAATTTTATAAGCAGTTTCCTTATATCAAAATCTTGAGTGTTGTCTCTGACTATAAATTATTTATTGTTTCATTTTAAGAAGGAAAGAAAATACCCCAGGACAGAGAAGTTCAAGAATAAAATGTAAATGGATGAAGTTGTGTATTCTATTTCTGATGTTAAAGATGCAAAAAAGCACCACAGAAACGACTCGAACTACTCTTGATTTGAGAAGAAACAATTCCAACATTTCATAGTGAAACATCTACCATCCTAAGAATCCTGAGTCAGTAAGACAATCCATCATTTTGTTAACTGGAATGGGGCTCACCCTGAATGCACATCTGGCACCAAGAATTTGAAAGTAACTGAGGTAGCTAGTGGAAATGCCCAGGCCCAGCATAATTTGTTTCCAGGGAGGATGCTGGTTCACTTAAGTGCTTGGAAAGGAAGATCCTTCTCACCCATTCTAACACTCATCACGTTGATTTTTAGAACATTACAGAAAGCTCCCTTTTCAGCAGCTGTGGAATCTACAGACTCCAAGGGAGAATTCTCCTCTTCAAATAGGGTAGATGTATGCTATGTGCCTTCTTAAAAGCAAGTGAGGAAAAGCAATAATTTTTTTTTCTGCTGCCCTCTTGGTTTCTATATGCAGGATTTCCAAAAGGCTTCACCATCCTTCCTAACAGTGGGGGAATCAACTACATCTGACTGCATTCTTTACTGGCTGTAATGTGTGAAACAGATCTTTCAGTTTCATTGCCTTTTATTTTTAAAAATAAGAATGGAATTTACATATGATAGAAAATCCACATAGCAACAGGAGTGCAGAAAAACAAGCAGGTGTTAATAAATTTCCAGGAAACATTAATCTGTTTCTGCAAAATACATCCTGCTGTTCATTTAAATGGAATGATACTCTATAAATTTACCACTTCAGTCATTCTCTGAGCTATCAAAATGTAATATATAACACCTCTGATGATCAAAGTGAAAGTAAGTTTAGAAATCCAATTTGTTTTTTCACCATTTAAGCTCTTTATTTAACTTTTGCATTCTAGCCCTCATTTTAATCAAACTTCAATTTTATTTACTCACATTCCATGTTGTAATGCAATTACAGGTATGCTTCAAAAGTTGTCATTGAATGTTGCAGTTACCAAAAATAAAGTTTCATTCTAAATCAAATATATCCAAATGAGGAAAAAATTTCTATCCTTTACACTTGAAGATTTAAGATAACTTATGATTGTGCTATTTGAAATTGGTAGCCACTGATAAAACAAACCAGAGGTAACCTGGAAGAAACTGGGAACACAGTAACTTTGTTGGAAAATGAGAAATGAGTATTGTGGCATAAGTGGCCCCCCTTCCCCCAGTTATCACAACACATAGTCAATAGATACCCTGGAGATTGATAACAAGGAAACTGTGTATGGAATCTATTACCTAAAGAGACTGGCAGAAACACACTAGGAACTGAAACAAACAAATTATATGTGATTTCCTCTGGATGAGGGATGGATGAGAAGATCCTAAGATGTTCTGCCATATTTAATGTTTCATTGTGTCTATATTACTTCAATAAAGTAACACAATAAACAACATAAAATGTTAATTGCTAATGTACTTGATATTCGTTTAATTAAAAGTATTTAAACTTTTTAGTTTTAATGGACAGTTACTTATGATTTTCATAGTCTTTATCATCATCTGTGGTTTATGATGCCTAAATACTGTTTTTAAGTATGTTATTATGCTCTTAATGATATCCTTGGAACCTCATTTAGGACCCAAATAGTCTTGTTTAAGCACAAACATATGAACTGAATCTAAGATTTTCTAGATAAGACCTGTGCCACCAAATGTTGTCTCACTTTGTGTGGCTCCTCAGAGGTATTTATTTAACTCAGAGACTACTCTCTTCTTTGAACTTTTCTGGCATCTGCAAAATCTCACCCTGTTGGATCCCGTCAAAGTCTCTGACCAGGCCTCCCAATTGCCAGTCCTTTCTCCTCCTGTGCAAATAATTGTATTTTCATGGCTTCTGTTCTCTCTTTCTTCTCACACTTTCTTGAGGGATACTCTTTACTCCTATGATTTTGCTCAACCTTATTGGATGAACTGTTCCCCTCCCTGCCAAAATTCACAAGTTGAAGTCCTCGCCCCAGAATACCTCAGAGTTGACTATATTCATAGGCAGAATCTTTAGAGTAATTAATAAAAATAGGTCATTAGGGTGGGCCTTAATCCAGAATGACTGATGTCTGTATAAGAGGAATTTAGACACAGAGGGAAGACAATGTGAAGACAGAAGAAGATGGCCATCTACACACCACTAGGAGAGGCCTGCACAGATCCTTTGTGGCATTCAGAAAGGACAATCTCTGCTGAACCCTTGATCCCAAACTTCTAGCTTCCAGAACTATAAGAAAATAATTTCTTTTAGCCAATCAGTCTGTGGTGTCTTGTTACATCTGCCCTAGAAAATGATGATATCCACCATATCTATACTAATGGCTAATAAATCCAGCTCTCTCCTCAGCTACAGATGCCCATGGTCAACTTCTGAACACACATCTCTACCTGACTATTCTACAGATAAAGTCTTTATTTTATAGTAGGCCACAATTGTTCTCCTCTTCAAATTTTCCTTATGTTGGTGAGTGATACCACTATCTAATTATCTGATGTCAGAAATCTTTGAGTCAGTGCAGATTTCTCCCTTTTTCTTTATTATCATTCCTCCAATCCAATTGGTCCTTAAGTCTCATCATTTCTTCCTTTCATATATTTTCCCAAATTTAATTTTCCTTACCACTTCGGTTCTAGTCCAGGTCTCATCATCTCTTGACTGCTTTTACAATAGAATCCTAACTGGTTTCCCCAATGCCATCTTGCCCTCTCCAGTCTAGCGAAAGTAAGAATTACAAAATGAAAACATGATCATATTGTTCTGCTGCTTATAAAGTACCAATGATTTCCTTTTTCCTATGAGATAAAAGGCAGAGTATATTGTATGAATCATCAGGTCTTTCATGATCTTATTTTCCTCTCTTACAATTTCATCTCTAATCACTTCTTCCCTTGCGCTACGCATTCTACGATTTAGAAATTTTGGCTCGCAACTCATAGATGATACCACAGAGGTTAGTGGGTACATAAAAAGATGAGTTCAATGTGAGGGAAAGTCACTAAGAGCAACTCAGAGGAAAAAATACTGGAGTGAGAACAGGTGTCATAAGCATTTGTGTGATAGGAGATGTAGCCCCTCTAGTCCTTTTAGTGTTTGTTCTGCTGGCTCTTAGACTGGGAATCATAGGTGTGCTGAGGTCATCTATATTTTGACTTTTAGTCAAAGAGTCCTTTAGAAATAGAATCTGTAGTCCCAAATTATCTGGTTTGAAGAATTCCAACTTATCTGGACATTCCACTAAAAATATTTCTGTTGCATTGGCTTCTGTGAGAAGGCTTATGCATGCAGATTGCCATAGCCCTAAGATAGTAGCAAGCTATGATGAAATCAATTCATAAATTCTTTTGAGGCCAACTATGATTTTAAATCAAACAAACAATAAATATATTTGGGGCTTTAAAATAGGGATTTTTAAATTCCTTATGAAACCATTAAAAACAATCTCTTCTGTTTTGTTGGAGAATAAATCAGTTCTTTCCCAGTCTTGGTGAGACTGACTGGTGCTGTGAATATCTTCTCTTCCCTCTTTGATAGTAGACGTGTCTATGCACCCAGAAACTTTCAATAGAAGTGTAGACAGAAGTGATTTTCCAGGAAGATATTAGAACTAAGAGCCTCTCTTGTATTAATAACTTCACTTTAATGAGATTACCAATGGTAAATCAGTTGACAGGTGATTGGTTTCATGTGTGTGACAGGTACTCCAAAAGAGCCAGAATTTGAACTTCTTTGAAAGCACTCGAGTATTACAATCTATTCACAGTAGCTGCAATCTCATTCTCAAACTGTGAGAACCAATCTCATGGCATATGGCCAAAAATCATCATATGTGAGAAAGGTCAAGTCATGTCATACCTGTTTTACATTGCTTTCATTGTCCTTCCCAGATATGCCTACTTAATAATGCAATTTTCTGTGAACTGTTCATCCTGGCCTAGTAAATTATATCTATTTTTTCCACCATCTGAATTACTTTGGAAATAAACTTCAAGGATGGAAATCTTATTTCTATAGTAAGCAATGTAAGTGCTGGTCCTGGAAGTTGTCCAACATAACTCTGCATGTCAGTGTGTCTCAGATTAGATCATCCAAAGTCTCCTGAAATAGATGCCAGAACATGATTTAATTTTCCCCAGGTCTTATGTGAGAAGGAAAAAGTTTATAGATTAATAATGTGTCTCACCTTGGCATGGAGGATGAGCAGCAGTTTCTTACTTCAAATTAATAAATGCAGTGGTAAAATTTTTCCAATTCACCAAAAAGTAGAGTTTATCTGCAAGGTCTACTCAGCTTTTTAACTGATCTTACATTGTGACTAGTTAAGAATGGGGCCACCATATATGATAGCCACAATTACAAACTGCATGACTGCATAGACACTGATCATAGTATTTTCACTCATATCCAGAATCCTTTGGAGTTGTATATTAAATAGCCTGCAAAGCTACATGTACTGGTCTTATAAAATTTTTGTTAGTTCTGTAGACTAACTTCTGTATTCCTTGGGTCTTTGTGAAAGTCATTTGCCAAAGATGGAAATTCAGGAATTTTCATTAAACTACTTTGGATGCTCAGAGGGCATGGAATTACACTCTTCCTAATGGATATTGTTCTGTTGACAAGAAAGAGAAATTCTTTGTTTGCTCTAAGGATAACAGAAAGAAATAGCTTATATGGTGTCAGAAATACCAAGTCTGCTTAAAGAATTCTGGGAATAAACTAAAACTAGGGGCATGAGGAATTAGGAATAAAAACATGAAAGCAGGTAATAATCTCAACTGAGAAAGATAGTTGACAGCCCTGAGAGAGGATTAGTTCTAAAGGATAAAAAACAAGTAGTGAAGGTTAACCAGGAAGTAGCAAAAATTGTTATCCCAGAAAGGTGAGATGAGGAAGCAGGCATCAGATAGAGTTTCAGGATAATGGAACCTCTGATGGCCAAGAAATCATTCAGATAAGTCATTTTTATCCTTAGGTATCTTTTATTGTGTTATATTTCAAAAGCATTTTCAGATATCTGACATCTCCAGTTCTCTTTCTTACTCAGTTTGATGCTGCCTGAATCACTATCTACAACCACTGTCCACTCTTTGCTTTGTGTGCAAGGACCTTGACCTAAGGACATCTGTGCAGTCCTGTCCCTAGGCATTTTTGTTTTCATGACTCTATTTGCAAATGGAGCTATTGTTCACCTGGGACAGAGTGAGTGGCAATCTTAGGATGTTCAAAAGTCTCAGTGGCTCGTAATCTCGTTCTAATGCTTGGTATTTGATGCAGTTTCCAAGGAGAGCTGTGACACAAGGGCATTAATCTACCTCATGACAGCATGGGGTTTTAATGCGTTTTCTGCATCCACAGAAAGAGCCTCCTATGGAGGTGGTGAAAGGAGTTATGGCGAAATCAATATCTTCATTTCACTGGGGCACTGACAATTTGTAGCAATGATACAAGGGATCGCTGCACAGGAAAAGCTTGTTGGGCAGAATCTAATGTACAGCACATACACTTTTGAAAACAGACACAAAGACTTGCTTCAAGAGGGAAAAAAGTGATTAGGCTACGTGGAGCCATTATATTTCTAGAAATACATAGATAACTTAACACAATGTGGGAGCAATGAAGTGTTTATTCATAACTTTTTTTCTGGAAAGAAAAATTCATTCCACAAGTAATTTAAAGGAATCAATGGAAAAAACTCCTGGTCATACATTGAGATACCCATATCAAAATGATGATGCCTGATCAGCTTACAAAAGGCACAAACTGACCTAAACTAATCCATAAAATGCCAAAGATCAAACTTTAAGGCCATTCAGCCCTGCCAGGGAGATTGGCTAAGGAAAGTAAGGCCACCTTCAGAGGTATTAGGGGTGGGGAATGAATTGAGTCCCAACTAGACTAGACTTTTTAATCTTTTTAACCATAGCTTTTTAGATTTAGTGTTAATTCCAGTGCTCCTTGAAAAATAGTTTTACTAAATATTGATTTATTTTTATTTCTCTCCTTTTTCTGGATACTAATGTTCACTATTCCCTGATTTCTGATATTCCACTCTTTTTCAGATACTGGTATAGTTAGTGGTGATACACAAACACACACACACACACACACACACACACACACACACACACACATATATATATATATATATATTTGAAAAATTTCAAATAAACAGATAAGGAGAATGGATACACATTTTAAAAGATGCTTACTCATTCTTTGGATTCTTCTAGCTCCATGGGTTTAAATATATATATATATATATATATATATATATATATATATATATATATATATATAAGCTTCTTTAATACCTTCAAGGTTATATAGTCTTGTTACTCAACAGTAATTATTCTCTACAGTCATAAAAATAAAATGCAAATGGTTAGTTTTTTAATCATTTCTGTGAACCCTTTTAACCTTCTGAGAGTCAATGTCAAGAAATAAAAATTTTTAAAAATCATTAGATTTGGGTGCTTTTAAGATTCTCTTTTCCTGAGTCATGAAAATAATCTTTTTACTGTGTCTCTTAGATATGATGGCTATTTCTAAAGTAGGGTAGAGACAGGATGCATATGAGATGCGTATATTCAAGAAAATACAGTCTGTTGCAAAATTTCCCAAACTCTTGTTCTGTGAAAAACTAGTCTCAAAAGAGTTCCATCATCAAATAAGTTTGGGAGAAGCTGCATCTTGTCTTCCTTCTTGGAGATTTACAGCACACTTCAGAATATTTAAAGCTTTGGTAAATTCTGCAGGAAATAAACTAGTTTAACAAAGCCCAGCATTTCTTAAATTTACTTGACTGTGAAACTCATCTTTAATAATTCATGAAATACCCATTAACATCCTGCTTAATTGTGGGGTAAATTAGAGTCCTATATCCTTGGCAAAATTATCCCTTACCCTTGGGTAGGATATCCTGCACAGAAACTCTTGAACTTTAACACATATAGTTATTGTGGTGTAATACCCTTGGCAGAATAAGGTAGAAGCAAAAACTGGAATCCCTCTATCCCTCACCTGCCTTAATAGCTTCATCCATTTTCATTACCTTCTCCATTATTTCATAAAATTGCTGTAAAAAATAACCAACTAAATGGTCATTTGGCTTGTCAAATTAAGTGTTATATGAATGTAATAATAATAGCAACCATTAATTGAGCACTCACTGTATATTAGGCAATGAAGCACTAAGTCAGACACTTAACATAAACTTTCCGTGTTTCACCAGCAGAGGAAGCATGGCTATCTTCACTTGAAACATGAGAAAACATTCTTGGAGAGGTCATACATCTTGCCCAAATGCACTTACTACTACAGGATAAAGGCAGCATTGCATAACGATCTCTCTTTTGTCTCCCAAGTCCCTGCACTTTTCACTATATCATGCTGTCTTTCTAAATAATGTGAATTCAGCTAGTCCCAGCAAGATAATAAAATATGAAGTGATAAGAATAATGATGCCAATAATGGTAATTAATAACAATCAAAATGGTATTAAAACTCTATATATTGTCATTGCATAAAATTTATAGTGGTGCAATGTTTTAATACTAGAGAGCCCACTCTTTTCTCCTGCCCCCACATCCAATTAATCACTACCTCTGGTTGATTTTTTTCTTTAATATCTCTACAATCCATCTACTGTCAGTAACTGTTGCTCAAGTCACCTTCTTATCTGTTCTGTATTTTTACTGCAATCAACATAAAACTGGAATCCTTGCTGTCCTTCAATTCATTTTCTGCACTTAAACCACTATGATCTTTCTAAAATACAAATCTGATTGATCATTATCCATCGGTTTAAAACCTCTAAGACTTCCCACTGACAACAGATTAAAGATGGCATATATAGGATTCTGGGATCCCAAATATTCCAGCCCATTACCTTTTTAGCTTCAAATTCCACATTCTCCTACCTCATTGAGGGCTTTTTCTGTATCAAACTACAAATTCTGGGATTCTACGTTCACTTTTATTTCATTTCATACCTTCACTCTTGTGAAATTGAGAAGTGTTTTACAGTTAATGGTTCATTATACTCAAGTAGCAGCATTTTTTGCTTCTTGCAGGGGGAATACAATGAAGGACCATCTTGCAATTGATAGCTTCATATATTCAGTGAGATGCTGTACTTCTGCTTCTCTAAAGCACCACATTTTCTTATTTGCAGGGATATTTCTTGGCTTTTCCTTCTGCCTCGGGTACTCATCCTCAGCCACCATCCCCAATCTCAACTTTCCTATGGGAAGTCTTTGCAGATTCTTCAAGTCTAGTGTAGGGATGCCACTTTTTTGCCTCCGTAGCACTATTTTATCACATTCATGGATGATGGTTCTAAAGGATGTCCACAATTATTTTTTAATCTCCTTTCCTTCTTGTGAAGTCTAATTCTCCTCATTTAATGGGGTCTATTTAATGCTTCTGAATTTGCTTCTGAACAATGGAATGTTGTAGAGGTTACTGTGTATCATTTTCAAGATTTTAAAAGACATTCATTTTCCTTCTTGCTCTCTCTTTAATTGCTCTCTCTGGGGAAGCTATCTGCCACTACATGAAGAAATGAACACCTTTTTAAAGAGTTCCCATGACAAGGAACTGAGGTGTCCAACAAAGAGCTGTGTGAGGGCATCATCTTGGAAGTAGATTTTAAGCTCTGCCCTGGCCAACATCCTGCTTGTAATCTCATGGGAGACCCTGAGCAAGAACCACCTAACTACTTCCAAATTCCTTACCCAATAAAATTGTGAAATGAGAAATGTGAGTTGTTTTTAGCTACTACATTTGGAGCAACTTGTAACACAGCAACAAATCACTTATAATGCACTGAATTGGAATTGTTTCTTTTCTTGGCTGTACCTTCTTTTGACTGAAGATTTTTGGAGGCTGTGTCCTATACTGTTTTTGTTACTTCTATAGTGCTTAATGGTGTTTGAAGATAACATAGACCCAAACATTTTGTATGCATGGAGAAGAATCTTGTCTCATCCAGAACTTTGATTTAGATAGCAAGCCTTTTCTTTTCTTCACAAGCAAGTATTTGTACGACTTGGTACACATGGAAATTTATTTATTTATGGTGCAAGGAAGGAAGGAAAGAAGGAATAGGTTTTATGCTCAAGATTTATTTTGCCTACAGTGGCCAGACTGGTCATTTAAAATTACTGTTTTCTACTTTAAAAACTTCAGTGGTTTTTGCTTTGCACTTAGAACAAAATTAAAGTTTCTTCTTCTAGAATACAAAACTCTCCATGACCTGGCTCCTGTCTACCTGTCTTGTCATTCTGCAGAGAATAGTCTTCCTAATCTTGGAAGAAATCAAGTTATTTCCTCTTTACAGCCTTGGCATTTTTGCCTTTGCTGAAAGTTTTTGTTTCCTTCTTTTTTGCAAGTATGAGCTGCTTTATATAAATCAGATTTATAGATTATGTCAACTCTTCAACAGAGGCCTGTCCAAACTTACACTTCACCTCACTATTTACAACCTGCTCCAGTGCTCTAACACATTTTCTCCCTATCAGAAATTTTTCTCTTTATTCACTCATTTGTTTCCTTTCTCCCTTCCTTGACTAGAAACGTGCCACATGAGAGGGGAGCCATTGACTTTCCAGTTGACCACTGTGTCTCCTAAGACTCGGCATACCTGCTGGCACACAATAAACACTGAAAAAGTGTTTGTTGAATAAATAGATAGATGAAGGATGCATGAATAAGTAAGAAAGAAGTTGTATAAGGGGGAGGATACAGAGAGGTACAGGGACATCCAGAATCATGTCTCCTGCCTACATGCCCCCTTTGACTTAATTGGAGCTACTATCAAAAGAAAGGTCAGGATTAGATTAGGATATTTGTGTTTGATATATTTTGTGGGACTTCACTCCAGTGTGAACCCGTATAAATGAGAGACAGGGAGGACCCTTATCTCATTTCATAGGGATCTCAGCAGGGCTCTGCAGCTTTGAAGGTGGGGAGCTTTGGAAACATCAGAGACATTTTCTTTGGGAGAACATCAACTCCCTGAGGATGGACCCTGCCTAGAGGGGCAACAATGAGGGTCTTCAGACTCCTTCAAGGGTAAAAGAAATTGATGGAGGAAGCAACAGAAGGAAAAGTTGATTTAAGCTGAGACTTTGCAGGGAGTCTGATTGGTAAGCTGCTTCTGAACACCTGTGGGAAAATTAGGAGAGGATCCCCAGATATATTTGGTAAGGATGTGGGGAAGGGAGCCTTCTCAAGGAAAAGACTGGAGGTCCTGTTAGGAAAAATATAAAGAACAGAAACATGTCTTCAAATTTTATCCATAGGCTGACAAATTTGGAAACTGCTATTCCTTCAGAATAGAAAAAGAAGTGCTGATTTTGCAATCAGAAAATCTAAGTTTTAGTTATAGTTCTTTCACATTCTAGCTATGTAACTTGGGGCAATTTACATAATCTTTGCAACTCTATTACTTCATCTGAAAACAGGAATACTAGTATCTACTGAAGGGTGTTCCGAGGATCAAGATAAAAATTTTTGAAAGTGTATATGCCAACATTTTTGTAGAACATATACTGTGTAAATTATTCATTATTTGCCATTGTCATATTTGGGATGATCTGCCTATCTTACAATAATACCTTTCAACCCTTAAGTGCTTCTCTCATTCATGTACCTGGAAGCCTCAGGAGCCATGTTTGTACTTCTGGACCCCACCCTCTGAGCCTTTATTGTACTAGGAGTGAACATCTGGCCTAAGCTCAGTCAATTAGATTATTTTCCCAGGTCTTTAGAACTGGGACAAAAAGACTGTTCTTTAGACTAAGTTGCTCTTTTGAATGCCAAAAGTCCTATATCCAGTAGCTATGGTATGACACATAAATCCAGATGATAGTAAAGTGAAAAAACTCAGCAGAGAGATGGTGGCACCTATTAGAAATCAAGGTTGATTTTCAGTCTCTGAATCCAATTTTATTGGACACTTCAGTGTTCTAATTATAAAATGCCCCTTTCTTTTTTAAGTTAAAGTTGGTTCCTGTTCTGCTATAATGAGAGAATCCTAATGCATTATTATTTTACACACACAAACACACACAAACACACACACAAACACACACAGATGGCTATCTCTATTACTGAATGAGAATTCTGCTTAAAGAAAGGAGGTGACATTGAAACCTTGAACACATGGAGTGAATTTCATAAGCATGCGGTGTGTCTGCTCTGTTGAGTTGTGGAGATTAACATCAGTATGGTGATTTAAATTTTGTCAAAATCAGCAATACATAAAGGAAGGTGATAACTATAGCACCAATAATAGTATAATAGTACTTGATAACAATCAGAAAGGTTTAAAAACTTCACACATGGTTAGTGTGAAATGTTCAGCAATGGATTATTGAAGTATGGACCACAGTAGCCAACTTGTATGACCATAACTTGCCGGGCTGTTAGTCATATGATCTAGACAGTACTTTAATATTATCATATCAGGAGCCATTGCTCTTTTCTCTGTACTCCTTTTACCTTTCTTATTTAAATGAATTCCATCTGTTTGGAAAAATCCTTTAAGAAGCTCCCAGTATCCACTTTATTGATCAGACAAAAGAAATCACCCAGTAAAAGAAAATAATAATGTTCACTGCTGTTATTTTATCCAGTCATCTTCTGGAATGCTTGCAAAAGTCCATACTGATCTATGAATACTAGGATAAGTTTCAAGCAGGCTGTTGCTTTAATATTTCAAAAATCCATGTGTCAATGAACTTCTAGGAGCATATGTTATCAATACTATGTATAATTTTATTTTGCTCCACATTAATCCTGCTGCTTGACTAATGCCTTTCATCCTAGTTACAGTAATTGAAAATCAACAATATTTTATGAAATAAAGATTTATATATATGTATCTATATATGTCTATCTATCTATCTATCATCTATCTATCTATCTATCTATCATCTAACTACAGACATATATAACTTCAAACTTGGAAACATTTGCAGACAAACAGTCTGAAAACAGAAATACCTGGACTCGAAATTGCGTTTAAGGATCTGAGACCTATGGAACAGCAGGGGTACATAATTAATCTTGATAATTTCTAGGTTTGATGTGAATGCACTTTGGTTTTTTGGGTAGGGGGCAGTGCTGGAGATTGAATTCATGGATGATCTGTCACTGAGCTATTTCCCCAATGCTTTTTGTTTTTTATTTTGAGACAAGGTCTTACTAAGTTGTCCAGGCTGACCTTGAACTTGTGATTCTCCTGCTGTAACCTCCTGAGAAACTGGGATTACAGTTGTGTGCCACCTGTTCTTCATACATATGTGTGCATGTATATAGCCATATTGTCTTAGTTTGTTAGGAATAAACAGACTGAACAATAGGAATTTCTTTAATATTTCAAAAATCAATAGGAATTATTATTCAGAGTGATTGGAAAATCCAGGATCAAAATGCCATTAGATTCTGTGTCGAGAAGGCTCACTCTCAGCTTTATAAATGGTGACTTCTTGTTGTATCCTTACCCGGTGGAAGAGCAAAAGGTATGAACAAGCTCTCCCTGGTCTCAGGCCTCTCAGCTCCATCTTAAAGTTTCCATTCTCAAGACCTAGTTACCTCTGAAAGACCTGCTTTTGAATGCCACTGCACTGAGGATTGCATTTCAACATGTGAAACACACATTCAGACCATAGCACAGACTTTTTATAAGGGTCTTACAAAAAATACAATTCAGTTGTTCCCAAATTATTTTTCAGTGCTCTTATCATTACATTAAAGAGCTTGTTTTTATTAAGACCTTCTCTGATTAAAAAAAAAAGTTTACACACCCTAAATAGGCTGATCCCAGCTCACTATTGCATGACTTGAGAAATCAAATATGTTTTACAACCTCACTAATGTTTAGGGAGTTGTATATGAATTCATGTAGGGTATTAATTATATAAGTATCAATTTATATAGTTCTACATAATAAATAATAGTGTAATTAAATTAGCCTTGTTTCAAGTTTGCTTTAATGAATTTACAATCTTAACTGTTAATAAGCTTCCTTTATTGCCATACATGAAGTACTTTAAAACTTTTCTGAAAGTAGATGCTTCTATAGAAATCATTATATTCATTTTTAAAATGATACTCTTGATAATAGGGAACAAAGGAACATAGCCCCAAAATAAATAAATGAAATTATTAAAAAATGTCTAGTCTGGTGTTTCCTATAATATTTTGGGCCTATTTCTGACATTCATATAACTTTTAATTTTGTTTTTAATTTGGGTATTCTTTTCTCCCAGCAAAGTAAAGACTTCTTGAGGTCAGGAATGAAGACCAGTGCATACATAGTAGAGTGTCTTGCTTGTAATATCTGTAACAGTAATCATTTGTTGAAAGAATGAATTAATTAGTGTATTTGGTTTTTGTTGAAACTTTCCCTTGTAGGGTAAAGAATTATTATTATACACTGCAGGGCTCAAAAGGCTAAGATTCTGTCAGATAATGAAAAATAACGAATTATCTGAAATTTCACGCAATGTAGACTTTATAATATTTTCCCTCAAACAATTGGTATTTGGTTGATGCATTTTTATTGGCTTATGAAATAGAGATCTAGTCCTATGAAGAATGCTATAATAACTTTTCCAGAAAACATTTAATAAGAGAAATTTTAGAAGTTAACACAAGATCTCATGGTAATTCAGTTTGCTCTTGAATTTCTACTCCAAAGAGCTCTTACAATTTTCTCAAGTCAGGTTTTCTGTCTAGGTTTAATGATAGTAGTATTTTGTTGGGCAACAACTTTGCAAAGGATCATTCTTTAGTGAATCTACAGAAGTGTTGTGTTGTCTTTCTTAGTAGTTCAAGAGACTGGGGAACACAATGGAATTTACAAACTTTGTTTATCCAGTTGCTAGTTTTGGAAGGATAGGTTCAGTTTCCCCCTAAAATACTTACTGTTATGGTTTGTATGTGAGGTGTCTCTCTAAAGCTGATAAGTGAGACAATGCAAGAAGGTTTAGAGAAGAAATGATTATATATGAGAGCCTTAAATCAATCAGTAAATGAGATTAACTGAGTGGTAACTGAAGGCAGGTAGCTGTGGCTAGAGGAGGTGGATCACTGGGGGTGTGCCTTTGGGGTATATATTTTGTATCTTGGGGTGGGGTTGTGTCTCTCTTTCTCTGCTTTCTGATAATCATGTAAGCTGCTTCCCTCTGCCATAATCTTCCACCATGTTGTTCTGCCTTGAGCCCTGAGGAATGGAGCTGGCTGTCTATGGGTTAAAACCTCTAAAACTGTGAGCCCTCAAATAAACATTTCCTACTCTACAATTGTTCTGGTCAGGTCTCTTAGTCACAGTGGAGAGAAAACTGACTAAAACACTTATATTTATTAAATATCTTTAAGGGTAAAATTTAGTGACGGTTTCCTACAATGCCTTTGCACAAACAATTTTTTTTCTTATTTTGTACTCTTAACTATGGAGAGTTAAGAAAAGATTGGTCAATGCAGGGGAACCACAGGTTGTAGCCTGTGTTTAGTTCCCATGTTTCTATAACCACCACTAGCTGTGTCTACAAAGTGATGATTTTCCATCACATTTGGTGACTTTGTTTCACTGACAGCATAAGTAGAGATCAGCTGGAGCAAATGACTGAATCCAGGGGTGGCCCTGTCTATGTGTTAAGTCTGTTCACTGCAGTGTTTCCACATGCAGCATTCTTTTGCTCATAGGCCTGATAACATTCCCAGTGACTGCAATCACTGTCAATCTTTAATCTTGTAACCAGGAAATGGAAGGTTCTGGAGCTTTACCTTGAAATTTCAAGTTTTCATTTCACATTTGTAAAAAGTTAGCTGTGTGTTCAGGGTCAAGCTGGATTCTCCAGGTCGTTTTATGTGTTCACAAAAACACTCTTCTGAATTTCAGCCTGGGTCTTTCCACAAGATGACCCAAGTGTCTTTATTGTAGGTTCCTTGGGGATTTTGCCTTCTCTGAGAGCACTCATCTGCTAGCAGTGAATAAGATAGCATATCTCCTCAATTCCTCTCTTCCCTTCTAAGGAAGCTAATGAAATCAGAGCTGCTCAGTGTTTTTATCTGCCCTTCTAATGTATCACATGAGATAAGATATCAGGGTTTCCCCCAAAGCAAACCAAAAGAAAACACAAAGAAACACTGAAGGATGGGAAGAAACCTTGGGACAGGATAACTTGTGCCTGTAGCTTACCTGTTAATTAACTGGAGCCATGATCCAATCATATGTCATGAACACGAGCAGGAAGCAAATAAATCGTAGTCACTTCAAATTAGCTCACTCAACAGGCCAGGAACAAGTTAATTCTTAAGCATTTAATTCAGTCAATTGGCACTCAAACAAGGACAGGCAGAAACAAATGGTGTAGTCTTTGAAAGGTTGCTAACCTGACCCAAGCTCATAAGAGTAAATTGAATTTTTCAGTCTTTCCCCAATTTGTCAGTATTGTGTAGATACACATTTTCAAATGGAAGTTTCGAGTCCCATTCTACAGTAGTCTCAGGTCTACCACCATTTACTTGAAGGATTTGCTTAGACTTTTGGGGCCCTGGGATTTTTTTTTTTAACCTATAAAATAGGAATAATGGTAGTCTCAATCTTCATATGGAGTAAGAGTTATAAAACATTTAAAGTTCTTATTAAGTACTTGATTGAGATTAGCTATCATTATTATTTCTGTATATTCAGACTGAGATACTGAAAAAAAAATGCTTCATCCTCCTTTGCAGAGTCTGGCCTTCAAGCAGGAATGTAATTTCTTCCATGTTTAGAAGACAGCATTAACTTTTCATCGGTTAATGTCAATTGCATCAAATCATATAGTATTTATTGTGCTACATGAAAATTAGATGTTTATTATAATTTTACAATTGTTGTTTCCCATTGTTTTATATAATTGATACTGGTATTTTACCCTCTTGGTGGGGGAAAAAAAAATATGTTGATCCTCACATTTCTGTACTTTTCTAATTCCTCAGAGAGCCATGCCTCTGATTTTCCTTCTGCAAAGTGCCATCTGTGTGCAGGGGATCTTTTGTCGGCTCCTTCTGTGATTCACTGTGACTCCTTATTATTGCAACCAGGATGGCCTTTTTTTTTTTCTCCCTTTCCTAATAAGGAACAGAACCAACATAACTGGGATCGCTTTGCACACTGGCATTTCTTCTGAATGCACTTCTTACTAGATTTGTATTTCTATGCTGTGGGTGGAAATGCCAGATAAGAAGAAACAGATGAAGACAGATGAAAGGGCGAGATGGAATGAGGAGGTCAGTTATTTGGATTTGCTTAGGTGGGACATTTGTTGCAGAAATGGCCACCAGCTCTTTTAAAAAATACATTGGGAGTTCAGTACCATTAACAATAGATAAAGAAAGGAGGCAAGTAGCTACGTGGCGTTAATCTCACCCCTCACAAATAATGGCACCGGTGACATTTGACCATGTGACAGATGAGTGAGTGGAGAGCCCTGGGACTGTGATAGTGACAGTTTTCTTTTTCTACCCTTGTAAATTATTCAGCATTGGCACAGCACTGGGAAAACACAAACCCGAGAAAGGGTAAGGGAGAAAAGGAATTCTATTGCAAATGAGAATGGCTGCTGACAAGTCCATTAAAAAACAACAACCCAACATTCAAGCTGCGCCTGCTGCCTTCAAAATGTCCTTCAAAGGTTCGGTTCACTAACCTCTTTTAGACATGCAAGAAGGTGGCAGAGAGGAGAGGGGAGCCCCTGTTAAAAGCATCCCACACTGGTCTCCCTTTCTGAGTGTGTCTGTGTCACTATCAAAGATCTGATGGTACTTCTCTTAAGATCATGTGTGTTATTAAAGTCCAGGGTCCTTGCTTGCTGCACATTTCTATCCTGCTAATTGCATTCTGCTGACTTGAATGCTCCTGGTTGTTTTCGGATGGGTGTGATTGCCTTCCGTCTCTTTCTCTCTACTGTGTTAAAGCTGCCATCTGAGCAGAGGTGGTTTTCCTGAATATGATTATAAAATTTCACAGGCCAGTTTATAAAAATGCCATGGCACACTTTTTTAAAAAAGTGGAACATATTGTTTGTCAATGAACTTTTATTATTTCTCTTTTCTGCTCTTGGAAGGGAGATGGGGCAATCTTCCCATCTAAACACCCCCTGCTGAAATAGGGACCAGTGAGGTCCCTTGAAAGGATGTTGTGAATGAGCATTCTGATGGCTGAGCCAGACCAGTTGCTTTGCCCCAACCTCCTCCCCAATAACATCTGCTGTGCAGCTGGAAGGATGAGAAATTGATGTTTTTACATTGACTGTCCAGCAAGGGGGGCTAGAAACTACAATTCTATTTCTGTTGGAGACGATTCCCCTCTGGTGTATCCTACTAAAGAAAAATCATTAGTAACATCTTGTATTTCTACAATAGATTTTATGTGACATTTTCAAAATATTTTACGCAAATGTATGGAGCTTCCCTTGGTAAGGTATAATAAGTAAGCACTTCATCTCCATTTTCTGGAAGTCTAAAAGATACAACAGCAGGTTCGGTGAGGAATAAATCTGCTGCAATGTTATGGATGGACCCCAAATGTTCTTTTCCTTGCACCCCCCTCTCCACAGCAATAACATTGCTTGCCCACAGCTTTTTCTTTAAAACAATGGTATGATTTTCAAAGTATGTTCTTTATCAGTCCTTTCCTTGACAGGAAATAACACTAGAGGGTCATAGGATCATCAGAGAAGTTTGCCTGGTTTCATTTATGCAGTTGTGGTGATTATGTGGAAGCATTTACACCACCCTACGTGGCCCACGTTGTAGTTTAGGATACTGTGGCTTCCCAGGTCCCACTATGGCTTAGCCTCGCTAATCTGATACAGTGTGAGACTGAAATGTAAACCTCCTGTGGTTTCAGTCTTTTAAAATTCATTTTGTAATATCTATCTCCCATTTCCTCCCCTGTTCACCAATACCCCTTAATCACCTCAGCTTTACCTGTAAACAGATCAAAGAGCTTTCAATGAGCTCTAATTGGTGCCTTTATTGTTATTATTATTGAATGCTGAAACAGATTAAGCAAGAGGATGTAAAATTCATGTTCTGATAGGGGGTCATCTGGTCCAAAGGTAAGCTACTGGATCAAGTGAACAAGAAAGACAGGCATTGTACCCTAGAGCCTTAAGCTAAATGTCTGTGATCATCCCTTAAATCCTTTAACAGAGGACCTTTAAGGGAGTTTATGTGGAAAATTATCTCTGCCCTGATCATTTTCAATAAATTTGGTCCTGTGATTTCTATCTGCTTACTCTAAATTTCTTTTAGGTTTCTGTAGTGAGCCTGGAAGACAGATTATGGTTACAAGAGAATTCTATCTGCTTTTTGTAGCATACAATTTAAGAGGTAGGAACATCAATGGCTGATGAGAATTTAGTCACTGATTATTTGAAATCAGAAGCTTAGTTCATCAAAGGTTTATGCCATAGTCAAAAATTAAATCCTCCAAATGATAACAAGTGGTCAATTGTAGGTGTCTTTTTGTTGTTTGTTTGTTTTCCAGAAGTGTTTAAAACATAGCAGCTCTCCCAGACTACTTTTTTAATTGGGTGCATTTTTATAAGAGGTTTGGTCTTACTTTTTGGTGGGTATAGAAACAACATGAAGGGAAGACTGCCTACGGTTAGGAAGCCATCCTGTTCTTTCCTGTTTCCAAAATGATATTTTTCATGCTCTTTGCTACCCATATAGGATGCAGAGAACACTGGTTGCTTCAACTTTTGACCAAAAAGAGCCAGGAACAGAACTACCTATGCCCTGACAACAACAGAAGTTATCTTTTACCCTCTCTGTTTTGGCAAAGATAAAGAAAACTTCATTCTATCTTCCTTCTTTTGCAGGAGACAGTACCTTGGGTGACACCATTATAAATTTAGATCTTTAATAGTAATGAATGCTTGCCTTTACAGGCCTTTAAGTTTCTGTTTTTCCCAAATGATTCCTAAGCTTCCCTCCACAAATAGGTTTCAACAGTGCCTTCTGGAGTGCCTAGGTGAGAAGGTATTTCATGTCTGCCTAGACATGTCACACTGCGGCTGGTCAATTCAACTATTCAACACATATTTGCTGAATCCATACTTTGGGTCATCAACTGTGTTAAACTTGGGAAATCTCTCAGTAACTATGTGATGGAGTTAACTGGGTCCTTTGTTATACTTTGGAAACCTGCTTTTTAACTTTGGAAGTGTCTGCTATTTAAGAAAATTGGGAATTTCATTTTAATTTATTGGCTGTCATACAAATACTAAACTATGGTGATAGATGCTACATACATAAATAGATAGAAATAGTTAGATCACAATTTTTCTTCTGCTTGCTTATTCTACAACATTTGCCAATCTTACCGAACATCTCTAGATAAGGGTAAACTCATCTTTTTAATGAAAGAAGTTAGTCTAATTCTGCAAACATATTTGACTATTTCCCAAGTTAAATGAAAAACCTTGAGTGGATGTCAGGTCTGGCTCTACTAAGAGTTCTCTCCTTCGTCTTCATTTCTCCTCCAGTGGCTATATACATAATGATGGAACTTGGTTGCTATAGAGGGACAAAAAATACTTTTCTCCTGAATTAAAAATGGGGAAAAATAAATAAGTGAAATCTGAAGTTATTGTGTCCAAGTACAACTAAAAAATAAATATTTTTTTTAAATGGGGAAAAATAGTTTCATTGACATATGAGATAATAAACATGCAAGATTAATGGAACATTTTAATTTAAACTTGGGTCACTGTGCTGTGTAGAATTTGGGGCTTAATCAAGTCCTTCAGCTAATATAGGACTTTGAGGGTGTAGTGAATTCAGTTCTTCTCAGATGGAGCTTAGAGCCTAAGAGGCAGATGGGTGGTTGATGCTACTGACAGTTGTTTGAGACACCAAAGAGCAAGGGGTATTGTAATGTCTGCTAAAGGAAAAGGTATTGGCTTCTGTGGACTGTGGGAAAGATGGCAGCCTCTACTGCCAGGAGGGTAATTCCAAGAAATTTTGTCATTTCAAGTGCCAATTGCCTAACATTCCAGAATCCAGGAAACTTTCATAGATTATATGGTGTCTTTCTACAACTAGGTCTTTGCACTTCTGACATATCAATGGGTCACCCTTGACCTCCTAGTACCAGTATTTGCTTCTAGTTATATTCTCATTGAGAAGCAAAAATAATAAATTTGCCTTAAAAATTTTTCGTAGACTTGGATCCAGACTTTATAAGTCCATTTCCCAACACTGACAAAGATATATGATTTCCTTTTGAAAGTATATTACCAAGAAAAAACTGGGGGGCTGGGGATGTGGCTCAAGCAGTAGTGCGCTCGCCTGGCATGCGTGCACCACATACCAACAGAGATGTTGTGTCTGCCGAAAATTAAAAAAAAATAAATATTAAAAAATTCTCTCTCTCTCTCTCTCTCTCCTCTCTACTCTCTCTTTAAAAAAGAAAAAAAAGAAAGAAATGGGTTCATAATTATACAAGAAATATATTTGGTGAATTATTTTTTCTTTATTCAAGCAGATTGGCACCAAATCAAATTTTTAAATGCTTCTGTTCCAATAGTTATGTCATTTGAACCCTTCTGATCATGACCATTTCCTTTGGTGGCTCAGGAAATCCAACTTCACTCTTTGATTCTTCAGCCCTTCATTATACTCTTGCCTAAGTCAGTGTCAATGCCATGATCCATTTTTTACCACTTCAGTTGACTGGCTTCCTGTCTGGAGCCTGTCTTAGTAAACTATCTCAGATACCCTGGTCCTCTTAAGAGTGAGGCTTTCTTCTTCAACTTATGTTTTGTTTTTTATCCTGCGGTTCTCTGTTCTAAAAGTCTATTAGGAATTTTGAAATATTGACCATTCTGCTGTGTGTTGCCCAATCACATTTTTTTTACAATAATTCAAACACAGAATGCACATCTTGACAAATATCTAATAGAAGTTCTTACAGTTAACATTTTTAGGGCTTTTTTTTTTTTTTCCAGATAGACTGCTAACATTTGCCCTTCTTTCTTCTGAAAACAAAGAAACCTTTCTTTTGTTTCTTTCTGGGAAGCAATCTCCTGTTTTTCATTCTGTGTGACTTTGGATCATTTTGAAATAATGACCACTCCCACACTGGACGTGTAACCCAATACAGTTGACATATCCAATATGCTGTTTAGAACTATTGGTTAAGGTTTGGGAATGTGATTTAGTCAAGTAAGAGAAAGTGTTTGTTTAAACTTTTGTTTAAAATTTGGGGGTGGGCTGGTTGAGAAAAGACTCTTTTACTGGATTTGGCAGTAGGAGAATGTAAAGCAGGAACTTTTGAAGCCATCTTGCCTCCGATATTTTGGAGAGCTTGCCTGAGAATGGGGTTAACACAGAGGGATGTAGGACAAAGAGACATAGGGATTCAGAGTCCTGCTAACATTGAGTTCCCCTATCCAAAATACAACTAACTGTACAATGCCACCCTATTCTTTTCAGTTGTATTTGCTAAAAAATATATTTATTTTTCAGTGTTGGGAAATTCAGGTATTTAAAGCACAATAGACCTATGTCAGGTCTATTTTCCTCATTGCTGAGAACTTGGTGACAATCTTTTCTTATAGTCATTATGCTATGCTTGGACTTACTATTCAGTTATCTATACCAAAGCTATAGATAACAAGCTGGAAATGCAAGTCACAGCCTGGCCACAATCATTGCAGGATGAATTATTCCAGGGACTAATGTTCCAGACAGTCTGCTAGAGTAAAACTAAGCAGAGAATCTTTTTCCCTTTGTGCATTGAGAAACCAGAGCCACTCCTTATCCTGCTTCCACTTCCCGTAAACGGTATGTCTGGAATAATGGACAGAGGATGGCAGAAAGCATAAAACATAGGCCTGCTTTCCCCATTAGACCATAAAAGCTCCTTCAGGAAAAGTGTTCTATTTAGTTTATTATTGTATCCTCAGAAACTAGACTAGTACCTGGCAAAGGGCAGGTATTCGATAAATGTCAACTGATGAAATAAGTAGAAAATGCTTAAGGTACTATCTTTTTAGACATACATCGCTCAATTTTTTTCCCTGTCATCTGGACAGAGCATTACTATCCTCAGGTTTGTCCAGGACATGTGTGGCTTTTGTGTGATATATTTGTCAGTTACTATCATGACCCATGAGCAAGTTCAGGGAAGCCAGGACAGGAAGAATCCTACAAGGTCCAGAATCTACAGGGGTGGACTTTCCAAGCTATCCTTATTCCCTGGCTTCCAGGGGGCTGTGGATCTGGGAGGCTTCCTATCTCACTGTGTCAAATACTGAAATAATGAACAAATATCAGAGGCATGGCCTGAAGCTAAATGATGTTTAACTCTGTTCTCTATCTAGCAATGGAGGAGGGGGAACGAAAGGTTTTTTTGATCTGGGAACACTCTCAGATATGATGCTTATTCCAAATTTAGCCAGCTGCAGGCCACAGGGGCTTAGCATAAGGGAGGAAAGAGGAGGATTGCTTATATTTTGTGGAGCAGAGAAACTCAGGGCTTCTGCAAGAGGGATTACTGTGCAGGCACAAGAAGTGTGAGATGAAGTGCAGAAAGACTGTAGCTGGGACTCAGCCTCCAGCTAGAGCCGTGGCTGGCTCCTCAGTGATCCAGCTTTCACGGCAGATCATCCATTAACTTTGTCAATCCAATCGTGATGCTCCCTGGGTTATCTGCACTGATAGTGGGGCAGAACTAATTAGCAAGCACAATCTCCAGGCATCCCAAAGACCACAGACCCTGTAGAGCCTATTAGTATCTTATACGGTGGCCAGTCATTCCCAGTTGTAATGGTTATGTTGAAAATAAAGGAGAACAGGGACCAGGACACGTGCAGATGAGATGTGCCAGGGCTGGGACCTGAGCCCAGAACTGCTGGGGCTGAGTCCAGGTGTTCAACAAGAAGCCTTTCTTACTGGGAGGTCAGATGGAGTGAAACCCCAGCTTGAGTTGTTCAGGAAAACGTGCTGGGCCTTTTTGTGTTTGGAGGTCAAGTTAAATGAAAGCAAAGTCTTCCCCTCTGTTCTCCCTCCTCCTCTGGTGTCCTGGCAGCTAGATTCTAACTAGGGAAAACTGCAGATGATTAGCAACAACCTAAACAATGGCATCCCTCCAAATCATGATGAAACCTTAGGGAATCTTCAAAATGTGCGTCTTTTTCTGGACTCAAGGAGTTCCTAGTACCAGAAAAAAGGGCGCCAACACAGAAATCCTGTTCTTTCTAATAAATAGAAACCTTCCTTGAAAACAAGGGAAATCATGGAAGTTTTGCTGAGATCACACCATCCAGATACACGGATGATGTATAAGACTGCTTGCAATGTTGCATACGGCGTTGGCTCTGCTCAGCATACAGCAACGAACCAACCACATAATGCAAATAACAGAAACCTGGGCTGGAAGGACCTGCTCTTGGCAACTCAGCCTGTCACTGTGTGACTTGCAATAAGATTTAAAACACTCATAAGAAAAAGTAAAGCATGATTTTTAAATGAAAATGTAATGTAAAATTTAAAGGGGATGGGAATGAATACTTTTTGATTTAAGAATGGTTCTAGAAAACTCCAAAGCCATAATAACTGAAATACTTTGAACATACTATTTTACTCACATGAACAAATAAACACAAACTAGGCATTTAGGTGAGAGAGTAAGAGTCACTGGGAACTTCACTGACCTTGAATTTCATTATTCTCTGCAGAAATTCTGTTACAGACTATTGTTTGGGGGGCCATTATAACACTTGACATTTGCAGGCTCTTCTGAGTCCTCTTTCCTAATTTCTTTTTCTGAACTCTTCATCCAGACCAGAGTTGTAGTTCTTGGTCTTATCTTCTCTTACTAGATTCTATCTACTCGCACATGTTTAACCATCTATGTTCTTGGCAGCTAGCTTTATTTTAGGTAGCTAGCTTTATTTTCGGCTCTGATCTCATTTTTGAATTTTTGCTTTTAATCTTTCCAGTACCAAATTACCATTTCTACCTAAATATTCACCATCATCTCAAACTCAACATGTCTACAATAAAGTTTATTATCCTCCTCATTCCAGTTTTGACTTCTTTTCTGATTTCTGACAATGCTTTCATAATATTCTCAGGTTCTCAGCCCCAATACAGAAAAACCAAAGAAAATTTTGACTTAGTCCTTTTGATCTCCTATTGACAGTCATTTTTTAAAATCAGTTCTTCCTTTCTTCTGTTTCTTTCTTTCCCCTTTGTATGCCACCCCAGAATTCACCTGACAATTGAGCTATTAAGCAGAACCACATGAAATTGCCAATCTTCTGTGTCAAATATGCCCAAATAGTGGTACTTTCAAATGTTCATTTCCATACAGTAGCCGCTCAGAGCTGTCTCCCAGGATTTATGGGAAATTAGTGAGGTTTAGACTGTGGTCCCTTTAGGAAACAACTCAACCTTGTCTTAACTCTCAACATTTGAAGCATTTTCTGGTGCTCTGGAGTGAATAGACAGATCTTGGCTTTCCAGTTGTACTTACATAATTAATTCAGCATTCCTGTAGCCATATATCTTACCACCCCTCCTCAACATCCCTCTCCCAGATTTGGGGCAGGAGGCCCTGGGAATATATTTCCGTGACACCACTTCAAATCCTCTTTGGAAGTAGCAATAGAATAAATTTTTAATCAGTCAGCCAGGGCTTTAATGCCTGTACTTCACTTACTTGCATCTGCCAAAAAGAAAAGATCTTGCAGGGAGGGCATGTGACTCGGTTTGTTTTGCCCTCTGCTCTGACACAGTCGGCTGGCCTTCAGGGCACAGCTTAAGGCCCATCTGTTCAATCAAGCTTTTGCCTGATTGACATGGGAGAATCATCCAGGTGAGGGGGTCCCTTAGATTATTATCTCCTTCTCTTTGTACATGCAACCAGAGACCTCTGGTGCCACAGCCTCCTCCAAGTGACCTAAATGAACGAATGCATAAACAATGTTTTCTGTAGCAATTATATTTGTTCCAAAAACTTCCTCCTCAAATCCTTTGTGGAACAAGTCAGCATATAAATATATACATAAATAATAAGTTCAAAATATTCCAAGTGGTAGCTTTAAAATATTCTCCCTGCTTTGAAAGCAAAACTTTTATATTTAAAACAAACATTTCTTTTCTCATTCCACTTGAAAAGATGAATGTGGAGTATTTTTCAGACAATGCTGGTGTTTTTCTGCCCAAGTCATTTTAAATTGTTGTTATTCAAACATATAAGTAGCAGAGAGACTAGTATAATCAACCCCATGTACCCATCATTCAGCTTTTATAGTTACCAACACTTTGCCAATGATTTCACCTGTCCTCACATTTTTCTTAAAATAATTTTAAATTGAATTAGACCATTTAACCTGTAAATATTTTGTATGTGTATTTAACAGATAAAGGCAATTAATACCATTGTGCCATATTTGCACCTCAAATTTTAATAGCAATTATTCATTTCATTGAAATGTATAATCCGGGCTGGGGATGTGGCTCAAGCGGTAGCACGCTCGTCTAGCATGCGTGCGGCCCAGGTTCGATCCTCAGCACCACATACCAACAAAGATGTTGTGTCTGCCGATAACTAAAAAAATAAATAAATATTAAAAAAAAAGAAATGTATAATCCACATTTAGATTTCTCTAATTATGTCATAATTTCATTTATTGCAAATAGTTATGCTTGTAAAGCCCTTTTATTTGTTAACAGTGCCCCTTCCCACTCTTTTTTCCATGCCACCAATTCATCATCTGTCCAGAGGCACTTTCCACTCTCTGAGTGTGACTCATGACTCTGTATGTTGGTGTTTAACTTATTAAGCAAGAATATTTAGCAGATGACACTGTAGTTTTTTCCTATTTCTTCATAACAAGAGGCATATAATACCTGACTATCTTAATTAGTGTTGCCGGATTAATCCAAGGAAATGTCAAGGCATCTATTTCTCATTCTTACAAAGAAAAATTAAAGTGTGGTCCACACCCACCCATTCAACAAATATTTCCAAAAAAGCAAACCTCAAAGCACTGTGCTGGATACTTGAGGACAATTGAGAAGTCTAAAAAGTCTACCACAGGGCATTTGCCTTTAAGAAATTTATTTCACCATGAGAGAGGTAGAGCAACATGAGTCTAGCATGAGACCTGAACAAGCAACAACGTAAGTAAGCTATAGGAAACAGTACAAACAAGGCAGAAAAAATGATTAATAGCCAGAGGACTTTTACAGATGCTATTTGGTGTAAAAATACAAAAATGGGAGAAAAGAATGTGGTCAGGCCATTTTCCCTGAGGAAGTGGACTCTGCACTAGATTTGAAAGATTAGTAGGATTTACCAGACAGAGAGGAGGCAAGACATTTAGAGTGTATATAAAATGACCTAGCAAAAGACCAGTGGGAGAGAAACGCACAGGGGGTTCTGGGAAGAGTATTTTAGGAGAGTTTGTTCCATTAACACTGCTTCCTCATTAACTCTGTACCTGAATAAGTACTGTATAAAAAGGGTCTCAGCAGGTATCTGTGATGACAGTACTGTCTGAATCAAGTGCCTTCATGTCAAGGTCAGACGCTCTGGAGGATGGGCTGAAAGGTGACCTCATTTGGGCAGTGGTTTTTAAACCCAGTAAGCTTGTTAAAAGTACACACTCCCAGACTCCCAGCCTGACACCCTGAGAATCTGGCATCTGGGGTGGGGTCCAGGAATTTGCACTTTTTGCAAGCACTCTAAGAGAGTCTGATGCAGCTAGTTCAGAAACGACATCTTGAGAAATACTATCTAGGAGAATGCAAGGGGCAATGGCAGGATGCTTCAAAGGATCAAGGGAATCTTCTAAGCCTGCTGTAATGAAGATCATGCCAGGAGCCTTACTCAGCATTTAAAATGCTTTTTCCTGATGGATTCCCCCAATGCCACCCTAAGAGGCAGACACAAATTTTACCCCATTTTGGAAATGAGGAAACTGAGGCTTAGAGGAGTTGAGCTCAAATGGCAGCAGGGGAAACACTTTAAATCTGCATTTGATTCCAGAAAGCAAACCTTAACTATAAATCTAGTTTGACCTTGAAATGTATAAGCTCTTTTCAAATAGTGACAGTTTCTTCTCTCTAATAGCCACATATATTCTATGCTACCTCTTTAAAAGAATATACCAAACCTGGTATCAGAGATTCTGTTGTCACCTCTGGCAAAGAGTTATGTTTCAGTTTACTTCTCTGTACATTAAACAATTAAGATTGCATTGTATGACAGAGAGATTAATTCTCAAGTGATGGGTGTGAAACAAAACAATGTATGAGGCTGCTCTTTGCTCACAGGTGAAGAACTGTACCCCAGTTTTACCAAGTTTTACTTATTCCCTGGTAAACAAAAAAGTCTGTTCTCTTTTCTTGCAAAAGAAAAAATGCCATGCTTTCTGTAAGGGCTCAGCCAATAGCCCCAAATAGAGTGTTTCTAAAGATTAAACTTGCTTTTCTCACACATGGTTTCAGTTAAAGACATAGAGCTGGGGTTGAAAACTGTAACCAGCTCAGGAAATGAAATACAATTTTTTATTTTCATGGTGTCTGTAAAATACTTTATGACATCCTAATGTTTGTGTGTGTGTGTGTGTGTGTGTGTGTGTGTGTGGTGTGTGCATGAGTGTATATATACATATATATATGCATATATATGTTCCTTAGAAATTTATAACATATTTTAATTGAATGGGAAATATAAAGGGAGAACCAATCTTGCATTTTAGCAAACATCTCAGTTACAAATAGGTGTTTAATAAGATTTTGATATAATGTCAACATAAGGGAGGTTGGAGTGGAGGGTTGGATCAATCATGATAACTTTGGCCCATAATTGGTTTTAAATGTTCCTCCTATGAAGATATTTAGGAAAGGAAAGAACAATGTAAACTTACTGACTTGCTTGACTTGAATGAAATGTTCTGACTTATTTAAAGCAAGTCATCCGTTTATATATTTACTACTTATTCTTTGTATCTAGCAAGATGAATAGGCATTTGGGGGAAGTTAATGATTTCACAGAATAGGTTTGATTTTTCTCCTTATATAAAATAGGAAGAGGACATTGTACTGCCAATTCTGGCATCCCCATGCAGAGACATACACTTTAACTACAAAACAGCATGTTCTGAGTCTGTGTTTTCTCCGGGTAGTAGTAGCAGGAACACAGTGTTCATTTAAATTAAACCAGTTCCTTGGATAATAACAAAGTAATTAAAGAAACCACCAAGGAAAAAGAGCCAATTTATTTGAATCCTGTTCATAAAAACTACATCAAGAGCCTGAAGGTACAAAATAATGTGGATAAGATGGCAGATTGATGATTTTTTAAAATTCTGCGTGGGATGCATCTTGATATTAATTCAAATGAGTATCCCTCATCTGAAAATAATACAAGATGCAAAAATTTCTTTCTTAAGAGAAATGAAATTCTTTTAAAATACCCAGATAAGAAATTGCCACATAGCTTGAAGTCCACTTGACCTCTAGTAATACCTTAAGACCGAACATTATGATTTATTCATATTTTCTACATTCCCATTGGAATAGAAAGGCCTTTGTCTTTAATGCTTTCAAGAGTTTGAAATTCATACTGATTTATCCTACATGATAGTACCTGAATTGCAAAGAGACATTTTCAGGCATCAACGAGTTTCCTATTTTGGTCAGTAACAAAAATATAAATGGAGTTGAAAATGTGTATCATGTTTTCACATTACCATTAAACACTGAAAATTATTTTAAAGGAAAAGCACATCAGTAAAATACCTCTCACCTTTATATTTCATCACTTGCAGCAATGAGAAATTAAATCGCAGTCCCCAAACAAAAGTTCACAATTGGCCTTTGTGCACTTTGGCAAAATGACTGCTTCTTTTTAAAAAGGAGTGTTTTCTGCTATATTCTGCATTTCCCCCTTGAACTTCAGGAGTCACTTGGATTGCACATTACAATGTGTCGATCCAAAAATGAAGAAGGGCAGGCACAGGAGAGGGTCTGTCAATTTAAGCATGTAATACTGTCTTTGAAGAACAATTTACAGAAAAATTAAGAACACGAACTAACTTTAGAGAGCAAAAAGATGAACAAAATGTTCAGCTTGCCCACTAACAAAGTGAAAAGCAATGAACTTCAAACTTTATTGTAAGTAATAAAAATACTTCAGTTCATTGTTATGACCAATTAAATAGAAAGGAGGAAGTAGAGAAATTATACATGGAAATAAGAGGAAAAGGAGAAAGGTGGAAAGTAAGGGGAGTGAATTAGGAAAATAGAACAAAAGAAGAAAGACAATATGATACAAGTTTGGAGAAAAGATACAGGATGCCAGATAGTATCCAGGGGCAGGAAGAATCAAGACAGCCTTTACTACCTTTGCCCTACTTTCTGCAGTTCTCTCTTGCATATGTCCCCTTTCCCCCACTCTCACTGCTGTGATTAGTTCATCCTCTTTGAGACCCACAGTCTCTATCTTAAGAGTCTCCCATGCCCACTGGTATACTCAGCTCTTAACCTGCCTCCAGCCTCATGGGAGTGACTCTTCAAGCAAAGTGTGTACACGTCTCAACTATGACTTTTTTCAGTTAGTCTCGAGGATAGTTAACAGACATTTACTCTTAGAAAATTTGCCCCAGTTGACATAAAATTCAACTAACAACAGTCCAGTATGGTTGCTATTTTGATTTGGATGTGAGGTGTCCCCCCAAAGCTCCTGTGTTAATGTAGTAATGAACAGAGGTGAAAATGATTGAATTGTGAGCCTTTAGTCTAATCAGTTCATGAATGGACTGACTGGGTGGTAACTGTGGGCAAAAGAGGCATGGCAGAAGATTTATCCTTAAGTGCATGCCCTGGAAGGGTTTATCTTCTCTGCAGGTTCCTTCCTCTTTCCCTCTCTGCTTCCTGGTCACCATGAACAGAGCAGTAAATACCCTCTGCCATACTCTTCCACCATGATGTCCAGCCTCTTCTTGAGCCAGAGCAATGGAGTCAGTCCACCATGAACTGAACCTTGGAAACCATCAACCAAAATCAAGTTTTCTTCTTTTTGCTAAGTTGTTCATTTTGGAGGTGTTTTGGTCACAGTGACACAAAACTGACTAACACAGTCGCCTACTCATTCTCTAATACGTTTTAGGTTTTTATAGGTTAAATATTGTAGATATTTTATCTAAAACAAGTTTTAAATTAATAGATCTCTGTCTTCTATAAGAAATTTTTGTTAAACTGTGATGTGAGATGTAGTTTATATATTTTTTTATTTTAGAGAGCAATTCTTTAGTTCATTTGGAGTCAGAATCCTGTGGATTTTTTTGTTTTTTTGAATCCTTGTTCAATACCTTTTTCTATATGGATCATAATTTTTCCTAGTTTGCTTATTGCTCCTATAAAAGCAATTGAACAATCTGTTATGTTCGAGGAGATTCTGATGATACAACATTAAGCTCTGCAGATATATTAACATTCTTTTGTTGGAAAGAAGAAAATTGCAGAGTTAGGTGTGCACTCCCAATATGGACAAGACAGGCTTTAATCCATATTTTTAAGACTAGAGGGAAGAAATTCCAGAGCCTTTAAAAGAGGATCCTGTGAAATATTTTCCTGTATAATATACTCAATCAATGAAGATTTAATTAACATCTACTAAGTTCAATAAATTTTACTAGATTCTGGGGAGTAAAATTGAATTCAAATGGGTTGGTTGATTGACCACATCTAATAAGGAATGTTAGCCCCATGGATCATATGTCCTAGAGTAGAGGTTAAGGTACAACAGGTTGAAAGAGTCCATTTCCAAAGCCAGGCATCCAGCTCTGCCCCCTAGGGTACTGTGAACACAGGTAAGTCATTTAAGCTTGTTATACCTCATTTACTTCATCTGTAAAATGGGTATGAAATTTAGAGTTGAGTAAGTTGATGCCAGTAGAGGGTATATTTCCTACCACAGAGTGAGCACTACAAATATTATTTTCTCTCCCTATTCTGCAATCATTATATTTAACTGGCATGATCCTAGAGAGGATGGTAGTCCATTGAATTATCCCTGTGATAGATATCTTAGTCTATTACATGGGAAACATTAGTTTCCTATTGCTATTATAATAAATTATTACAAATTTGATGGCTTAAGACAATATACACATATTATCCTACAGTCTTTGAGGATAAAAATCTAAAAGGGTTCTTATGGTGCTACAATGAAGGTGGCATGGCTGTGTGTCCTCTGGAGGCTCTAGGAGAAACTGGTTTCTTTGTTTTAGTTTCTAAAGGCTGTCCTCATTCTTTGGCTGTTAGGCCCTTCCTCCATCTTCAAAATAGCACAGCACTTCAAATTTCTGAGTCCTACTCCCTTGCCTTCCTCTTTCATTTATAAGGACCCTTGTGATTAATTGGACCCACCCGATAATCTAGGATAATCTCCTCAACTCAAAATCCTTAAGTAATCACATTTGTAAAATCCCTATTACTAAGGAAGGTAACATACTCGGAACTTGTAGGGACTAGGATGTGAACATCTTTGGGGGAGTATTATCCTGACCTTCATATATATTGGACATTTTCTGGGAGAATGCTCATTTACCTCTATGTCTCCTCCAAATAATAGCTGTTATGGCTGTTACTTCTGTAGCATGGCAAGAAGAGAACTAGATAAAACAGAACTCATTTGAATTTGTAATATTTGAGCACTTATTATATGTGTGCATTATTTTCATGCAGTCTTCTCTTCCTCATTCATTCAAAAAGTGTTTGCCTTGCAACTTGACCTCTTTAATTAACCAAATCTGCTTTCTTCTCAATTATATTACAAAATCAATACAGAAAAATCAACATCAGGCTGTTGTAATGACTCAAAGATTTAGTTCCTTGTCAAAACACTTCAAAGGCTTGAGAATGGTGCTCCTATGTCATACATCTGTGTTGTTGGTAAATGAACTTGAGCTAAAGAAATCTGAGCCAATGATTAGACCCTCTAATAGAAAAAAGAGAGTTTTCCTGAGATGTGAAAGTAGGGAAAAAATCAATAATTTTATTTAATAGGTGAGAAGTCTTTACTGTGGTGTTTCCAAATCAAGCAAGTATTTTCAACTCAGGGAAAGAACAGCAGAGTTAACCAGTTTACTTGGATTAGAGTATATAGAGTGGATATTAGGGAGGTATTGACATGGCTTGGATTACAAGGTTGGGAAATCACTAGTGATAATGTGAAACTTAGGAGGTCAAGGCTGTTGCTATGGATTGTGTATGGTTGTTATTATGCTGGTTTTAAGTACCAGCTAACCAGTTTGATTTAAAAGGAAGAAGAGGAAAGTAGAAGGAGGTGGAGGAGGAAGAGGAGGAAAGTAGAAGGAGGTGGAGGAGGAAGAGGAGGAAAGTAGAAGGAGGTGGAGGAGGAAGAGGAGGAGGGGGAGGAGGAGGAGGAGTAGAGGAAGGGAAGAAAGGAAGAAAGGAAGAAAGAAAGAAAGAAAGAAAGAAAGAAAGAGAGAGAGAGAGAGAGAGAGAGAGAGAGAGAGAGAGAGAGAGAGAGAGTGTTTCTTCTACCATGCTGCTACCTTTGGTTGCATGGTACTTTAAGAATTAGGATGCTCCACAATATAATTTCAAAATATGAATTAATTTGAATAGGAAGAACAGTTAAACATGGATTGTTCACAGATTATTTCAAAAGGCAAGACCTTATTATTGCCAGCCCACATGTCACTAGCTGCAGAATGACACTGTGCATCACATTTCATGGAAATAAAAGGAGATTGTCTTTGTTGTAAATTCATTCATACACTCTTGGGAAATTAGGACACACAACAGATGTAAATCAGCCTTTAATCCAAGTCCCTGTGTGGATGGTGCAGAGCAGAGGGGTGGCAGGAGCCAGGGGAAAAAGAAAACTATAACATGCCAAAGAATAGAAGAGAACGTCCTGCTTCTTTGGTCAGGTTGGACCATTTATACCTATTCTCCAGTGCTGCTTTATCTCTACGTTGTTGGATGCTCTTTTCACATCTCACATCCAACTCTTGGGAGTTGGAAAGGAAGGTGACTCTAGTTAGAGAAATCCCCAGCAGGACCTTCCTGGATGAAAACATCAGGCCTTTAACTCATGGAGGGGACTTATTTCTAAGCTATTGGAGTCTCTGTCAACTAGGCACAGGATTCATGCCGGGCAAGACACAAGGCAGGTTGTAGAGGACTCTTAAAAATCTTTCTGAATATTGAACTTCTAGAATTACACAATTCCCATCAGACTAAGTAGCCTTTTGGACCTGAGTCTTGAAGTTAGTAGCATCTTTTTTTTCCTGAGCACGTTGGGAAGGCCCTATACCCCTTCTTGAGGCACCTCTGCACAAGCTTATTTCTGCTTGAGCATCTCAGGGGCCAGGTAAGGTAGAGATAGTGATGCTTTACTGCTTCTGTTCTGCTGCTTGCTAGATAGTGAGTCTCCAGTGCAGTGCCTACAGATTTCCAATGCTATTCTATTAGCCTAATCACAGTATAATTCGACTTGGATGCAAAATTAGCAGCAGAATCATATTTTACTTTTAGCTTCTAATTGGCAACAATCACATGCTTTTATTAAACTATTCCAATCAAGTCTTCCCAGCATCACACATTCTGCTTATCACTGGGCCCACCTGCAGTCAGCTCTCTTCCTGGCCTCTTATCAGCAAAGCCAATTACTTTCTCATGTGCTTGCTTTGTGGTTTTGCTTATAGACTCTACCACACCTCCACAACTAAGCCCACAGGGTATTAGGTAAATTCTATTCCTGATCCTCTCTCTGCCCCACATGAGTTACTACCTTGAGGTAAGATGTGAGTCCTCTGTCTTCCTTTCTACAAAGAAATGTTTATAGCTTTACTTTTATTTAAGCATTTGCTTGCTTTTCCTGCTTCCTCTTTGTCTTTTTCCCCTTTCTTCTTAGTCTAGTTTGCAAAGTACTTTTTAACTCTCAATTAAAAATAATTTTTTTTTTAAATGCAATAGTTCCCTCTAAACTCCTATTGCAAACAACTCCACCTTTTTTTAATTGATGTAGGTTTCTAGGGAGGTGATATTAAGTAATGAGAAATAACAGGCACTTTGGGATCAAAGAAAGCTGGGTCCCTCATTTGCTTGGGGGGGTTAAACTTAGTGCTCTAGTTAGTCTACCTTAATCTGTCTTTTCATTTCTCTACTGGGACCACGATGCCTACTGGCAAGGGTATGTGGATTACCTGAGTTCTGGTGGGAAGCCCTGACATATGAGTGTTCACCGTGTGAGCTTTTCTCCTTTTCAGGGTTTAGCGAGGTTTTTTTTTTTTTTTTTAGGTAGTCAAATAGGCATCGAACTAAGAAATTATGGAAGAATGGAAACATAGCATGATGCGTAGCTTGGAATAGGTTGTCATCTAACCTTTAAGGCAGAAGAAGCAAAGTCAAAACCAGATGTAAGATTTAAGAGAAAACAGAATCAGCTGGGCACAGTGGCTAGGGAGGCTGAAACAAGAGGATCACAGTTCAAGGCCAGGCTCAGCAACTTAGAAAGGCCCTAAGCAACTTAGTGAGACACTGTATCAAAATAAATCAACAACAACAACAAAAACAAAAGAGCTGGGGATGTAGCTCAGTGGTAAAGTGTCCCTATGTTCAATCCCCAGTACCACAAAAATAAATAAATAAGATATTAAAAAAGAAGAAAACAGAATCCTACACCCCAGGCAATTAATTGACATAAACCTCAAGTATACTGCAATTGAAAAGAATATTGCCTTCCAGTAATTAAATTGTACAACTAATTATTCACCCCTATTTCCCTTTTCCTCCTTACCTGGGATAGACCCCTCAAGAAACCATGCAATTAACAGCAATAATATCAACAGTAACATAATTAATATCAGTGAAGCACTCCGAGGCAATAAAGTGGCATAGGAAATCAAAATGGCATCTATGTAATATTCATATTAAATTTAATAACTATTTAAATATTTATAAATTATCTGGCATTTTTTATTTGCAAAATGCTTCACAACCACTTTTTATTAATTATTAGATACCACTTATCCCTTGGCACTCAAGTTTCCAGATGAAGCAGTACTGATTTTTTTTTTTAATTAATCTTAAAGAACATTTAGCTCTATCAAGCACTTTTCTAAGTTCTTATATCTCAATTATTGGGCCACATGGAAACTTAAAAAAAAAATTACACCAGAGATAGACATTATCACTGCAGCATCGAAACTATTACCATCACTTTAGAGTTCAGAAAAGTAAAATGACTCACTCAGGGTCACAGAACTAGTCCTATTGGTGTAGAAGTCCTGAATTAGCTTAAACCCTGAGGTTTTATTCCTAGATAGAAGAAGTAAGAAAACCATGGTTATGTTAACTGGGGTCAGTGAGAATCTAAGCAGTATACTGACATGTGATTTGCAGATGGAATCTAAACAATATGCTGACATTTTCCCCTGGGCCTGTGTAGGTCAGTCTTGAGTTTTCATGACTTTCCCCTCAACTGCCTATGATCTAAAATGATACTGATCTTGCTCTGTTAAAGCATGTGTCACATGATAGAAGTCTGTTTCATGTTCATCTCCCTCCCACATAAGACTCTGTGAACTCACCCAAAACCTAGCAGTTATGTCTTACTGCCTCTTACATTTCCCTCCCAATTGGGAGGCAGCTAGTATTCTTTTTCACCATTCTATTGATATATGGCAAATTCTCATGAGGGAGAGGATCTCATTTAATTTATCTTTGCCTTTATAATAGTCTACATGGTCTATATGTGTACAGTAAGGGTTTAATAGATAATTCTTTATGAATAAAAATAAACATATACAGATATATTATTTCTGATGATGCATATATTTTTACAATATTATCATGTAAGTCAAGAAAACATTGATGAATAGCTAAATAATTTTCTATCACAGAGAAGCCAAGCTGGAAGTCATCAGAAGCCATCTGAAGTAGGTTCCAATTTGCCTTTAACATGTCTGAACGTAGCACGATGTGTTTTCTTAAATTCGTATGCTTTAATATAGAAAAATAAACCTAACATAAAATTTACCAATTTAACCACCGGGAAGTGTACATTTAGTGCATTAAGTACATTCACAATGTTGTGCAACCATCACCACTATCTAGTTCTAGAATAGCATGATATTTTTATGGTTTATAGCACAGCTGTTTTATTACATTTGGGGTGGGAGGGAAGCAAGTGTACTATAAATATAATTTGGATTTTAAGAAATATATAGGAACTAATCAAGCCACAAAACTCACTAAATTTAAACGGAGATTTACTCCTCTTACTCTATCCTCGTATTAAATCATAGCCTAAAGAGATATCTCAAGAAGAGAATAGTATACAGAGAAAAAATACTAGTGAGGATACCATCCTGTCAGGATCCTCATGACCTAATCTGTCTGGTTAAACTTCAGGACCTGGAAAACAGCTGTTAGTTGGAATGTAACAAGCCCATTTCTCTTTACCATGAACATCTAAAGTCATCTCAAAATATGGACTTTATGAAAGTGAAGAAAAGTATTGTAAATTATTATAACCCCCCCCCATGGAATTACCTACAATTTAGTTAATATTTAATTTCAGTCTACTATACATTGCAAATACAAAAAAAAAAAAAAGAAACAAAGAAAACAAACCACAGTGTGGCTCTGAAATTAATTGCTATACTTCATCATGAGGAACAGGTGGAAATTTTACCCAGGTGTGTTGCAGGGAACTACTTCAACATTATGTTTGCTTATTCCCTGTACCAACTGATAACATATTGGTTGTTTTCATATATGTCTAATGTTAAGAGCAGCCAATGCTTGCTCAAAGATCAGGAACCAGTGGAAAATGTCTCCATAATTATATTTCAGTGCACTCTGAAACCATCTAGTTCAGTCTCTTGGTGACAAACTACCTGTCTCTATATGTATTTAATTTTCCCCTAAACACTAGTGCAGCAATGGGAATAAGTTTGGAATGGAAGTAAGTCTTTTATATTGAGTATAATATTAAAAACAACCATCACTACTCTCTTCCTCTGTTTCAGAGAGTAGAAGTTACAATGCTTTCTGTGAAGCAATAATAAACTTCACTGCTTTACAGAGGCTGTTTTGGGTTTTACTATTTAACAATTTCACTGCCACTTGTGTGCAGATTAGTAGTACTCAGTTTCAGCTTAAATAAGAAGCACCCAAGAAACTTTCTAAAAATGCATGTTCTTTGTTATTACCCTTAGAGAGTCTTCTTTAGTAGCTTTTGGGTGGAACTTCAGGGTCTAAATATCTCTGGTTCCTCCAGATAATTCTAATGCAGGTGGTTCAAGGACCACAGTTTGAGAAGCAACATATTGGATTTGTTCCCCAAACAGTGCCAAAAAAATTACTATCCCTACTGTAGGTAACTGATCTGCATGAAAGCTAACCCAAGAATGAATTTCCTTGTTTGATAGTTAGCTGTTTATCAGTGTGACCAAAGTATCTAAGCAAACAACTTAGAGGAAGAAAAGTTTATTTCGGCTCACAGTCTCAGAGGTGTCCATCCATGGTTCACCATCTCCATTGCTCTGGGCCTGAGGTGAGGCATAACACCATGGCAGAGGACATGGCAGAAGAAAGCTGCTCAGCTGATGGCAGCTGAGAAGCAGACAAAGGCAGGGAGGAAAAAGCCAGGGACAAGATATAGTTCCCAAGGGCACATTCCCAGTGACCTATTTTTTTCAACCACACCCCACCTGCCTACAGTTTCCTCCACCACCCAATAGTCCATTCAACTACCAATAGATCAATCCATTGATCTTTATGATCTGACCATTTCCCAAGAGTTTCACCCCTGAGCACTGCTGCAATGAGGGCCAACTGTTCAACACATGAAAATTGGGGACACATCATCTTCAAACTACAACACCTAGCATCTTAGAATTTTTCCATATTAATGTCCAGGTAAGATAAACTTTTTCCTGTAAAATGGGGATATAAAACTCCTTTGACACAATTCTTATAGACACAATTTGGTAATTAAAGCTAAAAGAATCATCAAGTCTGTAAGCACATAATATAAAATATTTTTACCTCAAAATATTTTATCACTGTCATCATGAACAATAATAGCACATCAGCCTGGATCTATGAAATGCATTTAGGAAACTGATTGTCTTCCTCCAGACTTGCCATTCCCCGTATCCTCATGGGGACTTAAGGTTACTTGACTTCAAATTAAAGGTCATTAATCCTGGCTTCCACCCAATACATGACATGCCATTTGATTCTGCGAAAATTACTCAGGGGTTCTGATTTCTTACATGAAAGATGGCAAGTAGACGTGACCTAAATATTTAAGAAGAATGACAAACTAAGAATTGTAATTTTAGTAATAGAAAGGAGTCTACAGTCCCCTGAGGTTGTTGGGAGTGGCTTTCTGGGTCAGAGATAATATGCTTTTAGATATTGTTTAAAATCAACAAACCCTAGTCTTATTTTAGTCTTGCTTTTAAATTTTACTATTTTATTTGACTATTGATAACTTCTCATACCTTTACCTCATCTTTTCCTTTTTTTGTAGAGTAAGAGTACCATAGCAGATGATAACCCTCCAACATGTGACCACTGTTCCCTTGAGGCTGGATTTTGGAAACCACATTGACTTCTTGCTTTTCTTTCTGTAGAGGCTGCTTAGTCGTTAGTCCTCAGAGAGCAGTAACTGCAGAGAGACAAAGGAGATGCTGATGGAGAGCAGCTTCTTCTATTTGGAAGGATTGCAGCTTCCTAAGTATTACCCTGAAAATCTTTTATGAAGCAACTGAAATTGAACTGTCTAATGTGTAAAGGTGCTGCATTTCTCATTTGGTGCCATAAGATGGGCATCAGTAGAGACTACAGATTTTCCAAAAGTAGTTTAAAAAAAATTGTGTGGACCTTTGTTTTGACCCTACAACAAATGAAAATTGCTCCTTTCTGCTCACTTGGAAAAAAATTACAATGAAAATGTGTAGTTCTCAGATTTACATCAGTGCAAACACCCAGTAGCTATAGCTGGTCAAAGAAACAGAACATTCCAGCTGTCCATCTTCCCCACACCTGAGGTGACCCTTCCAATCTTCTTCCCTTTTATTTCTCTTCCCCACAGAAAACTGTAATCTTGTTTCTCATTGTAATCATTCGTTGCTTTGTTTATTATTTGAACACCTAACGAAGCAACCCTCAAAATAAAAAAGGTTTTCCTGATTTTTGAATGTTGTATAAATGGAATTATCAATACATAATATTCTATATATGGCTTTTTTCCACTTAATATTAAATTTTTGATATTAGTCCACATTGTTTTATGAAGGCGCACTTATTTATTTTTATTGCTCTAGAGCATTTCACTATCCGAATAGGCCACAATTTATTTCAGTTCTGTTTTTGCTGGACATTTCCTTTTTGTGCTTTTTAAAAATGTTTATTTGCTGTTTGAATATCTTTTTTTGTGGATTGCCCATACTAATCGAAAGAGAGATTAAAAGCCCACCGTATTATCACATATTATTATGCCACTGTTATTTGTGATACTTACTCTAGTGGTTGATTACTATTCCTACTAGTTAAATAAAGTGTCACTTTAAAAACTCCTGTCAACTAATGGGTATCTCGAAGAAAAAAAATATATAATCCCTTAAAATACTCAGTGGAAAAAAAGTATTTCTATGGCCAACATCCTTAAGAAACAATACGCAAATAACCCTTGTACACCTGCAATGAACATTTATAATAATAAAAATTCCAAAGAGTGATGGAGTAAAAGAACCTATTCACCTTTTCTAAAATCATCTTTTCTGAATCATATTTGAATTCAGAATATAGAATTCCATCTTGTGGCAGTAATGGTCAATGGAGCACATTTGGAAAAAACCTAGTTTAGAAGAGTCCCCTACTGTTGGATTTTAACACCATAGGTCAGTGAATGGAGAACCATGATAAAAAGAAGCTTCAAAGAGGATATAATTATCTCAGAAATAAACTTACAAAGGATTGGAAATGGAAAAGTGGTTCATTTAGATTGGTTTTCTGTAGTTTCTTTAAATATTTGAGTGATTAAAAATCTAATAATGAATACAAAAGAATTTGATATAGAAATGATTACAAAGGTCAGATTCATACATCAGAAAGCAGACAAATGCAATTATATTTCCAAAATCTATTAATGGCCCAATTAGTTCATAGATCAGATAATTAGATGTTGTTCATTAACGATGATTTGTGCGTGTGTATATGTGTGTGTGTGTGTGTGTGTCTATGTGTGTGTGTAAGGGGAGAAAAAGAGAGAGGGAGACAGAGAGATGGAAAAAAATCACAGCATTTTAATATTTAAAGGCAGAGTCTCAGGATCAAGTAGAGCTGCATATACTTTCAATTGTTTTTGAGAACGTTTTTAGTTTGGAGTTGCATGGTAATTTGACTTTTTCAAATATTTCATGTGTAAATAACAATATTTTGTGAAGTTTAGTTAACCCTCAGCTTCAAAACCCTTACTTGTTTCTTAAGGGAAAAATATTCAGAAAGATTAACTGCCTTGAATTATCATTACTGAAGAAAATTGTCAATAAAATGGAAGTAGCCTTTTTTTCATTATCACTAAATTTTCTCCTATTATGAAGCAATTTGCCTCTCTATTAATAAGGAAGTTTATTTATTACTATAAGGTTTTTTGTTGCAATTTCAACATAATAACATGAAGTGGGTCACTAAATTTGCTATCATCTTATAGTTATTGTGTCTACTATAATGTATCTACTGTCTTGATAATGCATCTGAAAAATTGCTCACATTGATTGGGTTCTGATACAGAAAACAGTAGAATAAATCTTTGAGGAATCCTCTTTGGCTGAGTGTATGATTGGAGATCACATTCACTTCTCCCTTTTAGCTTCAAGGCTCTTGGCTTTCTCTGCCTGTCACTCAGGGCAATGGTTAGTTACTGTCAGAACCACAGCTATAATTGGGAAAGGCACTTGTTAAACACAGAAGTTTGGGGGAGGTGAGAATTCATATCCAGCCTAGTGAGTCTGGGAAGTTTTCCAATCTTCCAATGCTGTACTAGAGCACAAAAGCAAATTGAATTTTATTACTTAGGTGACATCAAATCATATTTATACATGGGGACTCATTGAGAATGTCCTTCTTCAGAAACTCAAGGTATTAAATCTCCCCCCCCCCGCAAGATGGTCTTAAAATTTGCATTCATTTTAAAATTCCATCCATTTACATCCCTCGATTTTTCAAAGATTATAACAAAACAACAACAAGCTCATATTATTATTAAGAGAAGAACTTTTGTGATATAAATATTCTACAACCATCTGGAAAAATAAATGCAAAATTAGAAAGTGTAACTAAACTGAAAGTTGTTAATGATGCTCGTTACTAAAATTGATGAGCCTGTGCTCTCAAATTTGAAACCTTGGTGTTCTTCTTGCAAAAACAGGGGAGATTTTGAACTTTTGAAGCTAGGATTTATGATTAAAAGTTATAAACTCTTTATTATCATCAATGCACTCTAAATCATTATTGGACTTTTTGCCAATGGTTTTACAAAGGCATTTTTCTAGTTATCTAGAAAGTTAAATCAATAGATCTTTACTTCATTTATCAAGGCTATTTTTTTACAGATAAAAATTTTGGTCAAAACTTACTTTAATTTTATCAAGTTATTTTTCTCTTTAAAATACTTTGCCTTAGGACTTGAGGCAAACTTGGAGGTGTTTAACTTCTCTTTTTTTGTCTATAGTAAATTTTAGAATGACTAATTCCTGTTATATCACTTAGATGATTAATAAGGATTTTATTCTTATTGTATTTAACATAAGACTCTATTTTTCTACTCAATTTGGTATTTTTTATATTCTTCCTCCTTTCACTTTTGTAATCTTATTGCCTTTTGCCTAAGTATCCCAGACTCAGTTTCTATTGCCCTTACGTAAATAACTAATTTTAACTTCTCTTGAACTCATTATACTGCCTGGTATAGCTCATACCTACTTGCTTTGCCATTTATATCAGGACATCAAAATGTGCTTATTGGATATTGACAATAAATTTAAGAGTGTTTAGATAAGAGATAATATCTGATAAAAGATTGTTTAGTGAGATAAAATAATACAAAAATGAATAATTAAAGAGCATCAGTTAATTAGCCACTAAACTATAGTGAAAATTCTAGTATATATAATCTGAATGTGTATTATTCTCAAAGCTCATTTCTAGCAAAGTTTTTCAAAAGTAATTCCTTCATGGGGTCTGGATAACCTGGCCTACAATTAATTGGATCATTAATCCCCACTTTAGCCAAAGGTTTTAGACCAAACGAAATAGCCATGGAAAGTTAGCAGTTTACAAATGGCCTTGAACTCTTCCCCAGAGAATATTGTATATTGAGTATGGTATGACAAAATCATCTTCTTCCATTTGGGCTTTTGTGTACAAATATATGGAAACATTTCAGAAGTTATAGCATTAGTTAAAAACAGAGAAATAAAATAAATGTTTAGATTTCAAGAAGATGAAATGACTAAAGTTGAGTTTTGGTCTATTTTAATCTAAAAACACACCTATGCAACAAGTAGATGAAGGTAGAAATGGTAGGTGAACATAATAAATATCTCTTTAAGCTGAAAGCAAAAGAAATCCCTAGAGACTAATATTCAGAGTGATTTTTGGAAGAAAAAACTGAGCTATGGCTGCTGGGCAGTAGAAGCAGGATGCTAATAGTTGGGCAATACAAGGGGGAGGTTCATATGAATTATAGTAACCAGAGGCTCAGACTTTAATCCTCAGAGGAATTGTTATGGACTGAATGTTTATTCCCCCTTACCAAATTTGTACACTGAAGTCCTAACTTGAAGTGCAATGCTATTAGGAGGTGAAGTCCCTGGGAGATAATCAGGCCGTAAGGGTAAAGCCTTTGTGAGTGAGATTAGTGCCTTTATCAGAAGGGACATAAGAACTCATTTCTCCCTGCTTTTTCCTCCATGTGTGAATATAATGAGAAGAACACCATCTGCAAACCAGGAAACAGAAACTCACCAGACACCACATCTGTTGGCATCTTGTTCTTCCCAGCCTCCAGAACTGTGAGAAATGAATGTGTTTTGCTTAAGCCACTCAGTCTGGGGTGTTCTACTGTAACCACCTAAACTAAGACAGGAATAATTAGGGCATCAGGACTCAGACTTATGAAAGGCATGGTATTGAAAATGAAACTCAGACACAAAGCTTAGGCACTTAAATGACTGAGAAAGAAAGAATTCAAAAGAATCTGTTCATAATCACAGAGGTCAAAGAAGATGCTGGTCTTTCTTAACCTGGGCTATTGGTGAAAAATATAAGTCTGCTCTGAGAATTTTTAGGTTCTGGATTTTATATTTGAACTAGCTATAAGATTAAATATCCTCTAAAATGACATATCAACATAAAAACTGGTTCCAGACAATGATAATTCTAGGGTAGTTTGCAGAATAAATGTCATTCTATGGAGTGACAGTCTATTCTAGAGTTCACAATTCAAAATTAAAAACAAATTAAATATTTAGTAAATTAAATACCCTGAGTGTGAGAGGGCCACACAAAGAAATATAAAAATAGGAAGTATGAAAAAAGGTTAAGAGAAAGACATTCAACTAAGAATTCTCAAAGAAAAGAGTAGAGAATTTTGGAGAAAATATTGGAAGAGGTAATGATTAAGAAATTTTTATAATGAATAAAATATGAATACTCAGATTCAAAAACAACAAAATTCTGAGTATTATGAATATTAAGTGAGTCCTAACATTGTAGAGAAATTGTAGAATCTCAAAAAGAGAATAAGAAGAACTTAAAAATTTGATGTGCTAAGGGAATTATAATTATTTGTACAGCAAATTTCTTATTATAGTACTATGTCAGGAGACAATGGAACCATCATCCAAATATGTAGAAAAAATTATTGTCATGTATATGCTTTGAATTATATACTTAGCATATCATCAATCAATAATGAGAGAAAAGACACTTTTATACATCTAAAATCTACTGTTAATAGATTTTTTATTGACACATATTTGAATATATTTATGGGGTATAGCATAATAATTTGTTATATATGTACAAATTGAAATGATCAAATAAGGGTAATTGGCACTTACATCTACTTGAACATTAATTTCTGTGCAGGGAACCTTGGGAATCTTCTAGTTGTCTTGAAATATATCATAAATTATTTTAGATTACAGTTGCCCTATTATGCTTTAAAACATCAGAGCTAAATTCTCTTTTCTAAGTATATACTGGTAGCCTCTCTCCATCTATCCTCCTCCCCCCCCTTCAAAGTCCTGCTATTTCCATCTATTCTAAGATTTTATGAAATCATTATGTTAGTTTCACAAATGAGTGAGAACTTGCAGTATTTGTCTTTCTGTACCTAGATTCCATTTAACATTGTGTCCTCCATTTCCATCTGCTTTTGACAAAAATTACAGTATTTTATTCCTTTTGTTACTGAAAAATGTGTGTGTGTGTGTGTGTGTGTGTGTGTGTATCACACTTTCTTTAGTCATTCATCTGTCTATGAACACCTAGTTGATTTAATATCTTGCCTATGGTAAATACTGGTACAATAAATATGAAAGTATAGTTATCTCTTTGATATATTGATTTTATTTTCTTTAGATATTTACCCAGTTGTGTCATAACCAGATCATACTTCAACTTCTAGTTTTTTCAAGAATCTCCATAATGTTTTCCATACTAGTTGTACTAATTTATATTTCCTCTAATGAAGTATGGAAATTCCCCTTTCTTTACATCCTCACCAGAATTTATTATTTTTTTAATCTTTTTGATAATAACCATTCTAACTAGGTTGAGATGATATCTCATTGTGGTTTTGATTTGTATTTCCTTGATAACTAGTAATATTCAGTATTTTATCATATATTTGTTAGGCTATTATTAGATCATTTGCCCATTTTAAAATTGCACTATTTGCTCTTAGGGAGTTGGGTTATCTACTTTTTTAAAAATATTCTGTATTTTACTATTTTTTCAGATAAATGTTTTGCATTTTTTTCTCTATTCTGCTGCTTGTCTCTTCACTCTTGATTGTTTCATTCACTGTGCGGAAGCTTCTTAGTTTGGTATAATTCTATTTGTCTATTTTTGCCAGGGCTTTTGGGGTTCTATCCAAAAAGTCTGCCTCCACCAAAGTCTTACAGTGATTTCCCTAGATTTTCTTCTAAAAGATTAATAGTCTCAGCTCTTATATTGCTTTACTTAGATTTTTTACCTCTTTGACAAAAAGACATGACAGGAACAATTAGAGGAGGAAAAGTTTATTTTGGGGTTCGAAGTTTTTGAGGCCTCATTCCTTGGGATGAAGTATGAATTAGGACATGGCTGAGTAAAGTAGTTAGGACATAGCACTAGGCAGCAGACAGAGAGTTCTGTTCACCAAGAATAAAATATATTCCCCAAAGGCACACTCTGCAATGTCTCACATCTTTCAACCATACCCCACCTACCTACAGTAACTATTCAGATAATCCTTACTAATATTAACATATTGAGTAGGTTAGTGCTCTCTTAACCCAAGCATTTCACCTCCAAACTTTTTTGCATTGTCCAACACATAAGTATCTGAAAAGCACCTCATGTCTAAATCATAACATACATCTAGGTCCACTAAGTTGATTTTTGCTTTTTAATAGATCTTAAGAAAAGATTTTTTAAAGAATCAAATTCGGGAAGAAAGAAATTATGCCAGAAAATAAGGAATGAGTGAACAAAAATTTCAGGTAATATGTTTCTGAACATCAACACACAGTCTTCTATAAAGTAAACAATAATATAAACAAAATAATAACTATTAATAATAATATCTAATATGGGTGTATACCAGATATTGATAGCATTGTCTTTGGAATAGAAGTTATCAAAATGCTTATGCAATTCACTAAAAACTACCTGCCCTAGCCTACCTCACACCACACTTCCAAACCTCTCTCAATCTTTCTCTGTAAAATAGCGCCATTCCAACACTTTGCCTCTCATTTATTCTTTGATCTGCATTTTTCCTTTCAGTTACATTGCCCTTCATGTTTGAGAAAACCATCTATTTGTGCTGAGCTGACTACCCAGAATTCACACTCCTGTACCAGCCCATACCTACCCTTTGCCTGTAGCAAGGTTAACAGTGAGATTTTTAGCTAAAGACCTCAGTTCAAAACACAGTAAGGAAGTGAGTTCTGCCAACAGCCACATTGGTGCTTGGATGAGAATCATTCCTTCTTCAATCTTTGAAAGATTGCAGCCCTGACTGACACTTGGATTACACTCTGTGAGGGGCTCAGAACCAGAGGTTATGTCCTGATTCATGATTCACATACACTAGAGAATATAAATGTTTCTTGCTTAAGATATTAAGTTTGGGGAGTAATTTGTTACACAGTGAGATATAACTCATCAGGATAAATCATTGTCTCTAGGAAGTATTCCTTTCTCATTTGGCCTTTCTCCCTCATGCCAACAAAGATTTACATTCCTTACATAGTAAAAGTCATCTGTCTACACTGCAATTTGGATGTCAATAAGACAGGCACAGTAGGTAGAAGCCGAGATGGAAATGCAACATGAAAGGATAACTCTGTGGTGGAGTAGCTCAGTTCTTCTTTTTTCCTCATATTTACTTGATATATGCTGCCCTACATAGAATGGGCATTTGTATTTTCCTTGTACTGTTTGTCTTGGTTTCCTTTGTGACTGCCAAGCCCTTCTTATTTTGTTTATATAAGCTTGCTTGTCCTGTATCCTGATATATTTCCCCTCAGTAATTCAGGTTCTTTATTACCAAGGAAGCCTAAAGTTTTTGAACAGATAATGATGCTTTAAAGGAAATAATAACCAACAAAGATACTCTAAACTCTGAGTACACTCAGGATAGAGCTTAAAGGAACTTTATAACATATACATACTCAACAACACATTTGTTATGGATGTTAAGCAGACTGAGGATAGAGTAAAAGTAAAATTCAGGCAATAATGAGAAACATTAGACAAATTGGAGAACTGATAAAGTATGAAGACTAAACTCATATCTGCAGAAATAAATTGACTTTGGAACCAACTTTCTAAATGTCAGTGTAATCAGGGCCTAAAGGGATTTCATTCATCAAGGAAGGAAGGATCAATTGATTTGATGACAAATACAGGATATTATGTGCCAAAAAGTGACATCATAATTTTCTTGTTTGGTTGTTTATATTTCCCCTTTGTTTTTTTTTTATTTTTTTAAAGGCATTTACCACTTGGAAAATGACCCTTTATAGCAAATAAATCCTAATTTTGGATCAATTCCACGTTTGTGAAATGTTATTTAAAAGTAAAGAGCTCAGAGTCCAGTGCTCTCTGTACATAGTCTGACAAACCAGCATCTTTTCCAGTGATATTTCAGCCTCTTAAATCAGTCCATCCTGAAGAGTAAAGAATGTTCCCTCCTCAGCCCTACAAATCACATTTGTAAAGTGATACACATTTTTTAAATGTAAAAAAAAATTGTTTTTAGAAACTTATTCTTGAGGGCAATTTTGATTTCAAGTCTTTATATTAATGACCTGAATCCTAATATGATTTAGACTGACAGCCTTCCTTCTGTCATAGGTCCTGATTGAAAGACTATAAATAGCATTTATTAGGGGGGATTCCACTAAACTTCTTTTTACTTTCTTTCTTTCTCTCTTTCCCTCTTTCCTTTGTCCCATCCTCCTTCCTTCTATTTCTCCTTCCCTTCTTTACTTTCTTTTCCCTTTTCTTCTTTTGATCTCAAATAAAGCTGCTCTCCCCACCCTGAGCAAAGCTACAAGCCACATATTCTGTACACTAAGGAGAACCCAAAATATAATCTGAGTATTTCTGTTTTCTCAGCCACTTGTAGTCATCTTTACACTAATAACCAAGTACATGAAAGTAGCTTACCCCACAGTTCTAATTGCAAAAATTAGAACTCTGCTCTCATATTCTGAAGATCCTCAGAGAATAAATATATTTGACTGGCCATTGCTTGTTGCCTTTACTTCTTTGTTCCTTTGGGCCACTTCTGAAATTTCCTTGAATATATATCACCATAATCATAAAGGCCTCAGAGGAGGGACTGGGACAGTGAGCCCTCCTCTTACTATCTTTGCTCATCTCTAAATTCTTCACAGTAAAACATTTTTTTGAAGCATTTCTAGATCTACAGATGAGTTGCAAAAAATAATACACAGTGTTCCTACATATCCTTTATTCAACTTCCTCTAATATGACATCTTATACCACTGTGAAAAAGTTCCATAATTGTGAAACAAGCAAGGTTGCCTAGAGTGGGTGAATATTTTTAGATTAATTAAACAGGTAGTTATTGAGCTCCACTATCCTAGGCCCTGGGGACACAGTAATAGACAAGACAGAGTTTCTGCCTCACAGAATTTACATTTCACTTCTCTCAACTCCGTATTCCTATAGTCACTGCAATTCTGTGCTGTTGAGCTATTTCATCACAACTAATCATCCCAGAAGTATCATCCTTCCTTGAATGTTACTAACACCATCTCTACAAGCTGTTCTGTGCATGTTAATTTGCAAAGCATTCCTTATTTCTATAATTTCTGTTCTTCACATTGTCTTGCTTTTATGTGGGTGATTGAAATATATTAAGCTGTCTCTAGATTGTGGAAAGTTTAGCATGACATTTGTCACTGAATTCATATGACAGCATTGTTCATCCACTTGTGCAAAATAACCAAAACTTATCTTTTTTAAGTTTATTTTTTAAACTGACATAAAATTGCATACATTTATGAGGTACCATGTAGTGTTTGGATACATGTACACATCATGTAATTTTCAAAAAATGGTAAGGATATCTATCTTCATGAACACCATTTGTTTGTGGTGAAATATTCAAAACTCTTTCCTCTTCTTTTTTGGAAACACATATGCTATCATTATCTATAGTCACCCTACTGTCTGATAGAGCACCAGAACTTATTAAAGTCTATCTTGAATGATAGAGCTGAGGCAAATTTCTAGAGTCAATTACAGAAATCTTTGTAGTGTGAACCTATATCTCTTTTTGAATAATACTTGTACTTTTCTGGTGTATTATTGATAGAACTTCTATTACACACCAACAACTACTGGAGCCCATTCTACAAATGACTTCTTATAATTTGTTTTTAAAGTTGAAAACACCTATAGCTATATATAAATACTTTGGACAACCTCATATTGCCTGTAATGAAATGGGCAGTGATGAGGAAATGACCCTTTTCATGTTTCAGGACTCATACATAGGTAAGTGAGATTCTAAAATGAAGATTTCAGGTTCTTGAAACAGATAATAATTATAACCTACAATCTCAAGAATTATTTAAGTGCTATATTTTCATGAACTCAAGACTTGACTTAAAAGCATGTGTTGATTTAATGGATATCGGATAACTATTAATCTCTTAGTAATATAGGTCTCATTTGGGACTTGGGATGTTCTTTAATAATATGCTATATTTTTGTTTGCAAATTTTTATAATTTTTTCTTATTCTACCCTTTAAAAAAATTATTTAGTGTTATATATTTGTCTATATATCATATATGTGTCTAAACATTTCACTGATTTATTTTATAAACCATAAATAATAATAAACATGATTTATTTGATCCTCTAAGATCAAAATCAGATATAACTAGAAACTTTCTCAAATATTTCCATTAAATTGTTACTAAGAACAGATAACTAGTACTTCAATGATGGTTATAGGAGATAGTGTTGGTTTAAGTTACTAATTCCACCTTGGATTGGAAATTTATTAATGTTGTTAAAGATGGAGAGGTATTCTTCCAACCAAGGGAAGTCACAGTATCCTTGGCAGAAGACTCTTCTGTTTTTAAAATTTCCTGGTTGAAGTCCCTGTAGCCAAAGTCTCTTGCTATCTGAAGGATTACTGCCGTTTTTTGATTCACATTCTCCCAGTCTGTGCATGAAAGTAGTACAGCAGAATTTGAGTAAGGAAATATATCCACATGAATAAAAAAGCACAGGGAAATATTCAGGTTTCACATGAGATCAGAAAACAAATGTTCAGGGGTTTAAAAATAGAATCATGGCAGAGAGCCATGATGATGTTGCATATGGCCCATTACAGGAGGTATCTTGTGTTCTTTGGTCAAGCATATGTATTCAGTTTTTGCAGACGTCCAAGGAGACAACACTGTGATAGAAAATTGGGTAGGGCAAAGACTTGGCTCATCAGATCATAATCTTAAATGTCTGTGATGACATTTCCAGTATCTATGATTCTCTGAATGCATAATTCATTTGTGAAAATACTCAATAAACTTTCTGGTACAGATTCAAATTTTCTATGTTACTGAAGTTCTTTTCTTGGTCTATTAAAACCACTTTGTTCTTTTTTACAGCAATTTCTTCATAAGAAAATCTTTTCTTTAATGTATATCCTATTACACTGGGACTTGCAAGTTGTAAAGTGTTTTGGTAGTACTAGACTTCAACTGTAGACCTGCAAATCATTTTTAATAGTGGTGCACTGGGTTGGAAGGAAAGATGTATTTTGTCTTCTCCATTGCTGTAAGGGAGGGAGATTTATGTTCCTTGATCTTTACTGAAAAAAAAAATGTGTGGAGGTAGCGGTGAAGGGTAGATATGGGCTGGTACAAAGAGTGAGAAAGAGAGACTAAGCAAATCAGATTTTTTGAGCATAAAAACTGCTGAATACCAAACTCAATAACAATAACTGAATTTTATCTGTCTTGAAATTTTATCAGAAAAAAAATGGATACAACCAATTTTTTTGAAATCTGAAATTCAGATTAGCCTAATGTATAAGATTGCTTGAAACTTACAAATATTTCAGAAAGGAATATTAGTTTTGACTCACCTGCTAGCCCTTCACCAGCGTGAACCACCCACTCCTACACACCTGGACATATAGCCCTTCACTATGCTCTGATTTGCTCAAGGTCCTACCCATTTAAATAGATAGGATCCTGGAATTAATGCCAACATTGTCATCCCTGTTCTTGAAAATTTCATAAATATGTGATTATATTGCAATATCTCTGTTCAGAAAAAAAAAAGCCTTACAATAACAAGTGAAATAGGGCGTTAATTAAAAAAGAGAAAGAGAAAATGAAAGTCCTAATTCTTACTGCTAAACCAGAGACCAAAACAGCAGGAAATGTGTAGACTGAAACTTAAAGACTAAAGAAAGAAAAGATGCAAGAGTCAAGCAGTGTTCCCAGCTGGCTGGAACATTTCCCTATGGTGCCAGCTTGTTTGAACCAACAATTATTTGGGAAGAATGGGAATTATTAACAGGAAGAAATCAACCCTCTTAGGTCTTCGAGAATGGACATAATAATAAAAAAAATTATCAGAGCTCTGAAATGTCTCTCATCCATGGATCTCATGGTATTTATCTAATATTACTTTGCTAAAATCATACTGTATTTGAAGAAGATAATGACTATATTTTATAGATTGAAAAATTGCTTTTCAGAAGACTGAGCAATTTGACCGAGCACATGTTTAAAATGGAAATAGACACAATTTTTTTTCCTATTTCATCTTTCTGTTCCTCACCAAATTAAGAATTTAAAGCAATTTTTTTTTCAGCCTAAATGACACAAAATGACCAATGTTAGATTTGGAGAAGGAATTATCCTTCTTCCTTTTTCTGAATTGACTGGATGTTTTTTACAGAGTGTGGATATTTTGTTTACAGGTAGTGCTTCTGAGAGCTAGTAAATATTAGAGAAACCTTTTCATTTCTGTGGTTTCAGAGCAAATAATTTTTTTTATTATGTATCTTAATCACTTTACAATTCACTCCAAGTCACTTTTAAAAAGTTTTTGACGGGAAGTACAAACAGGAGGGAAATGCCTCCAAACAGAGATGTTGTGGGATTGAAGAAGAACATTTCTTAAAAAGAGAATAAGACTTTGAAACACTAATTAGTTTATGTTTGTTAAAATTATTAGAAATCGTCATTCTACTTAATAAGAAATATTTATTCAGTGGTTGCCAACTCAACTGTATTATTTTTTTATGTAATCTAGCCCTCAAAATTTTCTTCTATATGTAAGTAGACATGTAACAATCATAGTAATATAGACAATAGCAATCACAGTAATAATATTGGCAAGTAGAGGTCAAATTTACAGTGCTTACTTTGTTCCAAACTCTGCTAAGCATTTAGTGTTCTCATCTCACCTGCTTTTATCCTCACCAAGTTGGTGGGTTCTTTTGCTAAAATGTAAGTTGCTTCTGTTCAAAAGCCAGTTCTACTGCTTCCTAGCTGTTATGGTTTAGATATGAGATGTTCCCCCAAAAGCTCACGTGAAAGACAACGTTAGAAAGTTCAGAGGTGAAATGATTGGGTTATGAGAGCATCAACCCGATCAGTGCATCATCCGGTGATAGGGACTGAGTACGTGCTAACTGTAAGCAGGTAAGGTGTGGCTGAAGGAGGTACGTCTCTGAGGTCCTGCCTTTGGGGTTTTATTTTGTCTGTATTGGAGGCGCTCTCTGTCTGTCTCTCCTTCTCTCCATTTCCATGTTCTAGCTGTTTTCCTTCACCACCATACTCTTCTGCCATGATGTTCTGCCTTCCCTTTGGCCCAGAGCAATGGAGATGGCCACCCATGAACTGAGATCTCTGAAACCATGAGCGCCCCAATAAACTTTTCCTTCTCTAAAATTGTTCTTGTCAAATCTTTTAGTTACAGCTGCAAAAAAAAATCTGAGCAAACCATTAGCTTTCATACCTGGGATAAGTTACTTAAACTTCATATATTTCAGATTCCTCATCCACAGAATCAGAGTGATGAAGGACTTATGGTGAGTATTAAATGACTGATGCACAGGAGCTCCTTAGAAGAGTTTCTGATGAGTGGTAAAGGGCTCAATAACACGTTAACTATAATACAAATGAGGAAAGTAGGCTTTATAGATGTTAAGTCTTTCACTCAAGGCCATATATGGAGTACCCAGAAGTGCTAGGATTTAAAACCATTCCTTTCCAACTCCAAGTTCTAGGCTATTACTATTTTCTAATATCACATTTGATTCAGTAGCACCTATTAATTTTGAGCTCCTTAGGAACCTGGAACTTATGTATATTTATGTGCCTATTCTTTAGCACTGTATATATTTACTATACCACATCTTAGTTTGATTTAAAGTAAAAAGCCAGACTGTGTTTTCTGTTTTACTGAGAAAGGATATACCATTCACGAAAATGGCATAGATTGTGTTTTGTGGCTATTCTTTCTATTTTCTGACCATTAGTCTTTAAAGGTGGTGATTATAACTTGATGACAGCTGCATTCAATGCAAGTACAGAACTGGGAAGAGTTAATTCACCTCCATGACATTAGTGTATACCATGTATTGCAGGAAACGTAATTTGATTGTTCTACATTGACACTCTCAATGTTATTTCATATGACTGAAATTTTCATCTTTTGAATGAGTTATTTTAAAAGAATATTGTGCTATTCTTGCCAGTACTCTTAATGTCTTTCATCTGTAAAGTCTTTTCATACCGGTCAAAGAAATTGAAAAAGATAGGAACTCGTGAAAATATTGAAACAACTATTCCTCTAATCCCATTTTGGAAGAGATCCCCACCCCCAAATCAAGCTCTTGTCTTTTTTCAGACAGAATTGCATGAAAGTCATCCTGGAGGGGTAATTTTATATCATCACCTATGAGGAAATTTCTACAAACTTCCTCAGACATTTGGTTCCTAGTCATCTTACATGATGATATTAAAAGTTTTCCTTATAGATATGCCTTTATTTTTAACATGCTTCTTTTGCCTGACAGAGATTGGTGTCATCTTGGCTTTCTGAGATTAAAATATTTTAGTGGAATATTCAATTATTTTTTTTCTTCTGGTTCTGTCACCAGCTAGGGTCTTCAACATTTCTTTCTTTTGCTTATTATTTTTTTGACCTTACTTTTATCCATGGAGTTGAATTAGATTTCCTCTTTGATTCTCTCCAAAAATACCATAATATATATAGAGAATACTTCAAATGTGCTCAGCATTGTCCAACAAGATAAAACAAAACTCCTTTCTATAGCTTTTAGTGTGTTAATATCACTGTGCTAAGCCATACCCCCACAAATGGCAATTCTGCATTCTTTGAATTTCCCATCCTTTTTACTTTTACTTTGCTTATACCGTACATTGAGACTTAAAGGAGGTTTTCACTATGTTATTTTGGAATCCTTATTCATTATTCAATATACAGGCAATAAACTCTCTTTAAAATTCTAACATCTTAATTTTTTCCTATTTAATGGATCATGAACGACCTATCCCAAAATTATTTTTGAGGTATGCATTGGAGACTCTTCAGCTATCCTGAAATCCCCAGCAAAAATCCAGAGGACTTTATAACCTAGAGACTAAAACTAGACAGGAAGCCAATACAAAACCAAAACATCTCAGAGTGGCTTTAAAGGAAAATCAGACAATTTGTGTTCCCAATAACTGATTTCTTTTGACATTACAATACTTTTGGGGCACTTTTTCCCTGTGCTTAAATACTGCTCTGGCTATAAACAACTTTGTATAGAAATATTTGTCATTATAAGAACCATTATTTTATAGGGAGGAGATTGTATAGGGATTCAGAGTACATTTGCATTGTGGAGTTCTCCTGAACTTGACTTCATAAAAAGATGTAGGAGTTAGCAGAGCTGCACAGTGGTGGGGCAGTGTTAGCTTCTTTCTTTTTAATTTTACTTACCTGAAATTAAGAATCTCACTAACTTTAGCCTATGTAAACATCTGAGTATGAATGTGTACGATGCCCTTATGTTATAGATGTATGTGCTCATGTTCTCCTACTGAATTTTTTTTGTTTCAAGGTATGGATTAATGCACTCCCTTTGCTGTACTGCATATAGAAAGATCTCGATAACCACTTGTTAAATAAAGAGATATTGAGACTTCTCCCAGTCAAGTATTAAAATCCAAGTACAATGTGGCCAAATGAAACCTCTCACTTCTCTATTCATTTTCATAATTAAATTATTTTTAATAAATTGTATAAATATTTTTTAGTTCTTATAGTTCTTTGAGGTGCTGCAAAAACTTGCTACACAGGTGAATTATCTGGAGAGATTTAAAAGCCACTGATGCTAAGATCTACTCCCAGAAATTCTGAGTTAGTTGATCTGGAGTTCAACTTGAGCATTGTTTGTTTTGTTTTGAAAAAATCTTTCTGGATAACTAATGTTCAGGCAAGTTTGAGAAGCAATATAGAAGAGCAAGAATAATGGGGCTGGGGCTGGGGCTTAGTGGTAGAGCACTTGCCTAGCATGCGTGAGGCCCTGGGTTCGAATATTAGCACCACATAAAAAATAAACAAATAAAATAAAGGCATTATGTCCATCTACAACTACAAAAAAAAAATTTTAAAAAAAGAAAGAAAAGAAGAGCAAGAATAGCAAACAATTCCAGGATAATTGAACAAGGAAACCTAATACGAGGAACCACTTATGAAAGAAACCCTATGGAGAACACAGATAAGTTAGGACCCATGAAATTTATAATCTGGGGTATGTATTGAAATTATCACCATAATCATCATTACATGGTATCTACTGTGTCTACTTTCACCTCACTGGCTCTTGAGTAAAGAGCTACAAAGATTTGATCCTTTTGTGTCTTTAAAACACTGCTTATTGTCCATCTTACAGTAAAACAGACAAATTTCTTCAGCTAAATGGAGATGGGAAAGACCAAAGAATTCACTAAATTCCCCCACCAATACATTTATGTAAAAAGAGTCAGACAGCCACCTTTCAGACCCAAAATGTCAAGCTTGTAAAAATAGTATTCTTGGGAGTTACATTTGATCATTTGTTAAATATGGGGATATAAAATGTGGAAATCCATGTGTAATGCTTCAAATCCCTAATCTGGTTTAAAAGGTCAGTTGAAGCCTAAAAGGACTTGACATTTTACCTTTAAAAGTCTGACTTTTGGACTTAAGACTTAACAACATTTCAGCCTGAATGACCTGAAGGATAAATACAAAGCTGGTTTCAATTGAACTATTTAGAAAGCAGGGGATCTTCTAATTTGTAAGATAGCATTCAGAGAGCTTTTTCCATTAAGAACTCAATCGACTGAAAAATGATTTCCTTGGGTATTCCACAATCTTTCAATGCTTGTGTAAATTTTACGCAGGAGGTGGGCGGTGTGTGAGACTCAAGATATAAAACACTGTGGTACAAAGGAAGAAAACCATCTTATGAGCCACAGAGAACTGATGATCACCTGTAAGCAATACACATTGCCTCTGTTTACCAGTTTCTCCCTCAGGTGAAACACAATTCGCATACCAGATATTCATTATAGTTTCATTTCTTTGAAGCAAGTTCAATGGCTTTTTCAAATGATCATTATCATCAATTAATATTTATTGAGCACCCACTGGGTACATATTATAGAAGGTCTGGTAGGCTATTTTGCAACAAATGTCTTACTGTAAACTATACTTTATGTACTTTTATTATATTTTTGTAGGACCAAGTGACTGTCTATCTTCTGCATGTTATATGCTAAAATGTCACTTATGTGAAAGCAACAAAGGGGGATTCTAGAAATGCTTTTGTGCATTATTTGTGTGTGTGTGTTTGTGTGCATGTGTGTGTAAAATATGAAATGGTTAAAATTTTTGAGACTCTGTTTTACATTCTGTTCTATCAGTAAAAAATGAAATCCAGTTTTTACTTTATTGATAAGGTCACCAACATTCTTTTAAAAATGAAAATGTAGAGAGAATGAACCAAATATAATGACGTATTATCTTATATGTTCAGAATATTGCCTTTGATAACATGAAAATGAAGTTCTTCTGAGGGTTGGAATTTTTCTTATCTACAAAGGCCACTTTAAATTGAAGCTTCCATGAGAATGTTTTCAAGGATTATCTAAATACAGACCAGACCTATGGACATATATTTCTGTCTTACGAAGATATACTTCCAGGCTATATTCCAAAACTGAAAAATATTTGTTTCTTTCTTTTTTTTAGTCTTATGTTCATATTAGAAAAATCTGGGGTGTTGAGAAACTTTGGTAGTTTGCTCAGATATCATATAACTGATAGAATTTTTTCTATTTTTTGTGAGCATCATTCTTTTAATACTATTTAATGACTATTTATTGAAAATGTACCACATTCAAGCCTCTAAATGATCTCTGTGGGAATACAAAGATAATTCAAACACCTGTCCTGCTTTCAATGTGATTTTCTAAATTACCATGCTTTATAAATTTTCACATTATTTTTGTAATTTTAAACTCTATTAATATGGCATCCCTTTATATGAAAAATGCTTGTAGACATTTATAATCGAAATTTCAAATGTGGAAGCTGCTAACTATTAATCTGTAGAAAAGACAAATTACAGAGGCTTGAGGTGGCCTAGGTAAAACTGTCCCAAATTTTCATGTTTAAATGTTACATTTTCAATTGTACAATAGGTGTGAAAGCAAAGTTGAACAGTATTGTGCTTTTTCTACACCTCAGAGAGACAACCATAAATGGAGTCTTGGGAGTCACCATCCTTTCAAACACCTCATTCAATGGAAATTGGGTTAGGCATCTAAGAGTGAAGGAGATACAATCTGTTGTCCTTAATGGCAAACATCACTTTTCTAGCTCTCCTCAGTATAAATCAGTATCTTACATAAAAGGAGATTAAAATTCAGATGTTGGGAGATTAAAATTCAGATGTTGAAAAAGTAAACAGATATACAGAGGTACAGTGTTCTCATCTCATCCAAGGCTTCCAAGATAGATGTCAAAGTGCTAAATGGAAGCACCAAATGGTAACTATGTCCTGAAGAAAAGAATTGGGCCATAGCACATCAAATTCTATTTTAAAAATAATTATGCCCAAATCAGTCAATTGGTGTAACAGAAATAAAGTTATTTCAATAGAGCATTATCACAGGATCAATGTCTCTCACTTTGAAAAAAATAACCATTTCTCCTTCACTTTGACACTTATTTTTGATAAATGCTTCGGCTTCCCCTCAGTTTTAATTTCTCAGCCAGGTATTATTATGCTGTGACAACCTTCTATTCCATTGTCATTGTGTCAGATTATTGAAAAGGATAATAGGTAGATATATTTGCCTTTAGAATGTTAAGAAATAAATGCCATTCCTATTTCTTATTTATCGACAGTACTTCTTAATTTCAGAGAGTGGTTCTAGTGATAATTACTAGATTTTTACATTGGTAGAAAACCGGAGTGTATGTCAATAATAGAACAATTTTATATTTATGAACTTTTTTCTTTCTATAAATACGCAGATTTAGTAATCAACATTAAGATTGCTGGGTTTATTTTAAAATAAAAATAACTCATTATCCCTTTAAATAATCTGGCACATTTAAAATCTACTAATAAAATGATATAAAGAGAGGTTAGAAATTTTTCTTAAAATCACACAGCAAGAAGTAAATTTTTGTTATCTATGCTTTATAGTTTCCACACAATAAACTTCTCCTATTTGTTTTTGTTTCAACAAAGAACACTATCCAGGCAATATAAAGTAACCTTCAAGTTAACTATTTGGTGTAAATTTGAAAGTTATTAAAATCAAGTAAAGAATTGAAAGATGGAATGACTGTTTTGATCCACAATATAGGGATATTTTTCTGTTATCTACTAGAAAAAATGAGCAAGGATAATATGTCAAAGTCTATCCACATTTGGGGCTGAGGTTTCAGCTCAGTGGTAAAGCATTGCCTAGCATGTTTGAAGCACTGGGTTCAATTCTCAGCACCACATATAAATAAATAAAATAAAGTTCCATCAACAACTAAAAACAAAACAAAGCAAAACAAAATTTAAAAAAATCTATCCACCTTTGAAACAATTTAAAACAGCAACAGCACATATTTGTAATCTCTAGATTTGCAAGGATTATTAGGTCTGACAGAAATAAGTGACGAATATGTTGGGAAATAATCATGTATCATTGGAGTTTATTGGAATTTAAATTTGGAAAATATTTTGGGGTAATCTCTCAGTGCATAATATATGTATATTTTGACTTGAATACTCTATCAAGCTTAAAATAAATTAACTAGACTTTCACTCCTCAACATTAATAGTTTCTAGAATAACATTTAAAGAAAACCAAGCTGAATAAGGATAACAATTGAAATACTACTTGGTTAATTTTTTAAAGCATGCAAAATTATCATATGTATTATTCATGGACACATATGTTTTTAAAATAGCCAGGAATAATGCAGACTTGGAATGATACATCCTAATTTCAGAAAAATGGTTAGTTCTCAAGAGGAAGGACATGATGTGATGGGTGAGGATAAAGGAATTTGTATAAGATTTTAATGTTCATCCCTTAAAGAAAAATGCTATCATGGAAATAAAACAAAATATTAATATTTGTAATTCTTTACAATAAGCACATGGATGTTTGTTAAATTGCCACCTATATTTTCCTCTGTGTCTTAAATATTTTTGTTAACAAAAAGACCTGAAATATATAATTTGCATCTTTTCCCATACTTCCATCCAGAACATTCTTTAAGTTAAAATATTTTCAATTGTTCATCTTTCAATAAACAAATGCTCATTGAATAACTTCACCTCTCCAAGCATAGGGCTATATTCTAGACACTAAAAATAAAAATATATATAAGATGTGATCAATGACTTATGCTCTAGTTAACAAGTTATATTAAAACCTTTAACCATTCCTATGCCCAACATTTCCTTGGTGAGGAAATGCACCATTATCTATTAATCCTACTTCTCTGTCTTTGTGTATCTTTCTTAATTTAATATGCGAAATTAGAGCTTTGCTAATGACCAGAAGATATTAATAGAAAGTGAGGTTCCTTTGTTTCTTTAGAGGACATTCAGTGCACTACAGCCTCAGACTCCTGAGTCAGTGGTTCTAGGCGTCTGGGGTTCATATATCAGAAAATGCATTAAGAATATGGAACACTTAAAAGAGGGTAGCTAAAATATATTTTGCTCTAATATTGACTCTCATTTCATAGAAGAAGTTATATTTTAGTATAAAAGTGTAGAAATATGATCCTTTAGCCTAAATGAATGTATCTTTTTGATAAGATTGATACATTGTTCTTATATTTTACATTTTGCAGTAAGCTATTAAACATCTTATCATAGGTCAGTGTAGGGATCCCACTTGACAAGAGTATAGCCATCCTGATGGTAACTGCCATTTTGCCTGCCAGGTGACCTGGCTTGTATTCCGAATTCTATAGGACAAATGAAGTCCTTAAGATAGTCAAGAGTACTGTGCTAGCTACAGATGCTCACACTGTTTCTTAACTGACATTTGAACCTGGTAATAGCTTTTGAGAAAGACCAGGTACATTCTGGTTGGCTGTAGCCCATCTTAGTCTAGGTTAGCGTATAATCGCCTTCCTCCTTCTTAGGGATTCATCTGCCTTACTGCCACACAACACATACTTCTAAGTTCTCAATAAAGTCTGCTCTGTGCCCTTTTCTTTGATCTTATTTATTTATTTTTTCCCATCTTTCTTATACACTAGAACTGGATTCTTATACACTAGAAATGGGTTTTTCCAAACCAGGACCACCTTTGAAAACTGCTACCCTAATGATCCCATATTCTTGACCTTGCATATGCTGAATATGTGGGATCTTCATGAATAGATATGCTTTCAAAATTCCTTTATTTGATTTGAAAACCACTAACCACTGACAACATTCACATAATTACTGCATGTATGCTTATCTTTGAGGGGAGATGAATTTAAGGGTAAATACTTATTTGAGAAGGCATATGCTTCACTCAAAAGTTATCACTGATGCTGTCGATAAATTTTGAATTTGTAAAATTTATGGTTTCTAACAACTTAAATCTCTGTCTAATGTGAAATGCTGATGATAGAGCTAAAGATGAAAAGAAAAGAATAAATGCAACTCTTTAAGTCTTGGGATTTCTTGTGGCCCACTATTTATACTGAGTTGTATTTCAAGTCTAGGTACTAGAAGAAACTTAAAAAACAACAACAAACAAACTATTCTGATCTTTACTTACATCAGCTTTCAATCATCATGTATATATTTCAAACTCATAGCAACATCTTTAAAACTATATTCCATTCTTCCTCACTTCTATACATCACAGCAGCTTCTTAACCTCTCACTTGGAATCCTGCCAATTTCTCTCACACACCTTGCCAAGGTCCTTTCTTTTTTCTCTACTTTAGCTCATTATATATCCTGCATCTTAGTCTTCCCGAATACTTCAAAATTTTCTCTCTACTTTCCAATCATCTTTTCACTAGAGCAAAATCTGGAGATTGGATCCAGAAATCCTTACCCTTTTTCTCTTTTCTATTTTTGTATCTCCCTCCCCATTCTCCTGATTTAGCATCACAAAATGCATGAGAATAAGGCCAGAAAATCTGAGACTCTCTTTAGATGAAAGGGGGAGCAAGAATGTTGAGGAGCAGATGATAACATTTTCTGTAATTGGGATTGAGAGGCAGGAAATTGGGGAAGGCTGACAGTGTATGAGAAGGATGTCTAGATAATCAAAAATGAGAATGCTAACACTAAGCAACACAAAAAAGGCATTGGTGTCCTGGGGTACATGGTTATCCAGGTGTATCATCACCCTGCCCTATCAGGAAGGTGGTCCTGGTGCTCCTCTGAGACACACATGGGTAAAGGCAGCCAGAGCCATGGCCCACTAGCTGAGCTTGTTCCCAACATAGAGATTTGTCCCTTTGCATTTAAAGAACAGAACACTGACGTGCTCCCCCCTGTCCCCACAATAATTACATCAAACCTTCATTAGATGGAAAATCATGGTGATCTCTTTCCAAGTTTCCTGTTGCTTTCTATTCCACAAACAATGAAAAACATCTATGGAAAGTTAAAGGATGTGAGTAAGTAGTACTCAGCAATAGTTCAGGGAGACTCTTGCTTATTCTCAAGCTCATTGAGGTCATGGATTCATTTAAAAATATTTTAGAAATCTATGGAATTTCAAAGGCATAACAGACCATAGACAGGGGATATGGTTTGGTTTCCAATTCATTTATTTCCCAATCTTTCAGAATGGCATGTATTATCAAGCTTTTTATCCCCCCCTTAGCTTCTGTTGCCTCATGAAACTGATGATTTCTGAGTTCTCTTCAAATACTATCAATGTTTGATGACTAGGATCTTAACAGTTTTTTCTTCTCTCAAATTATGAACACAAAGATGAAGGTAAATGGATACAGCTCTAAAGCTGGTCATAATCCTAAATGCGCAGAATAAAAAGTATGTAAAAAGGAGATTGGATAAGCATTCCAAAAAGATCTCTGTCTCCAAAAAAGACAGAATTACAATATGTAGATTTTCTTCCAAGTTTCTCTGGGAGAGAGTCCTTTACTAAGGAAGCTACCCAAGAGCCTTATCCTGTTTCTTCTAGATGTGGTAGGTCAGGATGCTGCAAGGCATGTCCTCCAGATGCATTACATTTTAAAGCACTTACTCTCAAGAACTTTTTGAAGTTCGACTGGTACTACTTTACTCATTGACTCGTGTTTAGATTACAGAAACAAATGATTAAGCTGAAACTCATTCTGAAACAAAATCCCCCCCCCCCCCCCACAATATAGTACATAAACTGAGCTGCAGCCTTTGCAGTTTTCACCATCTGGCCCACAGTGTGAGATGATATTAGTAGCATGTCAGGGAATTTTCCCCCTTCTCTTTCAAAAACAGAGAGAGAGAGAGAGAGAGAGAGAGAAAGAAAAAAATAATCCTAATCTATAGTATGAAGAGTATTAAATGAAACATCTGCCTCGCTGAATGAGTAGATGAACTTTGCAGTCTGCAAGCTGCTGGCGTTTGTCAAGTACATGTTTACATTGCTGACTGTTGTAAATTTTCAAGATGGTGACATGAAATTGACTTACTAAAATATCTTATTCAAATCTCTTAAAACACATGTTTCATTTTTTTTGTCTTTTTTTTCCCTTTAATGTCCTTATTCTTGATGAAAGGCATTGCCGATTGAAACAGTGAGAGGTTGCTGAGATTCTAGTCAAACCGAAGCCTCTGAGTAAAGAAAAATTGCATAATAAAATCTGCCTAGAGCTAGCACAAAAGTCTTGTTAATGTAAAACTATAATCCTAAATGCTAAAAGATACTAATGAAAGAGCCATAGAATTGAGACAAATTCCATGATAAAAAGAAACAAGATGCTGCTTCAAATGTTGAAAAGAAGGGTTACTTTAAAAAATAATATCTGCTTGGTGACTGATTATAAACTCTGCTAAATTCAGCCTTTCAAAATGAATAAAGATCAATGAAAAAATATTTCTCAAAATCTTCTCAAAATATAATCACTTCGGACAAAATATCACATAGCCCAATGAGGAATTAGAGTCTTATTGAAGAGAGGTCTTATTCTAAGTTTCAAGTTTCTTTTTTCCTGCAGTGAAAACATCCCATTTTCTTTATCAACTCTAATACACGTACCAAAAATGAAGATTTGTTTTTAACTTATGTAATATTCAGGACACAGAAATAATTATACGGTTTTCTCTCTCTGTTATAACATCTAGAGAATAAATTAAAAGCAAAATTTTAATAATATAAATATATACTTCCAGTCATTCTCCACTGTTGAACACAGAGAAGGCTGATTTATTAACTAATTTCCAGTGAGATACAATTCAGTGGATGAAACTGAAACTGTCTTTTATTGTATTTGCATACCTTAGGGTCCTCAGGATAGGTCTAACTTCTACGGCACTAACTCCCTTCTTTCTTCCCTTCCATATTCTTTTTCTTTTCCTCCCTCCCTGACTCCCTTCTTTTCTTCTTTCACTAAACGCAAACCTAATTTTAAAGATTGTAATATGTAAATAAGCAAATATTAAGCAGAGAGATAGGACTTCAAAGACTAATTACAAAGGACTGGGTGTGCCCATAAGAGAGGAATTCAAGGTAGATGTGGAGGGCAGAGCAGGCCTCTAGAGACAAAGTAACATCAAAAGAGGGGCCTATGAGACATGTGTTTGCCAGTTAAAGGGGAGGGGAAAGTGGAAAGGTTCTAGGCAAAGGCTCATTCAAAGAGTCAGGGTCAAGAAAGAGCATGAATCACCAAGAAACCCACATACAGGACAGTGCAATTGTATACTGTAGGGGGTAAGTAGGGAATTTTAAGGGAAAATTTTTGAGAGTCACTTTGGACAGGGTGAAAAATCCAGACCCAGATAAGATATGCAACCCAGAATTTTTTGTTTGTTTGTTTACTGAGAGTAATTGAAAGCCATGAAGAAGTTTTATTCTAGGGAACAATGTAATTAGATTATTTGTAAACCTCTAGGGTGGAGAATAGCTTAGGGTATAAGTAGTGAGATTGAGAAGTGAAAAGAACACCTTGAAAGCTATTCTAATCATGCAAATGGAAAGGGATATGCACATAAAGTTGGAAGTAGTATAGCCAGAGGAAGACGGGGCAGATATGGACCATCTGAAGGAGTCTGTATATAAAAGAATGATTGCATTGGTACATGAGGAAAAGGGAGGAAACAGAGACTCCAAGTCACTGTGGTCTTGTTGCTGCTCCAGTAACTTCACTACACCTTGAAGACTGAATGACATCTTGAAGCTGTTGAGAGGCACATCAGAAGCAAGATTTAAAATTAACTCCACCTGCAATGAAAATCAAGATGGGCCAAATTCACTCAGGCCATAATGCCTAATAGCAACCAATCGTAGGTACTCTTCTCATATTTTCACTTGTCCTTCAGGTCCAGCTCAGATGTAGTCAGGTTTTGGCCATTCTGAACTGATCACTTTCTCAGCCTAGTGGCTAATTTTTTTTTTTTTTTTGTGATGCACTTTGATTATTTATTTACATTTAAATTGGCTATTATTTCATGTGTAAATTTCTAACAAGGTTGAGATGCCCCCTGAGAGCACAGTTTCTGTCTTTGTATCTCCAATCTCCTAGCAAATCCTTAGCAAGTAACTTGCACATAATAGATGCTCAGTACATGTTTGCTGAATTGAATTTCTCCTGTTCCCTTAGATCACGTGTTTCCACAGCTGCTTTTAGTAGCAGCTTGCTCTTTATCTCTTTTCTAACTCAAGAAGCTAACGAGCATAGAACTAAAATTCAGGATTGTGATACATGTGATGTTGCTGAAGACAATGGCTGGCATAGGATAAATTAAAAACAAATTAAGGGATTTCATTCACCCACATATGATTAATTTCTTTTATTTTGGAAAAGTGATGCTATTGTCAAACTTGAACTAAGAGAAACAATAACAGAAATGAGAGATACAAACTATTTACCAATGATCAAAAATTGATATTTATATTCAAAGAATCAAGGTTTTTTTTAATGTTTTTTCTGTTTCCATAAACTATGACTTGAAGTGATGGCTTTGTGTCTCTATATGTGTGTAAATGTACAAAAACACTATTTCTGTTCCAAAGAGGAGATCAGAGAGAGGCAAAGCAACTAAGAGTACTGCTTCTTATGTAAGTTAACCTATTGCCAGCTCTAATAAAAATGCATATGTTTCTTCACTTAACCAGTACCTTGTAGAGCTGGAAAATGATTTAATAGTGACGTGAAGTATCTGGTATTTTCAAATAGTGTTCCACGGAGTCCCACAGTTTCAAGAGAGTTGCATCATGAGTCTCCAGAGGAAGGGTGGATCCACAATTAAATACTTTGGGACTCCTCTTCTGCTTCTACCAGAGTATTTAGCTCTCATCTTCTGTTTTTGTTTGTTTGAAAAAAAGAATGTGGAGACTAAGCAAAATCCAGACCTTAATTGAAACTGACCTTCTCATTTATCAGTGAGAATACTGAGGTCCAGACAAGGTACCATAGCTAAACATTATATTAAGAGTCTGTAGCAGAAAGTCTGATTTCAAATCCCAGCATCATTGATTGCCAATGATTTTAGCCCATCTGGGCTCCTATAATAAAATGCTATAAACTTATTTTAAAAAATCTCTTTCTTATAGTTCTGAAGGCTGGGAAGTCCAAGATCAAAAGCTGGAAGCCGTGGTGTGTGGTGAGGCCACTTTCTGATTCATAGATGGCAGCTTCTGTTGTGTCCTTACATGGTGGAAAGAGTGAGACAGCTAGCTATATGAAGCCTCCTTTTTAAGTGCACTCATCTCTCCTGATTTTCCTGAGACTTCACCCTCATACATGAATCATCTCCAAAAGCCCCTAAAATCATCACACTGGGGATTAGGTTTCAACATATGAACCGAGATTTCAAAACTCAACCTAAGGCAATGACCATAGAAGAGTTACTGGGCCTTTTGAATCTTCAGGTTCCATATCTGTACAATGGGTTTTTGATAGGATCATATAAAGAAATGTAAATAAAGCCTTTATCACATTCACTGGGATGTAGATAATTAATAACATTCTGGCATTGGAATTTTTGTTAAATAAGCTGCTCTTGCTACTTTGTACCAAGTAACTATGTGAGATGATGTATATTTTAATATGCTTCACTGTAATAACTATTTCCATGTCTCCCCAAACATCATGGTGTAAATGTCAAGTATAAACCATCAATTTTGTTTAAAATAACAGCAGCAACAACAACAACAAAAAAAAAAACCCCAGATATACACGTTAGAAGAAGTGGTAGCAATAGCAGAAATTTAAGTAGAACCCAGATCTTTTACCCTGTACCCATGGTTTTCCGTATGTGCCTCAACAAACAAACTAACACTCTCTGCATTATGACTCACCCAAAAGAAGAATAAAGTGAAAAGGTTTCTTTCAGGGGAAATGGTGTTTTTCATTTTATTCTCAGGAAATATGTGCACTTTAAAATAAGGAAAGAAAGTGGTTTGACAGTTGTAAATAAAATATATGACATTTTTCCAGGGAGCAAATATCTTCAAGTAATTTGCAATGACTTGGGAGGCAAATATAAATAAATGCATTACTCAAAAATCCTGCTAGAATTTACTGTAGAATAAAACAACATTAGTTTTTTTTTTTTAACAAGAGCATATATTTTGGTGTCCAGGAAAATATTTTTTTATTACATTATATAAAATAGAACTTGTAAACGATTATCAAGAAAACATAGAGAGTTTTTACTTGTCTTTTACTTACTTTTAAAGCCATTCCAGTACAATTAGTTCATCACTATGCATTCTTCCTACAGGATTAGAGGATTACACCTTTACTTAACATTTGATGAAAATGAATCAAGATTCCTAGGAGAGTTTAGGTTTCAGAAGAGTAATTTTGAAAGATTTAGAAACCTAGAGTTTATACTTGATTCTCCTCTGTATTGTGAGAATGGTTTCTGTTCATTTTAATAAGAGATGCCTAATATTACCTGCAAATATGAATTGGTTTTGTCATATGGGCAGAAGCCTTTAGCAATCTAATCAAGAAATATTCATCTTACCTCATCTTTTCAAGGCTTAGTGATGCTTTACACATAACATTAAAAAGATAATATTTTCAGAGAAATTACTTTGATACTTTAAATAAAACATATGAAAGATTTCATCTTCCTGAGGAGGAAAAAGAGCCCACAAATTTATTGAGTTTATGTATGGTAGTAATAAAATTGGTATAATTAAGCTTTAATCATATAATTAAGTTTTAATTGGCATAATTAAGTTATTTTTACACAAATTTGAAATTTCTTTTATGAGGCACCAAAAATATTTTTTAAAGTGCTGTTTTAGAAGACTAGGGAAGTAATACCTGGCATTTAAAATATTATTCACTCTCATTAGGGATTTAAGGTGAAAAGCAAAGGTAAACAGTTCTGGTTTTTTTCCACAAGACTTTCTTTGGTCTGTACTATACATGATGGAAGTTGCCAGATAAACATAGGGCCTGTTTCAATGTCAACTCTGAGTTCAGATGGGCCTAGTGGTCCTCATTTTCTCACTTGGTTACTTCATATGCAAAATGGGATTATTATCAATTCTGATGATTTGAGTCATGCTAATGAAAAATCGCCTTCACAATATTGGTCAAATATATGGTTAAATTTTGTTTCTGATGGCAAATTATATTTACATGTCAAACCTAAAAATGTCTAACTCAGAGAAACAGAAAGTAGAAAAATAGTTACCAGGGGCCAGGTAGAAGGAGTGGTAGAAATGGGGAGATATTCCTCAAAGGGTCCAAACTTTCAGTGGTAAGATAAATAAGTTTCAGAGCCTAATGTATAGCATAGTGACTCTAATGGTTAATAAAGCATTATATACTTGGAATTCACTAAGAGAAATCTCATCACAGGAAAAATAAAATGAAATAAAATAATGGAAACTATGTGAGGTGATGGGTATGTTAATGAACTTGACTGTGTTAGGCATTTCACAATGTATATCTAAACACTATATTGTACATCATATATGTAGGCCATATATATATGTGTGTATATATATATACATTATATATATGTATATATATATATACATTATATATGTATATGTATATATTTTTCAATTACACCTTAATAAAACTGGAAAAACAAAATACCCCAAAAACTCACAAATATTCATTCAAAAATAAATATGTGATTGAATACTGTACTAGTCAATGAGGATTTAGTCTTTGACAAAAAGGATGAAAATTCTATGTCTAGCATCAAATATTTTAGTTGTAAGAGAGAAAATAAATAATAGTAGCCAGTGACAGCAGATGAGACAAAAATAAATCAAGGTAAAGCCAATAAGGAGAGGAAAGCTTCATTTCATGAAATCAAAATTAATTCCAGATGAATTAAGCACTTAAGTTTTATAAACAAAAAAAAACAAAAAAATGTAAAAGATACCTATAAAATGTAGGTTGATATTCTTTTGATATTTCAGTGCGTATTATAAATCTAAAAGAAAATTTAAAACTTCACAAATGAAAAGATCAACACATTGGAGTTTATGAGAAATAACATCTAACCTCCACTACACAAATAAATAAAACTCAAACAGAAATGGAAAAAAATGGAAATATTTGCCACCACTAATTTAAAAAGAGTATTAAAATATAAAAAAATACATGTCAGTGAGAAGAATTTTTAGTATAATATATAAATAATTACTAAGCTAGCCATATTACAAAACTTCCTCATGATTAAAACATAAATTTTATGATAACTTCATATACAGAACAAAAACTTAAAGAGTAGATTCTGCTGGAAAGACTGCAATGGGATGGGCCATTTTATACAGAAATACAGGTCAATATCTCTGTCAAAATTTTTAAAAGGCATCTGCTAAGGACCCTAAGAATTCTCTTTGGCCCACCAAATTTACTGAAATGATACAGATGATGCAAAACTCACCAGGAAAATATAGCAAGAAAGCATGCCAAAATTGAATTGTATTTATAGCTGGGTTATAGGATTCTTAGGGATTTTAATTATATTTTTTATGCCTTTTTATATTTTTTAATGTTTTCTACAACAGCATTTTATTGTCAGGAGGAAAAATTTTTTTTTAAATGAGAAGGAAAATGAATGAAAGAGGAGAGAAAGAACAAAAGAAAATTAAAAGGAGATTTTTTTGACCAGTATTTCTCTATGTGTTGAAACATCATCCTTATTCATCACAAATCAGAGATATACTCTTTATGGGGAAAATGGCAAAATTTCTAAGAAATAGTAAGACTCAGCCAAGAATCACACTTTGAAAAATAATTAACAGAACAAAGATCATAGCATATCCCCTGGAGCTAATTTCGTGGATTATTCCTGAGAGTGTAACCATACATCATCTAAGAGTCATTCTGAAGAAGGGGTACTGAGGGAAATCTCTTTGCAGCATTTTAGCTCTGTTTTTCTCATTTAAACTTGAAGTTCTCTGGAAAGATATTCAAGCAGCTTTTTTGCCTTCAGATTCTAGAGACCTAGAAAAATCAGGCCTTTGTTAGTATGTGTTTGTGGTGTTAATGGTTGTTAATGATTTATTATTTACATATTTTAAACATGCGACCTGAATTCCTATATTAACCTCAGGTCACCACTAGTGGTCTTGGATATTTTGTCAGATCAGTGAGTGGTCTGGATTTCCTGATACTTCACTTAGGCACATCAGCTAGAAGTTGGTTTTTTAGTTGGTTCCTCCTTAGATTAAGATATGGTGGTATAAAACAGAACTTTTTGCTTACTTATTTGTTTTCCTTCATCACATGAATGAGAATTTTGTTTTGTTTTATTTTAGGATTAACTAGGACTGCTCTGGTAATTAAACACAGAAACACTGTGAATATTCCCAAGAATACATATAATTTTGAAATCAAGTATTGATGTGGTTTGTGTAGAGCTTAAGCTATAATACAAATGAATAAATACAAGATTTGGTCCAATGTATTTTCTATGGAAAAACAAGAGCCCGACAGTAGTGAAGTGGTGAAAAGGGATTTTATTCAGAACTACTGCAACAGAGGAAAAACAATGTCAGTTTAGAACTAGACTCAATTCTAAATTAAAGATGGGCAAGTGAGAGTTGCCTCGATAGCCAAGTGGCAGGTGGAAGTCAATGCAGAGAAAATTGCTAAGAAGAAACATCTTAGTAATGAGAGGTGACTACAGTTAAACCAAACAGAATCATTCCTGAAGACAGGTTGGAGTGATTAGACGTCACCTAGGGTATGGCAGAAGGAGAGGAATCCAATAACATATTAAGGGTGACCAGATATGGAGAATGGGAAGGTCCTTGAATTTTATGAAGTGCGTAGATGGGCCTAAGAAAAGGTTGGAGAGCCTGTTTAAAGTTTGGTCAATACTTTTTACTTAAGTACCTTAATATTTATAACATTCAATTATACTTATTTTATACTATTAAACAATAAAATATTGATAGAAATATATTCTATATTACAAAATATTTTTGGGTTGCTAAAATCTGTACTGGTCTTGCAGGACCTTCAGAATCACTGTTTCTCATGTTTGAGACTTTTGAGGCTATGCTATGGTACCTGTGCTAAACAGTATCCCTCAATCATAGAAATTATTTCTTTCCAACCTGACCTCTGATGAGAAGTCTTATAGAAGGCTAATGATACTAATGTGGATGATATTCCTTTAGAAATATTCTTAACAATTGAGATTATTCTTATGATTGCCCAATTTTAGGAGAAATTGAGATTTTAATTCCTGGATCCCTTTCAAATTAATCAGAAAAAATTAGTGATTAGGAATACACTGATATACCATAAGAAACTAAGGACTATGGGTCAGAATTTCCTTTTGCACTGCTATTCCATCTCCCTCGTGCCTTCTTTAGATCATTCACACTTCTTTCTCTTTTTTTTTTTAAGAGACAGAGAGAAAGAGATTTTTTTTTTTTAATAGATGGACACAACACAATGCCTTTATTTTTATGTGGTGCTGAGAATCGAACCTGGGTCGCGCCTGTCGGTGCTAGGCGAGCACTCTACTGCTGAGCCACAATCCCAGACCCAGATTATTCACATTTCTGGTTCAATTTTTCTAATTTTCTCATATTTCATAGTAGCAATTTCTAACATTCTTAAACGGCATATTGGTTCTTCAAGGGCAAAATTTTGTCTATTTTGTTTATTGTCAGTACCTAGAAAAGTGAGTGCCTAGAACATTGTAAGAGCTATGGAATGAATGGGTAAAACTCCACATAAACATTGAAATGGGATATGATCCATGACTCCCAGTACTGGGTGTACATCTAGAGGAAATGAAGTCGGTACGGCAAAGAGACATCTGCATTCCCATGTTCATTGCAGCACTATTCAGAATAGCAAAGAAATGCAAACAACCTAAGTGCCCATCAACTGACAAATGGATAAAGAGAGTTACACACACACACACACACACACACACACACACACAGGGACACTATTATAGAATAAAATCCTATTATTTGTAACAACATGATAGAACTATAGATTAATATATTAAGTGAAATAAACCAGGTACTGAAAGAAAGTATCATAGGATCTCACCAGTAGAACCTTAAAAAGATGATCTTATAGAAGTTGAGAGAAGAATGGTGATTACCAGAGTCTGGGGAGGGAAGAAGAGGGGAAAGCTAATCAATGGTTACAAAAATAGGAGTAAAAAATTATGTTAAATTAAAAGATTGTATTGCAGTTGTACACTTGGGTGACTATAGATTCTGAGAATGTATGATACATTTTCAAAAACTAGAAGAAAGAATTTTGAAAGTTTTTATAATAAAGAAATGACAAATGTTCAGGGGATAGATATGTTTAAGCTGATTTAAACGTTACACAATGTATATGTGTACCAAAATATCATAAGCTACCCCATTAATATGTTCAATTTTCATGCTTTTATGTACAGTAAAAAATAAATTTAATTTATATTCTGAAAAATCATTTTAACTTTTTTAAAAAAATTTTAATTTAAAATTAAAAAAAATAAACTCTTTTCTCCACACTATCTGAAAAATTTCCAGTTCAATGAAGTAAACTGCATAATGTATAAATTCTATTGATTTTTGCTAGAAAATCAATCAAAAGTACTGGAGTAGTATAAATTAAATTTATACTCACGCACACTTAAGTATAAATTTGAAAATATATAACACTTTTCAAATACAACATTATTAATTATTTTACTAATAAAATAATAAAAGAATACATTTTGTACCAGCTTATTCTAGAAAATACTCTATACTTTAAATTAGGCTAGAATGCTAAATTCTTAAGGAACAGCATTCAATTTTATGAGTCTCTCTTTCAGCCATTATTCTCTTCAAATTACTAGAGTTAGATAAAGCTTCTGATAGTTCCTACCCTAAAAACTTATTGCTTCTCTAGCAGATTGCATAATATTAGGTAGTAACACATAATACACAATAGTAGATAGTAAATATTTCCCTGACAGCATAGTTTTCGTAGCAGGTTCGAATCAAGTGGTTCTTGCTTAAGAGTTTTTATAAAAGACACATTATGAGAAACCTCTTCCTTTTACAGGAATTTTTCTGTATTGTTTACATAGGTATCATAGAGTGATGTGCTTGATACAAATTGTTTCAGTTGGAAAGAGCTCTGCCAAAGAAAACAGACAGGCAGCTGTTTGCATAGTGCATAATTTTTTTTTTTTGCTAAATATGGCTGCACCTGTGTAAACACAAACTTTATTTCCAAGAAGTACCCCTGCAGCTGCAAAGACTTTCAGTTGTAGCCAAGCTGTTATTTTTATTACACAATGTAATGTATGTAATAGCTTTTGGTCAGTTGTCAATCTCAAAAATCATATAAGAAGTTTCATTTATATTAATGTAGGCATTTTATTGTATTTTTCTAAAATTTTAATATGAGGTTGTCTTTATTTTCTATTTATGCTTTATTATGACTTAATTATGCAAGTTAGAATTAAACAAGGAATAATATTCCAGTTATGCAAAGCACATGAGAAAGAACAGTTTTTTTCTTTCATTCATTCATTCATTCATTCATAATTTCTTTCATTTTCCTTTTCAACTTTATTAAAGTATAATTGACAAATAAAAATATACAAGTTTAGGGTATAAAATATGGCATATATATGTATATATATATTTAATGATTACCATGATCAAGCTAATAATTGCCTCACATAATTAGCATTATTGTGTATGTTCATGTGTGGTGAGGACATTTAAGATCTACTCTCTTAAAAACTTTCAAGAATACAATACATTACTGTTAACTATAGTCATTAAGCTATATGTTAAGTCTCTAGAATTTATTCATCTTGTAATTGAAAGTTTGTACTCTTTAACTAATCTCTGTCCATTTCTATTCCCTTCCCATTTGACATCTGCTAACTGCTATTCTACTCTGTTACTGTGAGTTTGACTTTTTAGATTTCACATAAAAGTGAATTTGTACATTATTTGCTTTTGTTTTTCTGGTTTACTTCACTTAGCTTAGTGTCATCCAGGATAATCCACGTTGTCCGAAATGACAGAGTTTCCTTCTTTTGGAAGGATGATTACTATTTCTTGGAATGTATCACATAGATACAACCTAGGTTGCTTGTATATCTTGGCTATTCTGAGTAATGCTGTATTAAGTGTGGAAGTGTTGGTATATCTCTGAGATATTGACTTCATTTCCTTTGGATATATACAGGGAAGAATATGATAGATCGTGTGGTAATTTTTAAAATTTTTTTTATTTTCATAATGGTTGAAATAATTTTCATTCTCACCAATACTATACAAGAAACCTTTATCTTCACATTCTTGCTAACACTTCCTTTGCCACCTTTAGAATAGCCATTCTAATAGTTGTGAGGCTATGAGTCATTGGTTTGATTTGCATTTTTCAATGAGTGATGTTGAAGACACTTTCCTATATATGCTGCCCATTTGTACGTCTTCTTCAATTCAGGACTTTTCTTATTTTCTAATCAGATTATATTTGCTATTTAGTTATTTGAGTTTCTTTTTTTAACCCCTGATCAGATATATAATTTACAAATATTTTCTTACATATAGTAGGTTTTATTGTTTCCTTTGCTATGTATTAGCATTTTTTAAATTTATTTATTTTTTTAGTTTAAGGTAGTCCTATTTGTATATTTTTGCTTTTGTGGCCTGTGCTGTTGGTGTCATGTTCAAAAAATCATTTCCCAAACCAATGTCAATAAGATTTTTCCCAATGTTTTCTTCTAGAAGTTCTATATTTGAAAACTTACATTTAAGTCTCTGAGTTGATTTTTGGTTTGAGTGATAGGCCCAATTTTATTTTTCTGCTGTGGATACCCATTTTACTGAACACCATTTACTGAAGAAACTTTCTTCCATTTTTTGTTATTGGCACTTGTGTTGAATTTCATTTGATTGGAAATGTGCAGGCATATTTCTGTACTCTATTTTCTTTCTTGGGTCTTTCTGTCCAATATTATGCTTTGATCATTCTAGCAATGTAATATATTTTGAAATCAGAAAGTTTAATGCCTCCAGATTTGTTCTTCTTGCTCAAGATTTCTTTGGCTATTTAGAGTGATTTGTGATTCCATGTGAAGTTTAAGATTCTTTGTTCCATATCTATAAAAATGCCACTGGGATATTGACAGGTATTGCATTAAATTGATAGATAGATTTGGGTAATATGAACATTTTAATAATATTAATTCTTCTAGTTTGTGGAGAGGAAACATCTTTCCATTTACTTTTGTCTTCTTCAATTTCATTTATCAGTGTTTTACAGTTTTCAGTGTATAGATCTTTTACTTCCTTAATTAAATTTATTCTTAAATATTTTATTCTTTTTGAAATGTTGAAAATATAATGTTTCTTAACTTTTTATTTTTCTTTCTTTTTTATGATATTTTGTTGTTAGTATATAGAATTGCAACTGATTTTGCATGTTGATTTTGTATGCTTCAACTTTTCTGAATCTGTTTATTCAAAAACATTTTTTTGATGGAGTCTTTAGGATTTCCTAAAGATAATATCATATCATCTGCAAAAGCAGAGAATATTTTATTATTTTCTAATTTTAATGTTTTTCTTTTTCTTTACTTGATTGCTCTCTCTAGGATTTCCAGGATGATGCTGAATAGATTCAGTGAGAATAGAAGTCTTTGTCTTGTTCCTGGCTTATTGAAGCTTGCAAGAGGAAGCCCATCAGTGAGCCTAGGTAGGGACTTTTTCTATTGGTGTACCTACTCCAGTCCTTTCCATTCCCTTTTGTGTGTGTGTATGGGGTGGGGTGATCCTAGGATAGTATATTTTGTCTTGATCCCGCAAATTCAGGCTGGGTGCTAAAGACTCATGTTTACTTTCTCTAGAGAAATGTCCTGATGTATGCAAAATTATACACCTTCTCTCACTCCAGTGGAGTCCAGTTGGTTTTATGCCTGTGCTTTTGCATGATCTGTGGAAATTCATGGCTACTCTATATGGAGATGCTCACAAGGTATCAGCTATGGAGTGATGAGGAATGTATGAAATGCTGGGGGCTCATGTGGGCTAGTGAGAGGATCCCACAGGTTATGCATTATATATACAGTGTGTATAGCAGACTTCTTGGAGAAATCTATGTGGTGGGAAGTAGAAATGGTGGTCTTTGGTTGACATGGCACCTCCGTTGTGAATCTCAGTGTGAACTCTCATTCCTTTTCTCTATTACTAGCTGCCCACAGCCTATTCAACCATGTGGACACCCTCAGTGTTATGGATGGGGCAAGAAAGAGGTGGGCCTATTGGGTAGTTGGGGAAGCCTGGTATTTACTACACCATGTTACATCATAGAAGAAATCCCAGGCCCAGGGGCTGTCTATCAACATTGAGATGTGGTGCCTTGGCGGGAGAGATGACATGGATAAAGTAAAACTGTTCTTCTTACCCTCTCCAATACATCTGTTCTATTTCTTCAATATTGTGTTGGGACCTCTTGGCTAGACTCCCAAGTTCCAACAAAAGTACTCTTGTCCATCCACAGGTGATTTTCAAAATTGGAGTTTTTTGGCAGGGGTAGAGGGGAAAGATGAGGGCTGAAACCTCTCATTCCACTGGCCTGCTGGTGTAATGCCTCCACTAGATCCTTGATGCACTTTTAAACTTCCTATAGATTCATTCAAACAAACCGAAACTTAATCTCCTGGTTCTTTAAGAAAATCAAGAAACCCCTTTAAAAATATATTTACAAAGAACTTTTCATATGAAAAGTTTCAAAGAATTTATAAAAGACCAACAAACATTCTTTGGGATGTATCTCTTTTTCTTGAGACCTCAGAACAGATCTATGGCCTCTCTGGGTCATCCTGAAGATCCTGCTTCTTAGAGAAATGGCCTGCTTTTTCTTTCACCCAAAGTATACTGAGAATTGATACTTAATGCAGTTTCAAGAAGACTTCAAAATGAAACTATTTGAGAACTGTCTGTTCAGTTGATTTGTCCACTTGGTAATTTTATTATTGTTGTTGAGATTTTGAATTCTTATATATTTTGGATATTAATCCTCCATTAGAAGAATAGCTGGCAAAGATTTATCTCTCATTCTTTAGACTTTCTCTTCACTCTGTTAATTCTATCTTTTGCTGCGCAGAAGCTTTATAATTTTGTGCATTCGCATTTGCCAATTCTTGCTATTATTTTCTGGGTTATTAAAGTCCTATTCAGGAAGTTGTTGCCTGTACTTATATGTTGAAGTATTTTACCTGTTTATTCTTTTCTTTTAAAAGTTGCAGAATTTCTGGTCTTATACCTAGGCCTTTGATCCATTTTGACATAAATTTTGTATAGGGTGAGAGAGATAGATCTAGTTTCATTCTTCTACATATGAACATTCATCCCAGCACCATTTGTCAAACAGTCTGTCTTTTCTCTACTGTATATTTTTGGTACCTTTGTGAAGAATCAGATGATTATAGCTATGCAAGTTTTTTTCTGTGACATATTCTCCATTGATCTATGTACCTATTTTTATGCTAGTAACATGCTGTTTCTATTATAATGTCTCTGTAATATAATTTGAAGTTGGGTGTTGAGATACCTCCAGATTAAACATGTTTGCTCAGGATCACTTTGGCTACTCTGAGTGTTTTGTCCTTCCACATAAATTTTAAGATTTTGTTTAATTTCTATGAAGAATATCATTAGTATTTTGATGGGAATTGTATTAAATCTGTAGATCATTTTTGGTACAAATGGTCAATAATTTTATGAGAAAACATTCAACATCTTTAGCTATCAGGGAAATGCAAACCTACACTACCCTGAGATTCGATCTCACCACAGTCAGAAGGGCCATTATCAAAAATACAAAGAAATTCTGGTGAGGATTTGGGGTAAAAAAAAAAAAAAAAAAAAAAAAAAAAAAAAAACCTCTTATACAGTGTTGGTGGGAATTTAAATTATTATAACCACTATGGAAGTCATTAGGGAGGTTCCTTAAAGAACTAAGAATAGAACTACCTTATAATACAAAAGAATTAAAGATAGATAAAGGCATAGCCATGTTTATCAACATAATTCATAATAACCAGGAATTAATTGAAGCAGCCGAAGTATCTGTCAGTGGATGAACAGATAAAGAAAATATGTTATATATATAAATGGAGTTTTATTCACCCATAAAGAAGAATGAAATTATGTCATTTGCAGGCAAATTATTAAATGTAGTGAGTCAGAGAATTATCACATGTTCTCTTTTATATGTAAAAGCTAATGGGTGGGGAGAACATCACAGAAGTAGAAGGGAGACCAATAGAATGTAAAAGAGGAGAAGGGTGAAGGAGGAAGGTAAGGTAAGGAGAGTTATTGGGGGAATGAAATTGATCATATTATTTGTTATATACATATACCCATGTGCTACATGAAACTCACTATTCTGTTTAATTAGTATTCACTAATAAAAAAGTCAACTATAGTTCTTTAGCTCTCAAAATGTGATCTAGGTACCCTTGAGAGGTTTTCAAGGTTAAAACTATGTTTATAGCAATAAAAAGATAATATTTGCTTTTTTTAACAAAAATCAATGCAAGAGTCTATAAAATCATCTAAGGAATAAAAAATATCCAAAACATAAAAGGGGCAGAAGAATTGTTACATAAGAGGGTATGAAGAATTCCATTTATGTGGTTTTATATACCACATTACACTTAACCTATAAGAAATTACCATTGGTTGAGTTTCAGTATAGTAGCAAAGAGGTATATTTGAAAAGACTATTAGAATTCTTCCCTATTTTCCAATAACTGTGTGATGCAAGATTTTCCTCACATGTGTCAATTAAATAACATAGCAGAATATGTTGAATGGAGACACAGATTCAGGATTCAATTGTTTTCTACTGACCCACACATTAATGAAATTGAAAATAATGAAACATTGTCATTCTTCACTAATCTGCTTTTGTCTGCTTATTTAGAAAAATACAGCTATCATGCACTTATTATTTTTAAAAATAAATTAGTAAGTAAAAATCTAACAGCAATTTAATAGCAATTAACAATAGATATATACATACAGGAAAATATTATTGCCATCCACAATAATCTTTAAAAATAAAAAAAATATTAGAAAGATTTAAATATTGTCATCAAAATAAAATGGAACTTGGTCTTCAAGATAAAAAAATTTAAAAAAATAAAAATATTAATACCTAGACTTTGAAAACTTCTGTTGTAAGATCATGCTTGTATACTCCAGAGAAATAGAAAATGAGTGAAATGACAAAATAAAAACTTGACTATTTTTTCCTATAGAAATTAGATATAGAACACATAACACATAGTAAAAATTGAATTCTAAAGTATGGTATCATTTGTATACCCACAGTCCTTTTAAATTCTCTGTTGATATTTTCTCTTAAAAATTATTTAAGAATAAGGTCACATATCATGTCATAATATTTTCAGTAGGGCTTGACTAAGCAATAGGAAGAGGTAGTTATCTTTGTGATATAAGAATGAATATTTCTAAAATTACTTAAAAAATCATGAAGAATACCTTATTCAAATCAGCCTCTGCTTATTCAGTACAATATTCATGAATTCAAACTCATTAATTTAAACTCAGGGATCACATTGTGAATAAATCACCCAAAGTTACAGAGATACTTCTTTTTATCAGTGAGGTAACAGGGAATCCATCCCACAAAAACTTAGATGGTCTTTAGTTATATGTGCCCAAACAAATGTGCTTTAGTGTATCTAGAAGTTATTAAAATTTTAACATAATTTGTATATTTACTCATATATTTCTTCATAAGCATAATTAACAACCTTGGTCTCAGGCACATGGTGTAACAAGCAAACTCCTGAGAGGACAATCCATGGTCATTCATAAATGATTACTGGTGGAAATGTACTCTTGGCTCTCATGGATGGGAAGATCATTGCTGGCTGGAGTACACATTCTCTGTAATTTGTTGGCTTCACTAGTACACTCTAAAATCAGATTTCCCAACAGGGAAGCTGTCTCAGCCTGTGTGGGGGTCAAGAAAAACCTTTCTATGATGAGAGCATGCTCCATATGTTTAAGTGTTATACTCAACATCTTGTCTTGTGATGCTCACATTATTTCCTATGTTAGCCTTTTCCACATTGATTATAGCTTACCAGTTAATTCATACCCAGTAGTTTCTCATGTTTTCATTATTCCCTCTGTGATTATCTTTTCTCTTTATTTCCAGATGTTCTTCTGTTCCTTCAGTGTTTTCTATTAGTTTTCATTTTTATAAACTTTCATTTTTTTCTGGCAGAATATTTTAGGGACATCTAAAATGGAGTGATTGTTTTCCAGAGGAATGTGCAAGATAATTCATTAAGACACAGAAAGTAATTGTCAGTACTATCATTCTGATTTATTTTTGCTTCATCTTTAGAAATTTATTTCAATATATCTTACAGTAATCACAGTATATTAGTTCAGAGGTAAATGTGTATGATTTATAAACATATATCCACATATAGTGAATGTGTATCAACACTTATTTTTCAATGGTGTATACAATAAAAAATATTTTGAGCAATGCATAGTGGCCCACATTTGTAACTCCAGTGACTTGGGAGCCTGAGGCAAGAAGCTCACAAGTTCAAGACTTGTCTTATCAACTTTGTGGGACTCAGTCTAAAAATAAAAAGGACTGGGGATGTAACTCAGTGATAAAGTGACCCTGGGTCTAATTTCCAGTACAAATACACACACACACACATTATATATATATATATATATATATATATATATATATATATATATATATATATATCTCTTTATATATATATCTTTATATATGCATGATTGTATATTATATATATGCATGATTATATATTGTGTGCTTTTCCTTTTTAAATTACTTCAGAGTTTCTTTTAATGTATTTATTCATTTATTAGTTATGCATAATATTGAAAATGCCCAGCTATTTACAAGTGGTCACTACTTGTTTGTCACCTGTGTTACCACTGGTAATTTTCTGTTGTGAATTTTGTATAGCCTCTGATGTCTATCTATCTAGTTCTTGCAAATTACATAGAAATTGTTTACCACCATGCCTCATCTAAAATATAAATAACTAATCACATATCTAGTATTATATTTCTTTAGTTCTGATAATCTTTATACCATGAGTCACAAATACTGTCAAATGTGTTCTTATGAAGGTGATAGAAATTTCCAGTATCTTTGAAAGTATGTGCAGTTTTTACTAAATGTAATATCAATGTGCTCATAATAACTTGGTCCTGATTTATCATAAATAAAGTGGTAGAGTAAAATACAATGTCAAAGGTAATTTAATTCCAACTCCTGGTTTTTAGCAATAGAGAAAATATTCCTCAAAACATTAAGGAACTTACTAAAGATTATATAGCAAGGCTAGAACTTAAACTAACCTCTTAATTCCTAATACAGCACACTTCAACGAACCAGGGCAGGAATATAGAGCATGTTGTGATTAATACTTGGATATTACTTATGTAAAATATTTCATTGATCATTTTTTTAGTTAGTTTTTCATTGCTATAACCAAAAGACCTGGCAGGAACAAGGTAGAAGAGGAAAAATTTATTTTGGCTTATGGTTTCAGAGGTTTCAGTCCATAATCAATCAGCTCCATAGCTCTGGACCCAAGGTAAGATAAAACATCATGGCAGAAAAACATGGTGGAGGAAAGAAGCATAGGACATGGAAACTGGAAGAAGAGAGAGCGCTGCTCACCAAAGACAAAATATAAACCCAAAGGCATACCCTTGTTGACCAATTTCTTTTTTTTAAATATTTTTTTAGTCACACATGGACACACAATATCTTTATTTTGTTTATTTTTATGTGGTGCTGAGAATTGAACCCAGTGCCTCACATATACAAGGCAAGCACTCTGCCACTGAGCCACGACCCCAGTCTGACCAACTTCTTGTACAGCTACTCCCCAGTTAAACCATATCTGTGGATTAATCCACTGATTCAGTTTTACATCTCATAATCTAATTAATTCACTTCCAAAAATTCATATATCATCTCACACATGAGATTCTGGCGGCCATCTCACATTTAAACCATAACAATAGGTATTGATTTATTCCCTTAATTGTTCATTACATTATTTTTTAATCTCTCCTACAGTGTTAGAATATAAAGGTCCTATATTTGTCTTCCATTATAACACAGATACTCAAAAGCTCCGTAATCAAATTGGACTTCATAATAATTTTGAAGGGGTGAATGGGACATATCATAATCATAATTCTATTAGTCAGAATGTTTTGTATATTTTTTTCTGCAAGTGAATATTTCTGATTGTTGCATGCAGCAATGATAAAAATCTGAGAATCCAGATGTCAATAATATCACCATCATTAGTCTCCACATCCTGACACATGCCTAGAAGAAAAGAACAGAGTGGGACAGCAATGTGTGTGTTCTCTCCAAAGGGTGTTTACAAACATCCTTAGTCCTCAGATAAGAATGTGGATTATTATTTATTGAATATTATATCTTCTGGAACAGGCATTTTACAATACCATACTCTATATTAGTATTAAGTACTAATAATGGTCTCATTGCTGGTGTAATAAAATTGCTTCTAATGGATTCTCAGTCTTCTTTTTTAAAAATAAATTTACCAGAAACTCAACTTATAGTAAATGCAGTTTCATTTCTTTTTATAGCTTTAAAGAAACACAAAGGTGTATCCCTGAGCTCACATTTCAGAAGTTTTAAATGAGTCTTTGTGTCTGATTTTTATTACAATGTGAATGTTACAGCAATTTTGGTTTCAATATATAAACTGGAGCCTGTTTTATGCATAAAATCATGTAGTTCAATCTCCAAATACATTGCCCACTCATGCATGATAATTAATTTTTTATTGAACAAAGCCCTAAAATATAAAGCATTAGTTGATTATGTGTAACCAAATGATGTTAGATGTCCAAGGGCAATTATGATAAAATATTAAAGCAATTTTATATCAAGAAAAGATAAAAATATACAGCCACATATTTTTAATTCAGTTACTTCAATATTTTGCACATTAAAAATGTATATAAGAGCTGCCAACTCAGTTGCTTCAAAAATGAAGTTACTTTATTTTTGAGAAACTCCGAGTTTGCTGAAGTGCATTTGAGACACTAGGAGTCACAAAAAGTTGCTACCATTAAGCCTCCTCTAAGCCAGGGCGAGCTCATGATCCTTTCTTTAATAATAAATTTAGAATCCTTATTAGAAAATGTGCCACATTGTAGCACTCAGAAATAAACTATGTTGCAGTAGTCTCTTGAAAAAAGATAGAAATAAGTCGCTTAATAAAGTCTAAATCATTCCTTAGGTTAGCTAATAGAAGCACCCGTGGTTATAAAATTAATCAGTCCCTGCTATTACAGCAAATTGGTGAAGATTGTATTGACACATCTTCATCTGCATGTCTCATCAGAGGTGTCCGTGCCATTTAGCTACGAAACCCTGGAGGCTTCCTCTGCACAGAATCTTATAACACTTCAATTAAGGGACACCAAGCTGCCAACCAGACAGCGGCGCATTTATTTCTTGATGACTCCTTAAGTTGTGCCACAGGCCTATCATTAAGAGAATATTTTTCACAGCAGGTTGCAAAGATCCTCATGCCATTAAAAGGAATTGAAAAAGCATCAATTTGTTGTTTCCACCTAACACAGATATTTTTCATTGCTGGAACAGCCATTAAAAACAATCTGTTTTATTGCATTGTGAAAAGATCACATGAAGTACACATAATGATTTATTTTAAGGATGACATTAGGATTAAAACCACTGTGAAAATGTAGTATTTGAAATAAATATTTAGGAAAACAAAGTCTCAAATATGCTTTTCTCTTTTACACCAAATTACTAATAGACACTTATTGATACCTTGAATCAGAGTTTGAAAAATGTTCCAAAAGAATGGCTTTTAGAAGGTGGTGAAGAAGAGCTTCTTTGGAGAAGCATGCCTCAGAAGAGTGGCATGCCTTGAAATTTTAAGTGGAAATTCTTTGAAAATTAGTAAACCAGAACTGAATTCTTTGAAAATATAATGGATCAAATGCTTCTTGGGGGCAATTATGTGGGGATCTTTTGGAAGGAGGAGTTTAATGCCATTGCTGCATTGTATTGACTTAAATTACTATTTTTCAGAGTGACAGAAAACACCTAATTCTAGTGATTTACTTAGTTTAAGGCAGCTGCTGGCTATGGGTGCCTCTCTGACATTGAAGTATACAGTGATTCATTTTGAAACTTGTTTTCTCAGTCCCGGAGTTGGGCCCTGCTTGACAGTTCACATCAACATTAAGTTAAAACAGGGAAAAATCTTTGCCTAATAGTCTCCTTAATGTTATTGTTTAGAAAATTCTAATGTTTTTCATGAGTTGTTTTTGACAAAATTATTAAAGGAAACAATTTAAAATCACATATTTCAGTAAGGGCAATATAATATATAAAAATTGTTTCCTAAAGAACAGGAACAATGACACAAACAACTTCATGAAAGAGGACTTATCACTCTTGTCATACCAAATGTGGGGTACCCTATAAGAAAACTGGTCTTGCTGAAACCTTCTAGGACTGCAAAAAATTGTGAAAGGGGTACTACAGAGCCCAATACAACTCTTACGTATATATTATATATATTCTATAACTCTTACATAATAAGAGTTATAGTTGACTTTAGTATGTGTGCGTGCGTGTGTGTGTGTGTGTGTGTGTGTGTGTATAAACCTATATAAAAAAGAGAGTGGACTCTGTAGCCCACACGCACACACACACACACACACACACACACACACACACACACATATAAAACTCTTATGTAATAAGAGTTGTAATGGACTCAGTATTTTGCCACCTCAAGACTCAGACACTCATTCCTACTGATGTTAGGAGTATTAGTGGCTGGTGATCAGAGCTGAGTTCCTTAATGAAGACTGTATTCAGCAGTAGACAGCCCACACCCAATGACTAGTCTATGGAGAAGGGGAGTACAGGCCTTATCCCCTGGCAGCAGAAGGAGAAAACTCTGATAGACCTTCTCCCCTCTGGAGCTCCACCTGTGGAGCTGACTGAGGTCTTTTGGTAACATCATCACAATTTAAATATTATTTCCCCTTCAATCTGACTTATTCTCACTGTATCATAGGTGTTGACCTCAAGGGCATACACCAATAAACCTTCTACATGAAAATTTTCATCTCAAATATGATCCCAAAGAATATAACCAAACAATCATACCACCTGTTTAATGCATAGGATTTGATTAGTATGAGTAGGTTAGAGAACTGTAGTGGTATGGGGACACCTATTTTTTACAAAGGAGGTAAAACCAAGGAAACTCCTTTGCAGGGGATATGTCAGATATGTCCACAGCCCGAATGTAACTCCCTTTTGGTTCCATACTGCACCTGCACTGAGAACAGAAATGTGAGATGACACTGCCACTGCACAGAACCATTCACAATAGGAGCAGCTGAAATCACAGGTAGACTTTGCAGATGTGACCCAGGGCACAGAAACTTGGCATCAAGGGATTATTGAGCCAAAGATCTGGGATTGTTAGTTTTGAGGGAGCAGTGTTGGATCTCACCAGGGACTCTAACTTAAAGAGCAAAATGTAACTAAATACATTATGTGTGCAACTAAACATGTACTGAATCTTAATATTTATGACATGGACTTATTCTCTACACAGGAGATTTCTTTCTCTTTTTTTTCCTTTGTTGTCTTCTTTGCTTATCTTCTATGAATTATGGAGCACGTATTTGCTCCATTTGGCAATTTAAACTCTCTGCTTCTCAATTTTCTCATGGGTAATGAGGGGATAAGAATTTCTTTTGCAGGATCATTTTCCATCTATCCATTAATTCTTTCACTTATTTAAAAATATCTTTTGAAAACTTACTATGTGCTGGTTACCACATCTATGCATTCTATTTAATGCATAGAATGAATACAATGGAGAATATAATGAATGTAATGTCTGTGAATATAATGGAGAGTAAAAATATATAAAAAAGGGAAAGTGCAAGACAGATTCAAACTGACTAAAAATAATTACCAATCCCTGACTTAATATATCTGGTAAAGTAGAAACACCAAATTGGTCAATATCAGAAGATGTACAAGTTATAATTTTCACATGAGCATATAAAAGGAGTGAATAATTTAGACTTTTATTTTTACAAATACCTTATGGAATTGCTGACCATTAAACTAAGTGAAGAATGAAGTGCAGTTGGATGAGTCAGGACTTGGAGGGGTGGGATGAGCCCTATGCATGAAGACTATAAGGTAGAAGGGTGAGAGCCTGGCCTATTTTGAAGAAAGTGAGGTTCTCAGAACAAGATGAAAGTGGGGGAAGAGAATCAGTGAAGAACAAGGCTGAGGAGATAAATGGGAATGAAAACATTGTAGTCAGCATGAGTGAAAAGCAATGGGAGGTCTTTGAGAGATTTTAAGCTGAAGAGGTTTGGGATATGACATATTGCTAGAGAACTGGTCTAACCACTTTGTATAAATTGGATGAACTTGGAATACAGGGAAAGTACACAAGACAATAGTCTTGCTGAAAAATACTAATTTCCTAAAGCAACCCATTGTGGGCTTATTGAGCACCTTGACAGAGTTGATAGAATTTGGTTGCATTCCATTTATATATAATGTCTCTCTATTACCTTTATTTCTCCTGTTTTTTTTCTCTCTAATTTTTTTTTAAATCTTTTTAATTAGAGAAAGTGGTACCAGGGATTGAACTCAGGGGCACTCAACTACTAAGCCACATCCCCACCCCTAATTTGTATTTTATTTAGAGACAGGGTCTCACTGAGTTGCTTAGTGTCTCGCTGTTGTTGAGGCTGGCTTTGAACCTGTGATTCTCCTGCCTCAGCTTCTCAAGGCGCTAGGATTACAGGCATGCGCCACCACACCTGTTATAATTTTTTTAACCTTTTAATAACATACATTCAGCACTTTTTAAGGAAATTTCAATAAGAGAACAAAATCATGTTATTCATGACCAACAGAAAACCACACATCTCTGCTCCTAAGTAATTTGCACTGCCAAGAAAGGAAAATGGGAATACCAAGCCATTCCCCTCAGGATTTATGGGGCAATGAGAAGAAGCCGTGGTTTTCACGGTGTTGTTAGAGGTGAAGAAGGAGAGGTTATGAATCATTTGGCAGATGGAATTATGGGTAAAAAGAGGTTAAAACTCTTGGGTAAACTAGAAGAGGTGAAGTTGAGATGGAAGCAACAATGATTTATGAAAGAGATTTCTGAATATCTGATCATCAGGCTAGGAACTGAACATATTAAGTTTTAAGGAAGTATAATGCAGTTTCTTCATGATAGCAAAAGGAAAATATAAAGAAATATAGGTATCAAATATTATGGTAATATTGGCATATTAAAATAGAATCCATGCACATATACATAATATGAATTTTCATTCATTAAAGAATTATAATTATAATGAATCAGACATTTCAAATATCTTGTTTCATATCTTTCAAGCAAAAATTGGTAGTAGTCAATTTATGTTGGAGAGAAATAGCATAGAATCAAATAAATTCTTAGACACAATGTATACAATAACCACTATCCTGATTCTTCACGGAAAAATATTGGATAATAGATCTGAGTTTACTAACAATGAATTCAATTTGCTTATATTTACTTCTTTCAAATTTATTGGGGTAACATTTAGTTGCACATATATCATGGTGTATTTTGATGATCTTGATATATGTGTTCCTTTGAGACCATCAGTGTAATCAAGATAACACATACTTTCATCATTTTTGAAAACTTACCCGTCCGTTTTCCCTTTTTAATCATTTTCTTCTGCCACTTCCCATCCCTACGCAAGCTCTGAAGTACTTTCTTTAACTATACATTAGTTTGAATTTCCTAGAATTTTATATAACTGTCATCATACAGTAGGAGTCTGACTTTTTCCACTAGCATACTTATCTGCAAATTCATTATGTGGTGGCATGTATCATTAGTTGATTCCATTTTATTAATGAATAGTATTATACTGAATGAGTATACCACAAGTTGTTCATCAGTTCACCTACTAATGAACAGTTGATTTGTTTCTATGGCCTATTTATCACCAAAAAAGCTATTATGAACAAGGATGCACAGGTCTTAGTGTAGACATATGCTTGTGTTTACATGGATAAATGCTTAGGAAGTGATTTGCCTGGTGATATGATATATGTATATTTACCTTTAAATAAACTTCCAAAATGATTGTATCCTTTTTTTATTCCCACCAGTAATTTTACAAAAAAATTCCAATGGCTGACATTGTCTATATTAACTTAAAGGACATTTATAAGCTAATTATAATTTTCTCATTATAAAGAAGGAAACAAAAGCTCAAGTTTATCAAGAAAATTATTTGTGTGGCCACAGAACAAGTGAGTAAATGAGGTGGAATTCTAATCTGTTGGATCTGACAGCAATAGAACCCATTTTCAGAATGCCCAAGAAAAGCTTTTATAACTGGAGGACTACTTTTTCTTTGGATAGATGTGATTTTCACCCATTGATTTGTTGCCTCCGGTTTGACTTGGATAAATGGAGAGAATGGGAAATTATTTTAGTCCAAGTAATGGTTCTTTGAACATCCAAGGTCAAGGTATAGCTTTATATGGTTGACTGAAATTCAAACTCGTGATTTGCCATCAATTGGTGAAGAGATATATAAGACTCCAATAAACCAACAATCCCTTTAATTTAAGTGAGTAGCTTGAATTCAGATGAAGTGCTACTTAAATCAGCAACCATAGCCATGCTTTCATTGGTTTAATGGCTTTTTCTTTTTATTGTTGATTTTGTTTCAAGGGACAGATAAAGACAAAAGGACTGAAACACACACACACACACATACACACACACAAATACACACACACATAAACAAAACTAGCTTGGGGGAAAACAAGAGGATAAAGCACCTGCAGGAGATTAATGGACAGAAGTGCTTTCTCTTTGTTTCCATTTTTAATAAGACAAACACATTATGTAAAATTTAAAATGTGAGAACTGTACATAGATGTATGAAAAGCAACCTACAAGAGGCTCTTGTGGTTTTTGATGCTGCTGTTGGCACCGTTTCTTCTGACTACTGACCAGTGCTTTGATTTTTATGATTACTCCTGATGCAAGCCTCTACTGTAATCTGAAAGATAATGATGAAATAAGTTTTTCCTTGAGGACATAACATTTTAGCATTGAAATTAAAACAAACAGAGAATTGTAACTCTTTAGAGAAGAATCTGTGTAAGGGTGGAATGCATTTAGGTATTAGTGACTAAAGGTCCAAAATGTCAACATCAGAATTACTATTTCTCAAAAGTTTTTCATTCCTCTTCATTCCTCTACTGCTGTCAACTGCAGTAATCTCTCAGACAGATTGAACAAATAAAAATATATGACAGTTAAATTTGATTTTTCAAAATAGCTTATGCAATATTTGGGACATACTTATAGCAAAAAATTCATTGTTTATCTGAAAAATTTAAATGTTTGTCCTGAATTTTTATCTGACAATCTGATTGCCAACAGAGTTTACCTCCTTTTTTACTTTGAATTTGTGGTGTTGGCATATGGAATATTAATATGTACAGAAGAAGTAGGAGACCTAAAAGCAGTCATTAAAAATGGAAAAAGTTCAGTGAATTCTTTCAAACATTCAAAACATAGCCAGCTATATGGTTTATCTATTCATACAAACTTACCATCAATAGTCATTTTGTACAATTTGACTATTATCTTTTAATAAATTCACTGAATTTGAATGAGGCACAGAACTCAACATAATAAATAACCTAATGGTTAATGACTAATATTCTTGACCTCTATGTATCCACTATGGCAAGGAGATTATCTTAGCCCTCATGATAATGAAACACAAAATTTAGTAAGGCAGGAATAATAATGATTATTCACTTATTCTATAGGTGAGGACACTGAAAAATAAAGAAGTTAAGCCCCATTTTTTTCCAAAGCACACAACCAGTAAAACATACAGCCAGGAGGTCCAACTTCAGAGCCCATATTCTGAACTACTGTGCTATATTGACATACTCCATAGAAACAATAATAAATATGCATTGCTTAGGAATGATGTAAATAAAAAATATGCAGGATTTCTACTATCAAAAGAGTTGAAAGACTAGATATATGTTTCATGGTTTTGAAATATATTACTTTTTATTTGAAATATATGACTTTCATTTTTATATAATTTCTCAATTTTAAAATGATAAAATCTGAATTTAAAAATGTCCCTAATAGCACAAGCTAAGCAAAACATAACTGGCTCTGAATTCAAGTTATAGTCATCAGTTTCCAACTTATTTTTTCCAGTTTTATTTATTTACATATTTTATGTGTGCATTGTAATTATACATAATATTGGGATTTATTGCACATATTGGTACATGCAACAATATAACAACATGGATCCTCTGTACTTCCTCTTCCTCTCTTCCTTCCCCTTGGCCCCTTTACTCTGCTCTAAAGGGCCAAGTATTTTCAGGAGATACTTGTTTTCTCTTTTTTCTCACTAGCTTCCACATAACAGAGAAAACATAGTACTTTTGTTTTTTTGCTTGTTTGTTTGTTTTGTTTTGTAGTTGGACAAAATGCCTTTATTTTATTTATTTATTCTTATGTGGTGCTGAGGACTGAACCCAGCGCCTAAGCACGTGCTAGACGAGTGCTCTACCACTGAGCCACAATCCCAGACCAAGAGAAAACATGGTACTTTTGACTTTCAGCATTTCTTATTTCTCTTAACATAATGCTCTCAAGTTCCATCTATTTCCCTGAAAATGACATTTTTTCCTTCATTATAGCTGAATAAAACTCAATTGTGTATATATACTACATTGCTTTTATCCATTCATCAGTTGATGGATACCTAGGCTGGTTCCAAAATTTGGCTATTGTGCAATGTGCTGCTATAAACACGGGTGTGCATTCTTTGAATTTTTTTTAGTGTAGTTTGTTTTTAATTGACGTTTAAAATTGTACATATTTATGGGGTACAGTGTGAAAATTCAACACATGTGTACAATGTGTAATGATCAAATCAAGGTAATTAGCATTTCATTCTCCCGAACATTTTTCATTTCTTTGGGTGGAGAAGCTTCAAAAGACTTAAAGTTACAACTGCTCAGTTTCCCCTAAGTTCCAAAATCAATATACAGCTAGAATGAAACTTCAGTCCTCCAGTAATGCTTTTCAGGAAGTAGGAAATTATTCTAAAGTCAATCTTAAAAGAGCATTAGAAAAATATTCACAAATATTTGAGTAAAGGAGACTAAATAGAGGGAGGTTTGCTCTACAACATAGTAAGAGTAAATATTACAAAGATACAAATCTTTTCCAAATTAATATTTTAATTCAATAGATTTCCAATAAAATCCTAACAAGTGTATATGCATATATAACTCTTCAAGTCTATTCTAAAATTTACATGGCTGAGATTAGTTTTTTTTCATTTCAATCAACTGTATTTCACATTTTTATACCTTAATATTGTCATATATCCACTTAATATTAAAATTTAGCATTGTTTCATTAAGATAATAATTATTCTACACTTTTAGGAGTCAAATAAGGCCCACATGTCACAAATGGTGGTAAGTCAATACATTTCTCTTTCATCAATTGCTTTTCTTTCTTGTAACTTATTTATTAAACAAACCAAGTTGGGTTTCCAGTAGAGCTTTTTATAGTCAGAATTGATAATTTCATCCTACAATGTAGTTTAACATCACGCTTTGCTCTCTGAATTTCCGGTAAATTGCAGTTTATATGAAGACTTAGTAAGACAGAAGTAGCACAGGTGTGGTGGCTCAGGGGCATGGGAGCTGGGGCGTGGAAGGTGAGGTGGAGGCAGGAGGATCCGAAGTTCAAAGCCAGACTCAGCAATTTAGCCAGGCGCTTAGCAACTATCTCAGTGAGACCCTGTCTTCAAATAAAATACAAAAATAGGGCTGGGGATGTGGCTTAGTGGTCGAATGCCCCTGAATTTAATCCCTGCCCCCACCACTCCTTTGGCAGGACTACACTTTCCAGGTAGTATTCTTCCAATTGGAAGCACATAATGCCTCATTGTGTTTCTCTTTGAAAGGCTAGTAGCCATTGGTAATAAATGTCTAGATCCATTAATCTATGGAAGAGATTGCAAAACATTGATACTCCAAAGCTGCAATAATTCTTCTTCATCATTAGATAGAATGCTCCCACAAAACAACATTTCTTCATCTACTATTTAATTAACTAAAATACAGTTTGTCTATAAGAGGGAAAAATAAATTGCTTCATTACTTTGGCTAATATAAATCAGATAAATAAGAAAATAGAAAACTCATCATCTTTAATATGAAGACTTATTTCAAAATTTAGTAATTATTGCAATCTAGTATTGGTGTAGACATAAATGAACAAAGCAAAGAGTCCCCACAACAAATATTTATTGAGTCTTCAAAGTTTTTCATTGAATTTCATTAGCAACCAAAGAAACATGCATTGTCAGAAACTTAGATATCTCCCTCTTATTCCTAGTCACTACTCTTTTTATGCTTTATGTAATGGAACAATATTATATGCATTCTTTAGTATTTGGCTCTTTTTATTCAATATTACATTTGTGAAATTCTTTTATGTTGCATGAAATTATGGATCATTTTTGTTTTTATTTATGTGTAAAGTCCAAAGTAATAAGTACCTCTCAAAGCATTGAGAATAGAACAGATGATAAAGAAAAGTATCTGATTTCATGGAGCTTTACCTTCTAGTGAATGTAGTACAAATGCAAAAATATGCAAAAATATAATTGCAAAAAAATTAAAAATCTAAATGTAAATTTCATATCTTTAAAACTTTTAGAAGAAATACTTATTTATAAGTTGCAAGTACTTATTGAAAACCCACTTGTACCAAGCACTCTTATAAGTAGTATAGGTGCATCAATGAAAATAACATACAAGTATTCTTATTCCTCTAAATCGCACATTTAATGCAATGAGCAGATACTAACACATAAACAAATTATATAGATTAGAGAAGTGTAAGTGCTTCAAATAAAAAAGTCAGTGAGAATACAGGAATAGAGTGCCTGCAGAGGCAAGGACTAGGTTGCAATTGCAGATAGGATGGTCAGGAAATTTAGGAGAAAATTCCTTGTATCTTTAGAGTGTAAAGGATTCTTAAGTGATTTTAAAAACACACACCATAAAAGAAATACTTAATTAATTTTACTGCATTTGATCAACAAATTTCATATATCAGAAGGCACCAGAAAACAAGTTAAAAAAATCTCATATTATTAAAAAAATAAATGTAGATTTATTATTATAAGATTTATAAATTTTAAATAAATATATAAATTAAAATAAATATTAAAATCCATAATATACAAAGAACTTTCTCAAGTTAGTAAAAAGTACAAATAATCAGTAGAAGAAATGGACAAAGTATTTAAATATAAAACTCATAGACGAGGAAACTTGCCAGGTGCCATGGTACACACCTATAATCCCAGTGGCTTGGGAGGCTGAGACAGGAGGATCTAAAGTTCAAAGCCAGCCTCAGCAAAAGTGAGGTGCTAAGCAACTCAGTGAGACCCTGTCTCTAAATATAATGTAAAATAGGGCTGGGGATATAGTTTAGTGATTGAGTGCTCCTGAGTTCAATCCCTGGTACCCTCCCTCCCCCGAAAAAAAAACATAGAGGAGGAAACTCAAATTTTGACTAAAATGGGGAAAATGCTAAATATCAAGGAAAATATAAATTGAATCAGAAATATTTGTATTTAGTTATTTAGCTACCCATCAAATTAGTTAAGATTTCAAAAAGGATTTCATGAAGATAAAGGGGCACAGCCATGAATTCTTGCTGGAATCAGAGGCACAACACTAGTCAGAATTTAGGGTTACAAAGGAGATCAGAACCACAGATCCAAGGGCATTTGAGTTCTGGTTCACTTGTCCTTTTGAGAAAGGATGTTAACCAATTCTCCTATAACTTCTGTAATAAATATAAACATCTCCTACTGAATTTTGAGGTTCTTTCAGGTTAATAAAGAGAAGGAAAGTGATATTCATCAACAAAAAGAGTTTGAAATGTACCCATTAAAGTCGAAGTCTACTTAAGCAAAATAAATAAACAAAAGAAAAAGAACAGAAAAGAAAAGAAAAAAACATCAATTTGTGGGTTACCCAGGACACTTGCTTTGCGTTTGCCTTCCTCATTCTCAGTTAATGCCCATTTCAATACAATATGTCGTGAAGTCTCATCAGTAGTGATATAATTCAGATTTATAAAAGAAAATGTTACTCGATATCAAGATATCAAGAGAAGCTACCCTGTGTGTGATGCCAAAGTGAACTCTCCTTAATGAGAATTGAAAGATTACTCTCCTTCAAAGTTAGGGTTTACTATTTATGCTATCTTTTTACTACTACCCCTTTCTCATAGTAAGATACTGAGATCTAGAATGGGAGTACCAGGAAGAATGTGGACACTCTCTTGAGAGTCTTCAAATAGGCGGAATAGATATATTTGAGTTTTCCTGGGGACATTTAAAATATGAGTAGTAATTTTGAGGATTGGTTGTCATCATTTTCTAAGTGGCTCAATCAGTCTTCCCCACAATTCTGCTTTCTTAGAAGCTTGTCATTAGGCCAGCCTAGGCTACAATTGCAACTCTCCTTTCAAGCTCTGACAATGTCTCTTTGACCCTAATATGCCCTGGCTATTTAAAAACAGTTCACTTTTGAACCAATCTGTCTTTTAGAGTTTCCAAAGTATAATGAATGTGCTAAATGAAACCAAGCAATACTCATCCAACTAAGTCTTTTCTAGTGGGACATGTGGGTAAATGAAAGAGAAAGGACACCAAAGTAATTATTTATGGAAATATGAACATCATTATTAAAGACAAGGGATAGATGGAAATTTTAAAGACATCCTGATCACAAATTAAATATCTAAAAGAGCCATGAAGTGTTAGTCTATTTACCATGTAGAGGTATACGCAAATTTTAGTTAATCATTCATTCATCAGGCATTTCTTTGAAAACTTACTGTACATATGACATTATGACAGGATCTGGGATAAAAGAGGTTTTTCAAAATGTAAGCAGCACTATCCTTGGAGAGTTGGTAGATCATGTAAACATTTATACAAATTATTAAAATATAACTTGATGATTGTTCAGTTAATTGTTGATGCAGTCCATTTAGAAATGTGGGGAGAAAGGCCCAAAACCTACTCTGATTTGGGAAGGAGAGAGTCAAGGAAAGCCTCTTGAAAACATTTTGTTTCCTTGAATTTGACTAATAATTCTAGTAAATTAGAGCTGCAAACCCAGAATATTTCCTCTCCACAAGCACTGCATAGATTAACAATTTCCCATTATTTGCACATGCTTTTATGCCTTTCCTTTAACTATGTCATTAGTTACATCAAAATAGTTGGGGGCACCACCTTTTCAGGCCATTCCCAGAAACACTCACCTCCTCCTCCCCTTTCTTGGCCAGTTGGTTTTTCCAGGAACAAGTGACAACCTATTCTTAACTATGTAACAGTATATGAAACTGTTGGGCCATTCCTGGAAATGCTACATTCAAGGATTGAATGATCAGCAGCCTGAACGGTCAAAGATTTCACATGGACCAAGAAAATTATCTTTCAAAGCTGAGACATTAGTCTCTGGAGGGAACTTGACCAGAATTCCACAGTGAAGTAGTTCACATGGTACAGTTGATTTCCACAGCGATTTCTTTCTAAAGAGTGGATGAGCATCAATAAAGGCTCATTCACGCTGAACTTTCAGTAATCGACTCATAAGGAACTTTAATGTAATTTGTTTTTACATAATGCAGGCTCATAAAATGCATCATTTTTCTTACCCAATTCATAGTTGGAAGATTTATCATTAGGAGGTTTTATTCAGGGCAAGACCCTTTAAAAAAAAATGGAACTTTTTTTTTCTAATTCTAGCAAAATTCTCCCTGTTAAAGAATTGAAGTGCTTCAAACACCCTAGTAATGGTACAGTAAATTACATTTTCTCATTTGGAACATTGTAATAGATTTCTCTACAGAGTGATTTATCATGCAACAATTAGGAACCCAAGGGAATTAGATGACCATTTTAAATTTTATCAGCTTGTTTCAATAAACTGTTAATGTGACCCTAATGTTTGGGAAGCACTTTAATATAATCAGATTTTGGTTGTTCAATCTACTGACATTAATGGCTACCTCATTAATCATAGCATTCTCACTGAGACCTTGGAGGCTGAGCTAAGTTCAGTGGACCAAATTCTTACAATAATAAAAATAGGCAATTTCTACTGGGAAATATTCTCACTTTAACTACAAAAATGTGTTTTGTTATTTCTTAAAAATTGACCGGATAACTGGAAACTCCGAAAGCTTACAAAATAACACTTAAAACCCCTTTAGAGTTGCCTCCCAAATTATTCAATTAAATTGAGACCTCCTGTAATCATTAACAGTAATGATTTTCTATTATTTAGAAGTTTAGAGGTATATAGCAAGACCTCAAACAAGCCAGATGATGAATACATAATAAATGTCTGTCTCCCAAACCTGGGTAGAATCTGATGGTTTGCACAAATCCTGCAGAAACTTCAGCTTTTAAAACCTTATAGTTAATTGCTCAGTTGTCTTTCAGGAAGGATATGGGAAGAAAGGCACTGCAGGGTGATTTATAAGATTTTGAGGAAATTGTGTGTGTAAATATAGAGGTTGATTTTAGTACTTCTGAATTTTCCCTTTTCATTTTGATAACAGACATTCTCTCAATCTCTTTTATGTCTATAGAACTCAAAGAAACAAGATATATTGTTTTTACCCCAATATCACTATAGTTTCCTGCTTGGATTACTGCTATAAAATGTCTTCGTATTACATATCATGGCTGGAAAAATGGACATAGTACCATCTGTTTCTAAAGTTAAGGCTTTATTTTATTAATTTTTCTTGTTAAACTTAATATAATATGATCCGATTGGAAACAGAGTTTAAAAAACCATGTAGTCAGCTGGAAAAGGTTTCTCTTTTCAGATGTTTTCAAGTCAGACTGAAATGATCTATGCTTTAAAAAAATTCATTTCTGGTTTCAAGGAAATCTCTTCATTAATTGTGTGGTTTGTTTTCTGGGTTTTATATTAGCCTCAAAGATTAAATTACAAGAATATAGCCATAAAAATTAAATTTAAAAATTTATAAAATGGAACCAAACATATCTTTCCAAAGCAGAAATTTTTTGAAAATAAAATATTACTGAATCATTCATTAGTCATAATATTTTCAATCAACTATTTAAAATATATTATTTTGAACAAAGACTGCAGGATAGAGATCTTTAAGAGGAGCATGAGCCCTCTGAAAATAATGTGGTAAATATACCTTCTCAAGGTAACTATAAGTCCAATTACACAGAACCGGGCCAGTTCATCTATTCACTCACCATATATTTATGAAGTACACTCTGTGCATTCTAGACTGTGGGTTCTTAAAATAACTTGCTGAATTATTTGCTAGTTCTATACCTAAAAATATTTCAAAGATTAGAAAAAATTATATCTACTTTGCCTGGTATTCAGAAGGCACTTAATTCATTACTTTATCTTTGTCAAATGAATAAATACATCTACAAACTAACAAATTTTACAGACCAAAAAAATGTAGCCAGATGTCCTTAAGTTGAAGACTCTCAAATAACAGATTCTTTAGTAGGAAGAGATTTTTCTGTGAAAACAAACATTGTTTATTGGATTGATTAAAAGGCATAGGTGAATTCATTGTCTGTCAGTCTAGAATTGTTAACAGGTTCTTTAAATAGTCTCTCTATTTGAAAAATGTAGAGACCATGGAAATATACTGCTCAAGTCTTTAGCTGGGGTGCATCATTGGATGACTTACACAGCTACCATCTTTGTCAATCTATAATCAGTCCTTGTTCAGGGCCATACTTCTTTCAAGTTGCTCCCAGCTGGGGGTACTGTGCAGGTTATTACAAGAAACAGGTCTCCTTTGAAGGACAATTTGGCTTGGGAACTCCATTGGCTTCAGCAAAACTTTCTTAGTATTGTGCTGCAGTATGAGCTTCTTTTTGCCCAAGCCTCCTTCCTTTCTCTTGACTTTCAGACATTCAGACTTCTATGGGGTCTGAAGGCTCTCCTTGCCAGCGCTGGCTTCCTCCTTTTTATCTTCTCCATGTCTCCCCTTAGTAAAACCCTACCTCTGCCTCTTCTTAGAGGATACAAACATGGAAAATTTGTTTGTTTTTTAAATCCTTGAAAGCTCTTTTATATGGTAGAAAAATGGGCTTTTAATAATGTTGGCAAGGGCACTAACTGCTATCAAAAGGCTACAATAATAATCGTTATTATCTCTCCAAACACGTAGAATAAATAAATATCTACTGTTTGTCTTATACCTTGTTTATCCTGTTTTCATTAGCGAGAGGTCTCCCCCCAACACACCGGAAGCAGTTGGCAACTGTTATGGGCCAGCACTGACATTAACTATTAGACAAAAGAGAAATACTATTTTATCTTACATCACAAGCTTTGACTCTGTGGTTTGGTTTCAAGTTGCAGATGAATGAAATGCACAGATATATTACAAAACCATGTACATGTGCCCATTTGATGGCCCCAGATATATCATCTTGAAAAATAGATAAAGGTTTATTACCACTAAACACTATTTTTTTTACCTTATATTCTGCTAATGCTTTATGTCATAGAATTTTTATTGTGCAACACTTTTCTGATTATTTCTCCAGCTTATTTAGGATAGTGATTTTCAAATCTTGTTTTTTAAGTATGAGTCCCCCCATAAACAAACACTATCTATTAAACAAATAAAAGTGTTAGTGTTTAAGCACCCAGAGATTCAATCCTTCAACCTCACTTCCCCCAGAGACTTTTAGAATTCTACCTTGAAGTTTGAAAACGACCATTTAGATTATTGCAATCTTTTGGATCACAAACTAAATTTATACCCCCACATGCTGTAGGAAGGTATTTACGGACCTTGTTCCATATGGTGTCTTTTTTCAACTGTGACAGAACTTTCTATGAATGACAGTAGAAATTACATATCTGAAGCGGGTGAAAAATTAATCTCAGCTGGCACCAAAGTTTTGCTTGAGAGACAATTGTCTTTGTTTAGGGAAATACTTTGATAAGTCTTTTAGAGAGTGGCATTTGAGACACTCAAGTCATGAGCTTTGAAGACAAATTTAAAAGTGATAAGGAACCTGCTCTGCCAAAGAAATGTATAAGAAATAGAGAGTTGGAAAAGAATGAAAAAGGATTGGGAGAAAGAAGCAGACAAGAGTCAGGCAAGACAGTGAGGGACAGAAGCCCAAATGATATTTGAAAAGCCAAAATGTAAGATATGCCCCATTATAATTTCAACTATGTATTGTAATTACAATGACTCTCATAATAGCACATCAACTTATGCTACAGATGTTATATTGAATTTATTTCTAATTGACATGGCAATTACCTAATGTATGATACAGTTCTACTTTACTGATAAAGAAAAGTAAAACCAGGGCTCTTCCTTTATATATTCATTCTGTGAAACACTCATTTACTGAAATATTGCTAATTAATACATGCTGTGTTAAATGCTGGGAGTATGTATAGGTGAAAAAAGGTGAAAGTTTTGGTCTTAGGATGTGTACATTTATGTTGGTGGTAGAAGATTCGGTGTTAGGTATATATACATATAGATATATACATATAGATATATTTTTTAAGAAAATGCACTCTAATAAGTCAAACATTTTAAACAAGGCCACTCTTTAAAAAGTTAGAAATCTTGGCTTTTCTACTTCATGTCTTATAATAGACCTAAAGTGGGTGGATAACCTACTAGAACTGCACACCTTACCATGTGTTATTGATTACTTCAGGCACCTTTCATAGCTACTCACAGGACTTGGAACAGTGCTTTGAATTTAAAATGTCTTCTTCTGTGCTTGATGTGCCTAATTATGTCAGCACCAGCTGGAAGGAGATATTGACAAGACAGTACAACACGGCTATGTTCCCTACATAATTCAAATTCAGTGGCAGCCTTCCACCTCCATCTCCCCCTTCCACCTCCATCAGCATGAAGTGGAGCGAGTGTAGTGCTCCATATTAAATGCACAAGAAAGAAAGGGCACAAAGACAGGGTTTGCTATGCTTTCAGTCCTTCAGTACCAAAGGTCTCTAATATCAGAATTATCATCAATAATTAAATTACTTAATAGCCACAGGATGTACAAACCAAGTTAGGTTCAAATGATGTTTTTAATACCTTATTAATTTGTTACTTCTGACGACAGATTTTGATCATGTTTGTTCCCCTTCCTAGGGTAAAGCAGGAGGATATCTTTGGGGGATAATGCCTTCATAGGTCTAACAGCAACTTGAAAATAAGTACATACTCAATGGAAGCACTTAGTTGCTGCTTAAGCATATATGTACATGTATTATATAAAGTCATTTAAAATGTAGTTTTATATGTTTCATTGATCTTTTACTGGTGTTATCTAACAAATATTCATTGAATACCTAACATGTTCCTGATATTGGGATAGACCATACAGAAAACAGTTTTATTCCACTAGAATTTTCAAGTTAGTGAAGGATACTGACATGCAGGCAAATAATTTAAGTGAATAAATAGAAATTCACAGAATGCTATGGGAGCACTTGGGAGAACAGCCTAGTCTTTTTTGTTTTGTTTTGTTTTCCTAATTAAATTTTTTTGTTTAAAAATAAAATGTTTACATATACCACATGTAGCAAAACAAAACATGAGCTATTCAAATAGAATAATATTTAGAGAAAAAAATTACAGAAAATGAACAAAGGCTTACTTAAACTTCCTTATACAATTTGTTGAATATACATATATTTTTGAATAGCTGGGAAGACTAATCACTTTTTTGATTCATTCATTTAAGCACAAGGCTATTTTTAGGAACATATCCTTAAAATTCTGTAATGTAAACAATGCAAATAAAAATACAATTTTAAAATAATGCTATCATAATAATTGTAACATCAACATATGAAATTAGAATAAAATGACTAATGGGTTGTAGCCAAATAGGTGTTTAAAATGTAGACTATTTATGGAAATACACTTGAATTTCTCCACAGATTAGGCACAGAAGGCAAACAAAAAATATTTCACTGTATAAGGTAAGATTTCTCAGTAATAAGATACTATATATGTAATTTTTTTTCATTACTGACCATAGGTACACTAATAAACTAGATCAATGTAAGGCATATTTTAAGTCCAAAAAAATTAAATAGCATTTGTGTTATTTTGGTGTTTCTATAGCTTCTTTCCTTTGCAAGGAACAAAAATTCATTCACTTCACCTCACATAAGCGATCCTATAAAAATAAGGCAAACAAGAATCTTAATCTTGAAGGAAAGCTGGAAAAAATGTTTTAAGCAAGAATAAGAATGAACAGTCAGACATGGTGGCAAATGGAATGTAGACTTTGAAAGCTCATACAACTATCAAGTTATCTCATTGCTTCCTCCGCTGCCCAAGGCCCATCCCTACTCAGTCAGCCTCCTATCTCTGCCTGGCTTCCTTTTGCATGTTTTCACCACCTTGAGCTATCTCTGTACAGGTCCCAGGTGGAAAATCTGATTAGTTTAGATGTCAGCATCATTGGGAGGTGAGACTCTCATGTGATGCCATATCATAAGCCCTGAAGTTAGGTCATCACCCCAATTAAATTGTTGTGGTCAAGATGGCAGGGTCAAGTGGTAGAGAATGCCACTATCCATGACAAGGCTACTGCCTGGGGTCCTCTTTACAGGAAATTTACTAAAATACTAATATTTACTTCTAACATTACTCCCACTTTATGATATGGCATCTTCATCATTTGAATGAGCACCCTTCATCCCATAAAATGGTGGATTATATTTAAGATGCCTTAGTTTTACAGATAAAATTAAAACTTAAAGTAAGTGCATTAACATTTGCACCCACCCCAAAGTTTTTTAAAAATATTAGTCAATATTTGATGTTATACAAAGTGGGTGAAATAAAAATAGAACTTGAGACTCTAGGAATTTACCAAGTGAAGCTATATCAACATAGAATAAAACAATAATTAATCACTTTACTGAATTAAACTAAAAGAGAACATCAAGAATCATGTACTGACATCAGTTTGTTTTTCGGTGCTTTCTTTATTACCTATGTGTTTTGGTATTACAAACCTATCACTAAGAATAGACACGCCATAAATTTGCAGTCATATAAATTATTATTAATAATTTAAAATATCAATAAACTATTTGATAACATTTACTGACTGCTTACCATATGTTACATACTCTATTTTTTTTTTGCACATGTAAGACACTTTTATTGTTGACAGGGTTGAAATTTATCAGTCAGTAATTTACTTGACAGCATATTCCCATTTAATATTTTTATGCATTAACTTTTTGAATGTTCCAAACCAATGAGTTAATGCCTATTAATTAGCCCCACTTATAGATGAGGAAACTAAACCAGGTTAAATTATTTGGAGGAAGTCACCTCACAGAGTTCATTGTCTTTATCACTGTACCATACTAGCTCTGAGAAATCTTTATCTGAGTGTTCCTGCTGAGAAAATAAAATTTTCATCAATATCTAGATGACCAAAAGTTCAGGCAGAATAAAAGAAGCTAATAAAAAGCCAGAAACACTTAGGGAAGTTAAATTTGAAGACAGATTTGTAGGAAGATTAGTTGATCTACCAATACGAATTTTCCTTATTATATACTCTAAACACATGTATACACCTTACAGCATGCAAAGTATTTTCCTTCCATCTTTGCTATTGCCCAAGTATCCACTAACTTTTCTGAAAACATCACTTAAAAAAAATTTCAGTAACTTTGTCTCATCTGGGTCTTAGTACCATGGAATTCTTGTGTTCCATAAATTCCTGAAGAAAATCTGACTGTTGTTAAAGTCATGCTAGGTTCATTTTGAGGTGTGGGGTTTGAGAAAAGCAAGAATGAGCAAACCCTGCATATGTACTCGTGTGTGTGTGTGTGTGTGTGTGTGTGTGTGTGTGTGTGTGTGTGTAATGTAGGTACTCTCAAAAACCTATTTAAATACAATGCCAATGAGGCTTGATTCAACATTTTTTGTTACTCATTTTACTAAAAATCCTGCAATCTTTGTGTTCTTTGTCTTCTTAAAGGTCAGATTATTTCATCTACCACTGCTGGAGGTTTATGAAAGAGGCTCCAGCAAAACTAAATCCCACACAAACTGGATTACTTAGTACCTTGACAGTGTTTTTGTCCCAACACCTATCTGAAATCAGATGCTCTGAAGGTTGACATCTCTTCTCCACTCGTGGTTTCCATGACGAGAGAGATTTCCACAAGTACTTGCCAAGAAGCAGAGTTGGAAGGGCGCAAAAATAGCACCATAATTGGTGCCAATGTTTTTCCTTCACTGTATTTCTTTTTCTTTTTCCTCATTTCTGTTCCTAATGATCTTTAACCTAGGAAATGGATGTAAGAGTGATATGGTCAGCCCTGGTGTGGCGTCAATAAATTTTCTGAGTTGTTATTAGAATCTAACCCATTTACAAGGCATTCGAGTATCTTCAAAATCTGTTTCTAGCCTACTTGGACTGCTTAGATATAAGCAGCCTTATAGTTTTTGTATGGAAATATTTCAAGCTTAGAGAAAAAATGCAGAAAGTATTACAATACCATGTATCCTTCATCAAAAAATGGGTTAACATTCTATGATATTTTATTCGGATCTTTTTAAAATTTTCATTTTAATTGACAAATAATAGTTACATATATTTATGGGGTGCAACAGGATATTTTGATATATGCATACACTGCAGAATGATTAAATTAATGTAATTAACACATCTATCACCTCACATCCTTAATTTTTTGTGGTGAGAACATGAAAAACCCACTTTTAGCAATTTTGAAATATACATTATTAACTATAGCTATCATGATGTGAAGTAGATGTCAACAATTTATTCTTCATGTCTAACTGAAACTTGGTAACTTTTGAATACCATTTTCCCATTTCTCACTTGTACGAAGCCTGTGGTTATCACCATTCTACTCTCTCTGAGTTCAACTTTTTTTAGATTTTTAAGTGCAACCTGCTTCACTTAGTATACTGTACTTTACATACATCCATGTTGCAAATGACAGGATTCCCTTCGTTATAAAGGCTGAATAGTATTCAATTGTGTATGCAAATCACATTTTCTTTTTCATAAGAAGATCTTCCACTAATCCAAAATGTTTTTGAGCACCTTTTAGAAGTCATTCACTCTGGATGCTTGGGATGTATCCATGAGCAAAACAGACCCCAATCAGTGTTCTTGGGAAGTCACCATTCTCTGTAACTTATTTTCAAATCTTTTAGAAGAAAAACAGTTGCTGCCCACTCCTGCTATTTCCTCCTGTTGGAAGTGACCCCCCCCCATCAGCTCAGCAGTACTATGTCTCCAGCCTTGTGCCTTTACTCTCAGGGGAAGCTATTTCTATTTGGTGAGTTTGGGAGAAGGAACTGGACATTCAGCAATTCCTTATCTTCAGACAGGTATGCCTGTGGGAATCATAGTATAGATTCCCAACTGCAAAACATTCATTCCTCAGGGAAAAGCTCTGCCCCTGTGGGAGAGGGTCTGCATAAGTCCAGAGATTTGTGGACAACTGCATCTATTTCAATATGAAGAAGTCAATTTTACTGCATTCCTGTTACATCTTTCAATGTGGGCTTGATTAGAATAACAGTGATATTTTAATCTCTAGTCCCTGTATTTTCACTTGTTAGAATGAAGGAGAGTCACTAATGGGAATTTGCCAAAAACCTGGAATTCTATTCCTCTTCCATTCTCTCCAGAACAATAGCTTCTTGATGTTGCTATACATTCTTATCTATATATTAGTCTGTGTACAGCTAGTTTGTAACATTACATCATACAAATATAATGTAAATGTTTTATCCGTTCTCTCTGTTGTGGAGCTTCTTTTGGTAGTCTTACATCTTTCCTCTAATTGTACTTCATCTCTGATGCCCAGTTCTGGGCCTTTAAACCTTCCATTTTTTTCTCCCAGGAATAATTACCTCCTCTCCCCTCAGCCTCCATTTCTGTCCTCAGTGCCCACTGCCTAGTTAATGCCAAAATTTAGGATTCAATCTAGATGTTTCTTTCTTCATGAAACCTTTTCTGATCCTCATCGGTCTTGCTTTCCCCAGATTTCGGTAAGTATCTACATTTCAAAAAGAAGAGCTGAATTTGAAAGTGTTTTATAAACTTGATTAAGTTCTATATAAAAGTAAAATATCTGTGAGGCATGCCCTGTAAATTCTTTGCATTAGAAATTAGCAAAATTAAGCTTGTTATTAAGTTGTTGGTAGTTCTGTTTCTCCAAGACTGGATTAGAAAACTAGTTGTTAATGAAGCCAAATGTGCATCTCATATTCCCGTTTTTACACATTGCACTGAATAATTTCTGATTAGAATAGAAAATGCCCACTGATTAAAAAATTTGCTGATATCAATGCCAGAGGACACATGAATAGATAGTTGGAGAATTTGTTCTGAATTAGCAAGCAGCTACTTTTTTTTTTTTTTTAATCAGGGGAATTGCTTTGTGAAATGTACTTTGTTCATTTATTGTGATGACTGTATTCTAGTTTAAATAATTTATGATGAGACTTTATACTATATTTTATAGGCTGAGTAATAGGAGTCCTTACCGAGATCTTTGCTAGTAAATCTTTACTGAGAAATATTCAGGATCATCAGTTTTCAGTGAGGAATTCCAGAATTAGTAGAAGAATTAGTTTGTTTATACTATACATCATACATATTAAGTTCAGTTCTGAGGAATATAAATCTCTATGCATAGCCCAAGGATGTGTCACTTTATTTTATTATTTTTTATTTGGAAACAAGATATTTTTGTTTCTGATGAACAAGGTGGCTTGTGGATAGCACTCACAAGGGTTAATGAGAGTAAGATACAAAAATCTTCTCTGCTTCTTTTTTGTGAAAAGTACAGGCTCCATAATGTTTCCAGGAGGAATACTCTGAAACCTTCATAAAACATTTATATCAGTTGGGTAGAAAAAAAAGGAAAAAGAAAAATCTCCTTTAATAAAACATTTGCCCCTATTTCACCATGCTGCTTTAGAATTTTATTTATTCAAGCATAATATGCAATAAATTTGCATTATATGTACATTTTGCACGAAATGAGAACATGCCAGGGTCCTCGTGTTATAAAGAAAGATAGTTTCCCACACACAAAAGGTGAAGATTTTGGTAGAAACTTCCTGATTTTCCACTGTCCTGGCTTTTATGTGTGTGTCATTTCCAGTTTGGGTTTAATCTATTGGTCTTAAATTGATATGATAAGGAAGCAGACAAAGCTTATGCATAACTTTCTGAGTGAGGGGTAAGTGAAACTATAAAATTAAAAATATATGATTGGGGAAAATAGTAAATTATTAAAAGATCTTGAAGAATAGTCATATACTACATTTATTTTGTAGTATTATCTTATTTTGACTACATATTAAATCCTGTAACTTAGTTGAAATTTTAAAGGTATGTTAGGATTTTATGAAGGAATTTTAAAATACTATAAAGCTCTTTATGAAAGGTCAAGTGAAATATAATGTTAAAAATCACAAAAGTAAAAACTACACATATTATTGTATAAAAACGTGTATGCATAATTTCATAAATTCTAAGAAAATACTATGTCTGGTCAGCTTTTTCATATGATTGCTGATATTTTGATAGTCTTTAAAAGGTAGCACAGTATACAGTTAATGTTTATATATCTTGAATAAAATATGCCACTGTTCTTGAGGAAATGTTAAAATGTTGAACATCTATGTTCTCCACAAGTAAATAACACATTATATGGCTACATTATGACCAGATTATATCTATTAGTTACTGCTGTGCACCATGTAAATCTCTAGATTCCCCTGGGAAATGAGAAAATCATTTCAGACTTCAATAACTAACAATCAGTTATTGCTCTGGGCAATAATAAAGCTGAATGCAATTACCTAAAGTGAAGTTAGCAGTGTAACAAATGAAATACAGATTTTTTCCTCTCTCTTAAAATAAATGTAGCATCTCCTCATCGTACACTACTGTGTATATTATAATAGAGACTTCCAAACAGTGCATTTTCTGAATAGTCTATTTGAGATTTGAAATATATGTGATTAAAACTTACAAAGTTACTTTTTATGGTATCATTTATTTGGTGCTCAGAAAAGTCAACAATAACAAACAGCAACATAGAAACAAACAAAAATATCAGACCAGTAAGACTCACAGAACTGCACAATTAAAATATTTATTTAAAAGAATTATTAGATAGTTTGGCATCTTTAAAAATACTAAATTTTTCTAAAGAAAATGTTAAAATTTTCTGCTTAGTCTTTGTTAATGAAGCAAAATGGCCAGCATGAAAAATGATAAAATTGTTTTCTGAGTTAGCCATGAAAGGCTTACTTATATATTACTACACGGCATTATTAAAGTGTTTAATGGAATGAATATTAAAGAGAAAGAAATGGTTCATAATAAAGGCTAATTTACAAATTTTACTCTTAGAATTTCTTTTTTTCTCTAACATTACTTATTTATCCAAAATTGATTTCTAATTCATTATTTGCATATATTTCCTATTTGTCACAACAGAATGCAATTATACTGAAACAGATTTCCCAGTAGAAAGTTTATCCTGCTGTTTCACATTTTGTTTAACCATTTTTTATGTATAATTGTAGTCTGTATTTTGGCATAGACCTCTCCTGAAACAGTAGATTTTTTTCTGGCAATTTGGCTGTTAGCATACATTTGATGGTGAATATAGCCTTTCATTAGCTCTGTATTCAAATAGCACTGCCAAAGTATTTTTCATGTTCTTTACTCATTTCTGTTTATAATAAGTCCTTGGAAGCTTGAAGCTGACATCTGTTTTCTGAAGTAATCCTTTCTCTTTCCTCTGTATGAGCACATACTGACTTATTATTGTAGGGTTGTTTATTAGAGTTGGGCTGCTAGCAATTATTATTATTTAAGAAAAATGGATTGTTTTGTGGGGAAAAACACATAGGAAAACTGCATGAATAATGTTACAACAGGATATGTAAAAATTGGCACCTACAAACATTGACAGCATCTGCTTAACCACATATTTATATTTCATAGTTTTATTATATGTTGAGTAATTCGAGGGATGCTTCTATTTCATGGACCACTCTATTAGAAAATAAAACTCATGTGCCATAGTAAAATCATTATTGAATTTTTGTGTCTAAAAACCCAATTTTAATTCCTTTATTTTATTCAAGTTAATCCTCTTTCTCTCTCCTTCCCATCCTTTCTTCCTTCCTATTGTCCTTGCTTCCATTAGCAATTATTGACCACAGGACTGTTAGGCATGGTCTGTAGCTATCAGGAAGGACATCACCAGCTAACATAAACAATGAATTATTTTTTTAAATTGGATAAGAGTCAAGCCAAATTGTCAAAGTGTTACTTAATAAAGGCTTATTAAATAAGTATATTTGTCCATTAATTAGCAATCTTCTGAAGACGGAATATTGAGGGGATTGTGTATTTCATTCCACAATACGTACTATGAGGAATCAAAAATTAGTGTAGTGTTAAAGTCTTTGAAATCTTCTCTTAGTGTATTGTAGACATTTCTGAAGATTTAGTAAAGTCAGATTGATTGATTTCTCTTGTGTAAGATGTCACATTTCTTAGATATGACCTTCATACTTCACACACACATTCATAGAAAGATCAAGAACACCAATGTGTTCAAATCTAGCATGCATCAGAATCACTTAGAATGTCTGTGGAAGCACAGACTACTGAGTCCTCATGAGCATTTTTTTTTTCTGTTTCAAAAGATCTAGGGTAAAGTCTAAAAATTTGCATTTCTAAAGTTTTCAAGTGATGCTGCTTCTGTTACTGGACTGAGGAAAGCACTTTGAACATGACTGCATCATATCATTTAGTAATATTTTCCATCCTTTGGTAGGGAGGGTTTATAAACAAACAAAATGTACTAGAAAATGCTATTGGTATTCAAGATATAATTAGGATCCTCAGGAGATGACAAATCATTTCTGCTTTATTGTCTAGCATGTACAATTATTGGAAACTTTTGAAAAATTTTTAAATACAAAATTAAAAGCCAGGCAAAGTGTTTAGTATTTTGTCCAGTCAGTTTTCCACAACTATATCTGACAATGACCAAGTAAAACAGTAGAGAAAAAATATTCATAACAATAACAGAAAGTTTACTTTCTGGAAAGCAACAGCATCTACCTGGGACTGCAACCACTACTTACAGTTTATGACTTCATAATATTTTGACCAATGTGTAGAATTTTGGAACTACTCAAGTATTTTGCTTGATCATTAATAAAAATAATTTCTGTGCATTCAGTTGGACTTAGGATATTTTCTAGCACAAATATAGAATGGTTATCATTATTATTATTATTTGGTACAGGGAGTTGAACTCAGGAACATTCAACCACTGAGCCACATCCCCAGCCCTATTTTGTATTTTATTTAGAGACAGGATCTCACCGAGTTGCTTAGTGTCTGGCTGTTGCTAAGGCTGGCTTTGAACCTGCTATTCTCCTGTCTCAGCCTCCCAAGCCACTGGGATTACAGATGTGTGCCACCACACCCAAACAGAATGGTAATTATTTTTAACACAAAAATAAAAATTGAAAAAGCCTTTGACCTCTAAACAAAGTTTCTAGTTTAAGACTTATAGAAGTGTAGCCAGGCATGGTGGTATACACCTATAATCCCAGCAGTTTGGGAGGCTAAGGCAGGAGGATCACAGGTTTGAAGCCAGCCTCAGCAACTTAGTGAGGCTATAAGCAACATAGTAAGACCTTGTATCTAAATAAAATGGTTCAGTGGTTAAGTGCCCCAGGTTCAATCCTCAGGACCAAGAAGAAAAAAGAAAAGCCTACAGAAGTATGATTTATTCTTTTGAATTTGAAATTCCAAAATTAACCTATATTACCTTCCCATCCATTTTGAATTTCATCTTATTTCCCTGTATTTTTATTTTTTTGCATTCTTGTCTTCATAGTTCAATACTAAATATCTGCTTCATGACCTTTTTAGATACTTTTCTTCAGTTTATGGATATTTCTCCTCTAACTTCATCATATACTTCTATCTTGGGCTCTCTGAATTTGTATGTATCTTGGTTTTAATATACCTGAAGTAGAAAGGTACTAGGTAAGAAAATGGGCTTCAGTTTAGACCAGTTTCAAGAACACCCCTGCCAAATCACTACTTGGCTCAAGTTTCCTAGTCTCTCTAGTCCTTGGTTGCTTCATCTGTAAAATATGCTTAATTTCCATTTTACAGTTTTGTGCTAATGGTTGAATCATAAAATGTTTGTAAAATACAGACCCATGTTTGTCATATAGTGAATGCTTATTTGATAGTTTCCTACTCTCTCCACAAGTTTAGTCCCTATATGACCACATTGCTAGAATCACCACTGTAACCATCTCTTCCACCTCTGACCAGGGAGGGAGACCTGAAAAATGTTGTTTGTGGTTCTATGATGACATTTTCTTTAATAAATATGATTTTGCTTAATGTAAAGCTTACCTTTGAATAGCACTTTAAGTGTTACAACAGCATCTTTTTCATTTGCCTCTCTCATAATGAAAAAATTATATTTTACTTGTGAGTTTTATATTTTAAACAGCAAATATTGTTGAAAATATTGTTCATGTTAACTTCCACTGCTTTTGATCAGGCAGTAATGCCATTAAATTGGAACAAGAAGGGTCCCTGAAATTAGAAGGGTCACTGGAAACACATGCACGTGAGTGTGTGCTCGTGCGCGCACACACACACACACACACACACACACATGAACCATATACACAGTTTATTGGAGACCAACTTGGCATCTATGACACTCAGAACTGTGCAGTCAATATTAACAGAGTAGCTGCTAACTTGAAGCAATCATTCTTATAAGGAATACTGAAACTAGACCATAAATTATGCAGCAACTTCCCTTTTCCTAAAAACTATGATGATGCTAATATCTATCTGTTCTCTCTTTCCTCCTTTCTCCTTCCCTTTCTCTCAAATACAGAAACTCATATTCTCAGATAACCAAATTTTATTAAATGTTACCAAACTCTTTGTAAATATTTTCTTGTCATTTCTCAACTTAGAGACAATATCAAGTTTGTTCTTCACTGCATATCTAATATACACTGGACATTTAGAATATAATTGGTACTAAATACATATTTATTTTTGTTTGAACAAACTGTTTTCTCATGAGTTGATGACTTTGAATCTTATATTCCTACAAGTCAATAACCCTTCACTAGAATCGTATTCTCTTTCCTGAGAGGTTTCCTAATTGTCTTAAAAAATGTTTTTAAAAAATCTTTCCCTCTATGCTCGCATGCTCTTTCTTCACCATTCCCAGCATTCCTTGGTCTTAATCAATTAAAACATGTTAGGCCCTCTGAAAAAAAAATATGTTGATTTACCTGTCTAACTTTCATTAGAGTAACTTAAAGTTGTCATTTCATTTTTGTAGTTTTAGGTTGCCTTTCTTTGAATATGTAAATAATACATTTCAAAGTCCTATTATCTCTACTGTGAAAGGTCCAATGAGATCTACGATATCTTTGAGGGTTTCTCAGAGGAATTATTTCTTTGCTCTTTTCTACAATCTGAATTCCTAATGCAAGTTTGATTATTATTTTTGGTGCCTATTGTCTTACTTTCTGTGATTTCTTCTCTTAATTCTTTTCAGTTCAAACATTTATAAAGCATTACTAAGCAAAAGGCTTTTATTCATAACATATTTTACTGTAAGCTTACAGGAAATGAAAGGAATTACATCCATAGCACTGAAATAGAAACGCAATATAACTGAGAATTGGTCATTTTAAAATTATCTAGATATCCTCAACACCAGGAATGTCTCAATAAATACCAATGTCTGTGGATCACACTCTGTCTCCATACTGATTATAGGTCTTCTCCCTCTATTAGGTGATTTTCCCATTTCTCTGCTTTTTAACACTCTTTTTAAAATTCTGACAGCTAAGGAATTTTGTGTACTTTGAAGAGTAAACTAGCTCTCAATGTCCACCCTAGTCTTTATCTTAGGACTCTGTGTATAAATTCACTAAGCTTCATTATTAAACTTTCTAAGAAAATTTAAAAAATAAATTAAATAGAGAAATTAATCCAAGATCTAAACCCTTAATAACAAAATACAGTAGAATATTCCCAGAATTCAGAAAGGTAGGGATTTCACTATTTAATATATTCAATATTATCTTATACTAATAAATAATTAGTACTGAGATGATTCAAAGAAGAATTAATCTTAGTGCCTAATATCAATTATCTGTGAGTTCATGTCATTACTTTACAAATAGTTTTCTTATAAACCACACAATTCAGCAGCCCCATGCTCCTTAAAGTTCAACACAATTATTCAAATAATACTATTATGGCATTTATAGGATACAACACAATTTTTCTTACAAGTAGGCCTTTATTTCTAGTTTAAAGGTGTAGTCTGAATATTTGGACTGACTTTTCAAAATTTATTGAAAAAACTCAAAATATATGAAATATAAATGCCATGAAAACACTGGAAAATAATAAAGGGTACAAGTAATGGACCAGAAATGCTAAAGTATTTGGGGAGAATAGAAAACAGAATGGAAAGATGCAGTCTAGCATAGTGCATTCTGAGACTGGGAAGATAGATAGCACCTTACTTGAAGTCCATGGGAAATAGTTTAGAATTCATTCCAAGGGCAATGGAATGTTATTGAAGAACTTTAATCAAAGAAGTAATATCATTAGATATATATTGTTATAAGCTCGCTCTGTGAGATTTTTGAAAAGTGAAATTTTATTATAATACTTATGTTCCCAATTACTTATCTTCTCAGAAATGCAGAAAACAGTATGGGTAATTGATGGAGCTGAGACTATGCATACCTGTTTCAAGGCTTTGCCGAAATAACTGTGGGAGAATATATTTAGAGTATGCTATAGGTGGGGAAAGGAGTGCTGACATTTTGGATCTTCTCAGACCTGCAAAGACTACCATAAGAACCACACAGATGGACCAAGACAATTCCTATGCCCAAGACTGGGAACACATTGAGAACTGTAACTAGAGAGGATGTAAATTAGAGAAGCCTCATCCTGGTGTCACAACAGAGATTTGAGAGTTGGTAAGCTACAACTCACCTACTCATAGAAAGCATGGATAGTACCTTCTATTATGCATATATTTCCCATCTTATGAATAATCCAGAAAGCTGATCTAGCCACTAGGGTTGAAGAAGATATGAGTAGATGAGGGAAAATATGAGGACTTAAAAAGGAACCAAGAAGAATCCTAAAAACAGATGACTGCTCTGAACTGGAATAGCCAGATGTGTTAGAGGACAATGTTAACTAGTCTGCACCCAAAACATCAATCTTTAAAGTGGAGTTGATTATAACATTTAAATAACTTTCTGGATCAAACATATGATTTTTAAATTAAAAGATATTAGTAGATTAATGGAAAGAAGATGACCAATATTGAGAATCAAATAAATCGCGTGGAAGACTCAGGAAAAAACTACTTCAAAATAGAGTGAAAATAAGATGTGAAAACAATAAAAGATTAAAAATACACCTAGAAGACCTTATCTAAAGTAACAGGAAAGAATGAACAGATTTCTTGGCTTTAATGATGAAGCTCCTAAAGATTGAAAGGCTTCCCAAATAGAGTGGGAAAATACATATAAAGACAGTAGGAGCATAATCTGAAAATTCTATGCTTAGCAAATATTCTCTGATAAAGGTGTGCAAAATTATATTATGATCATGTAGTACCTAGAAAGTATACTGTTATCCATCTGAGAAAACTCTTAAAAAATAAATTACAAACCAGATTCACACATAAGAATAGAACATCAAAGAAAAATATAATGAGCAATAAACCTTCAAATAAAAATAGTTTAATAAAAGCTAGAAGATCTTTTTAAAGTTCTCACCATAAAGCATGATAAATGCTTAAATAGAAAAATATGTTTGACCTGATTTAAACATTATGCAATGTATACATATATCTATCAAAACATTGCATGGTAGCCCATTAATACATACTATTTTTGTTTTATGTATCAGTTTAAAATAAATTTTAAAATAACTTAGTTACTATATTTAGTATTATTGTGATAAATTAATAACAATAATATATATTAAGTTTGGATTTTTGAAGAAAAAGGAATATATTATAGTAGAAAATCAATAGTACTCTAGAAGAAAAGTTCCAAATTATCTTTCCAACCAAGAAAGTCAAAGGGATTTTTGCATCTATAATTATTCACCCATAAGAATGATGAAATCATGTAATTTTTAGGAAAATGGGTAGAACTAGAGATCATCATATTAAAAGAAAGAAGACAAACACAGAAAGACAAGTATTATATGTAGATATAGATGACCTGGAAGCAGTGTCTGGACCACTTGGGATGAGAGAAGGGACCAGAAGGAGGGGGAAGATAGGGAGGATAACAGAGTAGTTGGGAAGGATATGATAAAAGTAAAATATATGCATATATGAAATGTCACAGTGAAACCCATAAATGTATACAACTAATATGTGTTAATAATTATAATAAAAAAATAAGTGACCTAAACAGATAGAGAGACAGAGAGAAAGAGAGAGAAAGAGAGAGTGGAGGTTTGGAAGAGAGAGAGAGAGAGAGAGAGAGAGAGAGAGAGAGAGAGAGAGAGAGAGAATAGTTTGAAGATTGGGACAGGAAACTTTAAAAGTATTCTAAGGAACTTATTTTGACAATATTTGGGACTGTGGTGTAGGAGTAAATACAATATTTTACTATACAGTCAGAGACAATATTTGTTTGATATAATATTATTAAAATATCTTTTGATGGGTAAAGAAGAAACATTAGGACTTCCAAACTGACAAAAGAGAATAATTTACTAAAAACATTGAGAAAAGGAAAAGAAGAAACAACAAAGTAAAGTAAACAAATTAAAATGGAGAGAATTATAAACAAACACATCAGTTATTCCTCTAAATATGAATGGATTGAATTTCTCCTATTGAAGCTGCATTTTCTCAGCATCAGAGATTCCCTTGATCCTTTTTACTGCAGTGAGCAAAAGAAAAGATTAAGGGAAATAATGCTCTCTTCTCTTGCTAGGAGAGTGGGCAGTTGAGTCAATCTAGTCATTAGTTTGGCATTTTGTCATTGTTCTTATCACCTTCAGTGCACCGAGACAACATGCTTCTAATAATGGGTTATTTTTGTTTGGCTTAGCAAACAAAAGCAACCCATTATTAGGAGCATGGGGTGTCAGAGATTTTTCTGTTTTCCTATTCTACTCTCCATTTTCAGAAGACCCCACTCATCTGCCCCACAGAGAAGGCTTCTTCATGGTCTTATAATAGTGGACTTTTGTAGATTTCAGTTCTTCTGGTATAGACTTAGATTCAGATAGGCTTTTAACTCCTGGGCCTCAGAAGTATGGCTATCTCAGCATTCCAACACTTCCTCTTGTGGTGGCCAAACTTTGTCTTACTTCTGTGTAAAGTCTTGGGCCTGAGAATCCTTCTCTTCCTTCAGCTGTGGTAGATCCTTGCTTATTTCTGTGCAGCAGCCTGAACCTCTCCCCTCCCCAGAGGGCAGATGGCCATGTTCCCTTACTCACATCACTGGCAAATGCATTTTTGCCTGGAAAAGTCCAGTGGAAGAATTTTGTTTGTCACTGTATGAGGCTCCTAGAAGTGGGGAAGATCTTCTTCCTCCCTCCCTAGAGGTAGAAGCATTTTGTTTCTACTTCTCTATCACCACAAGTCTGTCTTTGCTGTCTTTGCCTAAACAGTGGATGAGAGAGTTTGCCTCTCCTCTTTTTCCAGAGTCAACTTCTACTCTGAGGGCATGGCCTGGGCTTTAGGAGGCAGAAGGCTTTCCTGATTTGACCCCAAAAGGTCTCTTGGAATATTCAGACATGATAACAATAGACCTCATCATTATTAAAACTGAAGGAAATCAGAACTTTTGTCCCTGATAAAATATCCCCTCTAGGACAAATAAGATGAAGTTACATGAAAGAAGTAGATAAGGGTCACCAATTCACTAACATTTGTGTCTTCATGGCATCACAACATTCCTTACTGGCTTTGCTGGCTCATCTTTTTCCATCTGTTTATGTCTTCTAGTTTCTTCTGTTTCTTCTATGTCTAGAGCAAAGTTAAAGGGATTTGAACACCCATCCTTGATTGAAATGAATTGGATGTTTTAAATTGTGTAACTTCCTTTCGTTGTGTTGTTGTTATTGTTGCTTAGAATAGAGAATGCAATGCTATACAAAATAATAAAGATAAAAAGTAACAAAGCTCATTCATATACTCTTAGATACATACAAACACATAGAGAACTCCAATCTGTGTAAAATTTTTAATTTCTTTCTTGTTGCTGGCACATTTAGATCATTAATCTTAATTGGATACAAAGAGAAAGTGTTAAAGAAGTAAAATGTGCTGAGCATGCTAGTGCATGCCTGTAATCCCAGCAGCTCAGGAGGCTGAGACAAGAGGATCCTGAGTTCAAAGCCAGCCTCAGCAATGGCGAGGTGCTAAGCAACTCATTGAGAGCCTGACTCTAAATAAATTACAAAATAGGGCTGGAGATGTGCTTAGTGGCTGAGTGTCCCTGAGTTTAATCCCTGGTACCAAAAAAAAAGAAGTAAAATGTTATAGATCACACTCCATGATACCAGATAAACAATAAAATAATGATCAAATATTTCTTTGTTTGGAATAACTCTTAATTATTCCTTTTAGTGAGTAGTTATGAAATTAAAACTACAATTACAAAACTAGAAGGTAATAAAAAAGAGAGCATTTCATACACAACCCTAAAACTAAAAGCTCTAATGAGAAAAAATGCAGGTTTAAAAACCTTTCAATATTTATAATAGAATATAATAAATGCAATAATACTCATGTTAGTAAATTTTTAATAGGAAAATTGAATAAAAATATAGCCTAAGATTTAAATTTTTAAAAAAAAAATAGAAGATGAATCCTTTTTAAAAAATATTTTTTCAGTTGTCAATGCACTTTTATTTTATTTATTGATTCGTGGTGCTGAGAATCGAACCCAGTGCCTCACACATGCTAGGCAAGCACTCTACCATTGAGCCACAACCCCAGCCCAAAGGTGAAATTTTTACAAAGGTGAAAAACATATTTATATGCCCTGAGGGAAAAATACATATGATTTGAATATGAATGTGAAAATAATCACAGATATGAAAATAATACTAATTTGTAAAATAAAAAATTATAACTCTAGGCAAAAAGTTTGAAAAACTAAGAGAAGGGAAGGTTTTCTAGAAAAATTAATTTGTTAATAATGTGTATCCAAGAGGTATAAGACATGAGTAGATAAATGATTATAAGAGAGATTTGAAAGCATATTAAAATATGTCACCAAAGTCAAATAAACCTATATGCTATATAATCTCCCAGTGCTTCAGTTTTCTGATCTATAAAATGTAGATAATGTCTTTCTGACAGAGTTACTATGACAATTGCTTGTTTACATATATAAACTTCTTAGAGTAGTTTATTAGGCATCATATAAATGTTAACTACTTCATCATTGGAGACAATATAACCCCAATGCTATGAAAAAAAGAAAAAAAGTGCATCATTAAAATAATACCAAAATTTGATTATTTTAAGAAAAAACAGATAATTGGACAAAATACACCAATTTTACTTGAAAATAGAACCACAAAATTCTAAACGTATTAACAAACCAATTCTAGTATATTAAAAATAATCACAAGTTATTTGAGAAAATGCCTGGGCTGGGTACAGTGGTACATGCCTATTATCTCAGCTACTTAAGAGGCTGAGGCAGGAGGTCACAAGTTTGAGGCCACCTTGGGAAATTTAACAAGATCTTGCTTCAAAATAAAAGTAAAAGGTCTAAGGATGTAGATCATTAGTAGAGTGCTCCTGGGTTCAATCCCCAGTACCAAAAAAAAAAAAAAAAAAAAAGAAAGAAAAAAAGAAAAAAGAAAAAATATATATTTATTCTAGGAAGGAAGAAGTGCACTGATATCCACAAATATGATCTAATCAATTGTTAAAGGAGCTATCCTGATGAATATATAAGTAAATTCTTAAAAGAATTTGGTAAAATTTAACTGTTATTCTTAATTTTAAAATCTGAAATTAAAGAAAAAACTAGTAAGATATAAACTAGGTTGATTTCACAGAAACAATCATAATTATACTAAGCAGCGAGACTATTTTCATATTAGAAACAAGGAATCTACCTGTTACTATTATTCTAACCTCACCTGAAACATTGTCCATTCCCCTCAGTATTTTATTTTTTATTATCATTTAAAAGTCTATAACACTCTGTATATTTTACTTATTTTTCTGGCTTCTTGTCTGTGTATGATCTAGAATGGAACTTCCATGACAGAGGTTTTTTGACTCTTTTCTTTCTGCTGTATCCACTGAGACTTGAACTGTACCTGGAACAAAAATTAAATAAGGAGAAGAATTTAACAAATTAAGTAATTTATCCCATATTAATTTTGGGGTAGTAACTAATAAGAAAGTTGGTTAGAAGAGAGAAAATTAAACTAACAAGGTGGTGCAGGCCTGTAAGCCTGTGACTGGGGAAGTTGAGGCAGGAGGATTGCAAGTTTGAGGTCCAGCTTCAGCAATTTAGTGAGGCCCTAAACAAGTTAGTGAGACTTTCTCTCAAAGAAAAAAAACAAATACTGGGGAGTTCTGCTCAGTGGTAAAGCATGCTTTTGAGTTTAATCCTCAATTATAAAAAAAAATTGTGGGCTGGGAATATAGCTCAGTTGGTAGAGTACCTGCCAAGGCCCTGGGTTCAATCCCCGGTACCATAAAAAATAAAAAATAAAAGAGAGAGATAGAGATAGAGATAGAGATAGAGATAGATAGATAGATAGAGAGAGAGAGAGAGAGAGAGAGAGAGAGAGAGAGAGAGAGAGATTTGTTTGGATGACTGCATGGCTCAAGAAAACTTATAGTAAATAAACGTAATAGAATTAATGAGTAATTAATTTGGCCAGGATTTGGATTTTTTTTCTCCCAGGAATTTTAATTAGAGGGGAATTTAAATCTCTATAGGAGTAGATACAACTGGAGTCGAGTCACTATTAATAGCACTCTAAAATTTTGTTCATGGATTCTTGTTCCTGAGATCCTTGGAGCACTTCTCATTTATACTTCTCAATTCTATAACTTCAGCAACACATTTCCTATTTTTACAGCTTAATTTAATGAAAGTCATTTTCTGTCACTTGATATAAACACATTCTACCTATCAGAATAAGTAAAACATGTTTTCCATATTTTAATTATAAAAATAAGGATTAATTTCTGTCTAGTCTGATTTGTGTGTGTGTATGCAAACATACATATATATAATCAAAAATTAAAACATGGATATGAAAAAGAGCATCACTGCAAAAACAGCATTCATGTTAGTATATAACTGACTAGAATTCTTAGAGAAACAGATATTCTGGTTAATTTAATTTTCTTATAAATTAAAAAATAAAAAAGAAGCTCCCAACACTTGAGAAAATCTTTATAAAGACTTTTTTATTTTTTTGTTTTAATAAGCAATCAAAGAGCAAAATTTAGTGTTTCTTTGGTGAACCAGCTTTGTTTACATCTTACCTCTTCTGTCACTTTTTAATTAAATTATTTATTTATTCTAATTTGTTATACATGGTGGCAGAATGCAATTCATATCATATTACACATATAGAACACAATTTTTCCAGTTATTGGTTGTACACAAAGTGGTTTCACACTATTTGTGTCTTCATACATGTACTTAGGGTAATGATGTCTAACTCATTCCATGTCATTCCTACCCCCTTGTGTCCTCCCTTCTTCTCCCTCCCCTTTACATATCTAAAGTTTCTCCATTCCTCCCATGCTCCCCCTCCATTACCATTATGAGTCAGCATCCTCATATCAAAGAAAACATTTGGCCTTTGGTTTTGGGGATTGGCTTATTTCACTTTGCATTGTATTCTCCAACTCCATCCATTTACCTGCAAATGCCATGATTTTATTCTTTTATTGCTGAGTGATGTTCCATTGTGTATATATACCAAACTTTCCCTATTCATTCATCTACTGAAGGGCATCTGAATTGATTCTACAATTTAGCTACTGTTAATTGTGCTGCTATAAATATAAAGATTGCTATGGCTTATCCCTGTAGTATGATGTTTTTGAGTCCTTTGGGTATAAACCAAGGAGCAGGATAGCTGGGTCAAAAGGTGATTCTATTCTCAGTTTTCCAAGGAATCTCCATATTGCTTATCAGATTGGATGCACCAATTTGCAGTACCACCAGCAGTGTATGAGTGTGCCTTTTCCCCCACATCCTTGCCAACACTTATTGTTGTTTGTATTCTTACTAGCTGCCATTCTGACTGAAGTGAGATGAAATCTTATAGTAGTTTTGATTTGCATTTCTCTAATTGCTAGAGATGGTGAACATTTTTTCATATGTTTATTGACTGATTATATATCCTCTTCTGAGAAGTGTCTGTTCAGTTCCTTGGCCCATTTACTGATCAGGTTATTTGTGGTTTTGGTGTTTTTTGAGTGCTTTATATACACTAGAGATTAGTGCTCTATCTAATGTGCTTGTGATAAAGATTTGCTCCCATTTATAGGCTCTCTATTCACCTCACTGATTGTTTCTTTTGCTGAGAAGAAGCTTTTTAGTTTCAACCCACCCATTTATTGATTCTTGATTTTAATTCTTGCACTATAGGAGTCTAAATAAGGAAGCTGGGGCCTAATCCAACATGGTGGAGATTTGGGCCTACATTTTCTTTCATTAGATGCAAGGCGCAAGGTCTCTGTTTTAATTCCTAGATCCTTGATCCACTTTGAGTTGAATATTGTGCATGGTGAAAGATAGAGGTTTAATTTCTTTTTGTTACATATGGATTTCCAGTTTTCCCAGAACCATTTGTTAAAGAGGCTATCTTTTCTCCAATGTACAGTTTTGGTGCCTTTATCTAATATAAGATAACTGTAGTTATGTGGGTTTGTCTCTGTGTCCTCTATTCTGTATCATTGGTCTACAGGTCTATTTTGGTGCCAATACCATGTTGTTTTTGTTACTATTGCTCTGTAGTGTAGTTTAAAGTCTGGAATAGTAATGCCACCAGCTTTACTCTTCTTGCTAAGGAATGCTTTGGCTAAACTGGGTCTCTTATTTTTCCAGATGAATTTCATGATTGCCTTTTCTATTTCTATGAGGAATGTCATTAGAATTTTGATTGGGATTGCATTGAATCTGTATAGTGCTTTTGGTATCTTCTGTTATTTAATGTTGTTTTAACACTACTCTATTTCAACCAGTGTTTTATTAATTGATTTTTAGGATCTTCAATTTGAATCACTAGTATTTTTAAAAATCATATATTATAAACCCTTTTAAATTCATTAATTCTTCTGACAATCTTCTATTTGTTGTTTGCCTTATAATTCTTTAAAATTTTTAACACACATGAGTTTTTTAAAACAATACTCATATAGTCAATGTATTGATATATTTTATGTTGATTTCTTCATTTATTTGTATGTTTAGATGTTTCTAATTATTCAGTTAGTCTACCATATTTTATTCTAGTCATAATTTCTTCTATGTTTTGGTTGTAATTTTTGATACATCTGTAATCTATTTTAATTTTGGGGATGAGTTCTGATTCTAAATTTATTATTTAAAAATAAAAACATATTTTATAGGTTAATCCTTTTATTCCTCACATATTATCTTGATCACACTTTAAATGAAATTCTCATAGTTATGGCTGTGTTTATGGTTGTTATTCCACAGATTTGTCCACATACCACTGCATTTGCAGAATACTCATCTTTTTAGCTCTTCTTGTTTGTTTACCTTTTCACATAAAATTTAGGATTGTTTTTGCCTACCTGCTGTCAAAAGTATATAAATCACTGCCATATACTTTTGTTGAAAAGATTTAAATCTATGAATTGGAGGAAAGGAGTAGATATTTTCATACTATTCACTTTAATATGTATCTATCATATAATATTCCAAAGTATAAGAAATTAAATAAGATGTAATCCCTGATATTAAGGACTGCTTCAGTCTGGCGGGGCACAAAACCACGAGCCGAGCCACTCAAGCAGGAATAAGCTTTATTTCCAAAACTCCCCAGAATGCCACGCATGTGGCCTCCTCCAGGGACACAGTCTACCAACAGGAAATCCCTCCTCCAGAATTCCCTCCTACCGCACCCACTTCCCCAACCAATGGAAACTCTCCTGGAGTCAGGGAGAGCTCCAAAGTAGCAGGCCTAGGCAGACAGCAGGGGTCTAATCTCCAATTGAATGTGCATCTTAACATAATCATTATCATCTCAATGGCTTGCTGGGGTCACCTTTCAACCAAAAGTGCTGTGTGTCATTCCTACTTGGCTATGGCTCTCAGCAAAGGACCTTGTTGTTAATAATTTACTAATTGTTAAAAGTATTCTTTCATGTGTTGGAAACACAGAGAACTGATATATTGACCAAATTGGGAATCTTGAATATCCAGGGACAAATGGTGTTTGAGTTCTAATTCCTTAACTATAAAGGTTACCCAAGTAAATGTTGAGGGTTAAGTAAAACAGAGACAATCTAATGTAGAAAAATTTTAGGAAATAAGTTGAATCACTGATAAATTATAATACTTTGAAAGAAATTGACTTTAGTTTTAGTAAAAATAAACATACCAAATCAACACAGTGTCCTTATACTTTTAAATGCCAGAAAAGTTAGCATGAAATTTAAACAAACACATACATACATACATACATATAAAAACACACATCCTTATCTTCCTTTCTTCTTTTTGTAGCAATAGGAAATATTAAATTCACCTTTTGCGATAAAATGATTTTAGAAAATATAAAGGAGTATGAAGTCAAAATAAAATCAACAAAGTTGTGTCATCCCAAAATAATACTTAAAACTGTATACTGTATTTATATCTGTGCCTGTGCCTTTTGTTTCTCTATCTGTATTTCTATATATCTGTATCAATATTTATATCCATGTAAATTTATGGATATAATAAATATAATAGCTTGATTTTTCAGCAAAGTAATTATTGACACATTTTTTAAATTCTTCAAAAATAACATTTTAATATATACATAGGGTCCTAGAATATAAATGTATTATGAAAGTCTTTGCACTAAGATCAGTATAATTATTCTAATCATTGTTTTCAAAAGTACTTTTATTTATTTGATGAATCATATTCACCCTTTATACTTTTTATTATTAATAATTATACCAAGCAATTGCCTCTGGTAATTGCTCACCAATAAACTAAGCTCCTTCTTAACACTACTGGTATTCAAAGACAATAATAGTATTTATTCATTCTGTCTGCTAATTTTGCAGGAGAAACCCAAGCACTTATCACATAAAACCAATTAACATACATACATACATACAAAAGTCTATATGCTAAATAATTCTCCATAGAATTTCCATTCTGTGTAGGAAAACAAATTTTCTTTTTAGCTAATTTTTTAAGGAATTGTATAAATTCCTTGGAGACTCCAGAAAGTTTCTGATATCTGTTTATGATGTTATATCTATAGACCATCCCTTAAAAACATTTATCAATTGGAGTTATGAGTGGACTTTGGGATAAAATGTCATCAAGGTAAGACAGTTTCTGATGCTTCAAGAGGCCTAATTGCTGCCATTAGCTTCTTGAATTTGTTGCATTTCATACATATATATCTCATAAAATAAGGCACAAATAATAGTTTGGTTAGTGTTCTGTGCTTAATTAGACTCAGGGAGGTTGACCTGAGTTGATAATGTGTTAACTCAAAAGAATGGAAAGTCCTGAAAGATAATTCACTATTCAAAATTTAAGTGAGAAATGTAACCTTTTAGTTGACCATCCCATCCTACTCTCTACTGTAGAAACACATTTGGGGAAGTAGGTCTATTACCTGGATCCTTGTCATCTGTTATGTCACAAAGTATACTTTGATTTTATTTCCTTATTTCCTTATTTTAAGATATGATACATAGACAGCAACTATCTTAATTAACCATCCTTAGATTCCACTCAGTTATTTCTCTTTACATATATATATCTGTATTTCTGCATGTTCATATCTAGCCTTCAATTTCTGCATTTGGCAGACAACTTCTGTAGAACTAATTTTTTGCCTTTAGTATGAATACTCATACAAATACTATTACCTGACTTATGACAGTGTTCATTGCAATTTAGAAGGAAAAGAATAATTAGCTAACAAGACCAAATGGAAAATAAGGGAAGAGGAGGTAGTAAGGTCCTATTCCATTCCAGATTTCTCCTGAAAACAATTCATTAATTATTTGGAAAATTACTGAAGTGAATTTGGGGGGCTGTTAGGGATTGAATCCAGGGCTTCACACATACCAGGCAAGGGCTCTACCATTGAGCTACACTCCCAGCCCCATAAAGTAAAATTTATTCCTACTCTTTTTTTATGCCATGCATAAAACATGAAAATAAAACTAAATAGAGAAGAAGCTCTGAGAAATTATTTCAACTTAGAATAACTTGAGAGATTCTAATCTTCACATGTTCTTTATTACAGAATTATTGAGTTGTTGGATTCAAAGAGACTGAGGATAAAAGTATATTCTAATTAAGTCTGAGTAAAAGTTTCATCATCAATTAGGTTGCAGTTACTAACAGTTAAAAATTTGTTAAGAAATATATTTTTGATAATTTCTATAGATATAATTGTTAATATTTCTAGTTTCTGGGTTCAACTATTTCCCCACACAGTTGAATTTCATATATAGGAAAAAAATATTTAAAGCAAAATGCTTTAATGTGAATTTCAGAAAATGTGTATATCTGGTAAAATCATATGAAACAAAATAGTTATTTCAGCTGATACTTGAGAAAATAGTGTGTTGCCTTTCAAAACGATGCGAAAAGGAAAAAAAAGGTTTCCCTGGTAAGCTATTCTATATTGCAAGCAGTAGAATGCTTGAACATGTATTTGATTTTTGCAGATATATGTAAAATCATCCTAAGAGATCTGAAAGGATCTCAGTCAAATCCTATTGTGTATTCAAATCACTCAACTACTCCCTCCTTGTAATTAAAGACAACACACACCTTTCTGGAAATTTGACATACGTAACTCTATAGGCAGAAAACATGCTAGTTAAATAGATAAAAGTATCTAGTACCCTTAGCAATTTAAGTTAGTCATTGTAAATTATTAAGCTGATGCCTACATATTATACATCTGTACTTTATGAGCTCTATTAATGAGTAACAGAATGTTGGATTCTTATTAATTGGGCACACTAACATATTAAGATTCTTAGGCCGTAATATGAAGCGTTAGAACATAAATTATGCTAATGGCTACTTTTTTGGCCTTTTATTAGCCAAATCCTGGGCACAGAATAGGTTAAAAAAAAAAAAAGAATATAGTTCCTTAACCATACTACCACAAATATTACCACCACCACCACCACCACTACCACCACCAAAAAACTCATTTCACAAATATTTTCTTGGGTGACAAACATATTTTTTTGTCATGTTTGCCAGAATTTGTTTAATGATTAAGTCTGGGGAAACCCTGAAAGACCTTAGGATGTTTTATTATATATATAAACAATAAGTGCATGAGATTAAATTTGAACCTTTCTTTTCCACCAGATGGTAACTGAAAATACAGTGAAGATAAATCTCCTCTAATATCTCTAAAGTAAGCTATGCCTCAGTTTTTTTGTACCCAAAATAGATATATTTATAAATTTCAACCACTGCTTAGTGTGTGGTGGAAGTTACTAAGAAATCAAAAGAAAAATGGAAAAAAATACAAGTAAAAGATTAAATAGGAGGTGGAATCCAGAAGCTATCACAAATGAAGGTCAGGGAGGAATGAAGATTTCATGGTCATTAGCTACATTTGTAATGAGAATTTATTGTACAGACACACTTATTTCTCTCTCTCTCTCTCTCTCTCTCTCTCTCTCTCTCTCTCTCACACACACACACACACACACACACACACACACACACACAGAGAGAGAGAGAGAGAGAGAGAGAACAAATCTTACATTTAAGACAAAAAAAAAGCTATGTTTTCAAGAAATGATCTCAAACACTAGAGACCATTGGAGAACAAATAATAGTCATTCAAAAAATCAATCAGTGTCATTTGACTTTGAAAAAGAAAACTAAAATGAAGTAAATCTATGGTGGTCCTCTACTTGAGTCTACAGAGAAATTTAAAACAATGAATTTATTAACCTCTACACACAAAACAAGCTGAGACAAGTTTGTCATGATAATTGTCAGAACAAATTTATTTTCAGAATTTAGCTCAGCTAGAGGTAATAATTACTGCATTATACATAATACTCTACTAAATTTTTTGTGGCTTCCAATTTTTATGGAATACAAAATATATGTATATGTATACATAGAAAGAAAACATTTTTTTCATTTAAATTATATGGAACAAGTTAATGAATGCTAAATAAGTGATGACTTATTGCACAGACAAATTGTCTACCACAGAATAAGAGGCAAACTAATTAAGCTCTTCTTTTCAATTCTTTGAAAAAGAATTATCTAAGATTATTACTTAGTCTTCTTTTAAAATCTCATATGTTAATAATGTTTATGACCAATTGAATTTTTTACTTTTCAGACCCCTGCCCAACATGACCTCTAAAAACTCCTTTCCACTTTCACATCATCTGATTGTCTTTTAAATCCTTAGCTCATATGTAAGGCTCTGATGACCTCATATTTTCCTTATCATAATCTATTTGAGTTCTCTCACTATAACATGCTAACTAAACATATTCCAACTGTATAATTTATGTTAAATTCAAAATATATATATATATATAATACTTAAAAAGCATTACTTGCACAGGGATGTTAATGGTTTTAATGATGATAGGGCACAGTGACAATGAAATGCCAATTTACTATTATAGTGAATTTTTTAGGCATTTCATTAGTAAAATTAATACTTTGTACTTCCTTATTTATAATCATATTTTTGTGTAATATCTAAAATTAACTTTCCATTTCTGTGATTTTGATAGACATCTTTTCAGATAACTGAACCTGGGAAAGTTTGAGTGACTTGAACAAATTAACAAAGAGTTAGGCACAGAAATTCATCACTGAACAAAACTGAGTTGAACTGATGAGAACATCACAAACAATTCTGTGTTTATTGCTCATTTTAAGTAAAAATTGCATGTTCATTTTGAAAGCAATATGAAAAATGCTGGTGAGAAAATTAAAAGGAAAAGTTCACTGGATTCCGAGCCCTTTTTCTAGTATCTGATAAAATCACATCTGTGGTAGACTTTATCCTATGTGTTTACGAAAACCTGAATTTTCTTTCCACCTTGAGCACAGTTCAATTACATCTTTAAGCCTCCCTTCTCCCAGTAGAGGAGACCATGTGATTAAGTTCCAGCTAGTGCAATATGAGAAATTTGAAAATGATGCACATTGCTTCTATGCTTGTACCGCCAAAACACACTCCTGTGATTTTCTATGGTTCTCTTAATTTCTTTTATTTCCTTTGTTTTTTAGATGAAATAGAATACTATTTCTAAGTAACAACTGCATTCTAGAACAAATTTCAAGAATATTTGTAGGACCAAAAAAATATCTAGCACCCACCAAGGTTAAGTTCAAAAATCAATTTAAAAAAAAATCAGGCAGCAAAAGATATAGGAAAGATATACTATGGGATTAAAAGCCTTTCTTCCAGTACTAACAAACCCAGATACAGATGATATAAAGAATTAGTAGGAAAGAATGATAAATACTTACAATAACTATATTCCAAATGATCAAGAAAGTAGAGAAAAGGATAAAATGTTAAGGAAAAACAATGATGATTTTTTTAAAATGTTAATTTAATCTTATCAATGCAGACAACAATGTCTTATCTAAAAAATACACTGAATAGAATAGAAACTTTTAAAAATTATAGACAAAGAGAAAAATAGAAAAAGGGGAGACCACATATGTTTATATATATATCTGTTTGAAGTTATTGAAGGAAAGCAAAAAGTGGAAAGGATAAAAGAAATTGATGCAAAAACAACTCCAAATTTTTGCATACTGATGAAATGTGAAACCCATATTTGTTGAAGCTCAACAAATCCTAAACACAATAAATATAGAAAAATCTGCACCGTGCCATATTATAATCAAACTACTTAAAGTGACTGGTAAAGGAAAAAATTTTACAATCAATCAGAGATAGAAGATTAATTAGTAAGAAAGGAACAAATGTAAGATAATAGCAAACCTCTTGTTGGTAATATGTAAGGCAGAAGAAAAGGAACAGCATCTTAAAGTATTGAGGTAAAAACTGTCAATCTAGAATTCTATACCCAGCAATGTTATCTTTGAAACTGAAAGGCAAAATAACAACGTACTAGACTTACAAAAAGCTGTAAAATTTACAACCAGTAGGCATATGCCATAAGAAATGTTTAGAGAAGGCTTTTAAGCAGAAGGACAATAATAGAAAATGGTAATACAGATCTACACAAAGGAATAAAGAGCATGTGAAATGGTAAATAGGTGGGTGAATATAAAATAATTTTTTCATATTTTAAAACCTTTAAAGGAAGATCAAGTTTTTAAAGCAAAAAATATCATCTGAATTGTTTGAGTTATAACATACATAGAAATATAATGCATGACAATAGCATAAAGCCTCAAGAAATATAAGTATATTTTGTCAAAATCATTTTGCTACATACAAAATTATATAATATGTAAAGATAGTGATAGTAAGTTAAGTATGTATGCTACAAAGGAACCATTGAAAATTATAACTACTAAGTCAGTAAATAAAATGGAATCATTAAAAATTCTATAATTTCCAAACAGAAGAATAAGAAAAGGGAACAAAGAAAAAATATATAGAGAAAACAAATAGCAAAATGGTGTATTTAAATTTATCAAATTAGCAATCATGTTAATATAAATGGTCTATAACCCAATTAAAAGTCAGAAGTTGTCCAATTAGATAAAAAAAGAAAACCTCAATTACATTTTGCCTTTAAAAGTATTCAAAATATAAAGATGTAATTTGGTTACAAGCAAAATAATGGAAAAATTAAATCATACTAATACTGGTTAAAAGAAAGATGACATAATTAAATTATAATCAAACAATGTTGAATACAGACAAATAATATTACCAGAAACAAAGAAGGTCATTTCACAATTGTAAAGGGGGTCAGTACATGTTAAAGGACATATCATATGCACATACTGACACAGTTTTAAGTATATGAAGCAAAAAAATTTATAAAACTTCAAGTATAAATGGACAAATCTACAAGTATAGTAGAAGATTAAATACCCCTCTCAAGTAATTTTTAAACAAAAAGATATATAATCAGAAAAATATAGAAGCCATAAATGCCCCTATAAAACAAGAAAACATAATTTAAATATGTAGAAACTTACTGAAGTATAGCAGTATTCTCCTGAAATGCATATGAAATATTTACCAAGATAACAGATATTCTAAGACATAAAATGGATTTCTATAAATTTTAAATGATAAAATTTATGCAGAGTATATTCTCTATAACAACAGAATTAAGTGGAAAATTAATAATCCAAATATGTCTGGAAAATATCCAATTATTTACACTAATATATGTATATATTATATATAAACTAACATATATAATATATATATATTCTAAGTAATCAAATAAGAAATCATATAAGAAATAAAACAATAATTAAAAGTTTTGTAAATAAGTGAAAATGAAAAGAAAACATTAAAATTCATGGGAGGAAAATTAAGCAGTGACTAGAGAAATTTATATCACTAATTTTCTATATTAGAAAAGAGAGAATTTTCTAATCAATGTCCATCTACCTAAACTTACTAAAACAAAACAAAACAAACATACAAATAACAACAACAAAAACCTTTCCCCTCCCGTCAGCAGGAACTGGGAGGCCATAAGTGCAGGAGGCTAGGGCAATAAACCTTGCTAAACCTTATAAAACAGGTACCCTTGGTTGTTAATGTTTCTTTCATCATCACTTGTTCTGACTGGGGCAGAGACATGAACAGAGACATGTAAGCATCCCTACCAGAAATAAGATCCAGGTCCACCAGATATTGCATAGTAGAGGCAGATTTGGGGAGTGCAGAACTCTAAAATCAAAACCATTTTTCAAATTCTCCTCCAAGCTTCTGTTGGAATCATACAGTGCTTTCTGCCTGTATTTCCTCTTCTGTTGGTTCAAATCCTATTCCTGGTCCAAGACAAGGCTATGAATAATATATAAGGCTGACACAGTAAGATGTCCAAGGATACCATGGCACCACCACATCCATTTTCACAGGCCTCTACGAAGTACCGAGTTGGTGAATAAGTCAGATTCCCTAGTAGTCAGCATCAGGGGTGGGAGGATGAATCAGGAGCTACCTCATAACTGGTGAGATTGCTAGATATGATGGAGCTCCTTGAACTTTTCTATCTTATGATACATTAGATCATATGATACTATCAGTCAATTAAGAACCTCTCCTGAGATGATCTCCACCAAAAACTGAGCCGGAGAAACTATATACCATCTACACAATAATGATTTTTTTTTTCTTCTAGGTTGTATAGTGATAATACCATTCCCTAAAGTAGAAGATGAAAAATGATGGTTGGGTGTTGGTCTGACTTCCCTGAAATAGGATAAGCTCATTGAAAAAGTGCTTGGGGCTTAAGAGTTTGGTCTTTACCTTCTATTGGACTAGTTTGGAGCGGAGGCTATGGATTAAGACAGAAGTCCATATCCAGAATACCTTATATTGGCATACTTATAGGGTATAAAGGTCTTGGCCTTACAGCAGGGATGAGCTAACAATCTAAGGAAGGTATCAGCAAGTGATACATGTAAAAGTCCTGTTTGTTACTGGGCATGACCTTGGAAGTCAGGGAAGTGGTCTTACTTCAGGTTTTCCTAGTCTCACATTTCTACTATTCTTCTATGGATTCTCACTGGCTGTAGAGGAGCTGCCAACCATGTAGGCTGTTCTGTTGATGATGGCACGGGGTTATCAACCTGAATTAGAACTTGATCTTCAAGTATTTGATGTGAAATTAATGAAGAGATCCAGGCAGGAGCTGGTTGTTTGCAAAGGGCAGGTTGGTAGCCAGCAGCAGTATATGAAGGAAGTAATTCCCCAAAGCTAGTAATATTACATGGTAAACATACAAGAATCGTGCCGTTTGGGATAAGAGGTCCCAGACCTATTCAAGATGGTAATCATTTGTGCTTTCTTGGGTAAAGAAGAGAGTGCAATAGGGGACCATGTGAAGCTCAGACTTGATATCATTATCTTGAACTTTTCCTTTTCCTCTCTTGCACCATATATGTTATACTAATTGATCTGTGACTCTGCAGAGGTGGGATCATTAAAGCCAACCTTCAAAATCTCATAGTAATGAAATGGTATCAGACCAAGATTTATAATTTGTAGGTGCCAGGGGATAATGTGCATGTGAGGCCTACTGTTACAAATAAAATAAAATAATAAAGAAAAAAGAAAATGAAAAGAAAAACAAAACAAAACCAAAGAAACCAAAACAGGAATAATGTGCCACTAAAAGTAGAAAAATATAAAATATTTTTGCTTTCTTTCACCATCTTTCTTTCAATTTTTCATGTTTTATATTCATTATTTAATACCATTCTAAGTAAAGAAAAAATATACTTTTTTATCATTAGCATGAAAAATTTCATTTAATTTCATATTATACAATGCCAGTTTTAAACGAATAGGTAACAGTGATATATAGAATTGCTGCAATTACATAATTCATTTTTCATAGCTTACATTTTGTTCTTCTTGAAATAGCAATGTGATAGTCGGCTTTTTGTCACTGGACCAAAACACCTGGCAATATTTTTATTGTGGGCTCACAATTTCAAAGTTTGGGTACACAGTTGATCAACTCCGTCATTTTGTGCCCAAGGTGAGGCAAAACACTATGGCAGAAGGGCAGCAGGGAAAGGAAGCTGCTAACCTCATAGCAGCCAGAAAGTTGAGAGATAAATGGGAAGGAGCCACAGGAAAGATGAATCCTTCCAAGGCACCCAGTGACCCACCTCCTTCACCCATGCTCTACCTGCACACAGTTACCTAGTTCATTCAAACTAGGAATGACTGATTAGGTTACAGCTCTCATAATTTGACCATTTCACCTTTAAATATTCCTATTTTAATACAGAAGCTTTTTGGGGGCAACTCAGATCCGAACTATAATAAATGAAAATCCTGCAAATCAAGATCAATTGTTCTTATCTTACTTATTGATATGCACACATTCTCCCAATGCTATACGGAAGCAAGTGACTTCCATAACACACTTAACTAACACTTGTTTTAAATATCACTGAAACTTCATATCATGGATCCACGAGACTTCCCTGCTCATGGGCATCATGAACTCTCTATGAAATAAGATATCAAGGAATGGTAGTGCACACTTTATCTTGTGCTTATTTTCTCTGCTTATGCACATGCTTTATTGTCCCATTAAACTTCACTTACAAAACATAAACTCAAAGATAAAGTTATTAAAAATTTCAAGATAGCAACAGTAGAGCATTAATTAAACTTGGGAATGCTCTAAGTGTGATGTGCCATATGCCCACACAGTGCTCAAATCATGACGCTGGCCCTGAGTAACAGGTCCTGGGACCCAGTAAAGATCCAGTTCATGTTCTGGCTTTTGTAAGGACCTAAAATTATGAAGACTTCCACCTGGTGGGATTTCCTGTTTCCTTGGCCTAGATACATGACCCTCCTAGGTGGGGTCATGCTGTGTGGCAATAATACTTGAGGATGTACCTAAAGTTCGGGTTCCCAATAATATACTGCAGCCTTGTGTAGTAGCATCTGCTCACCTGGACTATAAGCCATGGTTTCAACTAAGCATGGGATAGTAGAAGAGCGCTTGAAGTACACTTTAACATTGGAAAATGATTAATTGAATTCATTTTACCAACAGAATAAAGTTTAAAAACATGATCATTTAAAAATATCTAGATAAAAATATGATGAAGCTAATATTCATTTATGGTCTTTAAAAAATAAGTCTTTAAAAACTAGATATAAAAAAGAATTTCATTAACCTAGTTTTAAAAAAATCAAATCAAGAAATACCTCATAATGAGTGTTAAAAGCTTTCCATTTGAGAGGAAAAAATATAATACCTGCCACCATCACTTCTATTCAGCATTGTAATGTCTGTTATGCCATGCAAATGAATTAAAAATATTGAAAAGGAGAAAATAAAATTGTCATTATTTATAGAGGAAATTATTATATAGAAAGTAAATAATATTTAAAGGGAACTTCAGCAGAATTGCAAAATACAAAATAAAAATTCAAACATCAATTTGGACTTCTGCTTCATGCTATATCAGAATAGGTGAAAACTGACTAGCTTTTTTTAATGTAAGTTACTGTACAAGATAACATGAGTGAAATTTTTCAGGCATTATGAAAGAGTCAGCACATAACTGTGATTCCTGAGAGAAGGAAAACATTTGACATGATCCCCATGTTCACTGTAGATTTCTGTTTGGAACCAATTTCCTGATCACAATATGAGTAGTGTTCACTGTAGCTCTCTGTTTGGGACCAATTTCCTGATTACAATACGAGTAGTTGGAAAACAAGCAAAACATACCAGTCCCACTGGTCTGTGGAGTCAAATTTCAGAGTTTGGGGCCACGAAAATGGCTAGCTTCTACAGGGCAGGATATTGAAGAGAAGAAAGAAGTACCTAAGGGAGAACTGAAAGTTTGAGAGTTTCCTAAAAGTCCTTGGCCATGAATGAGGCTGTGCACTTACAATGAAAGATGTTAAAAGGCTTGCTAAAGACTGGTTGCTATAAATTAAAAGATGAATAATGACATTAGAGATTAACTAGGCTGAAGAGATCATATCCAACCCAGGCAGAGCAAAGAATCCACAGAAATGGGTCATGCAAAAGACTGAGACTTCGGATGCAAATGGGTGCAAAGACCATACCATAAAGAAAAGCCTACTCCTAACTTACACTAAGAAGCTTAAAACCAAGCCTTCATAAGAACATAAGGGGAAAAAAGAATTTGTAATTTGAGGTAGTCTATGTAGAGTGTCTTGGAAATGTCAACAAATCTACCTTAATAGAGCACATAAAATACTATAGAAATGCAAAGTGATTGAGAGCGATTCATTTTGCTGCTAGAAAAAAATCACTTTTCAAAATAATATAAAATAATCAAGTCTCTAAAACATATCATTTACAATATCCCATGCTATGGTTTTGATGTGGTTTGTTCCCCAAGAATTGATGTATTAGAAGTTTGGTTCCCAGTTTGGCGATGTAGAGGTGATGTGGAACCTTTATGAGCTGGGACCTATTGGGGGGTCCTTAGGTCAATTAGAAGCAAGTCCTTGGAAGGAACTGTGGGACTCCAATCTCCCTGGCCTCTTATCTTGTGATGAGGTCTCTTGCTGTCATATATGCTCCCACCATGATGCTATCCTCCATCAGTTCTTCCCAGAGCTCAAATCACTGAGGATGCCCAATCTTGAACTTTCAATCTCCAAAATTGCAAACTGAATAAAACCCTTCTCTTTATAAAGTTAGAATATATCAGGTATTTTGTTATGGTAACAGAAAATGGATGAATAAATTCAGTATCAAATAAAAAAAATTATCAGTCATGCAGAGAGACAGAAAATAGGACCAATAGTCAGGAATAATAGTAGTCAATATATTGTGACCTCAAAAAATCATAGACATTTTAATTGTCAGGTAATGTGAATAAGACAGCTACTACTAACATATTCAAAGACTTACAGGAAAGTATGCAAGAATTAGGAATCTCAGTTGAAAACTAGAAATATATGAATGGAAATCCTAGAAATTCTACAGTAACTGAATCGAAAGCTTCACTAAATCAGCTTTAAATCAAATTATAGGGAGCTGAGTGGGGCATTCAATCTGAAGAACAGTGAGTGAAATCTTAAAAAATGAACACAAACTTAGTGAAGGGACCTGGATGACAGGTCCTGGATGATCATTCCTGTACTTGGAATCCCCAAATGATAGAATTATAATGGGTCAGAAAAATTATTTGAAAAAATCATAGACAAAATTTCCCAAATGATATGAAACTTTGGCTTACATATCAAGCATTCAAGAAAATTAAAGTAATATAAATTTCAATAAACTTATATGCATAAGCATGTGGTAATGATACTTCTAGAAACTAAGATGAAATCTTGAAGACAGATGTGGAAAGAATAGACAGACTACAAACAGAGAAACATCAACAATAAGTAATGACTAATCTGGCATTATAAACATGGAGGAAAGAAGACAATTGCATAACATTTTAAATGCTGAGATAAATAAAATAAAGCTTTCAACTAAAAAATCAGAATAACTTTAAAAGAGGATAAAGATATTTTCAGGCAAATAACAGTTGAGAGAAAATATCATCTATACACCTATACTAAAAATAATAATTTTGTAATATGAAGGGAAAGGATACAATTGGAAATGTAAGAAAGAACAAAATGTACCATAAGGAGTAAATATAAAAGTGAAATCTCTAATTTCCTTGAAAAAAATTAATTATTTTGGACAAAGTAACTGCATTTTTTAGTTTTTCTAACTTAAAAGAAACATATAACAAGATGGGAAGAAGATAGGTGGAATTGTACTGTTATAAGTTTCTTACATTTGTGAAGTGTGATGTATGAACGGGAATTGTGAAGTGTTATGTGTGAAATGTGAAACTGTGAACTCCAGCTCTAGTTGTTAGAGTTGAGGAGAAAATGGCATAGCATGAAGGAGGAATTGCATGAAGAGGAACATAGGAGATTACTCTTAGCAATGTAACATTAAGTGGAGATAACACTAATGAATCTCAGCAAGGATTTAAGGATACAAATGGTTAACGCCAGAATGACCACTAATAACATAATAAAACAAATATTGATAAAAAGCAAATAGAAGCCATTATCTTATTAAAATAAAGTTAATGAAGGGTAAAAATATTTGACTGAACCAAATGAAATCAGGAAAGGAGAAACAAAAGATAAAACCAGGATTGGAAAAGAGAAAATATATAGAAAGATAGTAGGCTAAAAAGCTTCCATATCAATAATTACAGTAAGTGTAAGTGGAATATAAAGTAGAGAATGAATTAAAGATTTTCAGACTGGATAATAACAGTCAACTCAACAAAACACTGTCTAAAAGAGATAGACTTAAATGGAAAGACATAGGTAGCTTAAAAATAAAGGTATGGGAATGAATTTCGTAGAAACAATAAGCCTAAGAAATGCAGTTTAACTTTATTAGTATCAGGTAAAGTAGACTTCTAGATATAACCACAGAGTTGGAAAAAAAAACCCACACAATTCCATAAGCTAAGTGAATTGATTCATCAGGAAAGTCACATAAATTATAACGTATGTTTCTAACAGACTTGCAAAATACATGAAGCAAGAATTAATATAATTAAAGAGACAAATGCCCAAGCATGGTTGGAGATTTAACACTTTTCAGTTAGAAATATGTTGAAAACATCAATATAGACTACAGCTGGACACGGTGGGCGCATGCCTGTAATCCCAGTGACTCTAGAGGCTGAGGCAGGAGGATTGCGAGTTCAAAGCAAGCCTCAGCAAAAGGGAGGCACTAAGCAAGTTGGTGAGACCCCATCTCTAAATAAAACAGAAATTGGTCTGGGGATGTGGCTCAGTGATTTGAGTACTTCTGAGTTCAATCCCGGTACCCCACTCCCCAAAAAAGATATAGACTACAATAGACATCCATAGAACACTACATCTGACAATTGTAGAATATACCTACCTTCACCCCAAGATAAACCTCAAGCTGGGCTATTTTTAAAAAGTATCAGTAATTTTCAAAAGTGTAAATTCTTAAAAGAGTTTGTTTTCTAATCCTAATGAAATTAAAGTTCATACTAGAAACTACAAAACCTTCAAGTACTTGAAAACTAAACAGCAGACTTCTAAATCTATAACCCAATGATAAAAGAAAAATTCAGAGCTAAGGAAATTAAAACATATTTCTCAAGGAATGCAAATAAAAAAACTACATTTCAAGTGCATGGGATAAAACCAAAGAAATTCTTAGTCATAATATTCTAGTTTTAAATGGTTACAGTAGAAAAGAATAAAAATTTAAATAATTATTTTAGTTTATACCTTAAAGATATAGTAACATAAAAAATTTAGTAAGGCGAAAATAAATAATAAAGGTAAGAGCAGAAATCAATGAAATAAAAAACAATAAACTTATCAAGACAAAAATTGTTTTTCTGAAAAGATTAATGTATTTAAATACTATAAACATTTCAGTTAGGAGTACAAAAGGGTATAATACCTCAGAAAAACAATTTGGTAATTTCCTTTTATTTAGAATATGGACTTGATCTACAACTTTTTTTTTGATTCTACTCTGAATGATAAGCCAAAGAGAATGTCTGGAAATTTTGCATTAGAAAATTCATGTGTTTACACAGCAATTTTATTTGTTACAGATGAAATCTAGTGACGATCCCAAAATCCTACAACAGAACAAAAATGTGAATTGTGGTATATTCAAGCTCTAGAATATTTCTAAATAAATCAACCATAGCTATGTAAGGCAATTTAATCAAAAACCCTTTCTTGAGTGTTTATTAGGTTCCCTTGCGATGCATCAATTTATAGAACCAACAAAGATCAATACTCTCAAGCAACTTACATTCTTGGGGTAGAGATAAATAATAAACAATGCACATAATAAATAAATAAATTATATATAAGTACATTAAAAAGTGATGAAATATTATGTACAAAAGAACAAATGAAGCATCATAAGGGACTCTGGAATACTGGAGTTGGGGAGAAACTAGAGTATTATAAAAAGAGCAGATGGAGATTGCTTTTAGCACTGTAGTATTAAATGAATATAATGTTGATGAATCTTAGCAATAATATTGAGCAGCAGATATGAATCCCTGATATACATTGATAAGTCCCAGTGCTTTATTGAGGATGCATGAAGCTCCTATGGGATTATGCAGTAGCTCTTTTCCCCGGATGTGAGAAATGGGAATGCTCCTTGAGATGAGCAGCACAAAATCAAAGCAGCTTTGATTACTGAGTCAGCACCTGGACATTAGGAGGCTATCAACTGTAAAAGCCATTATTATCTCTCATTTTATTAATGAGAGAAAATGCTATCTGTGAATTATTTGTAAGCTGAATCATGATTTTGGAAATGTTTAGAATTATTGACATATATTAATTGTTCAAAAAATTGAGAGAAAAAGTGTAAATGTGAGCCTTTTCAACTGGCTAGGCTAAAAGATATGTCTTATCTACATTTCATTTTTTACAGATGCAGCAGGTAGCTGCATATTTGAAATCGCATTCTTATAGTACTTGATTTGTGACTCCATTTTTCTTTCACTTATGTGAAACTATTCTCTATACATGTTTTTATATTATTTAAATATATCATGTATAATATATCATCTATAATAGATAATTTTTCATGATTTCAGAGACCATCTTGCATTCAATTATTCAAAAACAAACAAGTGTTGAAAAATGACTTATTAACATAGGTTCATTCTTCCCATGAAATTCATTTTTTATATGTGCTATGCAAATATAATTTCGAATGTTGTACATGTCAAAAGAAAATATTTTCTGTAATTTACAAATTTTCTGACTTTTGAGAAAGAAGCTTTTCTTTTAAGAAGACCATTCCCATTTTCAAGTTTCTAATAAGTGGTTTAAATATAGTACTGTAAGGCAAAACCACGACTTTCACGCAAAAATTTAGGGGATCATAAAGCTTTTTTGGGGGGGAGAGTGTAACCAGGGATGAACTCAGGGGCACTTGAACACTGAACAATACCCCCAGCCATGCTTTGTATATTTCATTTAGGGACAGGGTCTCACTGAGTATGCTTAACACCTTGCTTTTGCTGAGAATGGTTTTGAACTTGCAATCCTCCTACTTCAACTTCCATAGCTGCTGAAATTACAGACATTTACCACCATACCCAGCAAGATTTCTTAAATTAAGTCACATGAAAAATAATTTCTTTAAAAATAATTTAAACAAAGTTTACCCTAAATGTTTCCCTGATTTTGTCCTAAGATATATGCAGGCAAATAGCAACATGGGTCTGGCCTATTAAGTATGTAATCAGTTCCAGGTACTTTGATAATTAAACCATTAAAATTTAAGATAAACCTCTTCTAAACAAAATTAAGTAATTTCATGTTATATTTACCATTTTAATGTATTCAATAGACTTCACAATATTTTTGGCAGAATCATCATTTTAAGATATTTAAATTTCATGATTAATAAAACAGTTTCTGCAAATGAGTAAAATTGATTCCATGAAACTTTTAAGTGTATTATTTTAAGTCAAAGGTGTAAGCACACAAAATGATTAGATTCTAGTGTATATTTCAATTTGTCACAAATAGAACCTAATATATGTCATTATATGATAAAGAAATAAGTATATTTATAAAATATATCTGAATGCTTTATTTTACATTAAGCCTTTTAGGTCTTGTTATATATCTGTAAAATATATTTAATATTTGCTTAGTTATATTAGTTCCTCATAATTTTTTCCAATGTACATTTATAACTATGGAATAATTTCAAATCACACATTTTCCAAGTTTTGGAGCAGAAGCATGATGTGCAATAGAAATAATTGAGATGTGGATAGCACAAAACTCTCAATACTCCAAGTTTGGGGAGTATCAAAAGTTAACTGGAAACATTACTTTTGGAGCATCTTTTGAAAAACTTATAAAACTACTTCACAATAGTTATATTATAGGATGAGTTAGCTAATGCTCATTTACACATCAGTAAAATGCAGAATAACTAGTTAAGACAAGCTCTTAAGTATATGTTCACAAGCGATTTAGGGATAGACTTTTTATCTGCTCTTTTTTCCTTATTTCCTCACAGGGACATAGTTTAAAAATTTATTATTCATATGTAGCACAGTATTTTATACTTGGTGTGTAACTAGATACGAAAGTATAAGAGTTTCACAAAACTTGAATATATGCTTCAAAAATCTGGAGCTGTACCTATGGATAATACATAACTGTGTTTATTTCAATGATTATAAATTTACAAGCATATAATGCATTTACTTAAATGTATATTTGTATTTTCTCACATATATGTGAGAATGTCCAAACATATTTGCTATACTTATACTTATTTGAAATGGATTCAAATAAATACATTCAATGCTTAAATTTGCAGTACTTATTTATATAATGCACTTAACATACAATTGTAACTCTTTCTTTTTAGACTAAAACCAAATATTTTTGAAAGATAAAAAAAACATAATGAAGACTAGGAGTCACACAAACTGAGAAAGTTTTGCAGAGTTATTTGCAGTTAGCAAGCTTTCAGATTTTAGAAATTCAGCAGGACAAGAAAATAAAATCATTTGCAATTGGAATGTGTTTCTTTTATTCCAACAATTTTATCACAATATGGTGGGCATTTTAATTGAATCTCAAAGCACTGTCTAGAGATACTGTTTTTCTTGGTTTGGGTTTGATATGTTAAAAAAGGGGTGGGGTTTGCTATTTTAAAGTCACACACTAGGAACCTGATTAAGGATATTAATATAATCACGTTTAACTTTACCTTTATTTCTGGTAGATTAACTGGAGACTAGAAGATGATTTAGGAGGACACAAAATAAAATTACATTTTGGATTCAATTCCTGGCCATGATATCCTGGGATATTTCAAAGAACCTTCTGGTTAGTCTATTTATACTTTTCTTTTTTTTTGAATGCTACTTTCTCATGAGTTTTTTTTTTTTTTTTAAAGATGATGGACTAGCCAGAGATAGGTAAATTATAATTCATCAAGAAAAAAACTGAAAGTTGCATGATTTTTTTGAAGGACATTTAAATTGAGTTTACTAAAGTATAAAAATGACTCCAGACACTTAGATTTTTGTTGAATAATTAAATAAATGTAATCTTTCCTAGCCTATGTTTCATTGTTCATAGGCTGTGGATAATAACTTCTCTTAGTGGGTTTTGTAAGATTATATAAATATATTACATGAAGTATTAGATTGTCAAATGTATTCCAAGTAATAACTAATATCTTAATATTTCTTCCTTATTTTATAGATATAAAAACTAAGTACCTGAAAATGACCCCAAGCCCTACTTGTGGGTCATATTTCAGCAATTAGCTTTCCTAAGATTTTAAATTAAAATTAACGTAAAGTTTATTTTTTCTTTCTTTCATTATCTTTTTCTTTCTCTCTCTCTCTCTCTCTCTCTCTCTCTCTCTCTCTCTCCCTTTTATTTTTATTTTTTTTGCTGGCCAAAGCTGCAATCAATACACTTTTTTCAAATACAGTTCAGACTTCCACCTAGGGATACTTGCCTGTGAGTGTCAATTTGGGAGTATAAGAGTGTGTGGGGTGGGGCGTGTTCAATATCACAATAACTTCTTTTCGTCCTATATCTGTAAAATAAGTCAGTTTTCACATTTCTACCTTGCCGGACAGGTGTGGTAGCTTCTGACTTATTTCAAAAAGAAGGAAAGGCCTCAAGGCGCGCTTCAGCTTTCAGGACTCGCGCAGAGGCGGGAGAGAGACCAACCAATCAGAGAGAAGACTGAGGGTTGGTCCCGCCTCTGCCGAGTGAGCCCTGCCCCTTTTACGAACCGCCCTGTGGGAATAGCGGCATGCGCCTGGCTCGTCCCGCCCCTGCCTCTGAGTGACAGGACGGTGGACAGCAACATTCCCAGCCGGACACGAAGTTTGTCAGCCCTTGCCTTGGCTGAGCGGAGGTGTGTGTGTGTGTGTGTGTGTCTATCTGGTGAGGGCTAGGGGGCTGGGGAGACCCTGCAAAGAAAGCTCCGGGGCACCTCCTTAATTGAGTCCTCAAAACGTTTAGGACACGATCGTTCGGCCCCTGGGAGCGGTACTTGAGTGGACTGGGGGAAGGGAGATTTTGTAAGAGGAACCCAGAGCTCGGGAAACCTAGTAGGTACGGTAATCACTTAAGGACCCTTTCCCGAGAGATAGGCGTTCGAATTGGGATTGAGGGGATAGCGGGCGCGGGGTTTGGGCGCAAGGTGGGCGTGGCCGCCGCGGTTGCTAAGGAACGCGCCGTTCCTGCCCTGCCAGCGTGTCTGGTGCCGGGCGCTGGGCCTTGGAAACGTTAGTCCCGCCCACTTCCTGAGGCTTTCCACTTGGCTAGGGATTGGTACCGTTCTGCTGTCAATTATCTTGCGACTCCCCCCCCCCCCCTCAGCTGGGCTGCCTTCTTGGTTCTGCAGTTCTTATTGAGGCCTACCTTTCGTGTATCATTTCTGCTTATTCGTTTTTCTGTTTCTCCTTATTAGTGAACATGTATGCAGACCAAAATATTTGCAGAGAAGAGAAACTTGGTGGTGGTGGTGGTGTTGCTGTTGGAGCGGGGTTACTTTACCTGGTGCTTGGTGAATCCCTTAATCCAGGAGATGTTGGTGTCCATGTGGATGATTCTGAAAGAAGGGTTTAGGAATCTGTTCTCTTCGCTTGCAGTTATTTTTCTCTGCTGCTTTTCTGAGCTCAATGAACTTTCTCAGAAAGTTGAGACAATTAATTCCTGGAGGTTCCCCATTATAGGCTCTCCCCTTCAACCCCTATGCTGGGTCTATATTTGACAGTGACTGTAGGGTAACAACCATTTAAAATGTCCTCTCCTTTGCTCATATCACTTGGCCCCAAATGATTCAGCAGAGCAAACATTCCAGAGAGAAAACAAAGGAGCTAAAATTCTGCTTTCACTTCCCTGTGCCAGGTTTACAGTGTAAATCTTCAGGAAGGAAACTTGTACTGCTTGTTAACACTGGGAAGAGCACTGGCCTACAAGTCAGGAAACTGGCAGGATTAATTGCTTTTAGGTAATAACCCATTAATTGCTTTTAGGTAATAACTCTTTCTCATCCTTAAAGTGGGGATACCTGTTTGTGTCCTTCCTTTTAGGAAGAACTGATTTGAAAATGTATTTAAAATAATAATCTTTACAAAGTGTTTTATAGTTATAATCTGTCTATATGATCTGAATTGACAAAATAGTTATTCTGTTTAAAGTACTTTTAAGGGGCTGGAGATGTGGCTCAAGCGGTAGCTCGCTGGCCTGGCATGCATGCGGCCCGGGTTCGATCCTCAGCACCACATACCAACAAAGATGTTGTGTCCGCCAAGAACTAAAAAATAAATATTAAAAATATTCTCTCTCTCTCTCTCTCTCTCTCTCTCTCTCTCTCTCTCTCTCACTCTCTCTTTAAAAAGAAATAAAGTACTTTTAATTTTTCCTTATGATTTTTTTTAATCTTTAGGATTAGAAATAATCAAGAAACCACTAATGTATTCATTAATGATTCAGGGTTGTTCTGAAATGTCTTGCAGGATAACCTGCCCTCAGCCCCTCCCCATACCTTCTCTCTCTTTTTTTTTTTTTTTTTTTTAATGACGTGCATATATAGCCTGAAAGGACAGGCGAACATGTTTCTAATCCAATAATGATCAGACCCTATAAGGCTGTAAATAGAATTCATTATTTTCTTTGCTCAAGTCACCGATGAAAGTAGGCGTCAATTGTAATATCAATTGTAGATGTAACATGTTATCATTGGATAAGAACAAAATTGAAGAGGGAAAGATTTCTTACTTTTGTAATAAATCTTAAGGATATATATGTGTAACTTTTACTTCCTTAGAACTTTAATTTGAACTCTTTAACATTTGACTCTTTCCTTTGACTTTCATTATTAAACTCTATTTCTAATAGAAACTAGAATGAGGAAAAATGGATACAAGATAATGGACTTAAGTGATTTTAGGGATTCAGTAAGTAGTAAGTCTTTTTGAACTGTTTTTAATTTGTAAAAAGTTTACAACATCAGCTTTGTTACTAACAGGCTGATTGAGATTAGTGCTTTAAATAGGACACCAAAAATAAGTACTAGTATTTCCTACCCTCTTTTATCCTCTAAAAAAAATTTAGCTGATAGAAAAATTTCATTTTTCAGAACAGATGCATTTGCCCAGAATCACTGCTGTGCATGTTCCATAGCTGTACTCATTGGCATAATATACACCAGCATATTCCAGCCACTGATCAGATAACTCCCCTGCTGAGAAGCTACACAAGGAGAGGGATCTTAGGCCAGGACTGATAACTTTGTGCTCTGGTTTTCCACTGTGGTGGTTAACTGGAAATGTGTAGTAGTACTTTTGAATTATTAAAGTATCTTTAAAGTGAGTAATGGCTTTTGGGACCCTGAAGTTTAGAGATGTAAAATATTTGGTATGTAGAAGAATTATGAAGTTTCACAAAGAATAATTTTCTTCCCTCACTCCAATGCACAAGGCATTTCCATGGAAATATTGGTCTTACAGAAGTTCTTTCATGTAGAAACATGTTTCTACATGAAAGAACTAGGGCATATTTCCCCCATTTTTAATGTCAATAGATTTGGCTGTAATGGTGAAGTCTTAAAAATACTACTTAGAATATATATTTCTTAGTATTCTTTCAGAAAAACTAAAATGATACTAACTAGTGAGACATATTTTGTATTTGCTACCCTCAAGAATTTCTTACTAAAGAGATAATGATTATATAGTCCTAGAACTGATTATTTTTCATAGCTACTACATGTATTTAACATTTCCTATATGGTAGAAATGTTAAGTGTCTGGATAATTTGAGTGAGATGGGTATGTATATATTTTTATGAAATAATTTTGAAATGTTAAACAGCAATAAAAGATATGTGTTCTACATCCAGAGGTTTAACAATCTCTTTCATTGAATTTGAAGGTAAATAAATGAGGGACTCTTGTCAAGTTCATGGCTTTAGACCACTGAACATGGAGAATGGGGATAGTAATAAAGTAATTTAATTCCATAGTAGTGTTACATAGGGACATAGTTGCAAAAATAGCATAACAATTAGATTGAACAGCTTAAAATTTTAACAAAGAGAAAAGAAACTTGACTGTATTTTAAGCATATTTGTTTTGCATACTTTAAATGTTGAAAATATTTAAATATTTTGGGTATTAGGAATAACAAATGGATACCTAAGAAAATTTCTAATTTTGGTTTATGGTTTATTACCTACACCAGGTAGAAGATAACACTGGATGGAAAAACTTGGCTCCTGTAGTAGAGATATTATTTTTTGGATATTGTAACATTTCCAGTGATCATATTCATTATATAGGAAGGGTTGAAGATATGTGGTTCTCTTCCTTTGTTTTGAACCATATACTTGAACATTATAATATGCTCCCATTATTCATAGAGACTTAATATAGCACTGAATTTCTCTCAATAGGGGCATGTCAGGGTTGTTGTTGTGTTTTTCCTCTTAATATAGGCAGGTATAGTCAGTTTCTGATTCTGTTTCTAGGGGTCTGTTCTGTGTCTCCTCTCTTCCCCTTCACGTTATCTCTCCTAAACATATTTGGAAAACATTACACTATGCAGGACCAGCATATACTCTTTTAAAAATATAAAAATAAATAAATTTAGCATTTGAAAATGAATTAAGTGGAACAAAACATCCCACAAAATCAAGGCAAAGGAAATCAGCTGAAGACTCTGAGGCATACCTATGAAAACTTAAAAGTAATTTTCTGCTAAAGAAGAACATTTCAGGGAATTCTTTGATATTTAAAATATTCAGGCATACATGAACTCTGTGGATAGGAAAATTCTATTTAAAAAGGACAGATACTGATGATGTGATAATAGGAAGATAGAGAATACAAAATGAGTACAAGGAAACTAAACATATTAGAGATATATACTTTAAAAAATTCTTGCTATAACAAATTACAACAAACTTTGCAGCTTAAAACAACAATTTTATTTTCCTACAGTTCTATAGTTGAGGAGCCTGACATATACCACAATGGGCTGAAATAAAGGAATCTGCAGAGCTGCATTCCTTTATGGAGGATCAGAAAGATAATCTTCATTTTCTTGACTTTTCTAGTTTTTGAGGTTGCCCACATTCCTTTCTTCTCTCTTCTTCCATTTCCATAGTCAACAAGATGGCATCTTTATGGCTTCTTATGTAGTCACCTCTACTGAATATAGCAGGGAAAGGTCATCCACTTTTCAAGACACATCTAGATTATCCAGGGAGATCTCCCCATTTTAAGGTTCTTTATTTAATTATGCCACATAATCCTTTGAGCCATATAAGGTAACTTATTCACAGTTTCTCAAAATTATGATGGAACATATTTGGGTCAGGGGAGTATTATTCTGTCTACCACAATAACATTAAAAATCTGTATTTGAAGCAGTAAAAGGCAGAATTGATATTGTGATAAAGTTTAGTCAATACAGAGTATAGTCTTGAAAAGTTACATAGCTAAAAGTTATGTCAACAAGTAAGATGATATATATGAGTATAAAGAATGAAGACCACTTAATTTTTTTAATATTTGTAGATTCTGAAGATGAGACAAGAATATAGATAATTTTTCCAAAAGAACAGAATAAAGCATTTGAAAAAGGTAATAAACAACAACAACAACAAAAAGAAAGTAAAACTTTTCCCAAAATGAGAAAGACCTATGAATGCAGAAAGTCTTTATATAAGACATGACAACACAAAAAGGGAAAATATCACAAAATTTTCAAATGATGATAATAAATAAAAAATTATTTTACATAGGAAGGAAAGAATGAAAGCATGTTATTATCAGGAAGTAAAAATTAGGTGGGTTTCCAACTTCTTTTCTGTAGTGTGAAATGCTAGAAGACAAAAGAACAACGTTTTGGATTTTAAAAATATTCCCATGCAGACTATATTTCTGATGTGATGGCAACACGAGACCATATGTATATAAGAGGAAAAAACATTAAGATACCTACTGTAAATGATAATATATAAAAAAAGAACCATGATGTGTTTGTGTACAAAACTGATGGAATACTCTAGTATAGAAGTTCCTTGAGATGGTTTTGTTAAATCTACTTAAAAATTGACTGAAAATTAATATTTACCTGCATAAGAAGATATATATTGTAAAAGTTAATTCAGTAGCAACATTCTGTAGTTAAATAAAATTTTGTGACCTTCTAATTTATTTATTCCAGATATGAAATCTAGTATTTCAAGAGAATAAACAGATTTAAAAATATAACCACACTATCTGTCACATGACCTTGTAAAAATCGTGTCATTTTGTGAAATGAAAATTTAAAAATTCAAATTTTATTATTAATAAATAAAGTTTTATTGGAAAACAACCACATTCATTTATTTCCATATTGTCAACGGTGGCTTTTACACTGCAGCAGCAGAGTTGAGTAATTGCCACAGAGATGTGTATGTGACACTTTCATGGCTGCTTCTCTGCATACTACAAATAGTAGTGACACAGTAGTAACTTGATTTTGCCTCTTGGCATGCAAAACATAAATTATTTGTATCTGGAAAACAGAAAAACTCTTACAACTCCTGAACAGAATTATAAACTTTAGTGTATAATATTAATATTTTTCTTTTCAATTTAAGGAATCCCGATTTACTCTATTATTGCTTTCTTATGTCAGTATCTCTGGTCTTTTATGAACTGGTTTTAGCATCAAGAATATCTTATTCTTTACATTTAATAATCTGGAACTTCTCTTTCCCATCTGTAGAGATGGAACAAATCTCTTGCAAAGATTTCATACTTTCATTTCCAAGGACAAAAATCAGTTAAAATGTCATTATTATAATAATGAATACTTTACTGTTTTGTGCTGAAATTATGAGTGTTTATAGAGATTAGCATGTGCAGTATTTAGTGAGTTATATGTCAATCAGATAATCACAGATTTGTCTGTCATGTATAGGGGAATTATACAGATAACATATGTAATTGAAACAGAGTCTTCAAGAACACCTATGAATTCAAGATAAATAAGACTAGGGATAAGGTTACATTGAGGTAAGAACAAGGTTTTTGAAGCCATTAAGCTGTAGCAGAATCTTGTGATTAGGAAATTAAAAAAAAAGTTTAGTGGCTAGAACAGGATATAGTTAATAGCACCTGGAGTTTAGGCAATGTGGACATGCTAGACTAAGGTTAGAAAGCTTTTGAACACCATGCAAAGCAGTTTGCATCTTATAGGCAATGAGGACCCATTTTAGGTTACAAAATGATAGAATAATATGACGAGATTAGTATTATAGAATATTGGTCCTTGAATTTTTTAAGTACAACATACTCCAAGATTCATTAATTCTATGGCAACACAAATAAAAGTTGCCTTGGGAAAGATCTACTGATGTCCTACTTATGATAAACTTTTCCTTGAAGGACAGTATATCAACAGTCCCCTAGTTATCCTAGGAACATCGGTGTTATTTATGTGGAATATAAACTTATGCTATAAATAAATAAAAAAATTTCATATTTTCAGAATTAAGAAGTTTCCTGTAAAATAAAAAGTAATCTGTTCTGATTTCTCATCAGTAGATAAAAAGATTGATCTTTAAGATAAAACATAATGTGTATGTTTGCATACTGCCTTACTTTTACATGGGACTTATAAAAAGTTTGCAGAAACTTAAGATGATAGTTTAATTATGGGATATTTGAAGATGTTTGGATTTTATATTTTAAATATTTAAAATTAACACTTAGTGTTTAGCATTTCTTTCAATAAACTTTCTTTCAATGTCTACAGTGAATTTGATTAAGGTAAAATCCCACTTTGAACCTTTATTACTTATATAATGAAATAGTTTTGAAGATAATATTGTCTCTGATTTATATAGACCTTGATATTCAGAATATTATTTTAATAATACTATATTGAGCAATTAACTTACTAAATAATAAGGAAACTCAGTTTCCTCAGTTGGGGTTAATTATACCTATTGGAGGAGAAAGTTAGAATTTCTTTTTTTGGGAGGGTAGGGTACTGGTAATTGAACTCAGAGGCTCTCAACATATCCCCAGTCCTATTTCTCATTTTATTTAGAGACAGGGTCTTACTTACTTGCTTAGCTTCTAACTTTTGCGGAGGCTGGCTTTGGAATAATGGTCCTCCTACCTCAGCCTCCAGATCCGCTGGGATTATAGGTGTATGCCACTGTTCCCGGCAAAAGTTAGAATTTCTAATCATGTATGTGACCATGTATAGTATAGTATTTGCCATATTAGTTGCCATTTGACATTTGGCAACTGCTAATCAGCAGTTGTATTATTACTAATATTATTATCTTTAATAAGGGTCCAGTGTCCATTATTTACATTTTAAAAATCCAAAAGTTCTACAAAATTAAAATTTCCCAAGTTTTGCCTGAACTCAACTGAGGAAAAAACCAGCCTTGAATGAAACAATTTATATCAAGATTTTTCTATGAAGTATTAGCATTCTTTATCCACATCCCTTAAGGACTATTGTTTTTATGATAAATGGAATGTGTTGCTCTTTCTATAATCTAAAACCTTCACAGAAACATCTGGCCCAAACATTTTAAATAAGGACTATAGACCTGTGTTATTATGACATCTTTAATATCTTTATTGAAATATAATTAACAATTGTAAGTAAGATTTATCATTTGAAAATATACAATTGTTTGGTTTTTGTCATATTCCTGGAATTGCACAACTACCACTACCACTTAATTTTGGAATATTTTCATTATCTGAAAAACAAACCATAAACCTATCATAAGTAATTCTTCATTCCTTCTGCCTATAACCTCTAATGAACCACTATTCTTTTTTTTGTCTCTATTTATTTCCCCATTCTAGATACTTGAATAAAGAGACTAACAGGAGTAATGTATTTAGCCATCTTTTGTGGCTAGATTTTTCAGAGCACAGTGTTTTCCAGCATCATCCATATTGTAACATATATCAATATTTCATTCCTTTATATGGCTGAATAATATTCCATTATATGGACCAACCACATTTTATCGGTTCCTCATGGATTGTTTTTACTTTTGTTATAATAATAGAGTAATGAACTTTGCTTTTATTCTTATTTGTTATGTACAACAGCAGAATGCATTACAATTTATATTACGCATATAGAGCACAGCTTTTCATATCTCTGGTTGTACACAAAGTAGAGTCACACCATTCATGTCTTCATACATGTACTTAGGGTAATGATGTCCATCTCATTCCACGTTCTTTCCTACCCCAATACCCACTCCCTTCCCCTTCATCTCCTTTGCCCTATCTAGAGCTCATCTAATCCTCCCATGCTCGTCCCCCACCATTCCCATTATGAATCAGCATCCTTATATCAGAGAAAATATTCAAAATTTAGTTTTGGTGAATTTGCTTACTTCACTTAGCATTATATTCTCCAACTTCATTTACCGGCAAATGCCATGATTTTTAATGCTGAATACTATTCCATTGTGTACATATACCACAGTTTCTTTATCCATTCTTCTATTGAAGGGCATCTAGGTTGGTTACATAGTTTAGCTATTGTGAATTGTGTTGCTATAAACATTGATGTGGCTGTTTCCCTGTAGTATGCTGTTTTTGAGTCCTTTGGGTATAGACTGAGGAGTGGTATAACTGGGTCAAGTGGTGGTTCCATTCCCAGTTTTGCAAGGAATCTCCATACTGCTTTCTAGATTGGCTGCACCAATTTGCAGTCCCACCAGCAGTGAATGAGTGTGCCTTTTTCCCCATATCCTTGCCAACACTTATTGTTGTTTGTATTCTTAATAGCTGCTATTCTGTCTGGAGTGAGATGAAATCTTAGAGTAGTTTTGATTTGGATTTCTCTGATCGCTAGAGATGTTGAATATTTTTTCGTATGTTTGTTGATTGATTGTATATCCTCTTCTGAGAATTGGTTGTTCAGTTCCTTGGCCCATTTATTTATTGGGTTATTTGTTCTTTTAGTGTTAAGATTTTTGAGTTCTTTATATATCCTAGATTTTAGTGCTCTGTCTGATGTGCGTGTGGTAAAAATTTGCTCCCAAAATGTAGGCTCTCTATTCACCTCACTGATTTTTTTTTCTGAGAAGAAGCATTTTTAGTTGGAATCTACTCATTTATTGACTCTTGATTTTAATTCTTGCACTATAGGTGTCTTATTAAGGAATTCAGGTCCTAATCCGACATGATGGAGATTTGGACCTACTTTTTCTTCTATTAGGTACAGTGTCTCTGGTTTAATTCCTAGGTCCTTGATCTACTTTGAGTTGAGTTTTGTGTATTGCGAGAGATAGGGGTTTAATTTCATTTTGTTGCATATGGATTTCTAGTTTTCTTAGCATCATTTGTTGAAGAGACTATCTTTTCTCCAATGAATATTTTTGGCACATTTGTCTAATATAAGATATCTGTAGTTAGGTGGGTTCATCTCTGTGTCCTCTATTCTGTACCTTTGGTCCACTAATTTATTTTGGTGCCCATACCATGCTGTTTTTGTTACTGTTGTTCTGTAGTTTAAGATCTGGTATAGTTATGCCACCTGCTTTACTATTCCTGCTAAGGATTGCTTTAGCTATTTTGGGTCTCTTATTTTTCCACATGAATTACATGATTACTTTTTCTATTTATATGAGGAATGTCATTGAGATTTTGATTTTGATTGCATTAAATCTGAATAGTGTTTTTGACAATATTAATTCTCCTATCCAAAAACAAGGTAGATCTTTCCATAATCTAAGGTCTCCTTTAATTTCTTTCTTTAGTGTTCTATAGTTTTCATTGTAGAGGTTTTTCACTTCTTTCATTAAGTTAATTCCCAAGTATTTCATTGTTTTGAGGCTATTGTAAATGGGGGTAGTTTTCCTTATTTAGTCTATATCCCTCCTTAAAGGTCTATATAAATAAGAGACAATATTACCTTCAAAACTATTTCATTATATAAGTAATAAAGGATCAAAGTGGGATTTTGCCTTAATCAAATTTTCTATACACATTGAAAAAATGTTAATTTTATTGAAAGAAATGCTAAACACTAAAATCCTTTCAGAGGATTTGTCACTGATATATAGAAATGCCTTTTACTTATGGGTGTTGATTTTATATCCTGTTACTTTCCTGAATTCATTTATTAATTCTAAAAGTTTTATGGTAGAATTTTTTTGGGTATTCTAGGTATAGAATCATATCACTGGCAAATGGTGCTAATTTGAATTCTTCTTTTCCTATCCATATCTCTTTAATTTCTTTCATCTGTCTAATTGCTCTGGCCATAGCTTCAAGAGAAGTGGTGAAAGAGGGCATCCCTGTCTTGTTCTAGTTTTTAGAGGGAATACTTTCAATTTTTCTCTGTTCAGATGTTGGCCTGGGGTTTAGCATAAATAGCTTTTACAATGTTGAGATATGTTCCTGTTATCCTCAGTTTTTCTAGTGTTTTGATCATGAATGGGTGCTGTATTTTATCAAGTGCTTTTTCTGCATCTGTTGAGATAATCATATGATTCTTATCTTTAAGTCTATTGATGTGATGAATTACATTTGTTGATTTTGTTATGTTGAACCAACCTTACATCCCTGGGATGAACCCCACTTGATCATCATGCACTACCTTTTTGTTATGTTTTTGTATTTGATTTGCCAGAATTTTATTGAGAATTTTTCCATCTATGTTTATTAGAGATATTAGATGTTTTTTTCTTTGATGTGTCTTTGCCTGATTTTGGAATCAGGGTGATACTGGCCTCATAGAATGAGTTTGGAAGTTCTTCCTCTTTTTATATTTCACCAAATAATTTGAGGAGTATGGTATTAGTTCTTTGTTAAAGGTCTTGTAGAACTCAGCTGTGTATCCATCTGGTCCTGGGCTTTTCTTGGTTGATAGGCTTCTGATGGCATCTTCTATTTCATTGCTTAAAATTGATCTGTTTAAATTGTTTATATCATTCTGATTCAATTTGGGCAAATCATTTGACTCTAGAAATTTTTTGATGCATTCAATATTTTCTATTTTATCGGAGTACAAGTTTTCAAAACAATTTGTAATTCTCTTCTGTGTTTTTGTTGTGTCTGTTGTCATATTTCCTTTTTCATCATGTATGTTAATAGTTTGAGTTTTCTCTCTCCTTTTCTTTGTTAGCATAGCTAAGGGTTTGTCAATTTTATTTATTTTTTCAAAGAACCAACTTTTTGTTTTATCAATTTTTTAATTGTTTATTTTGTTTGAATTTTATTGATTTCAGCTCTGATTTAATTATTTTAATTATTTCCTGTATTCTACTAATTTTGGTGTTGATCTGTTCTTTTTCTAGGACTTTGAGATGTAATGTTAGGTTATTTGTTTGTTGACTTTTTCTTCTTTTAAGGAATGAACTCCATGCAATGAACTTTCCTCTTAGTACTACCTTCATAGTGTCCCAGAGATTTTGATGTTTTATCAGTGTTTCCATTTACATCTAAGAATTTTTTAATTCCTTCCTTGATGTCTTTTGCAACCCATTGATCATTCAGTAACTTATTAGTTAGTCTCTAGGTATTGGGGTAGCTTTTATTTTTTTTATTTTATCATTATTTTCTAGTTTCATTCAATTATGATCTGATAGAATGCAGGTTAGTATCTCTGTTCTTTTGTATTTGCTAAGAGTTGCTTTGTGGCATAGTATATGGTCTATTTTAGATAAGGATCCATGTGCTGCTGAGAAGAAAGTTGGATTTGCTCATTAAAGGATGAAGTATTCTATTTATGTCAGTTAAGTCTAAGTTATTGATTATATTATTGGGTTATATAGTTTCTTTGTTCAGCTTTTGTTTGGAAGATCTATCCAGTAGTGAAAATGATGTGTTAAAGTCACCCAGACTTATAGTGTTATCGTCTACTTGATTCTTGAACTTGAGAAGAGTTTGATGAACATAGATACTCCATTGTTTGGGGCATATATATTTATAACAGTTACGTCTTGTTGGTGTATGATTCCCTTGAGCAGTATGTAGTGTCATTCTTTATCCCTTTTGATTAGCTTTAGCTTAGAAGTCTACTTTATTTGATATGAGGATGGAAACCCATGCTTGCTTTTGGAGTCCATGTAAGTGACATGATTTTTCCCAACCTTACACCTTCAGTCCTTGGATGTCTTTTCCTATGAGATGAGTGTCTTCGAGATGGCATATTTTTGGGTTTTTTAAAAATGCAATATGCTAGTCTGTGTTATTATTGAGACATGATTTTTATTCCCAGACATTTTTGTTTATTTGGTATTTAACTTGACTTGTTTTCTCCTTTGATTAGTTTTTCCTTTAGTGTAATATCTTCCTCTGCTGATTTTCATCATTGTTTTTCATTTCCTCTTTATGGACTATTTTGCTGAGGATGTTCTGTATTCCTGGCTTTCTGGTTGTAAATTCTCTTTAACTTTTGTTTATCATGGAAGGTTTTTATTTCATCATCAAATTTAAATCCTAATTTTGCTGCATGTAAATTTCTTGGTTGGCATCCATATTCTTTCAGAGCTTGTTATATGTTGTTCTATGATCTCCTGACTTTGAGGATCTGGGTTGAAAAATCTGCTGAGATACAAATTGTTCTCCTATATGTGATGATATAGGGGGATATTCCTCTTTCTTATGACATTTAAGATTCTATCCTTATTCTGTATGCCAGGTATTTTCTTTATAATGTGCCTTGGTGTAGATATGTTGTACGTTTGTACATTTGGTGTCCTGTAAGCCTCTTGTATTTGATTTTTCAATTCATTCTTCATGTTTGGGAAATTTTCTGATATTATTTCATTGAAGAGATTCTACATTCTTTGGTTTGAAACTCTGTGCCTTGCTCTATCCTAATAACTCTTAGATTTGTTCTTTTGGTGCTATCCCCTCATTCTTGAATATTCTGTTCATGGTTTCTTACTATCTTCACTGTGTAGTGAACTTTAATTTCCAGATTGTATACTTTGTCTTCATCATTTGATATTCTGTCTTCCACATGATCTAGTCTGTTGCTGATGCTTTCTATTGAGTTTTTTATTTAGTTTATTGTTTCCTTCATTTCAAAGACTTCTGATTGGAGTTTTTTTCAGAGTCTCTATCTCTTTCTTGAAGTAATCTTTTGCTACCTGTATGTGCTCTCTTTTCTCTCTGTTGGAGTGATTAGTTTTTGTCCCTGTTTGCTCATTTAGGTCATTCTTTAATTCAAAGATCATTTTAATTATGATCATTCTGAACTCCACATTTCATCAACTTCACTGCCATTGGATCTGTTATAATAGTATCCTGATTTGTTTGGGGTACTTTCCTCCCTTATTTTTTCTTGTTGTTTATGTGTCTTATTTTCTTGCAGTGTGGATCTGAGATATTATAGTTTCTGCCATGCAGATTATATGTACCTCACCTTGATGCCAGGCTTCCAGACCCTGCAGGTGTCCTAGGATGGATGCTACTGCAACTTAAGGTGGTGATTGCAATAGGGAAGGCAACTCAAGATAACAGTGGAGGGGCCCCAAGATGTATGCAAAATCTTTCAGAGATTGGGCTGAAATGGTGAACCTTACATCGGCTTTGGGATATCTGCTCCGAAATGTAGTTGCTTTTAGGCCCTGTGTGTTGTCGAAAGGTAGAGGCTACTTTGTGGGGAAGACTATGGCGATGTCTGCAGTGTCCCAAGATGGAAGTGGGCTAGGCCTGGGCTCACAGGTTGGCAGGGGGTTGGGGGGGAGGAACCTGGACCTACCCTGGGCCTGAGTCCTGCACAGGTGGGTGGAGGCGGATATATAGGTGGGC